>NC_045978.1:16497130-17697130 GCF_010909765.2 Amblyraja radiata | reverse complement strand
TCAGGATTGATCCTGACTATGGTTGTTGTGTGTATAGAGTTTGTACGTTCTCCCTGTAGCCGCATGGGTTTTCTCCGAGTGCTCTGGTTTCTTCCCACATTCCAAAGACGTGTAAGTTTGTAGGTTAATTGGATTCTGTAAATTGTCCAACAGGTGGAGGATAGAGCTAGTGTATGGGTGACCGTTGGTCAGCGTAGACTCGGTGGGCTGAAGGGTCTGTTTCCACACTGTATCTAAAATCTATGAAAATATTGGATCTGTTTTCACTCACCTTTAAGGCAATGCATACCAAATCATTGTACCCCATTGTACCCCTAGCTGACTGCTGCTGCAGATAGACTGGGGGTTACACAATGGTGCAGTTAGTAGAGCCATTGCCTCATAATGCCAAAGATCAGGCTCAGACTGAAGAAGAATCCCAATCCAAAGCTGTCTGTCCATTCCCTCCACAGAGCTGCCTGACCCATTGAGTTCCTCCAGTGATTACGGTAGTTCATTGCTCAAGATTCCAGCAACTGCAGTTTCTTGTGTTTCTGGCAATCATCACATAAGGTTTGACATTCTTTCTTGTGCTTCCTGATATGCACGTACACATTGGAATGGAAGTCCCTAGAAAGATTTACTCCTTGACACTAAAAAGCCACGTTTTCGTGTTCCACTATAAACATTTTAAGTCCCACACAGCACCATAAAAGCTTGATAAACCAATATCTATTGGCAACTTTTCTGGAAATACACATTATAAGTCTTAAATTTTTCATTATGTAACTCCTTGAACAAAAATAGGCATACATTCACTTGCTTTCCCACAGAGGAATTAACGTTTTAATCACAGATAATCAGGGATAACAGAGGGAGTGCTTTCCTAGAAAATGGTTCGTATCATGATTTTCTGTACGCAAACCATATTTTCCCTTAGGCCAGTGTTAGATTCAGTGATAGATAAGGCTCGTGTGAAGGAAACAGCAAATTCTGTTCATGCTTATTTTCAATTACTTATTACTGTGAGGCATTGGGATTTGTGTATGGCTTCACTGCTTAGGTTGGGTTGACAGTCACAGCCGAGTCAGTCCTTTACCATGACCTTTCCAGTCTGAGGACGTGAACAGACATCTCAGTATGCGCTGCTGCCACACTCTTCTCCCGTGAGGCATTTTCTATGATATGCTACATTGTGTGCACCTACAGTAGCCATGGTCAGATTGTACACCAGCTTAATAATGTACGTAATTCCTTTGCATTTACTACAATTCCCCAAAGTCTCTGTGCTTTATCCTGCCATTACCCCCCCAATAAAATCCTTCTCAATCACCTTTCTTCTATGAATTCCGATCCTTGAATCACAACCCATTCCCTGATATCCTCACTTGGTAAACCCATGAGAGCCTAGTGAGGGAGGGACTCAGCTGTGACCGCCAACACAATCAGCACGGTGAAGTCAAATGTCGATCTTATTGCCCCATGGTGTATAGTGGCTGGAAATAGGAATCGATACAATTTGTTGTGTCTATTGTATGTTGTGTCTATCTATTTATTTGTCCCCACTTGAATTCCATCAGAGCAGATTTTATTCGCCATCTCAATTGTTTGGGTAGTGGTAGGTGAATTCCATTTGGAAAAATTTCCGTAACCCAAACACATGGCTGGCTGCCTGTATCTGCAAGAAAGGAATATTTTGCGTATGGATTATCTATCTATCTATCTATATTTAAAACTCTGTGTGTGTCTGGCTGTGTGGCTGTGTGTGTTTCTGACTTGTGGCTGCCAGCCTTTGATTCGTTGCTACGCCAACACCCGACCCACAAACGCCCTGATTTTTTCCATTTCGGTAGAGATTTCACTTTTCATTCCAAGTATCCATCATTAAATTTTTTCGTGTTTATGTACACATTTTTAATAAAATCCTTCTCCCCCCCCCCCCCACTCACTCATTTTATCGCCTCCTGCTGGCCAGCGACCATAACGGCTGCTGGCGCCCGCATCTCGCCTCAAAGACGCCATTTAAAAACAGCCGCACTGCTGATTCCTGAGACGCTTGAGTTGGAGGACCACGTCTCCCGTGGGGGCTACGGGTAGGGAATGGCTGTGCTGGGGGAGCAGACCCAACAGGTCTGCACTTGGTCTAGTATATAACTAAAAGTCTCATCTTGTATATATATATTTGTATGTATATATGTTCCCGAAATACAGCCAAAACGGTACATGATAGAACAACAATTTTAGGGGCGCCTTACTCACCATTTGCCAGCGGTGTACAGTAGCAATTTCGTTCAATTTCACAAAGTAATTCCCTTGATAAACTTTAATTTACTTTTTACTGTGAACGTCACTGCGCTCCCACTTGCCAGGACCGTCAGCCGCACCTGCGCATTTGGGGAAGGGTTGCCGGGCCCGCCGCCATTTTCAGATCACCATTCCGACTGGCGTCACAACGAGGATCTCTGGCGTCACAACGGGGACCAAAATTGAATTGAATTGATTTTATTGAATTGATTTTATTAGGGACAGTGCATATTAATAAACATTTGCATGTAATATGCAAGATTGTAGCCAGTAGCTAATTTCCATCTTTAGTCCCACACAAGGTAAACACATCCCAAACAAGGTAAAAACAAAAGACAAAAACAAAAACAAAACAAACAATATGGTTTAGCCTGCAGTCATAACATAGAATAAATAACAAACACTCAACACAGTTTAAAGTCCCAAAGTCATTGTCTCTTCCCTCCTTGCTTTCCCTCTGCGCTGAGGCAATCCAAGCCTCCGATGTTATGACCCCGCCGGGGTCCACAGGTCGTCTAGTACCTGTTAAAATCCACTTTAGATTTGCCTGACCTTTGTGATTGCAAGAGCTGTTCCGAGGCACAAGTTGCTTGAACACACTTTAGTTTTAGTTTTAGAGATACAGCACGGAAACAGGCCCTTTGGCCCACCGAGTCCGCACCGACCAGTGATCCCCCACATTAACACTATCCTACTCGTACTAGGGACAATTTTTGCATTGATACCAAGCCAATTAACTTCCCACGTCTTTGGAGTGTGGGAGGAAACCGAAGATCTCGGAGAAAACCCACGTGGTCACAGGGATAATGTACGAACTTCGTACAGACAGCACCCTTAGTCGGGATCGAACCCGGGTCTCTGGTGCTGTAAGCTCTGTAAGGCAGCAAATTTACCACCATGCCACAGTGCTGCCTAATAAACTTGGATTATGTTAGTTCTAGTGAGTAGCCACACAACTGAAGAAAGGTCCTGACCTGAAACAACACCTATCCATGTTCTCCAGGGATGCTGCCTGACCTGCTGAGTTACTCCAGCATTTTGTGTCTTTCCTTAGAACAGGGGAGGTTTAGAGTCTGTAACCGGGTGGCAACATTGGATAGGATCAGCAGGAGTGTAGGCTGCTACACATTTTAGTGTTTAAACTAAATTGTCTGACTTTGTAAGAGCTAATTTGGGTCAGAATGAATCTAAAATGTCAGCAAGGTCAAAATTCTTAATATAGCTGTGTTGTGTCAGCTGCCTAGGAACTTACTTAACAGCGAATCTGTTAAACAAACTGGAATAATTCTGGCAGCGTTGCATAAAAACACTTGGCAAGATATTCTGAATGACCTTATATTGTGGCAATTATAATACTGGGCTCAGATGAACAAGATCTATTTCAATACTAGGACAGAATTTATGATGTCATTAGCTGATAACCACTGGTACACCATCCACTTAGGATCACTCTCCTGCCTGTTGGGCGCCATTCAGTTGCAGAGCACCCCTGAGATAGACAAACTCTTGACATTTCAACACCATCAAACAACTAGACTCTCTATAATTGTGGATTAAGCGCCTCAAGAATGTACTCTAGGAAGAGAGGTAAATCACATCCAGCAGAGATTGGGAAAGTAAAATGTAGAGCTGTCCTTCATTCCACAGTTCTTTCTAGCCTCCAGAAGTTAGGTCTGTTTTCCTTGGAGCTGAGATTAAGAGGGGACATGATTGAGATATATACAATTATGAGATATGTACATGGGTAGACCTTAGGAAACCTTTCCCCACATCAGTTAGATAAAACAAAAGGGCAGATTTAGGGGAAGGGGTGAGAGAAAATAGCCTGGGCCTTTATTTTAAAATGCATGACTGCACACTGTACTACATTTGTTCCATCTGCCACTTCTTTGCCCACTCTCCCAACCTGTCCAAGTCCTTCTGTAGAGTCCCTGCTTTCTCTACATTACCTGCCCTTCCACGTATCTTAGTATCATCCGCAAATCCAGTCACAAAGCCTTCAACGTGAAGAGTAGCGGCCCCTGCAAAACACTGCTGGTCACTGGCAGCCAACCAGAAAAAGCTCCCTTTATTCCCACTCTTTGCCTTCTGCCATTCAGCCAGCTTTCTATCCATGCTAGTATAGTCTCTCTAATACCATGGGCTCTCATCTCCTTTAGCAGCCTCACGTGTGGCACCTTATCAAAGGCTTTCTGAAAATCCAGGTGAACAACATCCACTGACTCTCCTTTGTCTATGTCACTATTAACTTCCTCAAATAATTCCAACAGGTTCTTCAGGCAAGATATTCTCTTCACAAAACCATGCTGACTTTGGCCTATTTAATCATGTACCTCTAAGTACTCGGAAACCTCATCCTTTATAATGGAATCTAAAATCTTACCAACCACTGAAGTTAGGCTAACCCAGATTATAGTTTGCCCTCTTTTGCTTCGCTCCTTTCTTGAACAGCGGAGTAACATTTGCAATTTTCCAGTCCTCTTGAACCACTGCTGACTCTAGTGATTCTTGAAAGATCACTACTATTGCCTCCACAATGTCTAAAGCCACCTCTTTCAAAACGCTGGGGTGCAGTCCATCCGGTCCAGGTGACTTATCCACATTCAGACCTTCCAGTTGCCCAAGCACCTTCTCCATAGTAATAGGAACTTCACTAAGATCCACTCCCTGACTCTCTTGAATTTCAGGCACATTGCAGGTCTCTTCCGCTGTGAAGATTGATGTAAAAAGCTTACTCAATTCCTCTACCGTTGCTTTGTTCATTATCACTTCTCCAGCATCATTTCCCATGGTCCAATGTCCATTATATATCTGAAGTAACTTTTCCTATTCTCTTTTATATTATTGGCTAGCTTTCCTTTATATTTTATCTTTTCTTCCTGTATTGCCTTTTTAGTTGCCTTCTGTTGGTTTTTAAAAGCTTCCCAGTCCTCTGGCTTCCCACTAATCTTTGCAATATTATATGCCTTCTCTTTTGGTTTTATGATGTCTTTGACTTCTCTTGTCAGCCACGGTCCCTGTATAGTCACCTTTACTCAACAATAGTACCGCCACATCGGATTTCATCATCTCCCTCTCAAACTACAGGTTGAATTTTATCATATAATGGTTACTACCTCTTCGTAAGGGTTCCTTTACCTTAAGATCTCTAATCAAATTCATTTTTTTACCCAGTACCAAATCCAGAATTAAATTAACGAAATCAGATCATACTATACATGAGTACAATCAACCCATTCACAAGTTAAACCTCCAGGCTCATGGGCATAGTAATATACTTAAATTGCCAAGAATATTTTAGGAGTACATCGATGATGGAAGGCGTGAATGATATGGGTGGTGAGTGACAATACAAATTTCTTCAAGTGGTGGCATGTTACCTGAATGTTGTCAGTGCTGCATTCATCCAGGAAAGAACTGAAAGTTCTCATACTCCTGAATTGTTTGAAGGTAGTGAACATGTGGTGTTTGCAACAGGATGCCTAAACTCTGATGTTTTTATAGAAAACTAATTAGAAACATAGAAACATAGAAATTAGGTGCAGGAGTAGGCCATTCGGCCCTTCGAGCCTGCACCGCCATTCAATATGATCATGGCTGATCATCCAACTCAGTATCCCGTACCTGCCTTCTCTCCATACCCTCTGATCCCCTTAGCCACATGGGCCACATCTAACTCCCTCTTAAATATAGCCAATGAACTGGCCTCGACTACCCTCTGTGGCAGAGAGTTCCAGAGATTCACCACTCTCTGTGTGAAAAAAGTTCTTCTCATCTCGGTTTTAAAGGATTTCCCCCTTATCCTTAAGCTGTGACCCCTTGTCCTGGACTTCCCCAACATCGGGAGCAATCTTCCTGCATGTGTTTAGGCTAGTACCCAGAGTGTCTGCGATCAGATGAGATCACAGAGGGTAGCCTGTCCAACCCCTTAAGAATTAATTACGTGCCTGGCACAGTTTAAATTACAAGTGAATGGATATCTTACTTACTTATTTACTTACTGCCTATTATGCCTCCTAGCATGTAGGGCAGCAACAAAGGTCCTCCACTCCTGTCTGTTCTGGGCTAGCTTCTGGACACTACCCCAGGTCAGGTCCATTGTTTTCATTTCCTCCTCTACAGTTCAACGCCAGATGGTTTGGGTCTCCCTCTTTTCCTTTTCCCATCTGGTGTCCAGTGCAGGGCTATTCTTGGGATGCTGTCTGGTTCTCTTCCATTGACATTCATCCTAGCATCTGTCGATAGCCCTGGAAGTTCATCACGCCCAGGAGTGTTGATTCCTTCAGTTGCTGTTTCCGTAACTTATTTGTTTTACGAGACAGGGTTGTTAGCCCTGTGCTCAACCTCCAAATTGGAGGACCAGTGAATCGCTCTTCATCTCGCCTCTACCCTTCGACCTGTCCAGCATGGGAGACCCTAACAGGATATTCACTGGAATTTAGAAGGATGAGAGGATATCTTATAGAAACATATAAAATTCTTAAGGAATTGGACAGGCTAGATGCAGGAAAAATGTTCCCCATGTTAGGGGAGTCCAGAACCAGGGGTTCAATTTTTAGAATAATGTTGTAAGCCATTTAGGACTGAGACGAGGAAAAACATTTTCACCCAGAGAGTTGTGAATCTGCGGAATTCTGCGGAGATATAGCTCTTAGGGCTAACGGAATCAAGGGATATGGGGAGAAAACAGGTACGGAGTTTAGATGATCAGTCATGATCATATTGAATGATGGTGCTGGCTCGAAGGTCCAAATGGCCTACTCCTGCACCTATCTTCTACATTTTTATGTTAACCTCAACTTTCTCACATGCCTTCTCATAATATGCTATCAGACTATCAGACTCCTGCAAGTTGTCTTCACTAACTTTTCTCCACATTGCCCGCAGGCCATTGAGGATCCCCTGAACTAGACCTGGTGTGGGCTTCAGAGGAAGAACTCCCTGCTCCTAAATGGCGTGTTCATCAACCTTGCTCAACCCGTGGATTTAGCTGGATTGACAAAATCCGTTTAATTGAACACGCATCAACTCAGCATTACACAGTCTGTCTACTCTGCACATGTCTGGACTATGCATTAACTACACATTTAACTTCCTTATTAATGTGGCAGAACGCATGGGTTCCACTAACTATTTGCAGATGGCACCCTTAACATCCACTTATTGCACAATTTTGCAGCCTTTGTTTCTGATAAATATTTTACTTTAAAAAATGTCTAGTTAAAAAAATACGCCACCACATGTGAGCGACCAGTTCGGTGCTGATGGTGTCAGATTTCGAGAGGTGAGTAAGCATCTGATGCATAAATTATCACAGGTGTGTGTGAATTCCCTGCGATGGGACTCCCATGGTCTTTTCTCAGTCCTGTACCATCAGTCATAAGGAATAAGTAGATTCCATTAACATATCTCCTCAAGGTAGGCAGAAATCCATAGTCACAAACCAACCTATACCACAGAATATTGGAGCACCAAGATGCCACCAAGTGGCACAGCTGGTCGTGCTGTTGCCTCACAGCGTCGGAGATCTGGATTTGATCCTGACCTCGGGTTTTGTCTACATGCGGGTTTGGAGATTAATTGGCCTCTGCAAAATTGCCCCTAATGTGTAGAGAGTGGATGAGAAAGTGGATTAACACAGAACTTGTGTGAACAGGTGATCAATGGTCGGTTTGGATTGGGTGAGCCGAAGGGCCTGTTTGCATGCTGTATTTCTAAATGAAACTAAACTAAATATTCACCTTTTTTATTGGGAACGTGTTCTTTGCCCCAAACTATTTGTGCAGTTCATGCATGAACTGCCTTCAGCATCATTGCACTGCCTAGTGGTTCTGCTGCACTCTACGTGAGGTGTCTACGGTGGAGAAAGAATGAGTGCCTGGGTTGTTGCCCCACCACATCAAAACAGGTCACAACTGATCGCAGACACTCTGGGTACTAGCCTAATGGCCACCTAATGCTCCTGTTCAAAACCAAACTCAGGGTGAGCATGGGGACAGGGCACCAGGGACCAAATAGTCACTGGCACCATGGCATTCATACACCTATCCGTGTGGCTGTGTGTGCTGTCGCTCGGCCAGTCCTCCATGGAGAGAAGATGATTGGTCTTCATGTCTGTTTGAATGGTGGTGGGAGGAAGGAGTTGAAAAGGAAGCAATTAGGTTTCCACTAAAATGTGTTCCGAGGGGGAGGGTCAGGAGTCAGGAAATAGTTGGGGGTAATTATAGTTATGGGGTGACTCACTTTGGGAGGCATTTATGGGTCCCCTTGTGCCTGGGGGTTGCTGGGGGGAGGGGGGGGGGGGCGACGAGGGGGCTACATTTAAAAGTGGGTTGCAGGATTAAGATCAATTGTTCACAGTTATCTTCAGGCTCTCTGGTGTTAAGACCTAATTGACCCAGGAGTTTTCAGTGATTCACAGGCCAACATGATCCCGGTTCCCAGAGAGACACTACACAAGGAACAATACCATCCAGTCTAGCCTTGACTTGCCATCACATTGGGACACAGGGCAAGTTAGGATAGGAAATACCTGGTTGAATTTTCCAAGGGATGGAAAATAAGCCATTATTTTGTTTCACTCACAGAAACATTTATATTCTATCCTATAATGCTGTCAGAGCTGCATTATGCAATTGAATTTCCAGCAATAGAGCTTTTGTATTCTGTTTATTGAGCACATGTTAAAACTTGCAATGAATTTCCAATTATACAAATAAAGGGCTTTAGTGGAATAGATTCCTGAACTTCAATTAATGCCGAAAATCCCATCTTTTCGCATATCTCTTATTTTTATGTGACATGTAAAATGATAATTTTTCCCATCAAGCCAATGGTTCTCATTCCCCTACTTATTGCCGTGTAAATTGTTATCTTTCACATTCCCAGTAAATTCTACCTAGATCCTACCACTCATCTATACTCTGGGGTCAATTGACCAAGTCTTTGGAACGCGGGAGGAAACTAGAGGACCCGAAGGAAACTCACGTGATCACTGGAAGAATGTGCAAATTTGAAACAGACATCATCAGAGATCAGAATCGAAACCAGGTCAGTAGAGCTGTGAGGCAGTAACACCAGATGTGCTACTCTGCTACTTTCTGACAAATATCTCTGATACACTATGACACACCATAATAGAACACGGATCCACCCTCAATTCCCAAACTCTGTGCCATTATTGCCAATAAGCTTCCAACCGATGAGTGGACTTCACTGGAATTTAAAAAAATGCCAATGAACTAATCCAATGAATTTTCTGCAACAATTTTTCAGTATTTAACATGGAAATCCACACATTTTAGAATGCAGAACAGGGTTTCAAATGTAACTATCAAAATAAAATTGGATGTGTATTAAACATATAGGGCTGTGGAGTAGAGCAAGATAATGGATTTTATTTATATGTGTTCTAATAAAGCAGCACAGGAAGAATGAACCAAATAGATGTCTTTTGTGCTAAAAACACATAAAATGCTGGAGTAACTCAGCGGGTCAGGCAGCATCCTTTGAGAAGTTGGATAGGTGATGTTTCAGATTGGGACCCTTCTTCAGACTCATTGTAGGGATGGGGGGGGGGGGGTGGGGGGAGGAAGAAGACAGCTGGAAGAGAGGACGGGTCGGACAAAAGGTGTCAGGTAACAGGTAAACCCAGGTAAGGGGTTTGATTGGCAGATGTTTGGACAAAGGCCAGAGGGGAAAAAACAGAAGTTGTGACACAAAAGGATTAAGACTCGTGAATTGTGAAGCCAGAGGAATAGGTGGAGGGGGAGGGGGAGGTGAGAAATAGGTGTGAGTCCAGGTTGCTATATGATTTAGAACTCAGTCTTTAATACCTGATTTTGAACAATGGAGAATTGAAATGAGAGCTTTCAGCACTTGAATTCTGTAAAGTAATTTTCAGGCTTAGGCATGTTAAATTGAGCTTGTGTTATAAAACAATATTTGGAGTTAGTTTAAGTTGGCTGGTTTACTCTTGTTGAACTCAGACTATACAATAAAACTGTGGCCTGGTTTGTATGTCTAAGGATAAAGAAAAGGTACAAGCTGAGACACAACTCTCTTGACATTTGCATCATGGTTACTGGAAAATATTGAAAAGGACATGTGTTTATATGAATGTTGACTGGAATTAGCTGTCAGGCACCCTTGAATGTAGATGGAATTAGCTGGTGTGTAGTAAATGAACAATGTTTATTTCCTTTTTTAAATATTGTTAATTTAGCGCTAAATAACAAAGACAAGGAGCAATTTATGCAGTTATTCCCACTTTAAGCATTGGGTTTTGCCATTCTGTACCAATCCTTAAACCTCAAACTAACACCAGAAGAGTGCCCTCATTGTGAACGGTTCTTCTATCACTCAATCCATAGCCTCTCAAGGAATAGCTTATTGTGTACTAATTTTAAACATTAAGTTAAACAGTTTAATCTCTGTAAATTAAGTGATTGATCCATATAAATTAATATGAACGCTAAGACATTGTCGCAAAATGATGGGATAGAAATTCCACGTTGACATTGTGGAAAAACTGTCTTAAATATCCTATTTTTGGTTTCCTTCCACAATTTTCGACAATTTTCTGCTGAAATTAATTTGCATAACCATAAATATAAAATCTTTCATGAAGCAGTGTAATAGTACATATTTTTTAACTTATTAAAAACATTCATTGAACTGTGGCGGCACGGTGATGCAGCAGTAGAATTGCTGTCTTCGATCCTGACTGCAGGTGCTTGTCTGTATGGAGTTTGAACATTCTCCACGTGACCGGCGTGGGTTTTCTGCGAGATTTTTGGTTTCCTTCCACACTCCAAAGATGTACGGGTTTGTAGGTTAATTGGCTTGATATAAATATAAATTGTCCCTAGAGTGTGTAGGATTGTGTTAATGTATGGGGATTGCTGGTTGGTGTGGACTCGGTGGGCTGAAGGGCCTGTTTCCGCACTGTATCTCTGAACTAAACTATAGCTTTTTCAGATTTATTACTATAGCTGAAAATGTAACTATCCTCAAAAGTAAATCTTAATAAATTAGCCAGTCAAACATCTGTAAACTGATTTAAAGTCATTAAAACTGTTATTGGTGCCAATTTTGTCATAATTAAACATTGCTCTTGTGCCTGGAAAATATTAGCAAATTAGTGCATTTCAAAGATCCTTCGAAAACTCATGTGGTTGCAAAAATTTGGCATTTTAACCTTGGAGCTCATCCATACTCATGGACAGTGCCTGATTGAGAGGAAGTGAATTGTCTTCTGTGGGGAAAGATGTGAAAAAAACACAACCACTGTGCATGACTCAAGTATCCTTTAAATTATTTGACCTTGTGTGGGTCTGCTGACTACAGCTAGATTGTGCTGACTTAACAGAGCAGCAACAGTTGCAAACTCTATGTTGCCATCTTCAAACTGTATATCCAGGAAGGGGAATTTACCCGTTCAAGTTCATTATCATCGTCGCTTCAAAATTCATTATCAAGAATGTGGAACTCCTTCTGAGGCATACAACAAAGCAAATTCCCAAACAACCTACTCCAATCAACTTGAGCAAATTCCTGTCTAACACCATCAAAGTTGGCCTTGCCCCAATTCTGAATTTTAACTCGTGTACCCTCCCTGCCTTTATCCATGATTATTTTAAAACTTAAATAGCAGCGGTCACTGGTCCCAAGAGATTTGCCCACCAACACTTCAGTCTCTTGCCCTTCCCAATTTCCTAAGAGTAGATCTTGATTTGCTCTCTCCTGTGTGGGACCCTCTATTTATTGCCCAAAGGAAACTTTCCTGAACAGATTTTTTTTTAATCCACCCCGTCTAAACCCTTGGCAC
The DNA here is from genome assembly GCF_010909765.2 of Amblyraja radiata. Taxonomy (NCBI): domain Eukaryota; kingdom Metazoa; phylum Chordata; class Chondrichthyes; order Rajiformes; family Rajidae; genus Amblyraja; species Amblyraja radiata. Next base: position 17,685,018 of record NC_045978.1, on the reverse strand, counting down.
TATAACTATTGGGAAAGTTAAAATCCCCTACTTTGCCAATCTTGTTAGTCTTGCAGCTGTCTGCAATCTCCTGGCATATTTGCTCTTCTAATTCACATTGAATTCATGTGAATTCTCTTCTAATTCACTTGACTATTTGGGGGCTTGAATTACATTTCCAATGACTTAGGTCAAAGACTTTTTATCAGAAAAGTTAGAATAAAACCTCATTGCCAAGTGTCCCATTAATTCCACCCCCAACCCTCTCCCCCTTACTTCCATGTAACTCATTTTCTCTCATCAAATGCCTCGTTATTTCCAGGCACCCATATACATTGGTGTTAAGCCATATCAACCAATTAATCTACTGAAAAGCATATGTTTGTGGAGGAAACCAGAGCACAGAGGTAGGATTGGGGGGGTTCATCGAGTCTATGACTCTGTCCATGTAACTTCTGCTGGCAAGGCAAACTTTCTGGAAATCTGCACTCATCTGGTTCTGTGCTCATGATTATCCCTGAGTTGATCATTCCTCCAGTTGTAAACATACCTTTAGGTGGCAGGGCCTAAGCTCTGAATTCCTTCACTTACTCCTTTTCAATCCGTATTTATTACAACAAATAGGGTGGGTACATATGAGGACTCACTTTAACTTCTAAACAAAAAAACAAATTCACTAAGACTGAATACTCCATCACAATATTACAATACCAGAGAAGATTGTGTGCTCAGGTCCTACATATGTGAGAAAACAAAATAGTAGCGGCCATTTACGTTGAGACCTGTCACATCTCATGGTCCATTTATTTTGAGGCAGACTTCCTCATCCCATGCTTTCATAGAACAAAGAACCAGAAAAATATAAACCTCAATTAATGTAAGACCTGGTAATACAATGGTGTATACATTACAAGCATTTAAGAGGTCAAAGTCACATCTCAGAAGAGGTGTCAACCTCGTTGGCAACACCAACACAAGTCAATCAGCTTGCACATGGACTCATTATTTATACTGTTCCAATGTTGTGGCGAGGAATAGGATATAATTCACTGCAGACTATTTTCTATCAAGGCTGCATTATTGCTCCAAAGCCTTTCTCAATTCTTCTTGTTACGTGAATCAGAGATACAGATTTGACATTACACTTTATGTTTGCACTCATCAGTACAACCCATTGATGGGAAAGGATCCCAGCCACACATAATGTTTTCTTGCACACACACAGGAGGCGGCAGATCAGTTTTCATCAGAATATTGTCAGACATTTGCTTTGACTGTTACTATTTTCCTCATCAATTAGAATCAACTATTTCTTCTGGAACGTCCATCTTAACCTCAGTAATCAGGAATTGCATCCTGATGTAAATGGTATTGATATTGTTTATTATTGTTCTGTGCATCAAGATACAGCAAAAAAACATCGCGTTGCGTGCTATCCAGGTCGATGCACATTTCATGTTAGTCCTTCATTAACATTTAACCTGTAATTTATCTCACAGGGAGAGATGCAGCAGATTACTGGACAAACAGTCTAAACATGTCTCCCCTACTATGCCCACCCCCACGTTTAACCAGCACGAACAGCTCAAGAACTTTTCATGTCTCAAAAGATGGAGAGCAACCAGCAAGTTTCTGCTGTTGATTCCTCCTTTCAAGCCAAAATGTCCACTGATGCTTCCATTTTAAAACCAGGAGGGATTCTTGGCTTCATAAATAGGACATAACTTAGAAAAGCAAGGAAGTCATGTTAAGACTTATAACACACGAGTCACGCCTCAACTGTGCACTGCTTAGAAACATAGGAAAGTAGGTGCAGGAGTAGGCCATTCGGCCCTTCAAGCCAGCACCACCATTCAATATGATCATGGCTGATCATCTAAAATCAGTACCCCATTCCTGTTTTTTCCTCATATCCCTTGATTTCTGGGGAAAAAGCAGGAAAGTGGTACTGCTTTTAGATGATCAGCCATGATCATATTGAATGGCGATTTCACACATTTTCTGGCATTTCAGATAGCATATCAAGACACTGAATGTAATACAGAATAGCGTTCATAAAATGGTACTAAATATTAGGGATTTCAGTTATCCTGAGTACAAAGAAACTGTTATTTCTTCAACAGAAGTGATTTATGTCTGAATCTGTATCTTGGTGCAGGTGACAATACTAAACCAATACCAATACCATTTAAATCAGGACACAATTTCATACAACTTATAACTTGAGGTTAAGATATGAGTTCCAAATGATGAGTGTTGTTTTTAATGGGCTAAGGAGATAGATTGCTGAAATTCTTGACCTTGGTCCCACGAAAATCAATTAGGAAAACAATTGTGGAAGCCCTAATGAATTATGTTGTAATGCACAGAAAAGCACATTCTAAATGTCTGAATTTTAACTGATTAACCATTATTGGCTTCTTGTTGTTGGTTTACATCTGAACAATAACTGGGCTGAGAAACTCTACAAATAGTACCTTCATACATGTGACTATTAGCATTTGGGTGGGTAAAGTTGACCCATAAAAATAATTCAGATTGACAATTTGATGCTATCCCTAAAAGGTTGTATACCACTGATTTTGATCGCGGTCTATTGTCTCTATGAACTTTGCTGTCAAGTGCTGCCCTCACCTGGAATCAGAATGTAATTTTGTAACTCTTAGTATGAGGTGGCTGTGCTGGTACATTGGGAGAACAAGAACATAGCCACAACAGCAGTCGTGAATTATAAATCCTCTTTTCAAATAATGAGCACCAGTGTTAGGAGGAATCAACAGAAGAAACTTGCTGGTTACTGTCCATCTTTTGTAACATTAAAAGTTCTTGAACTGTTACCTATGTATTGGTTTGTAGGTTATCGGTTCACTTCTGTCTCTGGAGTTTGTGCACGTCAACTCCAAACTCTTACACTCATGACCACATGCATCATTGAAAATGTTTCCTTTTGCGTGAGTTATCACATGTTGTTTGACATATTTCAGCTATACCTTCCTTTCACTTTCCAAATATTTTCTAACTGGTAGTAATTTGAATTATTTCAGTATTTACATGGATGGGTTGTTTTCCACAAGAAGAATCTGAATGGCTACCTGTCTATCAGCAGACTGATAAAGCAAAACCTGGGCTCAAAATTACTGATCAGGTTTCCGGTCAGGAAATGGGGTGTTTCTTTGCTAGAGGCCATCCATTGTAGGGCAAACAATGTCAGGATATTTCAACGCATCAGTGAAGTAAAAATGAATGGCAAAGACAAAATGAAAGGAGAAATAGGAGTTTAAAATAGAAAACTAAAACAGAGATAGAGTTTCAAAACATAGAACTGCATGGATCTCAGTCTTGCTTTTACCTGGGCTCAACAGGCTCTCTACCTGACCTCAAACTACTGTGGTATCATCACTCTTCACCCACACAATCAATTCTCTGTGATTCAGTTGAAAATATGAATTTTCACAGAAATGGGAAAATTTAGAACTTCAATACTTGATGTTTAGAAGCACTAGAAATCTTGCTTTTATATAGTATGCGCCATATCTTTTTGATGCGCTAAATCACATTGCACCAAAGACATGAGTTTGATACTGGAGTTACTGTTAAACAAATATGCACAACAGCTTGGTTGGTAACCACATTTATATAAATACATAAATTAGGTCTTTTAAGGTGTTGACTGAAGGAAGAATTTTGCCAAGATACTTAAAGACTTGTGCACTCCTTTTAAAATAATAATGTCTTTTAATCCACTTAGCAGATGTGATCTTTTCTCCATTAATTTAATCTGTTGTTTTAGATGAACAATAGAGTCTTCATTGGTGCAATTACACAACCTCAGAACTGCACATCAGATTCTGTGTTAAAATCCTGTGCCAAGACTTGAACCCACAATATCCTGATCCAGCAGCTGAAGTGCCGCCAACTGTGTCAAGATGACACTGTTGGTAATACCTTTGCTATGTTGTAAACCATCTCCGATGTTCCGATGACCTGCTTTCAGTGTCCAATCTTTCCAAACAATTACACAATAAAATAATATCACTCACTTCATCCTTGAGATTGTCGAATCATTTCAATTAAATTATAATATTGGAATTCAATCAGTATTTATAAATGCAATATAAATCAAGCTGTGCTCAGATTGAATATCTGTTATGCATTGCTATAAGTTTATTTTTTATTTTTATATGGAAAAGCAGTGTTTCAATATCTTAAGAACCTGAAGGGTTTACATCCTGGAGGTTTATACGAATAGTTAGTAAACGATGGCAACATAGCAAGAAAATATCTAATTCTTAAATCTGTACTGATTTTATCTGCTGCACCACTGTTGTTTAAGAAATGTTCTGCTTAAATGGTTTCAATTCTTTAGATCATAAAGTTCTGAATAGGAGACCTTTCTAGAGACCTTAAAGGGCCTTTCCCACTTATGCAATCTTTTTAGCGATTTGTCGGCACCCATCATAGTCGCAGCAGGTTGCCGAAAATTTACATGTTGAAAATCGAGCGGCGACCAGAAAAAGGTACGACTCTTTGGGCGACTACTCACGACCATACAGGCGTCACCCCGCGAACTACTTAAAGAATTACCATATGAGTATTACCTATAGCTATTAGGTCATGGATGAAGTGCTGGGGAATTATTTTTAGCAACAAAGTAGTATCAAGTATCAACCATTCACAAAACCAGACATTTTGGCACATCCCTTATTTGCGATTTATTCATTTAAAACTTCAGGAAGCGTGGGAAGGTGAGGGGTTATTTCAACTAGAGATGTATCTGCACTTGCATTCGTATGCACCTATATTCTGGGAACAACCCAATTATGAAAGTTAAAAAGTGGCAGAATTTTGGGTTTACGTGTTATCCATTTAGCTACAATATCTAATTCTCATCAGTCTCTTGAATTTCTTCATAAGACTTATCTGATTGATATTCTGCCATGCCCCAACACTTAATTGTGAGTACCTTCCAATAGTACTCGTTTAGCGAGATCTCTTAATATTCTGACAAGATCTTAAGGTAAAGGAAGAACAAAATAATTATTCTAGTATTTAATTGCTACTTAATCAATGTTTTAGAAGATGTATTCTCAAACTTGTTCTGCATTTTCTATTTACCCATCAGATTTTTGCATTACCCATCAGATTGAATATTCTTCAAAATGCAGCACAGAATGCATATGAATAATCGTTACGTTATTAAAAGTTTAAATTTTAAGATCCAGATGAGAAATAAAGGGGTTTAGTATTTCCTTAGCTTTTGATTCGGTACATTGATTTATTTCTAATTTAAGTTCAGGCAACTCCTGATAAACTGAGAGCCTGAGCACAGGGCAGGTAGCAAGTCTGACTAACGCGATGTCAGCAAAATGCACACAAATTGTAGTTTGGGGTCTATATTCTGGAGTAGATCAAAGATGAAATGTAATTGGCTTGAGAATATTGCTGCAAACACATTGCAATATCGTACAGAGCACGTCATGCTTCATAACAAACTGTTCTGTTCTGTTACCACATGTACCCACATCCTTTCCTTTCCTGTCAATTCCAAAATGACTCTTTAATTGAGCTGACTGTTAAGGCTGAATAAATGTGGAACATGTATTTAGTTCACTGGTCACTCAAGGAGTGTGTTCATGAAACATTTGACATTTTTTTAGTATATTCTGTTAGATAAGCAATAAACCAATAATAATGTTCTCCATTCTATATGTTCACTAACAGGGCCTTCCCTTCGGTAGATTTTGTTTTTCAGCTATTCATTTTTATCAGACCCAACTTCACCAATATCTAATTTAGATATAGTGCAATCCATGGCAAGTGATCAACACAAATTTGCATTGTAAATAGTATATTTAACACAACAAAATAGTGATTAACATTTACAGAGACCTAACGTTATACATGATCACACTTTATACTGCTACATCAATCAATCTGAGCTCTGTGTTCAGTTTTAGGATCAGTTTACTGGAGGACCATTTAAACAACTGATGAAAAAACTGCATATGCTGGAAACCTGAAATAAAAACAAAGAATGCTGAAAGAAACTCAGTTGGTCAGGCAGCATCATGTGGAGAGAGAAAAACAGAGGATTTTAGGATTCAACAAGTGTTTACAAGCTGAATGTTTCCAGCACAAGTGTTCCCAAATTTGTTGATTCTGGATTTGTACATAATTGTTCTCATTGACTGACTGTGTTTGGTTCTGGTATACCGGTATCTGTTCATCATTAGTTGTTCATAAATAAGTGAAATAACATTGTTATGTGCTATTAAAGTTGCCAGGGGTAAACGAGACAAAAAAGGTTGGGAATCCCTGTTCTAGCAGATCCAACCAAACCAAACCATTTAAATAGGAAACTTCTTTAGAAAGAGATTAAACTCACTGTGATAGCATTAGATTTCAACTGTGTGAATTACTGGACATTATTTATGTTAAGTATTACACTATTTTCTGAAAGTTATCAGTTTATTATATGTATCATGTTCATCCTTATAAACCCTAGTATTCGTAAGCACATGAGCATTTGGCTGAAATATGTGAAATGCTGAATACACTAAAATAATTCATTTCAAAATGTTGATTATTACAAATGTAACTGTTGGTCAATGTTTAATTGACATATTGTAAATAATGGTCAGTTTTAATTGCAGATCATTTTATTAGTGAAGATCAAAATAATTAATATGTTGCAAGATTGGTGCTGACAAACATTTCTTTACCTTGGCACTGAGCCCGGTTTCCTCATCGAAGGTTGATGAATCATGCTGTTTTGACTTGATTGAGTCACTGGCCTGTGATGTCAGTCATTCTGTGTGCATATATATAAGCTATTCTCCAGCTGAGAGGAACAGGAGCATCTGAAGTACTTGAAACTCAGGCTGATCTTCCATTCGGTACAAAATGATGCTGAAAGAGGTGGTGTTGATCTTCGCTCTGTTTGCACACAGTTGCTTCAGTGCACCGACAATTCCCCTGCCCATAACATTCCCTGGGGAGCAGAATGTGACTGACATTGAGAAGGCAATGGTAAGATAAAAAGCAACTTTGGATTTTTTATGATTCTATCTTCATTTAACACTTGTGTGAATGTAATTACATGTTCTTCGAGAAAATAAGTAGTTTTAAATAATGGAAGTTCAGAAAGGAAATGTGGGTTCATGTCGCAAGTGACAATGTCATCATTTATCCTGTCAGACTAATTGTGATGATGGAAGAGGGATCCGTAGATAGAGATAAACGAGATGGTTAATCGGTTTAATAATCTCCCATGGATTTTTGAAATGTCAGGTATGTTCTACCTAACATTTGAAATTTTTAATTTCGCCTGAGCAGTCAGGAACCAGTGAATGGAGTGAAGCACTGCTCCAAAATAGAACGAAGATATAAAGAACCTGAATGTGGCATAACAAGCATCTAGCGGCCCAGTTGGAAGTACCCCAAGTGTATGGTTTCAGATATGGAAATGATTGGAATCTTTGTTTCACCTCATAATCGTGAAGGTTACTAGTAGATTTAGCTTTCATTAAACTGTCGATTTATATAAGGAGTTTGTAGAGAGGGAGGATGAACTGGAAGTAACTTAAATCAATCTGGAGCTTTAGTTGGCAATATTTAATATGTTTGTTTAAAGCGGAAAATACCACAGTTCAATTGTGGTTTCCCAACCCAAGTCCCAGGAATTACAATGTGTGTAGACCTGACAAGATTTAACAAAAATATATCAGTAAACATTAATAATGTTAACACAAGCATAGAAAGGCATTAAAATATTTCTGCTAATTACAATCAGTTGATTAGTGTGTGTAAATTGCAATATGTTGTTTATCAAGCTAAAATTTACTACACCAGGATATAACTGTGAAATATTTATCCTCTCCATTACTCAGGTCTAAATTAGTTGGAGTTAAATTTGCGAAAGTTCATCTTATGCAATTATATTTCTTATGCCTTACAGCAGAAGTAAAAATAGAAAAATATGTAAATATGCAACAGGTCAGGCAGCATCAATGGAGAAAGAAATGTTAAATGTGCCATGCCAATTGTCTTTCTGATGAAGTAATTTTCTGGTTTTGTTTTAGGTTTACAACATCTGAAGCGTTTTGTTTTCCAATAAACTCCAGTAATATTATTTTTTATTATTACAAATGCTAATTTTGTGCAATCATAAAAATACAAATCAATAAAAGTCTACATTTAAGTCCAAAACGAAACACTGATGATAATTGTGGAAATTTGCAAAAATTAATATTTGGATTCTTACTAAATATATAAGGCAAACCTTATCAGAGTTACTCATTCCATCTATTTATTAATAGAGAATTAATTGCAATATTTTTGATGTCAATGTTAGGGTTCCTGAGATGATTGTTCTTCCCATCTGATTGATTGTTTAATCATTCAGCTTGGATATCTTCTCATATTTGCCCTCCGGTTTCAGTGGCAACATGCTTACGATGTAATTTGGCACGGCACACAGGACACTTAAAACATCAAAAAAAAAAATTTGAACAGCAAAGTCTTGTTTTGAACTGAGCCTGAGATGTCATGTGTGATATATAAGAATGTGGATTGTTTATATATGTTGAGTCTTGTGCAATTAGCAGTGTATTCCTGCTCATGGATCTTGCGCAGTCAGCTCTAGCCATGAGGTTAACCTGCTTGGATTTGCAATGGCTGAATGTTATCTTGTGCCAGGACTCATGTTGTATAAAAGAAGAATGTGAGCTCCTCTAATAGCTGTTACATTAAGAAGGTCATACATTAGGCTGTTAGTAGGAGGTACCAATATTGGTATTTTCTCTAAAATGCACAAGAAACAAAATTAACAAATATTCCTATTTTGCCCCTAGTGACATCTACCAACCGCCAAGTGCATTTGTGTGCGTATGTGACTGTATGGAGATATATAGCATGATCGAGCATGTGTGCAGTATATTCATTGCCAAGTTATCTCCAATGTATCTGTGAAAACACATCAATAATGCTCTACATCTTGCCATCCACAGATTTACCTTCAAAGGTTTGGTTACGTGAATTTACAAGGGACAGACACCGCAATGTTTAGTCTAAAATCTGCCATCATAAAGGCACAAAGAAACTTAGGTCTGCCCGAAACAGGAGAATTTGATCCCTCCACACTCAGTGCCATGAGGCGGCCACGCTGTGGGGTCCCTGATGTCCTGAGCTACAAGACGTTAGGTGATAAAATTTGGGAGCACACCAATTTAACTTACAGGTGAGTACATGAAGAAAGCAGTTTCGCTTTATGTAAAATAGACGCGAGCCATAGAAGTGTTCCAGTTTTTAATTGAAAAGGGTTCTTAAAAATAGCGGAGTCAGGAGATATGGGGAGAAGGCAGGAACGGGGTACTGATTGGGGATGATCAGCCATGATCACATTGCATAGCGGTGCTGACTCGAAGGGCCGAATGGCCTACTCCTGCACCTATTGTATATTGTCTATTGTCGATAAAAGCATTAACAAATGTAGCTGTGACATACCAAATTCTACAAAGTAATCCACCAACATTAAATTAGACTCACAATTTGAGTCACTTCATGTGCCCCTGATCAGTTCATAATTTTTAGGATGCAGAATAGTAATGCCCCTGTCTTTGTGCCCCACCCAATGTTTCCTTGCGGTTCCCTTAGGTTCCCGGAGGTTTTTGTCAGTCTCCTAACCTGCTTCTACTACCTGCAACCTCCGGCAACCACCTGCAACCTCCGGGAACATCATGGAAACCTTGGGTGGGGCGCAAAGTCTCCAGAGGTTTCCGTTCAGGTTTCCTAAGTGGGACAGGAGCATAAGGCTGCAGGATGCAGAAAAGTAGCTGGCAACATAAAGACTGAGGATGGATTAGGGATATTAGATGTCCAGCAAGGCAGCACTGAAGTTAGCACTGGTACTACAACTATTCAATGTGCACTAGAAAATTCCAGTGGCCACAGTGAGAAAGACTAGTTATTCCACCAAGACTATACCAGCCACATTGCTTTTGCTGAGTTGTTTTGGATTATAAAATGTCATTTAGATGTCATACTTCAACCTGTACCAACATAAATTCCATTGCAAACTAAAATTGCAAGGCAGAACTGACAGTGCATCAGTGACTTATCAGAATAAGATTAAGCATAGTTTACACAAAGTACTATTCCATGGCATTGGCCTGAAATGTGGAGTATCCTGGTGATGATTTTATTTTCTCCAAACAGAATACAAACGTATACCCCCGATTTGGATCCATCGGTTGTTGATGACGCAATCGCTCGTGCATTCAAAGTGTGGAGTGATATCACTCCGTTAACCTTCGCTAGAGTTTATGGTGGAGAACCAGACATCATGATTAAATTCGGCAAAGAATGTGAGTAGCCAGGCACTCAGTTATCTTAGTAATTCCGCTGGGTTTCTCTTTTCATTTTAATTGATTCAACAGCATCATTTCTTATGAATGAACTAAATTGTAGGTTTTCTATCATAACCCAACTAGGTGTACTTGACCCAACCTAAAGAGTGAAGCTAAAGGCAGATATCAAAAGTATATTGAAGGACACATTCTGAAATATTGTCAAACTCCAAGTCAAATTTATCCACCACGTTGTTGCCCTAATCAACATGTTAGGCACTTCAGTATCCTCAGATGATGGAGCACAAAATATTCAACTGCTCCATGCTGATGGATCGTGTTGGAAAGTGCATGTGGATCTCGGTTGAGGAATAACTTAGCGTTAGCTCTGTGCTCTTACCCCAGTTGAACATTCTGTCAACATTCACTGACCGGGCTCTCATGTCTTTTGCTGCCTACCTTAGGATTTGTAGATTTCTGGATCGCTGCTTCCATATATATGTTTCAATTATATTTCTTGAAGGGCATGGAGATCCATATCCATTTGATGGAAAGGATGGTCTGTTGGCACATGCCTACCCACCTATGAAAGATGTGTATGGTGACCTGAGCGGTGATGCGCATTTTGATGATAATGAATTCTGGACCTTGGGAAAAGGAGCAGGTAACTAACCATGAATGCAGATGAATCTATCATTGTTTTGCCTAAGATTCATGAAGCTTACCAATCAGTAAACCACTTATGAAGATAGGAACAGGAATATGCCATTCAGCCCCTCAAGCCTGGTTCACCATTCAATATGATCCTGTTTGATCTGTCTTTCGTTAAATATGTACAGGTTTGTAGGTTTATTGGCTCGGTAGAAATGTAAATTGCCCTTAGTGTGTGTAGGGTAGTGTTAATGTGCGGGGATCACGAGTCGGTGCAGGCTCGGTTGGCCGAAGGGTTTGTTTCCACGCTGTATCTCTAAACTAAAAATTCTAATGATCAAGTCTCCATAATCCTAAGGATAGAGGGGAGCACAGTGGGGCATCAGGTAGATCCAGGTTTGATCCCAACATCGGGAGCTGCCTGTGTTGAGTTTGTACATTCTCCCTGGGGCCATGTGGTTTGTCCCTTGTGTGTATGGACTCAGCGGGCTGAAGGGCCTGTTTCCATGCTGTATCGTTCAATCAATACACAAGAAATAGTTGGGTATAGCTCTTGGAGCTAACGGAATCAAGGGATATGTGGAGAAAGCAGGAACGGGGTACTGATTTTGGATGATCTACCATGATCATATTGAATGGTGTTGCTGGCTCAAAGGGCTAAATGGCCTACTCCTGCACATATTTTCTATGTTTCTATGTCTATTTTTCTAATAGAGAATTCCAGATTCAATCTTTTGCAAGAAAAGGTTCTGATGCAACTCAGTTGTAAATGACCCCCTCCAAATCTTCTAACCCCTCATTCAAGATTCTTCAGCGAGCAGGAACACCTCAACATCTACCTGTCATCCTCACTAAGGAGCAATTCCTGCATCATTTGGTGCACTGGTAGAACAAGAGGAGCATTGCCTCCTTCACTTCCACCCTAATGTTTACCTTTATTTCTGGCAGCGGTTAAAACTCATTTTGGAAATGCCAATGGAGATTTCTGCCACTTCCCCTTTACATTCGCTGGGAAGACATATAAGGCCTGTACTTTGGATGGAAGAAATGACGGATATGTTTGGTGTGCCACTACCCCAGACTTCGATAAAGACCAGAAGTATGGATTCTGCCCACAGGGATGTAAGTCGCTAGTTATCTATTCATTTTGATGGACTCTATGATAATGCTTACAGTCTTACTGTGTCTTTCCTCAAGTTTCAGTTCAGGGTTCCATTCCAACAGCTGACAATCTGATATGATGTGAAGCAATTTGAATTGGTATCAGGTTACATTCATTACAATGTCATTACATTTGTTGAACTTTTATAAATATTACATTAGATTAAAAATTATAGTTATTTTTAATTTGTGGAACTTAAATATGCTGCTGGCAAAAATAAAACAATTGACCTTAATAACAAGCAATTAAATCATTAATAACTAATTCAAACAATGATCCATCCTGTAGAAAATTAAAGCTTATGACTTTCAGATTCTGCTAAAGCCTTTACTTGTTCCTATTTCATCATCCATCAATCTCAGCTAAGGTAACAGGAACATAGCTGAATTTGTCCTGAACAGTTTGGAGATCACAAAAGGGATAAAATAAACCAAAGGACCATTACTGATCACCACCTAAGACATGTGTTGCAGCACCCAATGGTAGACAAGGGTTGAACTTTACAGACAAGAGTTTTTAAGGGTTTTTATTAATATGTACAGTAGTTACCAACACTTACAGAATAGGCAATAAATGGTCGATAGATGTCAGTTAAATGCATTTAAATGCAGTTAAATTGAGTCTGAAGAAGGGTTTCGGCCCGAAACGTCGCCTATTTCCTTCGCTCCATAGATGCTGCTGCACCCGCTGAGTTCCTCCAGCAATTTTGTGTACCTTCAGTTAAATGCATCATTGGTTTCAGAGGAAAACCAGATAGACTAACACTTCAAGACTATCTCAAACTTTTTAACATTAGTTATTCAGCAAAATTATTACCATTAAGAAGCTTCCAGAACTACTCTTTCAATTAACATTTCTATAAAGGCATTACCATCACAAAAGTTTCTTTGTTATTGGTTACTTCAATTGTTTTGTTTTCCGTTCACTTTTTTGTGTAGTGCTTTACACCTTTGATGGAAACAGTGACAGTTCACCTTGTGTGTTCCCTTTTGAATTTGATGGAAAGAGTTATGATCAATGTACATCAGAGGGTCGTAATGATGGCCTCAAATGGTGCGCAACCACCAGCAACTATGATGTAGATACAAAGTACGGCTTCTGTCCCAGTCCAGGTAATTATTCATATTTGAAAAGCTCTCTTCATTAATTGCAATATGTTTTGTCAAAGCACATTGAATGTGATATACCTACTGCGACCAAGACTAAGGAAGCAGTTTTTGTTCAGCAAGTATTTATTCAGTGAAGGCAATGTTGTCTAGGATTATACTCCAAGAAATACCACTGGGAGCCATGGATGCTCTTAGAACGATTTCTCCGTGAATGCCAAACCCTGCCACCTGAACTGACAAAAATGCAGAGCAAATTAACATATAACATGGATCATCAGTTACAAATATCCATACTATGTTTTTTTCTTGCATAGACATTTTTGAATATTAAAGATATGAACCAGGTCAGGGATAAGAAAATCCAGCAAGGCCATCAATCCCCCATCCAGCTTAACATCAAATTAGATTTGAATTACAAATGGTCATGGCTTTTTGAGTAAATGTTGGGTGAGTCCAGAACCAGGGGCCACAGTCTTAGAATAAAGGGGAGGTCATTTAAGACTAAGGTGAGAAAAAACTTTTTCTCCCAGAGAGTTGTGAATTTATGGAATTCCCTGCCAGAGGGCAGTGGAGGCCAAATCACTGGATGGATTTAAGAGAGAGTTAGATAGAGCTCTATGGGCTAGTGTAGTCAAGGGATATGGGGAGAAGGCAGGCACGGGTTATTGATAGGGGATTATCACAATGAATGGCGGTGCTGGCTCGAAGGGCCGAAGGGCCAAATGGCCTCCACCTGCACCTATTTTCCATGTTTCTATGTTAAAGGATTGTTTTCATCCGCCTAATTGAAATCCGTGTTTCACTCATTTTACATACTGTATTTTCATCTAGCCCAACAGACCTTGCAGCTTTAATTTAGATTGAGCTCTTGGTAGCTCTTTCCTCCAATCTACCTCATTGCACATATTTTTCTTGCAGCTGATGCTGTGATTGGTGGCAATTCTAATGGCAAGCAGTGTACATTTCCTTTCAAATTCCAAGACAAGATGTACAGTGAGTGTACCACCGTTGGACGATCAGATGGGAAGGCATGGTGTGCAACCACCAGTAACTTTGATGTAGACAAAATGTGGGGCTTCTGCCCTGATGCTGGTAAATATCAGTTCAACTTTTCACTGTTCCTCATTTTCATTGTACCAAACTTCCACAATACGATAACTAAAAAATCATCCGAGTGAACTATTCCTTACAACAGTCTGTCCAATCTGTTAAAATCACTTGCTTAAATTTGGGCAACATTTAGCTTTCCACTGATCAGTGTAGCATGGAACTCTGAAGCATTGCACTAGACTTGAATGAAAAAGTGGAAATCAATTTGCACACAAACTAAAATTAGACAACTAACAATAGTTATCCTTCCAAAAAGAAGTCCTGGTGCATGTCTCTTTCCTTATTTCTCTGTCAGATAGTGTGTCCAGGTATATATTTGTGAGAAAGCGAGATATTTTCGAGGCTCTTCCATACTCTATTTGGTTTCAGAATTTATAATTGCTCTGGAGTTAGAGCCTGGATCATTTAAACTGTCAATGGCTCATATTCAGTAATTGAGCTAAAATTTTCAAATTGTTCGTTTGGATGGTAACATAAAGACACCATTCATTATTTACACTGTTACCAGCTCAATTGATCAAGTTGGTCTATTTGGGGCTTTTGTGTTTCATTGAGGATACCTTCAAGATTGGGATGGTGTGCGATGTAGAATTGTATATAATAAATACATTTATTATTGAAATCTTTTAAACTGAAATCTTTCTGTCTTTTTTTGTGTAGGATACAGTCTATTTTTAGTGGCAGCCCATGAGTTTGGACATTCTCTGGGATTAGATCATTCAACTGTAAAAGATGCCCTCATGTACCCAATGTACACATACAAAGAAAACTTCAAGTTACCCAATGATGACATTGCAGGAATACAGTATCTATATGGTATGGCCAGTTCCATTGTTCAAAGCTAATGGGCCAAAGCACAAAGTCTTTAGCCTAGATGTTAAGATAGATATTTTAAGTAGACGTTCATGATTTTATTTCAATCACAGGATCAAAATCAAGTTCTACAACCAGCTCAACAATGGCACCAGATTCAACAACATTGGCACCAGTTTCAACAAGAGTGGCACCGGTTTCAACAAGAGTGGCACCGGTTTCAACAAGAGTGGCACCGGTTTCAACAACAGTGGCACCAGTTCCAACAACAGTGGCACCAGTTCCAACAGCTGTGCTCACCACAACCACTGTTGAGCCGGCTATAGATATCTGCAAAGTGGATATTTTTGATGCAGTTGCAAGTATCAAGGAAACACTTCATTTCTTCAAGAACGGGTAAGCAATCATTACTTTGATCCATTAATTATTTAAGGTGGTGAAAACAGAAAATAAAAGCATTTTTGTTGAGGAAATCAACCAGAACATAATTATGCTGTTTGCTCCTTCAAGCCGGTTCTGTGACTGATCTATTGGTCTCAATTCTCATGACCAAATTGTCATCAGAATTCTGTGACAATTCTGTCACACAAAATCGATGAGAATTATGTTTATATCAACCCACCTTTATTCCATGAATCATCGGGTATTGACTAACCTGTAGTTTTATCATGGGGCCGTTTACGCTTCAACAATATATTGTGTGAACAAATACAGTATTTCCTGATTTACTTCTTTGTTGTGAAGCTCCAAATGTCTTCTCTCAGACACTGCCTTTCAATCCTGTCGTTTTTAGATCCCCAAAGCAAATAAATCAATCATTTAGTCTTCCTCATTCCTGCAAAAACAACTGAAATGTGCATGATCTTGCGCCATAATTTAACATCTGTAACTATGGTGACATAGTGTTGAGGTTATGCCACACTCCTCAGAGACTAATATCTTGGGAATAGTACTAAATAAGACATTACTTAGATGTCATTGAGACGTTACTCGATCTGCCATCAGTCACCTTGTCTTCCTGGTACAATATTTCTTATGCTGCATATATATTTTCTGAAGAGACCATTTTCCATTGTATAGAGGTTTGATAAAATTTCCTTTAGAGTGGGAACATGATGGGCAATTAAATTTGACAGCTTTTGGAGAGAGCAGTTGAAATAGAAGTAGGTCATATACATACATAGTTACGAACTTACCTTAATG
This sequence comes from Amblyraja radiata, assembly GCF_010909765.2. Lineage (NCBI taxonomy): Eukaryota > Metazoa > Chordata > Chondrichthyes > Rajiformes > Rajidae > Amblyraja > Amblyraja radiata. Next base: position 17,668,645 of record NC_045978.1, on the reverse strand, counting down.
CTCTTATGTTATGCGATGGTGGAGAAGGATGGGGGGGGAGGTGGGTGAGGAAGGGGGAGTTCATGAAGCCCCCTTTGGGGGCCTCAATCTCAATCGCCCCCCCCCCCCGCCCCGCCCCCCCCCCCGACAAATCCTTCTGGCAACAACTGCTGCAATATCTGGAAGGGCAAAGTAATGCCGCAGTTGTATTAATATAGTATGTCTTTCATTCTGACTGCAGCACACATCTTATCTAATGCCTGATATTTTAAATGTGTTAGTACAAGGGGTATTTGAGGCAAACAGCAAAATTCTGCTGCTGAGGCTGGATAAAAAGGGAGGAGGGGAATTTCAGTAGTAGACAGGATGTTGGGCAAACAACCCATTTCTGTTCTCTAAATGTTGGTAGTTCAAAAGGCAACATAGGGATTCAGATTGTGGCGTAAAAGTAATATGTTGTGGTATACTGCTTAAATCACTGGCTTAGGACCTAGTGGCCTACTCCATTGATCCAGAGAAATGGGATCACGTGTTCATCACTACACATAAGAGAAAATTCAAGTTATTATATGTATGAAAATTACAAAAATCATAGATCTGATCTCAGTAATGGTGAATACGAAATCACAGAATTGTTTTAAAGTCAGTTTCTTTACCTTATTCCAGAACTCAAGTAACTGAAGTAATCCCTGAAAGGTAGTTAAATCTTAACTGCCCTTGCTTGACTATGGATGGACAGAAATGTTGGCCTTGCTACTAACATCCATGCTGTACTGAATATCATGATTTTACTTTTACTTCTAGAAATGTCTGGAAATTTGCAGCAACAAAGAAAATTGTCAAAGGACCAATTTCAATTGCAAAGCTGTGGCCAAAAGCGCCTTCCAAAATTGACGCTGCATTTGAAGATGTAAATAGCAAGGAAGTTTACATTTTCTCAGGTTTGTTTGAGTTATTGAGAAATAATTATTTTCAAAAAATTATTTGGGCAATGTTATCATCTAAACCAGATAATGGGGTGATTTACATTAAACTCTTAGGTAGACTAACTTTTTGCAAAATACATAATGTTTAATGTTAATTTAATTTAACCTAGTTGTGTTGGAATAGATTTGTTTTATTTTGTATAAATTAGTGTGAATTAGTATGATAGAGACTGGAAATTATTTGTCAGGAAATAGTCTAAAAACAGGCAACCCACCAGACATGAATAATAACATAGGTACACAAAAATGCTGGAGAAACTCAGCGGGTGCAGCAGCATCTATGGAGCGAAGGAAATAGGCGACGTTTCGGGCCAAAACCCTTCATAGTACTCCATAAATGCTGCTGCACCCGCTGAGTTTCTCCAGCATTTTTGTGTACCTTCGATCTTCCAGCATCTGCAGTTCCTTCTTGAACACATGAATAATAACATACTACTTTTGTATACTCACAGCCAATCATAGATTGTACACCCTTCCTAAATTTAGATTCACTCCTCTTTATCTTGAACCTACATTGCTTTCTTTTCACAAGGAATAAATGGCTTTGTCCAACCATGTCTGAAAATGGTTTTGTCCAACCAGTACTGAAATTGTGCTCAAAGGGAACCCCAATGTCTTGTCTGTTTAACCTATTGATCACCACTTTGCAATTAAAGTCAATGCAAGTAAATGCCTTTGGCTAAAATTTGTTGTTGCCAATTGTACCAATTGAATATGTAATACCCTGTACATTATAAAATGTTGCACAGAACTATTTTAACATAGGCAGTGTTTATTTATTTGTATAGCATTATCTTTCTTCACTGCAAGTGGTAATTACTGAGGTGATAAAGTTGTTAATGTTCCCTAGTATTGCTGAAACTTCAAATTAAGCTGTTCCTTTATATTTCGTACAGGGCGATCATACTGGGTATTTTCTGGCACCAGACTGCTGCAGGGTTACCCCAAGGATATTAGGAAACTGGGTATTGATGACCAGGTGCAACGGATAGTTGGTGGCATTATGTTAAACCGGAAAAATGTGCAGCTGATTGGTGGGCAGAAGGTCTGGAGGTGAGCAGAAAGTGTTAAGAGCTGAGACATTCTCACACAGTAATGTTTTTATATGCTATATAATTGCATATAATCAAAAATCTGATGGCTAAATGTGACTGGGTATTTTCTATGCACATTACTTGTTTTCCCAAGTCCACAGTCCATCTTTTGCAGACTAAATTATATCAAATGGCATGCAAGATGTTTGTTTTCACATCACTAGTACAACCATCACCAGTTGCAGACCAGCTCCAGCCACTCACACTGCAGCCGAGGGAGAGGCCTATATTAGAATAAAAGGGGCCCAAACCATTTAGTATCTCATGAATAAAGTTTAATTCAGTAGAGTCACAGCGTGGAAATGTACCTGTCTAAATGTTTCTTAAGCATTTAAGCAAGACAGGTGCCTGTCGCAACTACCTCCTCCAGCAGCATATCCATGCACCTGCCAACTTTTTTATAGCGAAAGGTTTCGCCTCAGATTCCTATTAAATCTTTTCCCCCTCACCTTAAACCTATGTCTTCAGGTTCTTAATTCCTCTACTCTAGGTAAAAGATGCTGTGCATTTACTCTATCTATAATCTATTCCTCTCATGATCTTGTACACCTTTATAAGATAAACCCCTCTTCTTCCTATAAGGAATAAAGTCCTATCCTTCTCAACCTCGCACTATAGCTCAGGCCCTAGAGACATGGCAACATCCTCATGAATCGTCTCTTCACCCTTTCTAGCTTAACATCTCTCCTAAAACAGGTTGATCAACACTGAACACAACACTGGTGAATATGGCCTCAGCAATGTATTACGCAACTGTAACATGATCTCCCAACTTCGATACTCAATATGTGTAGGAAGGAACTGCAGATGCTGGTTTACACCGTAGACACAAAATGTTGGAGTAACTCAGCGGGACAGGCAGTATCTCTGAAGAGAAGGAATGGGTGACGTTATGGGTAGAGACCCTTCTTCAGACTGAGAGTAGGGGAAGAGGGAGACATCGAGATATGGAAGGGGATGGTGTAAACAAACAAATCAAGGAAATGTAGAATGGTACATTTTTTTAGCAATGGGGAAGGTGACATTGAGACATATGATCAGTAAATATTTAATCAGGACAATGAAACTAGTCAGAGAACTAGGATGAGGGAAAGCAAGAGTTACCTCATGTTGGAGAGATCATTAATCATATCGCCTAGTTGTAAACTGCCCAAGTGAAATATGAGGTGTTGTTCCTCCGATTTGCATTGAGCCTCACTTTGACAGTGGAGGAGGCCCAGGACAGAAAGGTCATTATGAGAATGGGAGGTTAAGTTAAAGTGTTTAACTACTGGGAGATCACGTAGTCCTAGGCGGGTTGAGCCGAGGAGTTCAGCGAAACAATCGCCGAGCCTGCGCTTGGTCTCGCCGATACACAGGAGCTCATACCTGGAACAGCGGATACACTACCAAAGGCTTTCCTCTACAATCGCAGAATATACACTTTAATTCCCGTCTCTCCCTCCCTTTACCCTTCCATGTCTCCCTCTCCCGACTCTTTCTGAAGAAGGGAAATCACCCATTTCATCTCTCCAGATATGCTGTCTGTCCCACTGAGTTACTCCACTATTTCATGTCTATTTTTAAGTTAAACAAATGCTTGTATAAGACCAAATTAAATTAATTCATGTATTTCATGAACGATGTTTTAAAGTAAAATGTCATTTTGTATTTAATCAGTCAGTTCCATTTGTCAATGGAAGACTTGTATTCAACTTAAGAGCACGTTTTATCTGATATTCAGGTTCAACATGGAGACACAGAGAGTCGACAGGGTCAGCGAGATTTATGATGATTTCCTTCACGTGCCTATTGATTCCAATATTGTATTCATGCACCAAAGTAAGTTTATCATAAGGATTACAAGTTTAAATATCAAACCACTATGCTGACTCCCATGTCTATCTGGACTACACTTCTTCCCACCATGCTTCCTGTAAGGACTCCATCCCCCTACTCCCAATTCCTCCGTCTACGCCGCATCTGCATCCAGGATGTGGTGTACCACACCAGGGCATGAGATGTCTTAATTCTTCAGGGAACAGGGGTTCCCCTCTTCTACCATAGATGAGGCTCTCACCAGGGTCTCTTCTATACCCCCCCCTCCCCCACCCCCACTCGTAACAAGGGCAGAGTCCCCCTTGTACTCACCTTCCACCCTACCAGCCGTCACATACAACAAATAATCCTCTGACATTTTCGCAACCTCCAACGGGATCCCACCACCGGCCACATCTTCCCATCCTCTCCCGTCTGCTTTCCAAGGAGACCCCTTCCTCCGTAAGTCCCTGGTTAATTCGTCCCTTCCCACCCAAACGACCCTCTCTCCAGCACTTTCCCTTGCAACCACAGGAAATGCTACACTTGTCGCTTTACCTCCCCCCTCGACTCCATTCAAGGACGCAAGCAGTCTTTCCAGGTGCGGCAGAGGTTCACCTGCACCTCCTCCAACTTCATCTATTGCATCCGCTGCTCTATGTGTCAGCTGCTCTACATTGGTGAGACCAAGCATAGGCTTGGCGATCGCTTCGCCCAACACCTCTGCTCAGTTTGCATGAACCTACCTGATCTCCCGGTGGCGCAGCACTTCAACTCCCCCTCCCATTCCGAATCCAACCTTTCTGTCCTGGACCTCCTCCATGGCCAGAGTGAGAACCACCGTAAATTGAAGGAGCAGCACCTCATATTTCGTTTGGGCAGTCTACACCCCAACGGTATGAACATTGACTTCTCTAATTTCAGGTGGTCCCTGCTTTCTCCTCCCCTTCTCAGCTCTCCCTCAGCCCACTGTCTCCGCCTCTTCCTTCCTGCCACCCCCCACCCCCCCCCCCCCCCCCCCCCCCCCCCCACCCCACATCAGTCTGAAGAAAGGTCTTGACCTGAAACGTTGCCTATTTCCTTCGCTCCATAGATGCTGCCTCACCCGCTGAGTTTCTCCGGCATTTTTGTCTACATGCAATATTGTTATTTATATTTGCTAAACCAACTGTGTTCAATTAAACAGAAACAATCTGCAATATGCAAAATGATGGCGTTTTGTAGTTAAATTGCTGGTCTAGTTACCAGCGCCACTGAACATTCTAATTCATTCTCTTTCAGTGAGCTTCTACTTCCTCCGTGATAAGTATTTTTGGAAAATGGACAACCACTATCGGGTTACTTACGTGGGATATATCATGAGGAACCTACTGAACTGCAAAGCACAAAAATGAACTTCCAGACCAGCATCCCCTGGACAAAGAATTATTCTGTAATTTATTGTGTTCATGTTCTTGTGTTATCTTTTTGCCTCGCAGCATAATCCTTGAGTTTTCTTTTGCTTTCAATTTTACTGGGAGGGCCTCAAAGGATAAATAAATTTATGCCAAAACGTTATCAAGGAGAAAGGTGAAAGTATAAAGTAAAATTGAAATATCATTTAAATAAAAGGATTAAATCATTTGTAAAATATAAACTAATTGACTCTGAAGAAGGGTCTCGACCCGAAACGTCACACATTCCTTCACTCCAGAGATGCTGCCTGTCCCGCTGAGTTACTTTCGCTTTTTGTGCCTATCTTCGGTTTAAACCAGCATCTGCAGTTCCTTCTTACACAATTGACTGCTTATTCAGATTGAGTCAATGTGCCTGCTGAACAGGCTGAATCTGGAATTAGATTTGTAATGCACTGTCTATGTAAACCAAAGCTATGTCACACAATGGCAGCCTTGTACAATTGTGAAGCAGATACAAATTAATATAGATTCTTTATAGGATGTAAAAAACAATCCATGTGATTATCAGTGGAAAATATTGTTCATGGTGTTATCAAATGTAATGTATCATGGAATTCAAACATGTCTTCCTTGGTGGACAGTGGGGAAATTTGTATCCTGTAACCACGGCAAGTTATCTTGCACAAATTCAGATTATTATATATTATTTATTCATTTTTCTGTTTATATTTTCCACTGTGGAATAATTTTGAGAGATTTCACGTGCCTATTTGTCAATGTGAAAATCTAGCCGTTGATCGGTATAAGTGCATTGCAATTACAGCCAGCTCTTTGTGTATGTCAATGGTGTGGCTCTGTATCCATCTGGTGATAATTTATTGTCATTATTTAGGCCATGAAATAGCTGGCCATGAAATAAAGTGAGTCAGTAGTCATTGCTATGCCACGACTGCACAAAACATAGAAAAGAGGTCTAAATCATTTAAACTTTCCTTGTACAACTTTCTCTGGCTCTTGGATTCGACAATATGGAACTTCATTTGTCTCTCCAACATTGCTAATTTTCAACTCAGCTCATGGAGGGAAGGACAACAGTGGACCCCCAGGAATTCACTGGGGTCCCGAGTTCCTCAGTAGATTCTGAGGCTGAGAACCTTCCATTGCATCTTGTTAATAAAATTGCATAATTAAAACACAGTTCAAGACTGTGAAGATGGTTTATCTGTCATGCCAGTTGTTTGTTAAGTTGTACGTGGATTCCACTTCGCTCAGCATTACTGAGTCCAATATCAGTATTTTAAAATAAAACTGTTTTAATACTAGTTAATTTAAATTTTAAACAATGTAATTGAAGATAAATTATGTTAATTTTCAATACTTTTTTGTAAATAATAAACAGCTTGTTGAACTTCTGAACTCTCCTTGATGACTGAGTCTGTGAACCATGAAGCTATTTTAGTGCTATCTTTGCCTTGCAGTCCATGGTAACATGTGGCTATCAAGTTCAAGTTCAAGTGAGTTTATTGTCATGTGTCCCTGTATAGGACAATGAAATTCTTGCTTTGCTTAAGCACACAGAAAAATAGTAGGCATTTACTACAAAACAGATAAATGTGTCCATATACCATGATATAAATATATACACACATGAATAAATAAACTGGTAGTGCAAATAACAGAAAGTGGTTGCAAATAATCAGAGTTTTGTCCGAGCCAGGTTTAATAACCTGATGGCTGAGGGGAAGTAGCTATTCCTGAACCTGGTTGTTGCAGTCTTCAGGCTCCTGTACCTTCTACCTGAAGGTAGCAGGGAGATCAGTGTGTGGCCAGGATGGTGTGGGTCTTTGATGATACTGCCAGCCTTTTTGAGGCAGCGACTGCGATAGAATATAGAATATGCAGCATATAGAAACATAGAAACATAGAAATTAGGTGCAGGAGTAGGCCATTCGGCCCTTCGAGCCTGCACCGCCATTCAATATGATTATGGCTGATCATCCAACTCAGTTAGGTGCAGGAGTAGGCCATTCGGCCCTTCGAGCCTGCACCGCCATTCAATATGATTATGGCTGATCATCCAACTCAGTATCCCGTACCTGCCTTCTCTCCATACCCTCTGATCCCCTTAGCCACAAGGGCCACATCTAACTCCCTCTTAAATATAGACAATGAACTGGCCTCAACTACCCTCTGTGGCAGGGAGTTCCAGAGATTCACCACTCTCTGTGTGAAAAAAGTTCTTCTCATCTCGGTTTTAAAGGATTTCCCCCTTATCCTTAAGCTGTGACCCCTTGTCCTGGACTTCCACAACATCGGGAGCAATCTTCCTGCATCTAGCCTGTCCAACCCCTTAAGAATTTTGTAAGTTTCTATAAGATCCCCTCTCAATCTCCTAAATTCTAGAGAGTATAAACCAAGTCTATCCAGTCTTTCTTCATAAGACAGTCCTGACATCCCAGGAATCAGTCTGGTGAACCTTCTCGGCACTCCCTCTATGGCAATAATGTCCTTCCTCAGATTTGGAGACCAAAACTGTACGCAATACTCCAGGTGTGGTCTCACCAAGACCCTGTACAACTGCAGTAGAACCTCCCTGCTCCTATACTCAAATCCTTTTGCTATGAAAGCTAACATACCATTCGCTTTCTTCACTGCCTGCTGCACTTGCATGCCCACTTTCAATGACTGGTGTACCATGACACCCAGGTCTCGCTGCATCTCCCCTTTTCCTAGTCGGCCACCATTTAGATAATAGTCTGCTTTCCTGTTTTTGCCACCAAAATGGAGAACCTCACATTTATCCACATTATACTGCATCTGCCAAACATTTGCCCACTCACCCAGCCTATCCAAGTCACCTTGCAGTCTCCTAGCATCCTCCTCACAGCTAACACTGCCCCCCAGCTTAGTGTCATCCGCAAACTTGGAGATATTGCCTTCAATTCCCTCATCCAGATCATTAATATATATTGTAAATAGCTGGGGTCCCAGCACTGAGCCTTGCGGTACCCCACTAGTCACTGCCTGCCATTGTGAAAAGGACCCGTTTACTCCTACTCTTTGCTTCCTGTTTGCCAGCCAGTTCTCTATCCACATCAATACTGAACCCCCAATGCCGTGTGCTTTAAGTTTGTAAACAAATCTCTTATGTGGGACCTTGTCGAAAGCCTTCTGGAAGTCCAGATACACCACATCCACTGGTTCTCCCCTATCCACGCTACTAGTTACATCCTCGAAAAATTCTATAAGATTCGTCAGACATGATTTACCTTTTGTAAATCCATGCTGACTTTGTCCAATGATTTCACCACTTTCCAAATGTGCTGCTATCCTATCTTTAATAACTAGCAGTTTCCCCACTACCGATGTTAGACTAACTGGTCTGTAATTCCCCGTTTTCTCTCTCCCTCCCTTCTTAAAAAGTGGGGTTACGTTTGCTACCCGCCAATCCTCAGGAACTACTCCAGAATCTAAAGAGTTTTGAAAGATTATTACTAATGCATCCACTATTTCTGGAGCTACTTCCTTAAGTACTCTGGGATGCAGCCTATCTGGCCCTGGGGATTTATCGGCCTTTAATCCATTTAATTTACCCAACACCACTTCCCGGCTAACCTGGATTTCACTCAATTCCTCCAACTCCTTTGACCCGCGGTCCCCTGCTATTTCCGGCAGATTATTTATGTCTTCCTTAGTGAAGACGGAACCAAAGTAGTTATTCAATTGGTCCGCCATATCCTTGTTCCCCATGATCAACTCACCTGTTTCTGACTGCAAGGGACCTACATTTGTTTTAACTAATCTCTTTCTTTTCACATATCTATAAAAACATTTGCAGTCAGTTTTTATGTTCCCTGCCAGTTTTCTTTCATAATCTATTTTTCCTTTCCTAATTAAGCCCTTTGTCCTCCTCTGCTGGTCTCTGAATTTCTCCCAGTCCTCCGGTATGCTGCTTTTTCTGGCTAATTTGTACGCATCATCCTTCGCTTTGATACTATCCCTGATTTCCCTTGTTATCCACGGATGCACTACCTTCCCTGATTTATTCTTTTGCCAAACTGGGATGAACAATTTTTGTAGTTCATCCATGCAGTCTTTAAATGTCTTCCATTGCATATCCACCGTCAACCCTTTTAGAATTAATTGCCAGTCAATCTTGGCCAATTCACAGTCTCATACCCTCAAAGTTACCTTTCTTTAAGTTCAGAACCATTGTTTCTGAATTAACAATGTCACTCTCCATCCTAATAAGAACTCAACCATATTATGGTCACTCTTGCCCAAGGGGGCACGTACAACAAGACTGCTAACTAACCCTTCCTCATTACTCAATACCCAGTCTAAAATAGCCTGCTCTCTCGTTGGTTCCTCTACATGTTGATTTAGATAACTATCCCGCATACATTCCAAAAAATCCTCTTCCTCAGCACCCCTGCCAATTTGATTCACCCAATCTATATGTAGATTGAAGTCACCCATTATAACGGTTTTGTCTTTGTCGCACGCATTTCTAATTTCCTGTTTGATACCATCTCCAACTTCACTACTACTGTTAGGTGGCCTGTACACAACACCCACCAGCGTTTTCTGCCCCTTAGTGTTTCGCAGCTCTACCCATACCGATTCCACATCCTGCAAACTAATGTCCTTCCTTTCCATTGCGTTAATCTCCTCTCTAATCAGCAACACTACCCCACCTCCTTTTCCTTTCTCTCTATCCCTCCTGAATATTGAATATCCCTGGATGTTCAGCTCCCAGCCTTGGTCACCCTGGAGCCATGTCTCCGTGATCCCAACTATATCATAGTCATTAATAGCTATCTGCACATTCAACTCATCCACCTTATTACGAATGCTCCTTGCATTGAGACACAAAGCCTTCAGGCTTGTTTTTACAACACTCTTACCCCTTATACAATTTTGTTGAAAAGTTGCCCTTTTTGATATTTGCCCTGGATTTTCCGGCCTGCCACTTTTACTTTTCACCTTGCTACCTATTGCTTCTACCCTCATTTTACACCCCTCTGTCTCTACGCTCACATATTTAAGAAACCCTTTCCCTTTAACTCCATCCTCCACTAGCCCATTCGACACCCCACCCCCCTTATTCAGTTTAAAACCACCCGTGTAGCAGTGGCAAACCTGCCTGCCAGAATGCTGGTCCCACACCTGTTAAGATGCAATCTGTCCCTTTTGTACAGTTCCCCCTTACCCCAAAACAGATCCCAGTGATCTAAGAATCTAAATCCCTGCCCCGTGCACCAGTTCCTCAGCCACACGTTCTGGTCCCGTATCTCCCTGTTCCTGCTCTCGCCAGCACGAGGAACTGGAAGCAAACCGGAGATAACAACCCTGGAGGTCCTGCTTTTCAGCATTTTTCCGAGCTCTCTAAAGTCACGCTGCAGAATATTCATCCCCTTCTTTCCGACATCGTTTGTGCCGACATGCACTACCACTTCCGGATGTTCACCTTCGCCCTTGAGGATTTTCTGCACTCTGTCCGTGACATCCTGGATCCTGGCACCAGGAAGGCAGCACACCATCCTCGCATCCCGTCTGTTGCCGCAGAAACCCCTGTCCGGACCTCTCACAATGGAGTCTCCCACTACAATGGCGTTGCCTGCCTTAGGCCTTTTTGGTTTTGGCTCAACAGCCCTAGTATCAAGTATAGCTGGAGTCACATGACTGAAAGCAAGCTGAATGGCCAAATCTTGTTGATCATCCATTACTTGGAAGAAAGCGGAGGAGATGCGAGAGTAACTCAGCAGGTCAGGCAGCATCTCTGGAGGATTGGATAGGCGGCATTTCGGGTCAAGACCCTTCTTCAGGTTGTTTGCAGCAGGAGTGGCTTTCTCCCGCTATCCAACCCCTTACCAACCTCTCCCCAAGTCACTGCCACCTATATTCCTCCCTCAGGCTTTAAATTTAATTCCTCTTCTCTGCACCCTTTAGACTCCTTTACGGCTCTAGACTTTGTCTACCCATCTTCCAATCAACTTCCAACCCACTTCACCTGTATCCACCTATCACTTGCCAGGTTTTATCTCACTCCCACCTCTCTTTTCCTGCTTTCTCCCCCTAACTACATTCAGTCTGAAGAAGGGTCCCAACCGGAAATATCCATATCCTCCAGATATGCTGTTTGATCTGCTGAGTTACTCCAGCACTCTGTTTTACCTGAAAGAACAAATTCAATTAGCACAAATCATTTCCACGTTCTAGGCTGTGATCCCAGGTGTATCACAATTATTCGTAATGCAAACTCTTGCCAAAAATGTTTTTTTTTTCTTTTAAACATTATGTGTTTATTTGTTGTTTTTTTTTACATAAATTCCATAAGTGCTCATTTTTATTCTGTATCTCAGATTTTTTGGTAGAGATTTGCAAATTACATAGGGCAAATTTCAGTTACTGGAACTGCCACAAGGCAGGGGGTACACTGTACTAGTCAAATTCAGGGATTCCACAGAATTAATTCCCATCTCTACTTATATTGTTTGCCTAAATATGCCCAGTAATTGATTGAACAATTTAGATAGTGCCTTTTTATTATGATATATACGCCGAGGCTCTCTTGCTGCAGCTTTCTAATAAGCGAGTTCGGTATTCCGAAAAACGCAAGGAATCATGAGATTTATCAAAGGTCACTCGCTATAAAGAAAAAGCGAACAAAGCGCTGACTGTATACGCTGTGTATAAATTCTTATTTTTATTCATGATTTATGTGTAAAAATATATTTAATCTGAGGAACAGGGGTGCCAGGTCGCTGAAGAGCGGGGTGTAACAAGGAGATAGATGGGGCAGATGTGAGTGGGAAACGGGGAGGGGGGGGAAGAGACTGGACAGGAGGAGAGACATTCTCAGCAGCTGCAAGCACACAGACCCATGCCTCATCAACAGCCAGGAACGAACCCGGGTCCCTGGCACTGCAAGCGCTGCCGAACCGTCACTGGACCGTCCCCGTCCTCCCCCGAGTGACCCATCCCCATCCGGGGGCAGCCGGAGACATTCGGACCGATGGGACACTGGCCCAGAGCAGCTGCCCCCAGCCAGCCCGGTTTAGTTTGTATCATAATCATGCATTTTTTCCTCCTTTGACTACTTTATCTAATTCCTTTCGAAAGACAATTACAAAATGTGTGTCCAGCAGGCAATCAATTACTTACAGCGTAAAATGTTTTTCCTCATGTCAGCTCAGGTTATTCACCTGAAAGAATGTTAATTGACCTCAAGCTTCCAGCAAGCAAACAAATTGCAGACTGTGGATCTCAGCTTCTAATTAGAAACTTAAAATAACCTCAACTATGGGTTGATTACTTAAATAATTACTGTTTACTTGGTTTAATCTACACTGCTATTACGAAATTACTCCCTCCCTTCTTCAATAAGTGTCACATTCATGGTTTTCTAATTTTCTGCTACTCTCCTGGAACAGGTTGAATAACTTCAGTCTATGGATCTTCTATAGTTCCTGTTCCACTTTCCCGAGTTACACACGAATTCTCCCGAGTTTTCCCCTTTATCCAAACTCGGAGAATGTCCGTAGCGAGTCCGTCGGAGTCTGTAGATATTTCGTAGCAGCTCGTAATGCCAGCCGTACGTACTCAGGTAAGTCGGGACATTTTTTCAGCATGTTGAAAAATGTGCACGAGTAAAAAAAATAGCCTCGAGTACCTACGGCTGGCATCTCCGAGTTTGAATCAAGGGGAAAACTCGGGAGAATTCGTGAGTAACTCGGGAAAGTGGGACAGGGGCTTATCTCTACAGCCACTTCTTTTGAAAACCTTGAATGCAACTCATCAGGACCTGGTGACATGTTAGATTTTTCTCTCCAATTCTTTGTCCCTTGGAGGGTTGTTACTAAGTTCTTCCCTCCTATTTGAAACTGGCCCACGTGTTACCTAGATATTTGTGTAGTCCTCACTGTGTAGAATGACCCGTTTATATCAACTGGTCGATGGTTGAAAGGGTCAAGTGTTTCAAATTCCTGGGCGTGCACATCTCTGAAGATCTTTCCTGGTCCGAGAACACTGATGCAATTATCAAGAAAGCACATCAGCGCCTCTACTTCCTGAGAAGATTACGGAGAGTCGGTTTGCCAAGGAGGACTCTCTCGAACTTCTACAGGTGTACGGTAGAGAGCATGCTGACTGGTTGCATCGTGGCTTGGTTCGGCAACTTGAGCGCCCTGGAGCAGAAAAGACTACAAAAAGTAGTAAACACTGCCCAGTCCATCATCGGCTCTGACCTACCTTCCATCGAGGGGATCTATCACAGTCGATGCCTCAAAAAAGGCTGGCAGTATCATCAAAGACCCACACCATCCTGGCCACACACTCATCTCCGTTACCTTCAGGTAGAAGGTACAGGAGCCTGAAGACTGCAACGACCAGGTTCAGGAATAGCTACTTCCCCACAGCCATCAGGCTATCTGAAGAAGGGTTTCGGCCCGAAACGTTGCCTATTTCCTTCGCTCCATTGATGCTGCTGCACCCGCTGAGTTTCTCCAGCATTTTTGTGTACCATCAGGCTATTAAATCTGGCTCGGACAAAACTCTGATCATTAATAACCCATTATCTGTAATTTGCACTTCATCAGTTTATTTATTCATGTGTGTATATATTTATATAATGGTATATGGACACACTGATCTGTTTTATAGTAAATGCCTACTATGTTCTGTGTGCTGAAACAAAGCAAAAATGTATTTGTCCTATCAGGGACACATGACAATAAACTCACTTGAACTTGATACAAAGTATTGGTTTAAATTTAAAAAAAGACAAAGTAACTCAGCGTGTCAGGAGAATTTGGATGGGCGATATTTTGGGTCGGGATGACCCCCATGTCTGCCTTCCGCAAAGACCGCTCCCTCCGCAACTCCCTTGTCAATTCTTGCCTTCCCTTCCCTCCCGTACAACCCCCTCCCCAGGCACTTTCCGTTACAACCGCAAGAAATGCAACACCTGTCCCTTTACCTCCCCCCTTGACTCCATTCAAGGACCCAAGCAGTCGTTCCAGGTGCGACAGAGGTTCACCTGTATCTCCTCCAACCTCATCTACTGCATCCGCTGCTCTAGATGTCAGCTGATCTACATCGGTGAGACCAAGCGGAGGTTGGGCGATTGTTTCGCCGAACTACCTGACCTCCCTGTGGCTCAACACTTCAACTCCCCCTCCCACTCCGAATCCGACCTCTCTGTCCTGGGTCTCCTCCATGGCCAGAGCGAGCAACACCGGAAATTGGAGGAACAGCACCTTATATTCCGCTTGGGGAGTCTGCAGCCTGCGGGCTTGAACATTGAATTCTCCCACTTTTGTTAACCCTTGCTGTCTCCTCCCCTTCCTTAGCCCTCGGGCTCCTCCTCCTCCTTTTTCCTTCCTTCTCCCCGCCACCCCCTATCAGTCTGAAGAAGGGTTTCGGCCCGAAACGTTGCCTATTTCCTTCGCTCCAGAGATGCTGCTGCACCCGCTGAGTTCCTCCAGCTTTTTTGTGTACCTTTTGGGTCGGGATCCTCCTTCAGAATAATATCTTTGTTTCCTTACATGAGAGCCCAGTTCCATGCGAGCTAGTCAATCACACGTGTGTGTGCCTATTTCCATAGCCATGTCCATACCCACAGGCATGCCAATGTCCATGTCCATACCTACACCACCACCACTTGCCCATACCCATGTCCATACCTACACCACCACCACTTGCCCATACCTACACCACCACCACTTGCCCATACCCATGTCCATACCTACACCACCACCACTTGCCCATACCCATGTCCATACCTACACCACCACCACTTGCCCATACCTACACCACCACCACTTGCCTATACCCACTTTCCCATACCTACACCACCACCACCACTTGCCCATACCCATGTCCATATCTACACCACCACCACTTGCCCATACCCATGTCCATACCTACACCACCACTACCACTTGCCTATACCCACTTTCCCATACCTACACCACCACCACCACTTGCCCATACCCATGTCCATACCTACACCACCACCACCACTTGCCCATACCCATGTCCATACCTACACCACCACCACCACTTGCCCATACCCATGTCCATACCTACACCACCACTTGCCCATACCCATGGCCATACCGCCCCACCGCCCCACGGCCCGACAACAGCAACTCTCCCGAACCTGGGAGCGCAACCCCCAACACGTCAGACGCAGGGCGCCGACGTCAGACGCAGGGTGCTCTGGCACCACGCCGCATCACTGCGCCGATTAAACCCATCCACATCCGCCCATTGCGAATAATAGTTCTTCCGCTCAATTTCGGTTTGCGACGAAACATAATGAAAATTTCGGCCCGAAGTCTCTTCGCTGCGGTCGTCCCTGCGAGTGGGAAGAGTTGCCGGCATGCGGGCGTCGAGCTGCGCCCCGCCCCCCCCGCGCAGCGAGCGGACGCCGGTCCTTGCGGGGATGAATACAAAAGCAGGCCCGAGGGGTGAGGCGGCGCGAGAGGCGACATGGCGTCTTTCAAGATTGCCCTGTTATTTGTGTAGCTTTGTGGCCGGCTTGGGCGCAGAGGCGGCGCATCGGCGCTTTGTAATTTCCTGCTTTCCGTAGGTGCGGGGCGAAGGTGAGGATCGGGCGGCCGCGCGGAAGCCGGGGTGCGGTGTAGGCGCGGGAGGCGAGGCCAAGGCGGCCTGACGGAGCGGGGCCTGAGGCCCGGGCTCGCCTCCTCCCCTTCCATAGGAGCTCCGCACGTTCGCCTGCGCGGAAAGCGCGGCATCGCCGGCCCGGCGCTCAGGCAGGGCGAGGGCAGCAGTCGGCAGGGGCAGGACACGGGGAGGAGTGGGATAGAGAGACACAGGGGAGGAGAGCGGCATCAGAGGGAGGAGAGAGGCATCAGGACGGAGAGAGGAAGCAGGGAGGAGATGGGCTGGGATCGGGGGGAGAGGGATAGGGAAGAGAAGGGGGCAAGGGATGAGGGGAATCAGGGAGGAGAGGGACAGGAGAGGAAGCAGGTGGTCATGGCGAAGGGACATCGAGGAGAGGTGTGGGGGAAAGGGAGAGAGCGACAGACGGTGAAGAGGGGCAGAAGGGTATCCTTGAGAGAGTGGGCACACAAAATTGCTGGGGAAACTCAGCGGGTGCAGCTCTCCTTGAGAGAGTGGCCAGGGGAGATGGGCAGGTTAATGAGGTGAGGTGGAAATCAGGATCAGAAGGAACTTTGATGGCTAATGGATGTTGAACGTATTATTTTGTTGGAAGTGGGCTACTGGATTATGGGGAGATTAACTAGCCAAATGGAGTAGGGTTACCCGAGAGGGTTGGGGCATTTTGGCCACAGTAGTGAGATTCATCTGGATAAGTGGGACCTTTTGGACAGTCACCCAGGGTGGAGAATTGGCACAGCCAGAAAGGTGAATTACATATTACACTAGTGGAATAATTGGATGTAATAATGCTGCAAAAGAAAGTTGATGTTCAGGTGATACTCAAAACTTGGGTGACTGCAAATAAATTAGATAGTTCAAAAACTAGAAATGTGAGTTTTGTGTACCTAGCATGCAACGCCTAGATAATTTTTCACCAATGCCTTCAGGTGATATGTGAAATATATTCATATTTCACATATCATCCATATTCATATTTCACAATGTATTCATTTTTTGTTTTATGCAAACAATTTTTCAACATTTTGAACTGGGCTATTGAAATTGCAAAGACCGCTCCCTCTGCAACTCCCTCGTCAATTCTTCACTTCCCTCCTGCACCACCCCCTCCCCGGGCACTTTCCGTTGCAACCGCAAGAAATGCAACACCTGTCCCTTCACCTCCCCCCTCGACTCCATTCAAGGTCCCAAGCAGTCGTTCCAGGTGCGACAAAGGTTCACCTGTATCTCCTCCAACCTCATCTACTGCATCCGCTGCTCTAGATGTCAGCTGATTTACATCGGTGAGACCAAGCGTAGGTTGGGCGACCGTTTCGCCGAACACCTCCGCTCAGTCCGCAATAACCTACCTGACCTCCCGGTGGCTCAGCACTTCAACTCCCCCTCCCATTCCCAATCCGACCTCTCTGTCCTGGGTCTCCTCCATTGCCAGAGTGAGCAACAGCGGAAATTGGAGGAACAGCACCTCATATTCCGTCTGGGGTCCTTGCGTCCCCTTGGCATCAACATTGAATTCTCCCAATTTGGCTAGCCCGTGCTGTCCCCTCCCCCCCTCCCCTTCCTTCACCCTCTAGCTGTCTCCTCCCATCCGCCCGCCCTCGGGCTCCTCCTCCTCCTCCCTTTGTCCTTCTTTCTTTCCCCACCCCCTATCAGTCTGAAGAAGGGTTTCGGCCCGAAACGTCGCCTATTTCCTTCGCTCCATAGATGCTGCTGCACCCGCTGAGTTCCTCCAGCAATTTTGTGTACCTATTGAAATTGCATAATGGCTATTTTTAAATTATATTTTAATTTCAACTGAACGTAGAAATAAATGAACACAACCTCTGAATTGCTCATGAATCTGTAATATGTGACTGATGGATTGGATTTCTGGTCATTGATGATCCCCACACCCCCTGGCCAATCTGTCATTGTTGGGCAACATATAGATAATGTCATTATGTGGTTGAACTTTTCGTGTAGATAGTATTTGTGTGGAATGAATGTTGCTTGTCACTTTTCAGACCGTGCCAGAATACTAGGTACTGCTGCAGATATGGGTAACTTCAATTGCAGAGAGGTTGCAAATGGAATGGCTGTTGACTTCTGATCTTCTAATGGAAGGAAAGTTATTGAAGAAGCAGCTGATGATGATTGGCACCAGGGTACTTTGTTGAGGAGTTCTTGTAGTAGTGTCCTAGGGCTGCAGGGATTGACCTACAGCCACAATTACTTTTTATTTGTGCAAGGTAGAAGTCTTACCATTGGATTGTACACCTTTGATGCTTTCTATTCAAATCCCTTCCTCCCTTAACTTCAGTTTTACCGGACAAAACTCAAATCAAATGCTGCCTTGATGTCCAGGGCAATTATACTTGTCCCAACTCTGAAATTAAACTTCTTTTGTTTCTGTTTAGATGAAGACTGTGATGAGGTCTGAAGCCGAGTGAAACTCGGCTCCAGACCTGATGGTTTGTTTATAGGTAGTATTGTGGATGACGACTTTCATTTTTGAGGATTCAACTAGACTTATTTGGTTGGAATTAGTGGATTAGATTTGCTTTACTTTTGTGAACAATATTTCTACATTTCTTGTTGGGTAGATGCCAGTATTGTAACTATTGGAACAGCTTGCTAGGAGGTTAGCCGGTTCTGGTTGGCATACCTCAGAATTGTGCCTGGAAAGCTGTCTGGTCATGCAACCTTTGCTGTATTTGATGCTTGCTATCATTTCCTTGTATCTTGTGAGGTGAATCAACATAGAAACATAGAAATTAGGTGCAGGAGTCGGCCATTCGGCCCTTCGAGCCTGCACCACCATTCAATATGATCATGGCTGATCATCCACCTCAGTATCCCGTACCTGCCTTCTCTCCATACCCTCTGATCCCCTTAGCCACAAGGGCCACATCTAACTCCCTCTTAAATATAGCCAATGAACTGGCCTCGACTACCATCTGTGGCAGAGAGTTCCAGAGATTCACCACTCTCTGTGTGAAAAAAGTTCTTCTCATCTCGGTTTTAAAGGATTTCCCCCTTATCCTTAAGCTGTGACCCCTTGTCCTGGACTTCCCCAACATCGGGAGCAATCTTCCTGCATCTAGCCTGTCCAACCCCTTAAGAATTTTATAAGTTTCTATAAGATCCCCTCTCAATCTCCTAAATTCTAGAGAGTATAAACCAAGTCTATCCAGTCTTTCTTCATAAGACAGTCCTGACATCCCAGGAATCAGTCTGGTGAACCTTCTCTGCACTCCCTCTATGGCAATAATGTCCTTCCTCAGATTTGGAGACCAAAACTGTACGCAATACTCCAGGTGTGGTCTCACCAAGACCCTGTACAACTGCAGTAGAACCTCCCTGCTCCTATACTCAAATCCTTTTGCTATGAAAGCTAACATACCATTCGCTTTCTTCACTGCCTGCTGCACCTGCATGCCTACTTTCAATGACTGGTGTACCATGACACCCAGGTCTCGCTGCATCTCCCCTTTTCCTAGTCGGCCACCATTTAGATAATAGTCTGCTTTCCTGTTTTTGCCACCAAAATGGATAACCTCACATTTATCCACATTATACTGCATCTGCCAAACATTTGCCCACTCACCCAGCCTATCCAAGTCACCTTGCAGTCTCCTAGCATACTCCTCACAGCTAACACTGCCCCCCAGCTTAGTGTCATCCGCAAACTTGGAGATATTGCCTTCAATTCCCTCATCCAGATCATTAATATATATTGTAAATAGCTGGGGTCCCAGCACTGAGCCTTGCGGTACCCCACTAGTCACTGCCTGCCATTGTGAAAAGGACCCGTTTACTCCTACTCTTTGCTTCCTGTTTGCCAGCCAGTTCTCTATCCACATCAATACTGAACCCCCAATGCCGTGTGCTTTAAGTTTGTATACTAATCTCTATGTGGGACCTTGTCGAAAGCCTTCTGGAAGTCCAGATACACCACATCCACTGGTTCTCCCCTATCCACGCTACTAGTTACATCCTCGAAAAATTCTATAAGATTCGTCAGACATGATTTACCTTTTGTAAATCCATGCTGACTTTGTCCAATGATTTCACCACTTTCCAAATGTGCTGCTATCCCATCTTTAATAACTGACTCTAGCAGTTTCCCCACTACCGATGTTAGACTAACTGGTCTGTAATTCCCCGTTTTCTCTCTCCCTCCCTTCTTAAAAAGTGGGGTTACGTTTGCTACCCGCCAATCCTCAGGAACTACTCCAGAATCTAAAGAGTTTTGAAAGATTATTACTAATGCATCCACTATTTCTGGAGCTACTTCCTTAAGTACTCTGGGATGCAGCCTATCTGGCCCTGGGGATTTATCGGCCTTTAATCCATTCAATTTACCCAACACCACTTCCCGGCTAACCTGGATTTCACTCAATTCCTCCAACTCCTTTGACCCGTGGTCCCCTGCTATTTCCGGCAGATTATTTATGTCTTCCTTAGTGAAGACGGAACCAAAGTAGTTATTCAATTGGTTCGCCATATCCTTGTTCCCCATGATCAACTCACCTGTTTCTGACTGCAAGGGACCTACATTTGTTTTAACTAATCTCTATCTTTTCACATATCTATAAAACATTTTGCAGTCAGTTTTTATGTTCCCTGCCAGTTTTCTTTCATAATCTATTTTTCCTTTCCTAATTAAGCCCTTTGTCCTCCTCTGCTGGTCTCTGCATTTCTCCCAGTCCTCCGGTATGCTGCTTTTTCTGGCTAATTTGTACGCATCATCCTTCGCTTTGATACTATCCCTGATTTCCCTTGTTATCCACGGATGCACTACCTTCCCTGATTTATTCTTTTGCCAAACTGGGATGAACAATTTTTGTAGTTCATCCATGCAGTCTTTAAATGCCTTCCATTGCATATCCACCGTCAACCCTTTTAGAATTAATTGCCAGTCAATCTTGGCCAATTCACGTCTCTCAAATAAGATTAAGACTGGCTTCTGTGATGGAGGGATCTCAGGAAGAAGCTAATATGGAGCTTCATCTCTTGTCTTTAGCACTCGCTTACTTAGTTGCCCAATCATTGAGGGTGATAATGTTCTCGGGTCTATTCCTTCTGTTGAGTGTTAATTTAAAGGAATGGGCACCGAGAACATTATCGCCCTCAATGATCACCGCCATTCATGTTTAGATTGGCAGAGCTTCATGTGGTTCATTGATTGTGGAATGACTTTGCTCTATCTTTGCCTTGTCTGTGGTCTGAGCCATGGAACGATACAGCACAGAAATGGGCCATTTAGCCCACCACATCCATGCCACCCTTTTTAGCCAATCTATACTAATCACATTTTCCCTTACTAGATCTGTATCCTTCTATACTTTTCCTTTTCAAGTGGCCATCTAAATCTTTCAAATGTCGATATTGTATCTGACTCCAAACCTCCTGGCAACGAGTTCCAGATATCAACCACGATGTGCAAGTCTTTTAATTTAAAGTTTTCTCTTCAAATCCCTTCCTAATTGTTACCTTAAACCTTTGATTTTTTTTTTTTAACTTCATTCAAGGAAAAACAATTTTTAACAATCCCCTCTGTGCCTCTTCTAATTTTAAGTGCCACTGTCAGCTTCTCCCACGCCCTGCCTTTCCAGGGAAAATAACCCCAGCCCACAAAATCTTCCTCCTTAAAATCCTCTAATCACAGCAGCATCTTTGGTGATTCGCCTCGGCACTCACAACGCAACCAGATTGTTGCTATAGTGTGGTGACTAGAAGTGCACACAATACACTAAGTGTGATCTAACCCGTGTTTTGTAAAATTGCACCATAGTATCCCTATTTTTATATTCTATGCCCTAGCTTATGTCTGCCATACGTTACCTTTGCCATCCTATTGACTTATATTACCATTTTCAGGGAATTAAGGACTTGAATCCCAGGAACCCCTGTTCATCTATATTGTTTAGTGCTCTTCCATTTACTGTATATATCATACACCTCTTTGACTTCTCTGAATACAACACTGTACCTATCGAGAATAAATTATATTTGATAACGGTTTCTAACATAGAAAAATGGGTGCCGGAATAGGCCATTCGGCCCTTTGAGTCAGCACCGCTGTTCAATATGATCATGGCTGATCAGCCAGAATCAGTACCCTGTTCCTGCTTTCTCCCCATGTCCCTTGACAGGTTAGGAGAGCGGGCAGAGAAGTGGCAAATGAAATTCAGTATAGCAAAGTGTGGAGTCATGCATTTTGGTAATAAGAATAAAGGAATAGATTATTTTCTAAATGGAGAGAGAATCCAGAAATTTGAGGTGCAAAGGGACTTGGGAGTGCTGGCGCAGTTCTCCCAAAAAGTTAATTTGCAAGTCAAAATTGGATTGGTGAAAAAGCAAATGTAATGCCTTTATATAAATAGCATTATATCAAGAGGATTGGAATACAAAAACAGAGATGTAATGCTGAGGCTCTATGAGGTGCTGGTCAGGCTGCATTTGAAGGACTGAGCAGATTTGGACTCCATATCTGAGGAAGGCTGTACTGGCTCTGGCGAGGGTTCAGAGGAGGTTTACGCAAATTATTCCAGGAATGAGTGGTATAATGGCAGTTTTTACAAAGTTTTCAAAGCTTAATGATGAGCGCTTGACCCGGTGGAGTTTGGAATGTTGAGGGGGACATTGAAACTTACAGAATAATTGTAAATTGGTTATTGCATGTGAACCAATCATAGCAGAGTAGCAACATGAACCCCACCTTACTGTATGCTTTATACTTCCTACATTAGGTAGTCTTGGAAGCGGTGATGATGAATTAACAACTAGCAACCTGCTGTACAGCTATACTATGTGTTACAATTAAAGATGACTTTAAACTCGAGACCTGTGTAACATAATCAATTAAAATAATGAAAGGCATAGATAGTGTATATGGATAGGATGTTTCCACTGGTGGGAGAGACTCGGACCGGAGGTCATAGCCTCAGAATTAAAGGGTGCTCCTTTAGAAAGAAGGTGAGGAGGACCTTTAGTTATTTAGTGGTTAATCTGTGGAACTCATTGCCACAGTGGACTGTGGAGGCCGTCAGTGGATATTTTTAAGGCAGAGAGACAATTTCTTGATTAGGACGGGCATCAAGTATTATGGGGAGAAGGCAGGAAAATGGGATTAGGAGGCAGAGATCAGCCATGATTGAATGGCGGAGGAGAATCGATGTGCTGAATGGCCTAATTCTGCTGCTATAATTTGTGAACCTTCGCAGTTGAGCAGAACCAGCCAATTTCCCTCTATCAACACTCTCTTCCACCTCACTTACTCTTAACAACTTATATTTCAACTCCTCCCACTTTCTCCAGAACCAAGGCGTAACCATGGGCACTCGTATGGGCCCCAGCTAGGCCTGCCTCTTTGCACGGTATGTCGAGCAACCCCTGTTCCAGACTTACATTGGTCCTATTCCCAAACTCTGTCTCTGTTCAGTCTGAAGACGGGTCTTGACCCGAAACGTCACCCATTCCTTCGATCCAGAGATGCTACCTGTCCCCGCTGAGTTACTCATGCAATTTGTGTCTATCTTCTATTAAGAAAACCCTTTGGTTCTGGTATTGCGTAGGATGTGAATTGTGTGGATAACAGAAGCAGTAACTTTACTTAATAAAACAGTTTGTTTCTCCTCATTTTGCATCACTCTTTTTTCTTCAATTACAGGCTATAGTAGAAAAGGGGCACAATGGAGCTGGAGGAGGAGAATGCGGTGCAGAGCAGCAGTGATGCTGCTCCCTTGGGCCAGGAAGAGCCCTCTGAGAGTGGCATGATAGTGGAGACATCCGAGGCTGTATCTGCAGACAGCAGTGACACAGTAACCACACTCAGCATGGGATCTGAGGCAGACAATAGTTCAGGCGTTGATTCTGGCGTCGGCCAGAGCTCTGAAGAATCCATGGTATGGCACCCTAATTGGAAACATGAACAGAGAAACGTTGA
Source organism: Amblyraja radiata (assembly GCF_010909765.2). NCBI lineage: Eukaryota > Metazoa > Chordata > Chondrichthyes > Rajiformes > Rajidae > Amblyraja > Amblyraja radiata. Next base: position 17,644,812 of record NC_045978.1, on the reverse strand, counting down.
ATCCAATTAATGTTGAATCTAATTAACCACCTTTAATTTCTGCTTCCTGACGTGGCCAAGAGCAAATTATTCATAGTCACATGAGCCTAATTCTCATTAATAAGCAATCATTTTAATTTTATTAAAATATATTTCAGGTCCTAGCATTACACGTAGTGTGTAATTTTATTACTTCATTTCACTAAAGAATAAAATGTTTTTAACTTAAATTAATCGTATTATGATATAATAACGGATCTCATTTGTAAACTTCACAGATAATGCTTGCTTTGCCAGTTTGAGGTTACAATGTCTATTTAATTAACACAACTGATTATAAGCTGAACTGCATGTATATTTGAAATTAAATTGTGATTTTAAACTTAAAAGTAGATGCACAAGAAATATTAAAAATACATAAAGGTACATCCCCTCGGTCTTGGTCAAAGAGAGGATGTTCCAGGAAGTGAATCTGGAAGGTTTTGGTTGGAGGGAAATTCCAGACCTAAGCAGAGCATGCAAGGTTAACAATAGACATTCGGCCCTTCGAGCCAGCACCGCCATTCAATGTGATCATGGCTGATCATCCCCAATCAGTACCCCATTCCTGCCTTCTCCCCATATCCCCTGACTCCACTATTTTTAAGAGGCCTATCTAGCTCTCTTGAAAGCATCCAGAGAGCCTGCCTCCACCGCCCTCTGAGGCAGACAATTCCACAGACTCACCACTCTCTGAGAGTGACTTGGAGCAAATAGGAATAATCATGTCCTTGTGTCTCGTAAGTTAAAGGGAAGTTTTAGCAATAGATGTTTTAAGACAATTTTTTTATTTGGAAAGATGTATTTATATTTAGATAGTTACAGGGTTGTTTTAGTTTCAAGATTAGCATCTGTCCAGTTTGACCCAAAATGGTGGCCAGTATGAATGGGAGAATTGGTGAAGACCTTTCTTCCAAGACCAAGTCACAAAAAGTCTAACCGTTTTAACTTGTACTGTTAACTTAAACCACAAACTGTAAAAAGTGTTACCCTACCAGATGTCAGTCAGTCAATGGCTGTTTCAAATTCGAAAATATAATTTGTATTTTGTAATGCATTCTTGGAATGAAAAGGTGGGTTTGTGCCAGTGATATGCATTGGGGTATTCTTGTGGTGTTGCTAACAGAGGGAAGGCATGTCTGATCAGCTTTATGATGAAGATTAGTCCTGCTTAGACTTCTGCACTATTGCAGATACAGTGAACCTATAAATGGATGAGAACTTTAATACAAATGCTTTTCCTTTTGTTGATATTTCAGGAGGTAGTTCCTGAAACAAGTTCCAGCACAGATGTCATCACTATTGCTCACCTACCAGATTCCTCCTCTGTTGCTCAGTCCACTATTGTGTCCAGCGTCTCCACAGTTACACAGTCCATCATGGTGTCTGAATCTGCCCAAGTGCTGGTCCACTCTAGTGTTGCACCGGATGGAACCATGATCGTGTCTGATTCGACTGCATCAACATCATCTGATCTTGGGTCAGCCATCGATAAAATCATTGGTCCCGAGGCCATGCAAAGTGAGTGGCTGAACAGGGTAGCTAAAGGACATTCTACTGATGATTATTTATCCCAGAAATAAAGACATTTATGGTGGTATAGTGCTTGATACGAGACCATTTATCCACAAATGCAAGTTCAAATCCCACCATGGCAGCTTGGCAGTTTAGTTCAATTTAATTTGATAAACTGGAGTTTGGAGGGGGGTGGGGAGGTGTAATGGCAACCGTGAAACTGCTATTTAATGATTTTTAAAACCCCAACTGATTTATGAATTTCTTTAGCGAAGGAATTCTGTCATCCTTGCCTAGCCCAGCATTTATGTGATTCCAGCCCCACCAATGTAATTGTTTCTCTTCTCCCTCCTCTGTTGGGGCAATTAATGTTCGTATTGCTAATTGCACCATATAGCTTGAATGAATAAAGTAAAATAAATTCTATTGAAAATAACACTTATCTATGGCAGAATGTAGTTATGTCTCAAGCTTGTTAATTGGCACTGTAATCAAGCTTATCATTTGTTCCATTTAAACTTCGAAGTAACAATGTTTTGTGTTTGAAATCCTTTATCATAGTTGTAAGATGAAACTTGCTTTGCTCTTTAAGATTTGTATTTTAGTGTCCTCTGGTTATTATATCAGATTTATAAGGCATTTTCAATTGTTAACCATCTTTTTTGATCATGATGATGATTTCTGCTCAACCAGGTTGCATCGCTGTAACAAGTGCAGGAGATGGATCTGAAGCCACTCAGTATCTTGTACTGCCGGGTCCTGATGATGGTGAGAATGTACCTTTGTTTTGTCTTTTGTAAGAAATGACATTATAGAGATATACATTTGCTTGCAAACATGATTTCATTGGGTAATATGATTTTGAACTTTAAGTGACGTGATGTACACATGTTTGAGTTATCTTTGTATTGCACAAGTATACAATACTGTGGGGTTATAATTAATTGAATGTAATTTCAATTTGTTATGAACTGCTTAATATTTTCCATCTTGTATAAAATCGGCTGTATTGAGACTGCTGCTTACTGTCCATTGCACATGAGATGGTTTGAAGGTCGCATTGAAATGTGTAAGCAGATCAGATGCTGCATAGTATTGTTTATGTGTGATTCAGTGCCCACTTTTCTTTGACTTTAATTTTATGTTGTATTCCTCTAGGTGGTACTATTGATTCTCAAATGTCTACCTCTGAGCTGTCCAGCTCTAGGCTTTCCAACACGTCAGGGGATGGGTTGGCAGAAGGACCAACATCTACTTGCGCAGATCATCTTGAACAGCATGACCTGGCCAATCTAGAAGACATGATGGAAGTGGTAGTTGTGCAGCAGTTCAAATGCAAGATGTGCCCTTACAAAAGCATTTCAAAGGACAATCTTATCAATCACATGAAGGAGCGACATCTCAACATTGGTAATTATCAGTTCAGTGCTTAACCCAATACTTTGTGCTTATTTATTCTTGAATCTTGAACAATTTTAGCACTACTTCATGAATTTATTTTTTCTCAACCTCTTTACTTATCCATCTTGTGTTCTTTTCCATGAACACCGCTTCTTTCAGGTACCAATATTGTTTGGATAGGATTGGTTGGAAGAGGAACTTGCACTGAATTAGCTTTTTAATGCATTGTTGCTGATTGTAATTATGGTTCTCAGTTTCAAACCATGATCCAGTGAGCATCTTGTGAAAGCGCTTCTGTCTTGCACATTCAGCCAGGGTAGAGCTTGCTGCCTAGACCTGCCATCTTACATTAGCAAGGAGCTCCTGTTTATTGAAGGCTGATCAACATTGCTGCCTTTGAGTGTTAATCCAGACATGTGATAGTACTGGGGACACTATCTGATTCCAATTTGCAGACTGCATTTCCTTGATTCTTAGTAAGGCAGACTAACCTCTCCTTCACTGTGGTTTTCCATTTCACATTATTGTAGGATAAGTAGAATGAACATGTAGCAAGGTACCAAAGTGAACATTCTGGTACAGTTTGAGGCAGCGGTTAAAAATGGCCAGTGTTTGATGTTTTCACTCTTTCCACTGTTTAATTGAAGGGCATTTGTGCTCATCCTGTTCTGGATGTCTGATGAGCAATGTGACAAAAATAATATTGGATGGATGGGGAAAACTGGTTTACACCCCAACGTTTTGTTTTCAGATGAAATTCCCAAGGGCAGTGAGTAGACAATCACTGGGAGGTCATTTGCACACAATCTTCAGCAACTCTTGAGGTAACAGTCTAAGAATGGAAGGAGAAGGCAGTGCAATTAATTCTTTGTCTGCATAAGGTTAAACGAGAATAAAACAAGGTGAGACTGCCCCACTTGGGTGACCAGAGGAAATCGATAATTGAGGATTGTATAGTAATCTAATTGAAACATTACAGATCAGTTTAGTGGGGATAATTGAATTATTGTTACAGAACAGGTACACCTGTGTCAAAACAATTTATTTGCATCATCGTTATTACTTAATTCTAGTCCTCCCTTTGTATGATTTGCCTTCCAGTCATCAACCTGGTGCAATGCTGTTATGATTGGATGTTGAATATGTCAGTGCAGTCTGGGGCCCACCATTGTTTGAGTATTGTTGAGAATGTTCTTAGCTCAATTTGAAATTAAAATGCAACGTCTATAAAAACTTTATTTAGTGGAATATTGTTGCCAGAAACAACAAACAATCTCCAGTAGAAATCCTTTACTTTCCTTTGCTTCTAGTGTTCATAATCTTTCCTCTTGAAAGGGTGTTAAGAGAGAGTCCATTGTCACAATTTCTTGCTCGTAGGTCTACTGACATCTCCGTATGCAGATCTCTTAATTGTTGAAAGTAGATGTAGAGAATGTCTACTTATTATATTCTGCACGGCAATAGTTACTACTTTGTAAATTAAAGCTGCACATTTTATCTTGACCTCCATACTATTTTCAACTTTAGGAGGTTTTCTGTGTAAAAAGCGAGGGAGAGGACGGCCAAGGAAGCAGAATGCCTCACCGAGACCAGAGGAAATGAAAACTCAAGAGGACAAGGAACTAGAGCAAGAAGAGGAGGAGGATGATATTGTGGATGCTGGTGCTATTGATGACCGAGAAGGTAATGAACTACCAGACAAGTGCAGGCACAGACTCGTTCTTTAATTTCACCTGACTCAAAAATGGGGACAGGAGACATGCAAAGATTTGCAGCCATTCTGGTTGAATGGTTATCATGGTCTTCTGAAACTTTCAACCCAATTTCAATTTTAATTCAGTTTTCAATATTGAATACTTTTTCGCTAACCACCCCTTTGTTGTAAAATAAGAATTTGTGTGGCAACTGATTTCAGAGACCAGTTTTACATTTGTTGGCTTAGCATAGCTTAGATACACAGAACTTGTGTAGAAGAATAGGCAAAGGAGTAGGCCATTCGGCCCTTCAAGCCAGCCATTCAATGTGATCATGGCTGATCATCCCCATTCAGTACCCCGTTCTGCCTTCTCCCCATATCCCCTGACTCTGCTATCTTTTAGAGCCCTATCTAGCTCTCTCTTGAGAGTATCCAGAGAATCGGCTTCCACCGCCCTCTGAGGCAGAGAATTCCACACTCACAACTCTCTGTGAGAAAAAAAAATGTCCTTGTCTCCGTTCTAAATTGCTTATCCCTTATTCTTAATCTGTGACCCCTGGTTCTGGACTCCCCCCAACATCGGGAACATGTTTCCCGCCTCTAGCGTGTCCAAACTCTTAATAATCTTATGTTTCAATAAGATACCCCCTCATCCTTAAAAACTCCAGAGTATACAAGCCCAGCCGCTCCATTCTCTCAGCATATGACAGCCCCGCCATCCCGGGAATTAACCATGTAAACCTACGCTGCACTCCCTCAATAGCAAGAATGTCCTTCCTCAAATTAGGGAAACTAAAACTGCACACAATACTCCTGGTGTGGTCTCACTAGGGCCCTATACAACTGCAGAAGGACCTCGTTGCTCCTATACTCAACTCCTCTTGTTATATAGGCCAACATGCCATTCGCTTTCTTCACTGCCTGCATGCTTACTTTCATTGACTGATGAACAAGGACCGCCGGATCCCGTTGTTCTTCCCCTTTTCCCAACTTGACACCATTTAGATAGTAATCTGCCTTCCTGTTTTTGCTACCAAAGTGGATAACCTCACATTTATCCGCATTAAACTGCATCTGCCCACTCACCCAACCTGTCCAAGTCACCCTGCATTCTCATAGCATCCCCCTCACAGTTCACCCTGCCACCCAGCTTTGTGTCATCTGCAAATTTGCTAATGTTATTTTGAATCCCTTCATCTATATTGTAAATAGCTGTGGTCCCAGCACCGAGCCTTGCAGTACCCCACTAGTCACTGCCTGCCATTCTGAAATTGACCTGTTAATCCCTGCTCTTCGTTTCCTATCTGCCAACCAATTTTCTATCCATGTCAGCACTCTACCTGCAATGCCATGTGCCCTAATTTTGCCCACTAATCTCCTATGTGGGACCTTATCAAATGCTTTCTGAAAGTCCAGGTACACTACATCCACTGGCTCTCCCTTGTCCATTTTCCTAGTTACATCCTCAAAAAATTCCAGAAGATTAGTCAAGCATGATTTCCCCTTCGTAAATCCATGCTGACTCGGACCGATCCTGTTACTGCTATCCAAATGTGCTGCAATTTCATCTTTTATAATTTCCTCCAGCATCATCCCCACCACCGATGACGGGCTAACTGGTCTATAATTCCCTGTTTTCTCTCTCCTGCCTTTCTTCAAAAGTGGGATAACATTAGCTACCCTCCAATCCACAGGAACTGATCCTGAATCTACAGAACGTTGGAAAATTATAACCAGTGCGTCCACGATTTCTAGAACCACTTCCTTAAGTATCCTGGGATGCAGACCATCAGGCCCTGGGGATTTATCAGCCTTCAGTCCCATCAGTCTACCCAACACCATTTCCTGCCAAATGTGGATTTCCTTCAGTTCCTTCGTCACCCCAGATCCTGTGGCCCCTAGTACATCAGGAAGATTGTTTGTGTCCTCCTTATTGAAGACAGATCCAAAGTACCTCTTCAACTCATCTGCCATTTCCTTGTTCCCCATAATAAATTCATCTTTTTCAGTCTTCAAGGGTTCAACTTTGGTCTTAACTAATTCATATACCTGAAGAAGCTTTTACTGTCCTCCTTTATATTCTTGGCTAGCTTACCTTCGTACCTCATCTTTTCCCGCCGTATTGCCCTTTTAGTTATATTCTGTTGCTCTTTAAACATTACCCTATCCTCTTGCTTCCTGCTCATCTTTGCTACGTTGTACTTCTCTTTTATTTTTATACTGTCCCTGACGTCCCTTGTCAGCCCCGGTCGCCCCTTACTCCCCTAAGAATCTTTCTTCCTCTTTGGAATGAACTGATCCTGCACCTTCTGTATTATTCCCAGAAATACCTGCCATTGTTGTTCCACTGTCATCCCTGCTAGGGTATCTTTCCAGTCAACTTTGGCCAGCTCCTCCCTCGTGGCTCCATGGTCCCCTTTATTCAACTGTAACACTGACACCTCCGATTTACACTTCTCCATTTCCAATTGTAGATTAAACTTGACTATATTATGGTCACTACCTCCTAATGGCTCCTTAACCTCAAGTTCCTTTATCAAATCTGGTTCATAACATAACACTAAATCCAGAATTGCCTTCTCCCTGGTAGGCTCCAATACAAGCTGCTCTAAGAATCCATCACAGAGGGACTCCACAAACTTCCTTTCTTGGGGTCCAACACCAACCTGATTTTCCCAGTCTACCTGCATGTTGAAATCTCCCGTAACAACTGTAGAATTACCTTTACTACATGCCAATTTAAACTCCTGATTCAACTTGCACCCTATATCCAGGCTACTGTTTGTGGGCCTGTAGATAAGTCCCATTAGGGTCTTTTTATCCTTGCAATTCCTTAGTTCTATCCATACTGACTCCACATTTCCTGTTTCAATGTCACCCCTTGCAAGGGACTGAATTTCTTTCCTCACCAACAGAACTACTCTCCCCACCTGTCTGTTTTTTCGATAGGAGGTATACCCTTGAATACTCAGTTCCCAGGGCCTGGCCCTCTTGCAGCCAAGCCTCTGTCCCAAAAAATGCGTCTTGAATGTACGGCGAAGTATAATATTCAAAATTTCAAAAGGGCTGCAATGCATGAAATCTGGAAATGGGAGGCAGGAGAGGCCACATGTGATTGAGAAAAATAAAAGTTGTTTCATGTTGAAGACACTTTGTCAGACCTGGGAAGCAGCCAAAGAAGCTTGTTAAACTACAGGGATAATCGAGCTCAGGGTAGGGTAAAACAGGGGTGACCATCTGAGCAGTGAGCGAGTGGGAACAGTTATTGAGTGTCATAATCGGCAAATGAACGTACAGATGAGTTAGTATTTGCAAAATAATAATAATAATATCTTTTATTGTCATTGCACGTCAGTGCAACGAGATTTAGTGTGCAGCTCCACTGATGTACAAGAAAGGTAAATAAATACAATACATAAATAAGCAAGCTGAATTGATTGACGTGACCATCTGAGGGAGACTGTCCAAAGGGGGTGGGTGGGGGGGGCACTCATTAGGGCCGGTTCAGAGCCGCTATAGCTCTTGGGATAAAACTGTTCCTTAGTCTGGAGGTTCGGGCGTAGAAGGCCTTGTAACGTCTGCCGGAGGGAAGTAGTTGAAACAGACCGTGGCAGGGGTGTGATGAGTCCTTATGGATGCTGAGGGCCTTCAGAGTAGGGAGGTGTGCCCAGCAAGTCATGAGATTGGAACAGACTAACTGAGCTACTAAAACAGATGTGTGACTCGGACCGACAGAAATCAAGTTACCTGAAGTTGTAGAATTCAATATTGAGTACAGAAGGCGTAATAAAAGATGAGGTAATTTGACCTGAAATAGTATATGTATTTCTTCCCATGAACGCAGCTTGACCTGGCACAAATATTTGCATTTATTGTTTTTAAGGAACATTTTTCATAATGTATCATGCAACAGTTTCACTCTTACCAGTTTCACAAAAAACTCGCTGATTTAATCATACAGTGGATATGCTGATTCCTCCCGAGTAAATTTTCATTCTGGAAAATAATCTCTTGTTAGCCGACAGCGATTATAATCCAGCGGAGGATGAGACGCGTGGGAGACAACCGAACTACAGTCGCAATGTCACCACTTCATCCAGTGACCGGCCTCGCAGGCGCCCAGGGAGGCCTCGTAAGGTTTTGCAAACAGAAGCAGCATCTGGGTTTGATGGTAAAATAGTTCCTGCACAACCTCCTCATCAACACGTTGATAAATTGTATTTGACTCATTGCTTCTCATTTCTGTCTGTACATACCTGCAAGCAAGATAGATGGCTAAGAAAGGTTCACAAATCTTTAGCTTTCCAGAAATGTTTGACCACTGTTGAGATAAATGTTGTTTCTGTTTCTTCCATGTTAATGAAGCTTCAGGCTTTCCTCAATGTTATCAAAGTCCCCTCCCAAATCTGCATTGATTAGTTCATTTGTGTCACATAATATTACACACAATTTATGTAATGGAGCAGTTGGGGAAGAAAACGGGTAAAGAAATGTGTCATAAAAGAACATAAACTGTTGGAGTAACTCAGCAGGTCAGGCAGCATCTCTGGAGAACATAGATACGTGATGATATACGTCGAGGCCCTTCTTCAGTCTCATAACAGACACATAACATAACATAGCAGAATTGTCATCTGGTTTCCCAAACAAATATTGTGGTGACTTGGCTTTGGTCTTGTAGAAACATTGAAACATAGAAAATAGGTGCAAGAGTAGGCCATTCAGCCCTTCGAGCCGGCACCGCCTTTCAATATGATCATGGCTGATCATCCAGAATCAGTACCCCGTTCCTGCTTTCTCCCTGTATCCCTTGATTCCATTAGCCCTAAGAGCCATATCCAACTCTCCCTTGAATACATCATTCTCTGGTCTGGTCTATCTCCTACTTTGCACAGGCTGGGTGGGAAATTTCAACAGTTTACCTCAATCCACATACTGATTTTTTTTTTTTTTTTTCCTTTTTTTTTTCTCATCTTGATCTAAAATTGTCTACCCCTTCTTCTGAGACTTGCCTCTTGTTTTAGACTCAGTAATTCTTGCAACATGTGATATTCAGATGTGATATTCAACTATAAACTCCAACAGATGGCAAGAGATATCCTAACCAGCCTTTGCATATCACATTGTTCAGTAATTGGATAAAGTTTTTATTTTGCTAATATTTCCCTCCTTTGTCCCAGTTACAAATTAAAATTTGGCTTATCTTGGTCTATGCAGGGAGTAGTACAGCAAAACGTTTTAAGGTATTAACCACTAATTTTTGCACACAATCTTATTTCCAAAAATAGAAACAGTTTAGTTTAGAAATACAGCGTGGAAACGGGCCATTCGGCCCACCGGGTCCATGCCGACCAGTGATCCCTGCACATTAACACTATTCTGCACATACCAGGGACAATTTTTTTACATTTACCATCTTTGGGTCCTGTTTCAATTCCATCCTAAATACTGGCTCTGGTGAATATTTGAATTCCACCGCCCTTATACTTTTGTTGAACATGAGCAGCGGATAGAATTATGTAAAGCGTCTCTGATCCACATTAAATTAGTATGTGGAGCATGATCCACCATGTTAAAATCAGACAAAAGGTGGTGACTGGCAAAGAGCTAGATTCAAAAAGGATCTGGTTTTGTGACTGACTGAGGCCTAATTTGTAGCTATGCTAGGAGGAGAAAGCTGATTTAAGAGCCCCAAACAAGTTTGTAAACGATGGGCATATGCATGTGAAACAACAGCTTGTACAATAATTTTGGTGAAGAAACCAGTGAACATGGGTTGCTAGCTGACAAGTTCATCAATGATGTCGAACTAGAAATTTAACAATTGAACATACTGATGAGCTTCTGATTTAAAAAAAATTGCCATGCATGTTCATTCATCTATGTCATTCCACAATTTCTCCTTGATCTGAAGTATTTTATTTGTTTGGCCCCAAACTGAATTTTAATAGTATACTGTTGGATCCCTGTCACACGGGAGGCCTGGTCCCCCCAACGCAACCCGTTCCCCCAACGCAATATTCCAATTGTAGCGCTATCTTGTATTTTGACGTAGTTCTAAGATCACATAGGCAGACGCGCGCACACGCACGCATAGAAACAAGATGAGTTTTAGTGCTATATATAGATATAATCTGCCAAGATCATCTATATTTATCTCCATTTCCTAACATGCCACTATTCCTATTCAATCTCCTTTTGAACCCCTGATTTACAGTTTTTTAATATTTCCAATGAAATGAAGTACATGTTGTAGCATCTTTGACAATTGTAGGATACTTCAATTGCTTTTAAATCAGTGAGAAAATGTTTTAATGTTCCTTCTACAATAAAATATAGGAAAGCACAGTAGCCACATTAGAAGCAGCATGGCCCTACAAAGTTGAAATCGTTTAATTGAGAAACGAGGAACTGTAGATGCTTTATATTTTTTTTTAAAGACATTATGCTGGTGTAACTCCAAATAGTGTTTGCTTGCCTCCAATGCAGTTAATGACTGTGCCCTCTGACTATACTACAACTGTACCTTCTATCCTGGAACTCCTTTTGTAAATCCTTCTATCTTGTTTCATCTCTTTCTATCTTTTAAAACGCCTTCTCATAGTCAACATCTTAGATTCTATTTTCCATCTGAAATCCTGGCTCTGGTGAATATTTGAATTCCACCCCCTTGTCCTTCTGTCAAACAGGAGCAGAGGTTGAGGCACTTGTCACTTCGCAGTCCAACCTAATGGATCTCCAGACCTCTGAAGCAGCCAGTTCAACTGCCCATGAGAATGGCGATGTGTCGGCAGCCAGTGAGGTTGTAGCAGAGTCTGGAATCAGCCAGTCCGATTCGGAGAACAAAGATCCATCATCAAACACCAGCGAGCCATCTTATAAACATTTGAGAAGACGAGGTCGTCCACCTAAAAGGTTCGGCAGGAGGAAATACAGAGGATACCTGGGCCGCAGGTAAACCATTTGATGAGTGAATTTGTTGATTTGGATTTCAGAGGCCTGGATAGAGGCATTCTTATGCCTAACTGTCCTCTCAAAATGAGTGAGACGTATTGAGATGGTTCAGCCATAGCCTAATAATAATCTCACTATTTGTTGTTTTGCCCACTATCCACCAGGATTTGAAATGCAATTGGTGTAGAGAACCCGATCTTTCCACAAAACTTGCAATTGTCATGATTGGGTTAAAGGACATTCGGGCTCTCAAAGTCCAATTGCTGAAAGTCGCTAAATCAAGAGATATAGTTGGAAAGTTGGGCATTGACATGATGCCAGATCGTATGGCTATGAAAAATTACCCGCCAGATTCAATACACCTGACTCGTATTGGGATTTGTGTCTAACAGATGCATTTGTGTCTGTCTTATTAAGCAGACGTTTAATAAGACATAAAAGTGTCATTTGGCATCTCCCTCTTTGTGAGTAGGTTGGCTTTTAGAAGCAACCAAGATGAATAAAGCTTCTCAGCTGTGTAACAATTGACAAGTGATGCTAATGATTTTTTTGAATGAAGGGCTTGGAGAACAGAAATGCTTTTTCACCACCTATCTTTTCCCAAATCCAAACATGTTAAATTACCATTTGAAACATTTCTCAAGATTGACAACATCAATTCTGACGTCTGTTAGGGGAAAGTGTGTTTTATATTAAATGTAAAATCTGGATGATTATATTCCGGTTTTTGGACAGATAAAATGAGTATATGTACATTAAGTAAATTCTAATAAATTCTGAATGTGAACTTTTTTTTATGTGGACACAAAGATACAATTACTATAGATCAAACAAACCCCTGATGAGGCCCCACCATTGTCGGATCTGTGGCTCTCGCTTCCTGACCCAAGAAGATTTGAGATTTCACATAGATTCACATGAAGGGAATGATCCAGAACGGTTCAAGTGCCTGCAGTGCAGTTATCGTTGTAAACGGTGGTCATCACTCAAGGTTAGTAATAACCTCAAAAGTGATAACTTTTGATGGTCTTTGGAAGCAAGAGGGCATTGGGCTTATTGGTTCAGCAACAATGTTGTCTGTGTTATATCCACTCCTTCCCAATGTTGCCTGTGTTTGGTCCATATCCTTCTAAACCTTTCCTGTCCATGTATCCGTTCAAATGTCTTTAAAATATAGTGATAGTACCCGCCTCAACTACCTCCTGTGGCAGATCGGTCCATATACCCACCATCCTTTGTGTAGAAAACATTGGCCTTTGGGTTCCTATTAAATCTATTCCCTCTTGCCTTAAACCTGTGTCCTCTGGTTCTTGCTTACCTACTCTACGTAAAAGACTGCATTTACCCTGTTTATTCCCCTCATGCTCTTGCACCTCTATAACATCATCCCTCCTACTGTGCTCTTAAGGAATAAAGTCCTAGCCTGCTCAACCTTTCCCTATAGCTCAGGTCCTCGAAACCTGGCAACCTCCTCATAAATGTTCTCTGCAACCTTTTAAGCTTAGCAACAACTTTCCTATAACATGGTGACCAAACTGTACACAATACCCCAAATGTGACCTCACCAATGTCTTGTGTAACTGTAACAACATAACATCTGACTGATGAAGGCCAACAAAGGCTGACTTGAACTCCCTATCAACCTGTGTGCCACTTCTGAGGAAATATGTACCTGCACTCCTAGATCACTCTGCTCCACAATACTCCCCAGTGCCCTGCCATTTACTGTGAAGATCCTGGTTTGTGTTTCCAAAATGCAGCACCTCGCACCTATATTAAACTCCATTAACCCTTTCTCAGCCCTGCTGCAATGTTTGATAATCATCTTTGTTATATACGATACGACCCACTTTTGTGTAATTCGCAGACGTACTAATCATGCCTTGTACATTCTCATCTAACTAGCAGATGTAAACCACAAACAGCAATGGCCCCAGCACTGACCCTTGAGGTACAACACTAGTCACAAGCCTCCAGACTGAAAAACAACCTTCCACCATCACCGTCTATTTTCTTTCATGCGGCCAATTGGCTATCCAGTAGTCTAGCTCTCCCTGGATACCATGTGAACTAACATTTCAGAGCAACCGACTATGGAACATTATCAAATGCCTTGCTGAGATCCACATAGACAACATCTACGGCTGTGCTTTCATGAACCTTTTTGGTTACTCCTTCAAAAAACACGATCAGATTCGTGAGACGTGGAACAATGTCTCCCACGTACAAAACTATGCTGACAATCTCTAATCAGCCCATATATATGCATTCTTATATATTATCCTTCTGAATACTCTCCAGTAATCATTGACCTATGCTTTTTCTTGCAGCCCTTCTTAAATAGAGGCCCAACATTAGCCACCCTTCAGTTTTCTGGCACCTGATCCGTATCAAATGGTGATCCTTATTAGTTAACCTGCATTTTCTTTTTCTCTAGCTTCCCACAGTGTCCTCCGATATATCTGCAGGCCCAGGAGATTTATCCACCTTCATATGCCTTCTGATGTTCAACAACTCCTTAACTTGTAATACTGATTGTCCTCCAGATACTTCCATTAACTGTCCCAAGTTCCCCAGTCTTCACATCTTTTTCCATGGTAAACACAGAGGAATATCACTCATTAAGAACCTTGCTCATCGCCTGCAGCTCCACACAGTTGACGCCGTTGGTTCTAAGAGGCCCTATTCTCTCTAGTCGTTTTCTTTCTCTTAATAAACATAACATCTCTTTGGATTTCCCTTCATATTATCTGCCAGAGCTATCTCCTGCCCCCTTTTTGCCCTTCTGATTTCCTTCTTCAGTATGCTCCTAAGTTCCTGAAACTCCGACAGAGATACACTTGATTCCAGCTTCCTATACCTGTCCCATGCTGCTTCCTTTTTCTGACAGAGCTCAATTTCTCATCATCCAAGCATCCATTCCCTCTGCTGTGCCCTTCCCTCTAACAGGAACATACATGCCCTGAATTCTTGTCACCACACTCTTAAATACATTTTTCAGGCATTCCTTTGCTGGTAAACAACCTACTTAAATCAACTTGATCACGTTCCTGTCTAATACCATCATAGTTGGCCTGGCCACAATTCAGAGTTTTAACACGTGACCCTGTCTTTATCCATAACTATCTTAAAGCTCATAGAACACTGATAGCTGATCCCAAAAGGCTCACTACAGACATTTCAAGCCAAAGGGTCTCCTTCCAAGCTATCATATTCTGTGTGCTCCATCTTCAGAACTGTGCATTTTTGACTGTAATGTTATTATTTGTATGACCTCGGTGACGTTAAAATCTGCAGGATGTAGTGAAGTAACTGATTCTTTGCTAGAAAGAATGAGAAGGGACCTGAACTACATGTGGCTAAAGAGGTGAAATATACCCAGATTTGCAATGTCTTGATTGCCACCCAATAAATCCATCTTGGCAAGAGGGTGATTGCAAGTATTTAGAAGGGGAAATATTGAGCCAAGTCAAATAGTTAGTAGGTTAAACATGAATTAAGTCATCTCCTACAAAGGGGAAATGAGCTGTTGCTAAGAGTCAAGAGGATTCTTGCTGCCACTTGGTGCTTTGTCTCAGCAGCAGCAGGAGGATCTTATAAATATTAATTCATATTTGGGCTACATGCTATGCAGACAATGAAAATAGATTGAAAGAGAATGAAGCTAAAATACCTTTAAAAAAATAAGGACTTTAATACTCTCTATTGTTTTATAATTGTCACACAGGAGCACATGTTTAATCATGTTGGAACAAAGCCATATAAATGTGAGGAATGTGATTATACAAGTGTTTACAAAAAGGATGTTCTCAGGCACTCATCAATACACACAAAAGAACGGTAAGCACCAACTTGTGTCTCATACAGCCCAGATTGGTTTGAGCTTTCCAGTTGTTAATCCTAAATATTAAAGATTAGGAGAAAGAGTTGTTTAGATTAAGGATGCGTAAATGGACCGAAAATGAGATTCAAACCAAGTTTAATGAGACTGAAGGAGGATAAATCCCCTGGGCCTGATGGATTACATCCAAGGGTCTTGAGGGAGATAGCAGTGGGGATTGTGGATGCATTGGTGATAATTTTCCAAAACTCCCTGGAGGCAGGAACGGTCCCAGTGGATTGGAAAATGGCCAATGTAACACCTATATTTAAAAAAGGAAGTAAACAGAAGGCGGGTAACTATAGACCGGTTAGTCTAACATCGGTGGTGGGTAAAATGTTGGAGACAATTATTAAAGAAACACTAACGGGCCACTTGGATAAACATGACTTCATCAGACAGAACCAGCATGGTTTTGTGAAAGGGAAATCGTGTTTAACGAATCTGCTCGAATTCTTTGAGGAAGTAACAACTCGGGTGGATAAAGGGGAACTGGTGGATGTGGTATACTTGGACTTCCAAAAGGCTTTTGACAAGGTGCCACATAAGAGACTATTGCTAAAAATAAAAAATTATGGGATTGGGGGTAATATATTAGCATGGGTAGAGGATTGGCTAACGAATAGGAAGCAGAGAGTGGGGATAAATGGTTCATACTCGGGATGGCAACCGGTAACTAGCGGGGTTCCGCAAGGGTCGGTGCTGGGACCCCAGTTGTTCACAATTTATATAAATGATTTGGAGGAGGGAACCAAGTGTAATATATCAAAATTTGCGGACGATACGAAAATGGGAGGGAAAGTAGGGGATGAGGAGGATAGGAAGAGTCTGCAAAAGGATATAGATAAGCTAGGTGAGTGGGCAACAACTTGGCAGATGAAATTTAATACTAATAAATGTGAAGTCATTCACTTTGGGGAAAAAAATGATAGGGCAAGTTACTTTCTAAATGAGGAGGAGCTGCGTTGTAATGCAACGCAAAGGGATCTAGGGGTATTAGTACATGAATCACTAAAAGTCAGTATGCAGGTGCAGCAAGCAATCAGGAAGGCCAATGGAGTTTTGGCCTTTATTGCTAGGGGGATTGAGTATAAAAACACGGAGGTCTTGCTGCAGCTGTACACGGTATTAGTGAGACCACATTTGGAATACTGTGTACAGTTCTGGGGTCCATACTTAAGAAAGGATGTACTAGCCCTGGAGGCAGTGCAGCGAAGGTTTACAGGATTAATTCCTGCAATGAGGGGATTGACATATGAGGAAAGGTTAAGTAAGCTGGGACTACTCTTTGGAGTTTAGAAGAATGAGAGGCGATCTCATTGAAACGTATAAGATCGTGAGGGGCCTTGATCGGGTGGATGCACCGAGGATGTTCCCAATGATCGGGGAGGCTAGAACTAGGGGACATAGTTGCAGAGTGAGGGGGGGCTCTTTTAAAACTGAGATGAGGAAGAACTTCTTCACCCAGAGGGTGGTTAGTTTGTGGAATTCACTGCCCCAGGGAGCAGTGGAAGCAGAAACGTTAAATATATTTAAGTCAAAAATAGATGGTTTTTTAGCTGCCAAGGGGATAAGGGGCTACGGGGAGAGGGCAGGGATATGGACCTAGGTATGGTTAGTATAGTAGACCTGAGTGATCTCCTGGACAAGTGTCGATCGCCTGGATTGGGGTCGGAGAGGAATTTCCCGGATTTTTTTCCCGAATTGGACCAGGGTTTTTATCCGTTTTTTTTGCCTCCCCCAGGAGATCACGCGGTTCTTGGGGTGGAGAGGGGTGATAGCGGTATAAAGGGGAGGGTAGTGTCTTGTGTTCTGTGTCTTGTGTCTACTGTTTGTGGGTAAGTGTGTCTGTTTGGTGTTCAGCCATGAGTGAATTGCGGTGCGGGCTCGACGGACCTGGTGGTCTACTCTCGCACCTACTTTCTATGATTCTATGATTCTATAAACCAGAAAATGCTGGAAATATGGTGCATATTAGGCAGTGTCTGGAGAGGGAACGGAATTAATGCTTCAGCTGAATGGTTTTGCATCAGAAGGTGCTTGTACCCAGTGCTTATTTCGACTGATTTAAGTTTTTGGACCTTTTTGTATTTGGAAGGTGTGATGATATGGAATTAGAAGTGTGGAAACGTGCCCTTTGGTTCACTGAGTCCGCGCTACCCCACGCACTAGGGTTAATTATCTGAAAGCAGTTAACCTACAAACCTGCATGTCTTTGGAATGTGGGAGGGAAACCAGAACACCTGGAGAAAACCTATGTGATCACAGGGAGAACATACAAACTCTGTAACGACAGCACCTGTAGTCATGATTGAACGTGGGTCTCTAGTGCTGTAAAGCAACAACTCTACCGCTATGCTACTGTGCCGCCCTTAAGTGTTGCAAGCGCAAGATTCAATTGAGTAAACAATCCAAACGAAAAGCCTGCAAGCGTGATCATGGACTTGAAAATAAGAATCCCTAAAAAGACAAATATGTGCAGGATATGCTTGCTTATCCTTTGTCAGATGTTATTTAATTTTGTGTGACTTTGTTTTCTTTTTCTTCCTTTCCAGAAAGAAGAAAGCTGACCTGGTGAGCATTCATTAAGCATTCGCAAGATTTGGGCACACCTTAAGAAATCAAGGGTTTTCCCCTCCTCTGACTAATGTTTCTGGCATTGGAACTGTATTGTACCTTTCAATCCAAATGCTAAAAAACTGAGCATTTGATTGTGACTACATTTCATTTGCTAATTGTTCTTTATTATCACTTCTATTAATTTGGACAAAGGTTTCATAAAACTTGAACAACTTGGTTCAGGCAGTGGGGGATAAGAGGTAGATTTGAATTTGTGACGCATCTGAAGACCTTTAATACACAGAAACGGTCCTAATACGTGACTCTGGTGTTTGCTTCATGCCAGTCTTTACTTGCTCCACTTGATTCAACTGTTTCAGTACAACATTTATTTTCCTCTCCTACGCTCCACACTCATTAGCTTCTTAAATATGTGTAATCTGTACTCTTCATTTGCCCTTTCTAGAAGTGAGATGTTTTCAGCAATTTAAGAATCTAACTTTTGTTCTTAAAGATATCTTTAGGTTATAGCTTTAATGCGAGAAGGGCCGAGTTTAAAGGAGATGTGCGGGGCAATTTTTTTTACAGAGGGTGGTGACTGCCTGGAACGTGCTGCTCAAGGTGGTGGTTAAAACAGATACGTTAGTGGCATTTAAAAGACTTTTGGATAGGCGTATGGATATGCCGGGAATGGGCAGATATGCGTGATGTGCAGAAAGATGAGTGATGGTCTTGGCACCATGTTCAGCACAGACATTGTGGGCCGAAGGGCCTATACTCTGTTTTATATTTTAATATACTAAATAAGAATGAAGAAAACTATCATGGAATTTAAGGATTTTCCCCACGTTACCTTATTTATTAATAATCTTTAGAGAAGGACCCCTGTTCGTTTCTTGCCTGTAAAACTTAACGTAGAATTATTCATAACTGTCTTTTAAATTGGCCTGATTGTATCAAGCCTCCACAAAGAACACCCTATAGAATACGATGATTTAAGAAGAACAAAGCATTCTAATGCAAACCTGCGCTCTGTTGCAAGGTCTCAACCCAAAACATCAACGATTCCTTTCCCCCTACAGATGTTCTTTGATCCTCTGAGTTCCTGCAATAATTTGTTTTTTTTACCTCCATTCTATGTCTGTAATTGCAAGCTTTTTGTTAATCCTTTAAACTACAGAATGTGGTTGAAGTGAAGCTAAATGAATTTCCAAAGCCAGTGAAGGATAAAGCAAGATATTTATTAAGGGCAATGCTCAATTGAGAACAACAGGGTACCATGAATCATAGATTCGGAGTCGGGTTCAAACTGTCATTATTCTGAAAAATAAAATGTTGGCTTCCTGTCCAGATTTATTTTAACCAGCCTGATTCCCCGATGAATGGGTTGAAACGTGACTAAATCCCATGCTAGTCCCGTTCAAAGACATAATCCGGATCAGGCATATATTTAAGAAGGACTAGACTAAGTGGGACCCGTTGGGTTCCAGTCACATGGGAGGCCGCGTACCCTAACGCAACCCATTCCCCAATGCAATATTCCACCACTCACCCATAGCCCCTAACTGCACAGACGCTGCTCATTTCCCCTCATCCCGCAGCGCTCCCTCCCCCTCTTCATGTGTGTGGGAGGAAGGGGTGTGTGTGGGGTGGGAGGGGAGAGGTTGGTGTGGGGGAGGGAGGGGGGTGGGGTGGTGGGAAGGGAAGTGTGGGGGAGGGGGTATGTGGGGGGGGAGAGGGGTGTGTGTGGGGGGTGTGGAGGGGACGGGGCTTGTGGAGGGGACGGGGGTTGTGGGGGTGGGGAGAAAAGATGGGGGAAGAGCCATAGGGGAGAGTGGGGTATCACGGGGGAGGGGGGGCAGGAGCCAGTGAGGGGGACCAGAAGGGAAGGTGCTGGAGCTGGCGGTGCGATGGGGACTTATAGTGATCGCTGGTCGTTCTCCGCCGGGATCAGAGTCTCCGCTTTCGGTTTGGAAACATCTCCAACACCGCGCCGCTTCCGGTCTCTCTGAAAATTGGGTCCGGTTCGAGACTGTCCCAGGGGGTGACAGGAGAACAGACCAATCCGCACGGCGCTGACTGGCAGGAGAGGAGATCGATCTGCGCACGTGCAGGTTTTTAAGATTTTTAAACCTCTAACTTTTAGAATATACCACCGATTGGAGCAAAACTTGTTGCACTCGCAGCACAAGCAAACGGTGAGTGAGCTGGCGAGAAATCGTAGCGCTATCGCATACCGTTTTTGCGCAAATAGAAAAACCAGGAAGAGCACAAACCGGAAGACCACAAGATCTGAGTTTTAGTTATGTATAGATAGATTAAACTTTGTTAAAATTAGATCTTTTGCAAAATGAAATTTGCACTTTTTACCTCTTGCACTGTACTTGTTCTTTCAGATACAGGGCATTTTCTGCAGTTCTGTGAAATAATCATTGTAGAATGGAACTGCATTAAAAAAAAGGGGTTTTTATTGAATGATTATTCTCTTGATGTTTCATTATCTGATTATTCCTTAAACCTAATTATTAATGCAGTGCACAAATAAAGCAGAATCTGTTCCTACTTTTACCCCCAAAATTGATACTACAGTTTGAACATTTAATGTTTTATTCATAATGACGTCAAATTAAACCAAAGTAACAGTTTTATTCTGTAAGGTTTGAGGTCTAATTTTTGTATCCGCTTTACCTATTTTGATGACTGCCGTCATATTATGCAGATTCTTACAAAGTCTGTCTCCAATGTCCACTGCTTTCCACAGAGACCATGCCCTCGGCAACTCCCTGGTCAACTCATCCCTATCCACCCAAACCAGCCCCTCTCCAGGTACCCATACAATCGCAACAGCTATCCCTGCTCCCTCGACTCCGTCCAAGGACTCCCAACAGTTCTTTCAGGTGAGGCAGAGGTTCACTTGCACCTCCTCCAACCTCATCTATTGTATCTGTTGTTCCAGGTGTGGACTCCTATATATCGGCGAGACTAAGTGCATACTTGTTGATCATTTTTGCTGAACACCCCTGCTCAGTCTGCCTTGGCCTATCCGATCTCCCAGTTGCTAAACTCTTTAACTCCCCCCTCCCATTCCCACACTGACCTATCTGTCCTGGGCCTCTTCTGCTGTTAAAGCAAGGCCCAATGCAAATTGGTGGAACAACACCTCATATTTCGCTTGGGTAGCTTACAACCCAGCGGTATTAATATTGTTTTCTCTGTAACTTTAACCCTTACTGTCCCTCTCTGTACGACCCTCCCCCAATCCTAGTTCTCCGACTGGGTTCATTCTCCTGATTAAATATTACTGATTGTATGCTTAATTGTTACCTTCCCCTCTGCTTACAATGTACCCTTCTACATTTCCTTGAACATTGTCCCCTTTGATCAGTGTTTACACACCTTACCCTTCTATATCTCTCTGTTTCCCTCCCCCTGACTCTAAAGGGCCTGTCCCACGAGCATGCGGCAAGCGCAACCTTACATGGTCGCTTGAGCCGTACGGCCTCGCGGGGCCGGTCCCACTTCGATCGCCGGAGCAGTATGGAGTTGTGCGGAGCTGGTCCCGACATCGCGCGGGGCTCCGAAAAACTGACACTGTCCAAAAATTCCGCGCAGCAACGGCCTGACGGCCCGCAGCCGCATTGAGGCCGTACGCACCGCCTCGACGGGCGTGCATAGCGTTTCGACGGCGTACGCAGCGTCTTGACGGCGTACGCCTAGCGCGAACTTCCCGCAGACTTCGCTCGAACTTCACGTCAACTCGTACGGGATCACTCGACCTCCGCGTGGCCCCCGCTTCCGGTTTGGTCGCGCTCGCCACATGCAGTCGCATGCTGGTGGGACCGGCCCTGTACGGGGATCACTCGACCTCCGCGCGGCCCCCGCTTACAGTTTGGTCGCACTTGCCGCATGCAGTCGCATGCTCGTGGGACAGGCCCTTAAGTCTGAAGAAGGGTCTTGATCGTTCCTTCTCTCCAGAGATGCTGAGATAATCTTCAATGCTTCACCATTTCCTCATGTGAGTTACTCCAGCATTTTTGTGTCTTATCAAGGTCAAGGTCAGTTTATTGTCATATGAACCAATTAAGGTGTAGTGAAATTCAATTTACCATAAAGCCATACTTAACAAAAAAGGTCAACAAGATACACAACTACATAAAAGTTAACATAAACATCCACCACAGCAGATTCCCCACATTCCTCACCGTGATGGAAGGCAATGAGGTCCAGTCTTCTTCCTCTTTATTCTCCCGCGGTCAGGGCAGTCGAACCAAAGCTCCCGCAGCCGGGGATCGAAGCTCCTGCGCTGGGGCGGTCAAAGCTCCCGCGTCTGGGTGTCTAAGCTCCTGCGGCTTGGAGCTCCCTGTCGGTCTCCAACCAGGAACCTCAAGCTCCACAATGTTAAGTCCGCAGGCTCCCGCGGTTGGAGCTCCCGAAGTCGGTCTCCAGCATAGGCCGCCAACTCCTCGATGTTAGACCGCAGCGCGGACGGAGATACGATACGGAAAAATATTGCATCTCTGTCGAGGTGAGGTTTTAAAAAGTTGCTCCACCCCCCACATAAAACAAGCTAAAGAACACTAAAACATACATTTAACACATACTATCACACAACAAAGAAGGAAGGGACAGGCAGACGTTGGCGAACCAGCATTTGCTGTTCTTTCCTACACATAGCTTTTCTTCATAAGTTCACGTGATAGGAGCAGAACCAGGACATTCGGCCCATCAAGTTTACTCTGCCATTCAATCATGGTTGATTTGTCTCTCCCTCCTAACCCCATTCTCCTGCCTTCTCCCCATAACTCACACCCGTACTAATCAAGGAAAATATTGTTTTAATCTTGTTCTTGTTCTATTTTATTGCATCTCTCAATATCCTTAATTTATTTAGTATCTAACAACCAATCACTTTAATTCTTAAATTGCATAAAGATCCATAGCCCTATGAGGAAGTAAATTCCTAAAATGTGCAATCCTCAGTGAGAAACATTTTCCCTTGGGCTAAAATGCCTAACTATTTATTCTGATACCTGACCTCCATCTCTGGAAAACAGTACTCATGCATTAAACATATCTAATTATCTTAAAGTCCAGTGTTTATAATTGCATTCTACTCTATTTACCTTCCTGATGAGAGGATCTTTCGGTTGCCTCATAACATTTGGGAAGAAAATGTCCTTGAATCTGGAAGTATGCATTTTCAAACTTTTGTATCTTTGTTCCACCTTGCAACTCCTCCCAACTTAATTGCATTATCATGAATCTGATAATAATTATTCTCAGACCCCTCATCTAACTTGGCTCAATGTAACTAATAAATTTCAACTTCTGTTAACCAGGCTCATTAAAAAAAATCAGGTGATTATTGGTTTAGCACTTTTCTTATTGAGTACTCTTGGCTTGGTTGGAAAACAATTGGTATTCTCAGAAAATCCAATTCGACTTTTGGATTCACTGATTTTCCTTGTAGATGTTTATGGACTTAAATGTAGTGGCTTGCAGCAAGTATCCTCAAATTATAGAATACAGTATCCAAATGTCCTCTTTAAAGGTTTTGCTCATCTTTTCTAATATTAAATGTGGCTTAGCTTTTTATTTGCTGCTGAGATGATCAAATGGGAAGAGTGTTTGTATACTTAGTACAACTAAAATACACATTGACTCAACACCCTGTAGTTCTGAGGTCTAGAATTACCAAATGTAAATCCCATCCGCTGCAGAGGCAATTTAATGAGATCTAATCACATAAGGTGGTAATCTGTGCATTAGATAATGAATGAGAGGTTTAAACTAATAAAAAGCAAGGTGGAGAATAATTCAAACTGATTAAAACATAGAATGCTCTGTTCAAAATGATAACTTCATTTTGTGCTCAAATAGATCTTTCATCACCTCTTGCCATTTATGAAAACAGGTCATTGTGATAACTAACCTGGCTTTATCTGCGTCTCCTGACTGACCCGCATATTTTTGTTTTGGAATACATTTTGAAAAGTCGAGTCCTATTCTAATATGATTGATTATAGTTAGACCAACGTGTAACAGATTCTGTATAAAATAACTTTAATATGTTTTCTTAGCAACAATTCATCCTTGTTTTGAATTGTCTGCAGGTGCCCAAGGTGAATTCCTATCCTTGTCCTGTTTGCTATCGTGTCTATCCCATGCAGAAGAGACTAACACAGCACTTGAAAACGCACAGTGCTGAAAAGCCACATATGTGTGATAAGGTTTGAGCATGTCTTCTGTTCTCTGAAAATTAAGATCTAATTTTGTGCCATAAAAATGTCTTCCTTATAAATTACTCGACCCCAGTAACTAAATTTTATTTTGAAATTAAAGACTGTTCTGAGGCCATACCTTTTTTGGATACAATCATACTACACATGTAAATACATTTTTGTTGTGCTGCCAATGGATTTTGGGAAGATTATTAACCCAAGACGTACACAATAAGTGGGTGGGGCCTGATTGAACATTGAAGAACTGCAACATTGGTGTACATGTCCAGGGATTCCTGGAAGCACTGATACAAGTAGCTAAGGTGGTTTCGATCATATGTAATCCCTGCTTTCATTAACTAGGGCATAGAATATTAAAGATTATATATTATGAGACATCTTATTATGCATCGGCTGGGGTACTGTGTGCATTTCTGTTTGCCGCACTATAAGACAAATGTGATTGCACTGTAGAAGAGGCAGAGGAGATTTAGCAGGTTCGTTGCCTGGGGTGGACCATATGAGGAGAGCTTAATACTCACCATTTATTTTCATCGGAGTGGAAGAATCTACGGAGAGACCTGATTGAAATTTAATTTAAAATTATGTGTGGCATAGATGGGATCGATAGTATTAACCTTCCCCATGGCAGAGGTGTCTTCACCTACAAGATGAACGTTTAAGCTAAGAGCAGTGATATTTGGAGGATGTCTGAGCAATTGTTTTTAACCCGAAGACTGCTTGCAATTTTCCTGAGGGGGTTGTGGAGTCAGAGGCTCACAATATTTTAGGAAGTATCACAAACACTATGGCCAGTGCTGGAAAATAAGATTTGTATGGATCAGTGTTCATTGGTTGGCATGGGCCAAGGGAATGCAGACGTTGTCCACGTAACTTATCTACTACTTTCACCTTTTTATTGCAGTGTGGGAAATCATTTAAAAAGCGATACACATTCAAAATGCATCTACTAACCCACATTCAGTCTGTTGGGAACAGCAGGTAAGAATGTCTTCTAAAGCTACATTGTCATATACTGATAGAGGAATTTTATTAAAAATTTGCAAAATCTAAAATTTAATTTCCCCCTTTCATAAATTTCCTTCATCTCCTAGATGTAGTAAAGTGAACCTTTCTTTTGTACAGAAAGGAAAATAAATGTTTTAAATTCATTACCAGGGAAACTACAATGTAGAAACAAAATGTAGTTATGTTTAACAGAGATCAGCAACTTGCCTTTGGATGAAAGTATTAGCTTTTGATAGAATGAAGCATATCATTGGCAGAATAACATCTGAATTCCAAGTTTTACATTATAAGATATTACATAACTAGTATTAGGTATGTTGCAAAGCCTACCTGAAGCGTCCTTGAAAATCTTCCGTTGTGGGTGTGCGCGATTTTGGCGCCGTTTAGAGGGGGCGGGTTTAAAACGCGATTTTCTCTAAGCTGTTCCAATCGAAAATGTTCAGCCTAGTTAATTATTAACGAAAAATCGCTGGAAGACCCCGTCGCAAAAGCTATTATTAGGTTTAAAGGCCTTGAATAATAGTTATAGTAGTTTAAAAATCAATCTTTAAACCCGCGACCGTCAGCAACCGCAGGGTCTCATAAAGCAAATAGCAGAAGTTAGGTTGTATATTTTTACATTAAAAAGGGCTTCTAAAGATCCCGTTATACAAAGTTTACTATTGCGAGTAGCTCAATTTGGCCCCATTATATCGCGCAGTATTTTTCTCGGCATTTGAGGCACAAATCTACCGCAATGTGAACGTTCTAAACCAGCGCGTTCCACAGGGACCCACTGGAAAGCTGATTTAAATGGGCATTTATTTACAGCAATTAAACACTAAATTCCTTCCATTTGGCCTATAAATTAATGTAAATGAGATTTAAAAATCATGTTTTATTGTGAATTATTTGTGAATATTATTTGGACATTTAGGCTATTTAAAAATGTTAATCATTTATTAAGAAATGGATAGATGTTTAGATCTAGTAATTGAAGTCTGAAATTAGCTACAATTAGGTAACTAACTAATTATATGCTTTAATTTCAGGTCATCCAAGTAAGATTATTTTATATTTGTTTCAGAATGCTTCAATCTATGATAACTGAAAATTTCATT
The DNA here is from genome assembly GCF_010909765.2 of Amblyraja radiata. Taxonomy (NCBI): domain Eukaryota; kingdom Metazoa; phylum Chordata; class Chondrichthyes; order Rajiformes; family Rajidae; genus Amblyraja; species Amblyraja radiata. The sequence goes on along the minus strand of NC_045978.1, from coordinate 17,618,439 downwards.
CAGTTCTCTTAATTTTTAAGAAAGTTATGGGCTTTTGACTGTTCACGATCACAGCTTTTTTGTTATGTCCATAGAAAATCAATAGGGAACAAGATGCTCATTTCCCAGTATGAAAATGGCCATAACTTTTTAAATACTTGAGATATGAAAGTGAATTAGGTGTCAAATTAAACTTATTTTTATGCTTTATCTGATGGGATAAATTACAGACTTGATTTTTAAAATCTCAAAATTTTGTAACATTGCTACTAGTATTTCCTGGAACTTGGAAGTTATTGAGTAATTAACTGCTTCAATGAGAATTGATAATCCATGTTTTGAGTACTTCAATATATATATTTTCAAGGTAACATTAAATTTACACGGTTTTTGATCCTTTAACAAAATGCAGATTTTAATTAATGTAAAATTGGTTGATAAATGTTGTCAAAAGGTTTTAGGGGACCTGAAATCCAGATGCAGTTGAATATGTGCACCAAAATCGAGAGTGTTGGTAGATTAGAGAATCGGGGTTTTGCATTACAGCCAAACATAATTTTGAGATGTATCCAAATGTAAATGATTTTCTTTCCAGCTGATTACTCTGCAAATGTTTATTCTTTCAAATTCTTGTGGTAATAAAAAAACAATGGTCCCATATTCTCCAGGCAGTGCAGATCTGTTCCTTTCCTACTACTGCAACAAACCAGAGGCACTGGTCAATAATCCCAGCTGCTTAAGCATATTTGGTTGTTGATCTGCTCATTGACTTGCCAGCTTCCTCTTGTGTTGAGGATTTCACGGAAACAGAGCAGAAACTGCACTGAGCGAAAGAAACACAATTGAAGCTGAGAGGGAGGGAAAGAAAAAAACAATGTGAGTAGAAAATAGTAAAGGCAAGAAAGAAACAAGTGCATGAAGAAAGAGAATAATATGATAGCAATAGAGAAGTGGTGCCTCAGGAGAAACTAGCATTTTTTTAATAACTCATTATTTGGAGTATTGTCAGCTTTCAGTGATGGGGTGAAATCAAGACATGTAAAATGAGGAATTGTTGAAGCATTGAAGATGGGAATCACTGGCAGACAGAAGAAATGCGTGCTAGTTTTCATAATACAAATATTTTGCTATGATTACCAGAGTAGAATGTCATTGTCCTATCAGGGACACATGACAATAAACTCACTTAAACTTGAACTTGAAATGATTTTGAATCTATCTATCTGTCAGCAAATGGTATAAATTAATTAGTTTATAAAAGGGGTATATTGAGAGCTATGATAGTGGTTAAATTGCTAAATTAGTGCTCGTATGCGTAGACTCTGAATATATGCAAATCCCTACCTTGACAGCTGGGAAATTATAGTGAATTGTGCATTAAAGCTACTGTCAGGAATAGGCAAGATGTGTAGGAAGGAACTGCAATTGCTGGTTTAAACCAAAGATAGGCATATATCTAATGTTGGGAATAGTTGCCCTGAAACTACCAGATTGCTGTGAAAATACAAATGATCCACTAATATCCTTTGAAGAAGGAATCCTGCCATCCTTGCCTGGTTGGCCTACACGTGACCTGAGTCCTAAAGCAATGTGCATTAGTCTTAACAGCCAGCTGAAATGGCCAAATGAGTTATTCAGGATCAATAGGGGATGGCCAATAAATGTTGATGCCCATTTCTTGTGAACAAAAAGTCTAATTATTGTTTTGTGAACTGCATAAACAAATGAGCAATATTTATATTATCTATCCTTTGTTCTAATTTCTAGATTTAAATGTGAATTTTGTGACTACATCTGTGAAAACAAGAAGCTTCTCCTCAACCACCAGCTTTCACATACCACAGATAAACCATTTAAATGTGATTTCTGCAAGTATTCCACTATCAAAGAAGATTTCCTAGTTTCTCATATTGCCATTAAACATACAGGTATGCTTGTAGAAAGGGACTATCAATTGCAGTTAAATATTTTTCTCCTATCAAGAAGTTGCAGTAAACTAAATGATAGCCCTCAGTTTTATGTTTTGATCAATTGCACGAATTTTGATAGTGTCTTCTAAAACTGTGAAATATAAAATTACAAGGTGTAAGAAATATCCCGACCCAAGACGTCACCCATCCATGTCTTCCAGAGATGCTCTCTGACTCATGAGTTACCCCAGCACTGTCTTTTTAAAATATACAGCATCACTTTTGATATTTTGAGCACTTGAATAATGTTTTTCCATGTTGCATTAAGTATCCAAGGGAAAGAAACCTTTAACAAGTTTCACACTTTTAACTGACATAAAATAAAACAGAAAACATTTTGATCTAGAAATGTCTTTACATTTTTTTAATGGTGTCAAAAGATCCTTGCAATTACCCTGTGGAAATCCCATAAAGATCCATCTTCAGTTGCAAATGTTGTAGGTTTGCCTCTGTAATACTAAACTCTATTACTGTAATTGCAAGCAATGTCATCTGTCTAATGCCACAATCATATATACTTCAATTACCTGGTAGTGCATATCAAGCACCTGCCGCCCTCTGTAATAAAAAAACCTCTCACCTAAAAGCTACGCCCCCTATTATTAGATTTTTTTCCATCCTGATATAAAAGGCTCTGATTGTCTGCATCTTTTAATTTTATTTACTTCTATCACATCTCCCCGTAATCTCCAGCGTTCCAGAGTAAACAATCCAAGTCTGTCCAGCATCTCCCTGTAGCTACTACCCCGTAATCCAGACATCATTCTGATAAACCTGCTCTGCGCCCTATCCAAAGCCTCCACATCCTTTCTATAATGGGACAACCAGAACTGTTACCAGTGCTTCAATGCAGCCAAACCAAAGTCCTAACAAAGCTACATCATGACTTCCTGACTCCTATATTCGATGTCGCACCCTATGAAAGCAACAATAATCTATACTTTCTTTACCACTCTACCTACTTCTGTTGCCATAACATTATTAAGGAGAAGTTGTAAGATCCCTCTGTACTTCAATTCTGTTAAAATTGCACAAATCTTCCTTACTCACTCACTCCAATTCTTTGGCAATAAAAGTTAATGTATGATTTAGTTTTTCAATTACCTACTTTACCTGCACAATCATTTTCTGAAATTTGCACACGAAGGCTTGCAAATCCTGTTATTACCAACATTTCCTTTTCAGTTTTTCTTCCCGGTGGAGAATTTACTTTAACTGCCCCTTGCCCGATCATATTGCTGATCATCCTGAAACCATATTCCTTTGACTTTGTCTTATTTGATATTATTTAAAAATTGCAAGGAGGGAGCTGATATGTTTTACAGCAGTGAATCCCAAGTGCGACAGATGTATTTGGTGTGGAGATTTTCCGTGAACCAACCTACCCATATGTTTTCACCAAACTATATAAGACTATAAATCAAAACTCTACCTTATTGTTTCAAATGAGATATTTGCATATCAAATAGTTAATATTGTACTGTATAGTGAAATATACAGTTTAATATTCTTAGAATTAAGTTCCTGTTTAACTAAACTAGTCAGTATTTTGCAGATTTGGTGGAACACTGCAAAAAAATGTTTGTCTGGGGATTATATGTGTAAACTCTGCATTCACTTAGGTGAGAAGCCATTTTCCTGTGATCTCTGCCATTTCAACACAAAGCACAAGAAGAACCTGCGACTCCATGTCCAATGTCGTCACCCGGAATATTATGATAATTGGGCAAAGATCCATCCTGAGGAGCCACCACGAAGGCGAAGGCCGTTCTTCACTCTGCAGCAAATCGAAGAGTTGAAACAACAACATGAGCAGATGCAGTCTACACAGGAAAGCATACGGGATACTATTGTAAGTACAATACTTAGATTCCATTGTAGAATGCCCACATGTTGCGAAACTTACTTGTTTAAATTATGGCTGTTATATTCTTTGAATTATGGCTGTTGTATGTGTGTGAAGGGTATTACGTTTTAACTTGCTTATTGGGCAAATTTTACTATATTGTTTCCCATTATAATTGATTAGAAAATGTATCGCAAACTTTGTTTGCATTAAATACTATGTACGTTGCAATTTTTCCTAATTAATTTTTCCAAACGCATGCTCAATTAGAAATGGGAGGTAAACAGCCAGTTTCTCATTCTAATCTTTGGTAATCCTTAAAAATACATAGTAAATTATTGTACCTGAAAAGCTGAAAAAATTATCCTAATCCCATCTCATGTTACTTATGTCAGTTCCTATAATTCCCTATGCCTTAATGGGCGCTCTTCAACAACAAGAATGTTGAGATTATGTTCCCATTTCTAACCACTACAGTTAATTAAACGTGGTTTTCTTTAACCAAAGAATATTTCCAAAGAGCACATTCAATTTCCTTTAAAATTTGTTGCTATTTGTCTCCACCTGGAGTAAAACTCCAAATAGTTTGGCACACTAAGGACTTTAGTGGTCACAGATTTTCCAGGCTATTAGATGTTGTTCCTATTTAATACCCCATTCATTTTTTTGGGATGTTCCACAATATTATACATTTTCTGCTGAACCGAGCACAGCAAATAAGGTGCCATTCAGTTCAAAGAAAGCACAAGAACTGAAGCACAGTGAGTTAACAGGGAACACGGCAACCTTCAACTGATGAGCCAGATGCTGAATCATCAGAATTTCAGAATAATTGGATACTGGATTGTCTGAGGGAATTTTACTGGTTACTCCTTTTAGATTTGGCTTATCACCTTTAGGATTTTATTCGGTAGCTGTCTTTTCCCCAGTGTAAGTGTGACAGCAGTCAGTACAACTCTGGTTGCATCACGATGAAAGAGTGTATGTGTGGCCTGGACATTGAACTGATGGATGTGGGTTTCCGCTTATGCTGGGTGCCCTAGGGATTCTCACACGCCGCTGTGGTGGCTGTTTATGTTTAAATGTTTATGTAGTTTTGTATCTTGTTGCTTTTTTGGTATGACTGTAAGGTAAATCAAATTTCGCTGTACCTCGGTACACGTGACAATAAAGGACTATTGAAGCATTTACTTTGAAGCCCTCTACCCTTTTCACAATTATATTCTGCAGTAGTTTGCACAGTGTTCCAAATAAGATTTCTTAATGCAAATTGTCTTTATTCTTTGCCTTTTTGATGGACTACTCCTGTAACCAAGGAAATATAAATTGTTGAGTTGAGACCAATTTCGATACCTATTGTTTTGTACCCTCTTACCATTATTTCAGCTGCTTTGATCAGCTTGGTATTCTCAGTACGTCTATTATTCTGAGTATTCAATCTCACTTATAGTTCAGTGAATCACACTTTCCTCGGTCAGAAGAGTGTACATTTGATTTCCACACCAGAGACTTGAACATGAAGGTTAGACTGACTTCCCAGTGTCCAGAGCTTGAATTCAGTAGATTCTATATTTAGAAAATCATCAAAATCTTGAGATTGAATTGCTGCACCAAATGTAGTGATAGCTAATTGTTTAGAAACTTCACTTTTGACTTTTACACCGAGCACTGCACAGTAGAGTAGGTTTTAATAGACAGTCTGGCCCAGCAGATAACCAAATAATGTGAATTTACAATCAGTGTCTTAAGATTCAATATATTATCTTGCAGCAGAAAATACAAGTGCAAAGGATACATTGTCACTGTAGCAGTATACATTCCCCCAGTAGTTTAGTTTAGAGTTACAGCGCGGAAGCAGGCCCTTCGGTTCACCGGCAGATTTTTAGGTATTGAGGGAATCAAGGATGTCAGTGCAGGAAAGTGGTGCTGAGGTAAAAGATCCACTGTGTTCCTCAATAATGGCAGAGCAGGTAGCTAGGAGCCAAGTGAGTGGCTCTTGTTTCTATTTCTTATGTTCATTGACACAAGTGAAGTTTATGTTTAATCCCCCAAACTCTATATAACTTCTCTGAAAATCTGTGCTTTTATATTGACAGATGCCTCTGACGTACCACACTGTTCCAACATCAATAGTCAATCAGGATTCCTTGGGAACTGCCACTATCATTTATGAACGAGGTAAATGAGTGGGACAAAATTCTGTCAAGTCGTTTTGAAAGTAGAAAACAATTTTTGATTGGAGATCTTTAGATATAAACTAATCTCTATAAACCATGTGTAAAACAATTTGATTTGGCACAGTGCTTTTAATAAGGTAACAATTGCCAAGACATTTTACAGCAGATTATTTGAACATTGGTGTCAAGCAAAATAAAATATGGATTCGAAGGACTAACTTAAAAGGTTTGATAGGGTTATGGTGCGAGTCTCTGTGTGCGGAACCTAAATAGGTTAGAATGCACTACAAAACCAGAGTCAAGGGAATGCTCTGTGTTCTGTGTTCAAGTTATCTGCAAATTTATTATAAAAAGAACATCAGCATTTTGGCTGAGCTCAGGATAATGGAATGATCAAATGGGCAGCTTATTAGAAACTTTAAAATGCACATTTTGTATATGTGCAAAATTTGGATGAATAAGCCTCAATCATTGAATGCTCACTCCATTCCTGTTGCCCTCATTGGGCCTTGAAATGTATTTAACATTCAAATATCTTGGAATCTATGTCAATTTAGATGTATTTTTGTAGTTCAAGTACCTACTCTAAATTCCTTATCTGGTCACTGCCAAACCTCTGTGTCTACATTGATAGAAGACATAACTAGTAAATGAACATGGATATAATCTTTCATTTGTCAGGTACAAGTGAATCGTCGGAGATCGCAGCACAAAATGCCTTGGATCTCCTGCTGAACATGAGCACGCCAAGGGAGCTGGTTACAAATTCATTACAGGTACAGAACTTTGAAGTATACCATATTTATTATTAAATAAATGATGTGTCTTTTGAAATTATTTGATCTAAATAACAGTCAGCAATTTAAAACATGTAATGAGGGGAAAGACTACACAGGTGAAGAATTTTATTTGCTTTTAATTATTACTTGGATTTCTCTCAAAACTAAGAGCAAATTCAAGACATATATTAGTGCCTTGCAGACAGAAACAATAGTTAACTTTTTAGTTTAATGAAAAAATTGGCAAGCTGAAGCAATAATTTTGCACGTGTCCAGTGGACTACCTATTTCCAATAATCTTGCCATATCTAATTCTCGCAATATTTTTTCCAGAATAAAGTTTGTCCAAAGTAAGATATTTGAATAAATTGCAAATTGGGAGCTTTGATTACTTGGTCTTAAATTTGTTTTATTCTGTTTGTGCTTATACATTTCACAAGAGCTTGTTAATTGCTTAAGAGTAAAGCAATACCAAGAGCATTTCCTGGATTGGATTCCACACTGTTTACAGCACATTCTGTTTTGGGACATTTGGTGTCTACCAGTAATCTTTGCACAGCTTCATATGCAGTCACAGACCCCTCACTTGAAGTGGCCAAATATTTCTTGTGGTACTAAAGGGCCTGTCCCACTTGGCGATTCCCCCCCCCCCCCCCCCCCCCCCCCCCCCCCCCCAGCAACTGCCAGCGTCATATAAATGTCGCCAAAAGATTTTGAACATTTCGAAATCCAGCTGCGACAAAAAAAATGTTGCGCCACTTGGAAAAAACACCGTGCGTCAAACATCATGCCGCAAATTTTTCGGTGACCTGGATATGTCAGTCAATGATGCCAGCAGTCACCGAAAAAATCGGCAAGTAGGCTAGGCCCTTAAGGGTTCACACTAAGACTTGGTTCCGACTGATATTGACACTGCTATAGTTCGGCAGTGATATATTCGGGAATGATAAATTGGTTAGTAATGATCTTTGAAAAGGCCAGCGTTCAGAATCACTGTTTTTCCCCAGTTAAGTGATTTTCACAGTTAAGTGATACATTAGTCGTATGATTGTGGAAGTGACCAGTGGCTAAGGTCAGTAGGGAAATAATGATATTTGCCATGCAGCTCTACAACTTTCGCCATACAGGCAGCAACTGATGTTTTTATGTGAATGTCCTGAACTTGCTGTTGGATTTAAATGTTTTTGCAGGCCTTTTTTTGCATGGTGAATTAAGCCTACACTTTATTTCCCAAAATATTTCCACCAGGGTGTGAAACTGTGTGAGCTTTCAATGCTCCCTCACCACGAAATTGGAGGAGAAATCAATTATTAATGGACCTTAAATATTTGCCGCAGAATGTTTTCAATTATTCTGGTCCTTTGAATGGTTGTGGGCAAGCATTGCTGAGGTATAATCACAGCACTTTTGGTATGTTTCTCATTCATGTGCTTTGTTCAGGTAGCAGTACTAAAGTCGGACAGTACAGTCCAAGACCAGCAAGAAGAAGCTCAAGACCATGAGGAGGAGCAGTTAACCATGTCGCCCCAACACAAAATTGTTGCACTTCATGTGGGTGAACATGGCGAGACTGTGGTCCAAGAGATGTATGAAACTACCACCATCGATAGCTGTGGAATCCCCCAAGTCACCATAAGCCCTTTCACCAATGGCACGGAATATAATATTGTCACACCAGGAAGTGAGGAGGTGCAGCACACCACCACAGTTTACAGGTAACACAATACAATGTCAAGGCACGCTTCCTTGCATAAATTGTTTTTTATATATTATTACCAAATTGTTCTAATTGGTCATAATTTGAATGATCAAAATATTGCTCCCAAGTCCGTGGCAAAATTTACTTTTTTGGATACTGTCACAAAGGTTTATCCAGCAAAACTGATTCGGAGTGATCCACACTTTCTTCTACTCCACGATTATCTTTCCATGATCTAGCTCTGACTGGAATTAAATAGAGCAAGGAAATTTTAAGGAATAGTAGTAATGCATATTCTCTTTCCATTTGTTACTGTTTTTGTTGAGTCAGTTTTGTTTAAAGAAAGAATTCTGTACTCAATATTTTTCGGCCATGAAGTACAACAGGCTTTGTTTCATCCAATTGCATGCTTTTCTTGAGTTAATCAGAAGTTAATTGGAAAAATAACATCTTGCACTGTCCCTGCTTTCCTTGCAAGTGACAATGAATACCTTGTCTCTTGGGTTTATCAAAAGGAGCCTGGATATCTTCCTTTTATACTGTATATGAGAAATGCCTTCCACAGATGCTAGTGAATTTACTTTGTCATAAAGTTATCCAGGTCTTGATTTGTTCTGTACCAGATTCACTTTCACACTTGTGGATTGTAAACTACAAAAACTCAAACATTACTGTGAATTTAATATTGTTAAAAAGTTTTATTTTGTGTATCAGTATATTTTTATTCAGCTGCTAGAATTTACTTTGTATTTCATCCTGTAGTGGCTCCAGTGGCAGTGGGGATGTGGCTCACACGGTGTTAGTCAGCGGTGATGAGTTAAAGCAACACCAGAGTCGCTTTATCATGTCAACAAACTTGCAGGGGAACCAATTTCAACAGATTGAGGTATATGTTTTTTTTGGGGGGTTTTTAACTCTCGATTCTTCTTTTCTCTGCTCTGCAGGATTTGATAGTTTTATGGTACTGGACTAATGAACAAGATAATATTAATTCAACAAACCTGAATATAGAATTAAAAACATTGAAATCAATTAAATGGGCATTAAAGCTGCTCCATTTGTCATGACAAAACATTTTGTTCACTGATGTCTGTGAAGGAAACCTGCTGTCCTTTCCTGATCTGGCATTGATATTCTTAAATCTATGCCAGCATGCCACACTCCAGCGTACAATCTCATCCGAATGTGACCTGTCCTGCAGCTATTCTAAACAATGTTTATACCCCATGAGCATAATTTTAAAAATATAACATAGTCTGCAGGCATTTCAGAAGCTGCACAGTGAGATGTTCCGGAATCAGCAAGAAGTCAATTTGAATTGCCAGTAAAAAAGATAACACGTCTTTTGTGTCATTTATGGGTATGAGCATTATTGGCAATGTTGGCTTTTATTGTTCATCCTAATTGCCCCAAATAGTTAGGCACAACTGCATTGAAAGGTCTAGATTCATGTACGAGTCAGAGAAGGCAAGGATCGCAAATTTCCTTCCTGATGTGGATTTTCACAGCAATCCCATAATTTCATGGTTACTGTTACTAAGACCATCTATTTATTAATTTTGTTCCAGAACTGTTTAATTATGTGATTCTGCCCTGTTGGACTTCTAACTTGAATCCCTGGATAAAGATAGATTCTTGATTAGTACGGGTACCAGGGGTTATGGGGAGCAGGCGGGAAATGGGGTTACGAGGGAGAGATAGGTCAGCCATGATTGAATGGCATAGACTGGATGGGCCAAATGACCTAATTCCACTCCTATCACTTATGACACGATGAATGGTTGATCTATGATGGTAAATTCAGTAAATTAGCCTTTATTCTATCATACCCTGGTGTTTCATATTTTCTCAATTGTTCCCCGACTGTCACAGTAAGGAGCATAATATGGACTGAATCTTGTACTGTGTAATAATGCAGTAGGGATAATAACAAGCTCCCTATTGTGGGTCACAACAAGAAATGTGTTTCAAACGCTTGTTTAGAATGTTCTTTTCTCATGATGAGTGTGCGGGGTTAAAAATTGACATGTTGCGTCAGTTTTTTAGTAGGAAAGAACTGTAGATGCTGGTTTAAATTGAAGGTAGTGTCTTTTTGTGCCTACCTTCAGTTTTTTAGTACATCTGCCATTAGTATGGGATTTTTGAGGCAAGAATGCAACCTTATATATTGAATACAACACTGAGATTCTTGTTATCACATCTCATTATGAGCTTGCATATCCTGAAGTTCCAACAGGTGACACCATGGAAGATCAATGTTCACCATTTCTATCCAAAATATTTTGTGCCACTAGATGACAAAATATTCCAATGAACAGGTTAGAGCATTGATCTGAAAGTTTCAAAATTATAAAGTTAGAGAGCAATAATTAACTGTATCTGACTCTACATCCTGGTATCTGAACTCCCAGACAGGATCGATGCTGCTCATAGTCCTGCTACACTTGACTGTTACTCTAGTGACTCACCGCTGCTGTGCATGTATCAAATCTGTTTCTATTCATTGCAATAAAACTGATTTCAGACCTGCCCGAGGGGAGACCAAGTTTAAATATTCCAATTTACTTCCTTGATTTCCCAGTTTGCAGGTGACATTTCATCTCCGCCAGTTGATTCAAGCCTTCAGTCATCCATGAAGAAGTTCTCCTGCAAAATATGCACGGCATCGTTTCATGGGCGCGCAGAGATGGAGAGTCACAAGAGAGCACATGCCGGTGAACATGGCTTCAAATGTCTTGATTGTAACTTTGCAGCTAACACGTGGCCAGAGGTTCGAGTAAGTTTTCCAATTCTTTCCGGATTATCTTTAATATCTGTTTCGGGTTTCATCAGTTTGCTGTAAACTGTGACCTATTATTCAACATCTTGGCACTTTATTATACACTTTGCCTCTATGTTTTTCACATCATTGATAATACATAATTAATCAGAATCATCAAATCAAAGCAACATAGGTTGCTAGCTATTCCGGTTGTCATGAAGAGCATAATGGCTTTTTGAGTCCATTCCATATAAATAAAGTGCCTTGTTTTTGGGACTGTTAGTAAATTATTTCTGCATCTTATTTTGTCCCTTACAATTACGATCATACAAGTATGATAATGAATTTTGGTTTTAACATATCCAGAGCTGATGCTATAGACTCTTAAATGGACTCTATTAGCACGGCCCCTGAATCACAGTGATGTAGAATGTCAAGATGTGGGAAATGCACCTTTTATGATTTCTGCCTTTGTCTTCTCCTTCACTTAAGCTTCGCTTAAACTCATAACCAAGGTTTGCCGACAATTCTGTACAGATAACATGCAATGTATTATTTTCAACAGTTTAAACTGATTTTATTCTGAATATATCTCCTAGTAAAATTAGAACTTGTCTTGCCCTGCAGGATCATATGTTGCAGCATTCCAACTTGCGACCTCACAAATGTAACCAGTGTAGTTTTGCATCCAAGAACAAGAAGGATCTACGGCGGCATCTGCTCACACATACAAATGAGAAGCCTTTTGCCTGTGATATCTGTGGACAGAGGTAATTCCTTTCATTTTTTTTTAACTTCATGCCTTATCACAACAACAGAAATATATATTTTTAATATTTACAGCAGAGGGTATGATCTTTTGTCAAGATTCCTTTGGAGGTTAGGCTTTCATTTTAATGCACATTTTTGCTCAGCTTATTGTTATAAATGAACAGAATCTTTATTACACTAATATTGAAAATTCTTTTTTAATATCCATGATCCCTTTCTTTAGGATTTATCCATAGATGTACTTCATGCCTTGTAAATGTCAAATTCCACTTGATTCACTTTTCCCTTCCATCAATCCACCTTCCCTCAATTAAATTATAATAATATTTTAATATTATAGTCCACTGTTTCTACTGGGTCTCCTGTCACATTTATTGGCACGGTATCCCATCTAGTATTGAACAAAACTCAATACAAAACGAGAAGGCAGGGCACAAGTCACCGGTTATAATTACTGTGCTCATCTTATCAATATTCTCCATTTCTCTCCACGTGCCCATGCACATCACCACAGCAACTTTCTTGGAAATATTTAGACCCTATTTTGGAACTTTCTGCAATTTTGGGGGACATCATTTCAAGCATTATAGGCAGTTGTGTGTGTGATGTGTCTGTAGTAGGTTTCTGTTCACTTTGCTGTTATCCTGTGGGATACTGTTTCTCACTTCCAATGTCAGAAAAGTTGTCCTTAATTCTCCTTCGTTCTCCTTTTTCTTAACTTGATAGTTATAGGCTTAATGTAAACAAGTAGGACATCCTTAATGAATTATTTTAGTTTTGTGTGCAACTTAAATTATTTTTTCCTTCAGATCTTGCACTTGAGTTCACTTGCCCTCCAACCTCAAAGCCTTTATAATTTCCCCCCTTATCCAGTATTGTTTCTCTGTCACCTAAGTTTTCTGCTATATTTATCCTGTGGCATCTGTCACAGGTGATAGGGGTGATCAAGCCTACCTTGCTTGTTTTGCCCAATGCAGTCCAATGCATTGATAGGATGTTCATCCCATGAAAATTGTATCTGTGTGCTCATTGTTGCTGGATGCTCAAGTTCTATTCACACCATTGTAATAATACTACTAAATATCACTGTATTCAATTAAATATTGCCATCTTGTAATTTCCTTTTTTTTTTTTTTTAAATGAAGGTTTAATCGAAATGGCCACCTGAAGTTTCACATTGAGCGACTGCATAGTTCTGACTCCCATCAGAAGAAGCCTCGTCAGCAACATGTCATACTGAATAGTGATGATGAAACAATTGGTAAGAAACAATGCGGCTGCCAGTAAAAAACAAAATCCCCTTCACAATTTAGCAAACAGAACTACTCTGATTTGTTTGCTTAGGCAGCAAATCTTTTTTTTTTTTTTAAGGAAAAAAAAGAGAATCAATTGACCCAATGAGCACAGTAATTATAACCAGTGACTTGTGACCTGCCTTCTACTTTTGTATTGAGCTTCGTTCAATGTTGTGGATACCACGGGTAAATGCATTAACACACTTAGTATATTTTTCATCTGAATGGAATGACTCTGGTGCCATAGTGTTGCTTGTGCAGATAAAATGAGAGAAGTACAAGGATAATGTCATGTTGAGTGTGAAAAGCAGAAGGGGGCATTTTTAAATCATTAGGATCTTGTGCACCAGAATAGACAATGGGATGAAAGGGAACTGGATTTTGAGGGATGTTAGGATGAATGTATAGTCATCCTTGCTCATCTTTGACCTTCTCTTGGTCATTGGACACATGGTGGCAGAGTTTTGGAGTAGTGATAAGGGAGTGAATTAAATGACAGCAATGTTTTTGGCAGATGTTATCTGTTCCTATTTCTTCCGACCTTGGCCAGATGTGCGAGATCTTGGAACTTTACGTAGCTCAAGAATACATCCCTGGGGGCATGACCAGACACTAATCTATCTGGTCCTCTTCTCCTGCAGCTCAATGCCAGCTAAGTAACTTCTTGGTCATCCCCTGCAGATCTTCTCACTCTCCACTAGAACCTAGAAGTTCATGTCAGTCAAATGAGATGCACGTTCAAAAGAAAATCTATATAGTCCACACCACCACTGGTGGTTACATTTGCTGCTAATTTTGCTGCTTGGGTTCAGCGACGTGCTGTGAATTGACTATGCGGGCAGACCATTTCTTGTTCTCTGGTCAAAGTAAGCTTCACTTTTAATATTCTCTGGAGGAGAAACCAACATGATAAATCAGTCAGATGGAGGGAACAAAAGTGTAAAATGCTGAAAAATCTGGCAATCTGTCAGAATCTGAATGCAGTTTATTCATGGGTATTCAATGCTACTGATCCACCTGAACAATATTTTATTTTTCAGTTATCTCACCACATTCCCCTTTCTCTTAATAACAACTGGAGTTTGTTCAGCCTTTCCAGAAAGATCATGGCTTTTCATCAGACTCAACCTCCCTTTCCCTCTATCTCTTAATTCTACTGTGTTACTCTACTCTGTTACCTTCCACAAGTAATCTTTATTGAAATTTTGACCACAGCATTTGTTCCTAATCTTGAGAGCTGAAAGAGACATGGCAAAGATCAGATTGAACATGTTGTTAAACTGCGGAATGCATCATCTCGCCATGAGCTATCCTGCTCTGCTCTCTTCCAGATATTGTTCTGGATTTGCAGTTTTATAAGCTTGGATATTGTTTAAAAAGCCTAAAGTAATTCTGAGTCTACTAACTGAGGAAAATTATTCTACAGCTCTACAAACTGATGATGCTGTCATTTCATCAGATCGATTCCAGGCATTGGCCCAGGACCACATCATTGTTGCCCAAGAACAGGCAATTTCTGACCAGGTGGGTATTGTCTATTGTGTTTACTATCTTGAGACTTTTGTGAGTGGGCTAAGGTAAACTCGAGCCTCACTATCAAACTGCTTTGAATTTTTTCTTGGTCTTTGTTATGATTTTCTTCTTTCTTCCTCTGCCACCCCCTTGTCCCTGAACATAAATTTAGGATGAGACCACATACTTCCAACATATAACATCCAATGGGCAGACTGTTCAACATTTGGTAACAGGAGATAACCAGGTAATTTAGTAAACTATTTCTCGTGTTAGTTTTTGAATAGTTTATCCAGCTTTGCCTCAAACTGTCAATTTGTTGTCTGGTTACTTTTGAATTAAATTATACCTAAAGGGTCTCCAAATATTGGTATTAAAACATTGTAACATTGACCCAATAATATTCATTTATATAAATAAAACTTGTAAAACAATAGTGGTTGTGCAAAAAAAAAAATCACTGCTGTGCATACGTGACAATAAAGAATTGTACTCCAATTTTTACTACGTTTGTATGTCATGGATTTTTTTCATTGTTGATATAGGTGATGTAGGTTTTAAATTTTAGGGACGTTTTTTTCCCGTTTGTCTCATAATAGTGACTACCCCTTCAGATATTCGCCACCTAATGTAGACACCTAATGTTTTCAGCTGTTCCTTTGATAATGTAAAATAAAACCTTGCTCCTGAATCTCAGATCAAAAGAGTTTGTTAATACCATGCTAAAATAACTTACGGAATGAACTTCTATTATTCAAGCTCCCATGTGAGGAGCAAACTCAGTGACCAAATTACAGAGCAAAGGGTTTTCTGGGGATCATGGCTTCACTAATGCTGTGTGCATGTATGTGGGCATCTTGACTTAACATCCTCGTTGGTACGATTGATCCATGACATTGAATAGGTGATTTGAGGCCAGAAATAGAAATAATTATTTCTGTTTAAATTGCTGGATATGTATTCTGAAATAATAATTTGTTAATTTACAAGTGTGGAAATAAAAATTGCCAGGTATCCTTTTGTGATTAAAATAGTGAGGCTATCTACAGAATTAAAAAAATAGATGCAATGTGGAACGTTTGAAATTAACTATTGCTGCTTTTTTGGTTACCTGGTGTTATATGTAAAATTGACTCGTAGTCAATCTTTTATAAACTGGCTGTAGAAGGGAAGGTATTGGTGCATTATCTCCGCTCCCCAAAGTATTCATTTATAACAAACCTCAGATGAAAGTGAAATTCTAAATTTTCAATTAGGATGGTCAAAATGAATACTACCTTGAGCTATTTGGTGCTGCAAATTTCCATATAGTTACAAACACTATATTGTGTTATTGTCATGTGTATCAAGGTACAATGAAATCCTTTGTTCTGCATGGTACTCAGTCAGATAATACCGCACATAAATACAATCAAGTCAAACTTAAGAACAACAGGTAGAGTGAAGGTGAAGATACAGAGTTCAGAATATAGTTCACAGCATTATAGTGATAATTCAAACCCCGGTGTCCTCAATAGGATAGAGTTGAATCAGAAAAACCTGAAACGTATGAAGGGACCATTTAGAAGCCTGATAAGAGGGAGAGAAGATGTCCCCAAGTCTGCTGATGTGCATTTTCAAGCTTCTGTATCTGCTACCCATTAGGAGCATGGAGAAGGTATAACTGGGTTGGGTTAAGTTTTTGATTATGTTGGCTGCTTTTCTGAGACAGCACAGTATTGATGAAGTTGAGTAGTGGGGAGTCTGGTCTATGTGATGGACTGGACTATATCCATAAATCTCTGCAATTTCTTGCAGATTTGGACTGAGTAGTTCCCAAACCAAACAGTGATGTGACCTGATAATATTATTTCCATGGTGCATCTGTTGACATTTGTAGACAGTGGAGACATGCTGAATTTCCTTGGGAACTAGAGGCATTGGTGAGCCTTTTGGCTGTCACTTCAAAGTGTTTTTTCACAACCGTTTGTTGGTAATATTTAGGCCAAGGAACTACAAGCTTTCAGCCATTTCCACTTTGGCACCATTGATGCTGATTGGGGCATGTTCTCCATTGCGTTTCCTGAAGTTAATAATTAGCCCCTTCATCTTCTGACATTGAGGGAAAGATTATTGTCCTGACACCATGTCACTAAGTTCTCTATTTCCTTCTTGTAGCCTGTCTCATCGTTGTACATAATCAGGCCCACCACTGTGGTGTCAACTGCACATTTGTAGATAGAGTTGGAGCCAAATTTGGCGGCATAGTCGTGAGTGTGTAAAAGTTAGAGTTGAAAGGAAAATGTAGTATTTCACTGAGATAATGAATATGTGCTCTTTTCCTAAATCTCGATGTTCTTTCCTTTCTGAAGGTGCAATACATAATTTCACAGGAAGGTGTACAGCACCTTGTTCCACAGGAATATGTGGTTGTCCCTGATGGTCACCATATTCAGGTGGGTGTCAATTTATTCTGATTTGTCGTACAAGTTTGTCAGAAACTGGCATGCAGAAAAAGCACCAAAATATATTCAAGAATGGAGTGTCGACATACTTAACATGTTTCAAAAGTAACTCTGGGCTGGAACATTAAAGTGATGAATGGCTTTGATTAATTCCATCTTTATGATTCTGGTTCTGTGGTTATGTGACATTCCCCTTAAGGTTGAAAAACAGATGTGTTCTTTTACAGTTCCTGGCAGCTAAAACAGTAGAGGACTGAAAACATGGAAAAGAACCATCCTTTTGAGTGGGTGGAGAAGGGGAAATTATACCTATTCCAGCGATACCTCTTTTGCCTAATAGTTGAGCTTGTAATCAGATTCCATATGTTATGTGCCAAATGCTCCTCCACACAGAAATAAGTATTACAGAAAATGGCAATGATTTGAAGTAACCTACTGGGATGATTTGTAACATACTATGTGTGCCCAGTATGCACATAAACCATGGGAGGAATAATGCTGGCTCCACCAGAACACCACCTAATTTACCAGTTGTCTCTACAGGTTCAAGATGGTCAAATCCACCACATACAATATGAATCGGATCCACAAATACACCAGGTCTTGGAGGGACAGCAGGTAAGGCTCTTCACTTGTGAAATACAATAATACAATACAATAATACTTTATTAGCCAAGTATGTTTTGCAACATACGAGGAATTTCATTTGCCAAGTCGGTCATACAAATAAAAAAGCAACAGATCACACAAAATACATTTTAACATAAACATCTGCCACAGTGACTCCTCCACATCCCTCACTGGATGGAAAGGCAAAAAAAAAAAGTTCAATCTCTTCCCTTCTTTGTTCTCCCACAGTCGACCGGCTCGAGCCCTCCATTGACGGGACTATCTTGACTCCCGTAGCCGAGGAGTCTACGGGAGTCAACATTAAAAATAGTTATTTACCATGATATGAATATCAAGGTTTCCTAAACTGTTCATGATTTGTTATTCTTGACAGCAAAAAAAGTGTGCATTCCCTGCTGTCAATGCTAGTGTTGCGGAACCATGTATTGGCATTTCATTGAGTGATATGTGTAATAATGCTTCTGCTTCCAGGGTGACTTGTCCATCGTGATATGCGGTTAACGCATTGATTACTTTAATCTCCAGAAGAAAGTTCTTGGTTAGCCTCAGCTAATTGGCATTGCCGCTGGGTAGATAAGATGACTGAATACCCTGCTTCCATGGTCAAAGGATTGAATCATGTTAACTGCAATCAGTGAGTCGGAAGGGAACCACTAACATTTGGTCCTTCACCCTGAAGCATGTCCCAGAGGGTTTCTAGCAGTGCTCCTCAGTGCTGATGATCTCACCGAAGCCCTTTCTTGCCGGGGTATCTGTCTCTCTGATCCCACGCTAGGTTAGAGCGGGTATCAGAGCAGAGACCCCATTCATGTGGGCCTGCAAAACAATACTGTAAAACTTAATTGTCTTTGTAGGGGACTTCAAGGGTGACATCACCAGCGGTCTATAGACAATAGACTATAACAATAGACAATGTACTAACCTGCTGTCCCTTTTGCAGCTAGCAATGCCCATCTGTCCAGCTTACAATAGAATCTCCTGCTACTGTCAACCTGTACCCATCTTTCTTTGTAGCTACATCCTATGTAGTGCCACAGACAGGACTGGTGCTGCTGTTCTGCCCTAGGAGGCCATCCCCCAACAGTATCCAACATGGTATATACCTGACAAAGGGGGAATAAGCACAGAGGACTTCACCAACTCTCTGTGCTCCCTGGTGATCACCCATATTCACTCATTGTGTACTTGTGGACTGACCACCATAGTAAATACTTTCTCCCACATTCTCTTCATCCTCTGCTCTAGCTGCTCTGCCGTTTGCCAGGAGCTGTAGCTGGACACGTTTCATGCAGATGTGGTCATCAACAATGTGGAATATATCCATGACCTCCCACATCCTGCAGAAGCATTTCACTGCCCAGCATCTGTATCTTTTATCCCAATGCCTACAGGTTGCAGCCGCCAGTATCTATACTTGATGGATCGCTCTGCATGGCCTCTTGTGATCTTTTGTGGCTCTCAATATGTTTACATGCTATTGTTTCAATTAAGATTGCAGTGAGTCATGATGGGCAGATCCAATATGTGCCAATCACTGACCGACAGGTAGTGACTCAAGCAGAGTTGGAGGCAGCTGCACACTCAGCAGTGACAGGTGAGCCACCACTTTTTGCCCTGTTCTGGTATGAAGGGAAAGTCATGGCCAGTTCTGATGGAAGGCCATCAATCTGTATTTCTCTCTCTATGATGCTGTCTGGTCTGTGTTGGAATATTTGCAACATTCTCATTTTTGGTTCAGATTTGCAGCATTAACAGTGTTTTGTGCATCACAAATCCAGCATTCTTTGTATAGTTTCATCTGCCGTCCATTCACGTTTCTCTATGTATACCCCTCAGACTGATTAGCAATGATTCACCATCATCTCGTCAACTGCACCAGCAGCATTAATGTCATCTGCATTCTA
Organism: Amblyraja radiata; assembly: GCF_010909765.2. Classification (NCBI taxonomy): domain Eukaryota; kingdom Metazoa; phylum Chordata; class Chondrichthyes; order Rajiformes; family Rajidae; genus Amblyraja; species Amblyraja radiata. The sequence continues at coordinate 17,598,672 of NC_045978.1, read as the reverse complement.
TTGATCGTCATCCTTCCAGACCTTTTCCTTATTCTTTCCGCACTCCCTACGTCTGTGTCATGTAAAGCATGCTTCTTTTTCAGTTCAAATGAAAAGTTACCAATCTGTTCTTGTCCAAACCCTCATTTTACTGTTTCTTCCCCCCCCCACCCCCTTTCCTTTTATCACCCCTTTCACTGAATCACCCCAAAGGCCTAATCATGAGGCATAATTTGCTGCGCACAAAGCCACTTTGAATCTTCCTAGTCAGTCCTTGCCTTTCCAAATGCTGATAGATTCTGTCTTCAGTAACTGATCCAGTTGAGCTCGCAAGCCAGTTATTCTCTGCCTTGTTGTTGCATCCTTTCTTAAGCAAAGTCACAACATCAGACATACTTCTGGACGACAGATGGCGCAATTGGCTAAGTGTTCGGCTGGCAACCGGAAGGTAGCCGGTTCGAATCCCGCTTGGAGTGCATACTGTCGTTGTGTCCTTGGGCAAGACACTTCACCCACCTTTGCCTGTGTGTGAATGTGTGTGAGTGATTGGTGGTGGTCGGAGGGGCCGTAGGCGCAGATTGGCAGCCACGCTTCCGTCAGTCTGCCCCAGGGCAGTTGTGGCTACAGAAGTAGCTTACCACCACCGAGTGTGACTGAGGAGTGAATGAATAATGCGATGTAAAGCGCCTTGAGTATTAGAAAGGCGCTATATAAATCCCATCCATTATTATTATTATTACCTCACACTTGCCTAACCAAGATACAAACATAGACAGGGGCTGATTAGGAATAGTCACAGTAGTTTTGGTTGTGGGAGATTATCTTATGAATTTTATTGGGGGAGTCCAGAACCAGGGGTCATAGAAACATAGAAATTAGGTGCAGGAGTAGGCCATTCGGCCCTTCGAGCCATTCAATATGATCATGGCCTTTAAGAATAAGGGGTAGGCCATTTAGGACTGAGATGAGAAACTTTTTCATCCAGTGAATTGCGAGTCTGTAGAATTCTCTGCCACAGAAGACAGTGGAGGCCAACTCACTGGATGTTTTCAAGAGAGTATTAGATATAGCTCTTGGGCCTAACAGAATCAAGGGATATGGGGAGAAAGCAGGAACGGGGTACTGATTTTAGATGATCAGCCATGATCATATTGAATGGCAGTGCTGGTTCGAATGGCCGAATAGCCTACTCCTGCATATATTTTGTATGTTTCTATGTTATTGAGATTTTTAAAGAAGTAACCAAGAAAATTGATGAGGGCTGAATCATAAACATTGTCTACATAGACTGGGGCAAGGCATTTGATAGGTTCCACATGGTAGGCTGCTCTGGAAGGTTAGATCGCATGGGATCCAGGGAGAGCTAGCTGACTAGAATTGGCTTCATGGAAGGAAACAGAGGGTGGTAGTGGAAGATTGTTTTTCGTACTGGAGGCCTGTGACTAATGGTATGCTGTGGATCGGTTGGTACTGGGCCCTTCGCTGTTTATGGTTTATATCGGCAATTTGGATGAGAATGTAGAAAGCGTGATTAAGTTTGCTTTCTTGTTGCTTGGTAAATAACTTGTTGCTTGGTAAATAATCTCTCCCTTGCGAAGGGCGATTGCCAGCTCCTCGTAGCTTTCTTGCGAGTTCTACCGTCAGGCCATAGTCTCTCAGTCACTGAACATTTTCTCTGGAGATGTTCTCTGCATAGGCACAGCATAGTTCACTAGTCCTTCACAGCCTATTTCTACCTCCTGCCCAAGATCTACAAGCATCTGGCTCCACCTATCAGCCTCTCCATAAGTACACAAGTGCACACACTGTACTGCTATATACTTCTCATTCCTTCTCAGTCCTGATGCAGGCTCTGGACCCTAAATGTTGATTTGCTTCCACAGATGGTGTTTGACCCACTGAGTTCTTCCAGTATTCTGCACTGTTCACTCTCCACAGATGCTGCTTGACCGGAGGTTTTGGCATTTTCTTTTTATTTATGCTCTTTGAGAAGGATCTGTTTTTTGATTGAATTATATTAATGGTGTTTCTTGTGATCTTGAGTATACTTTGATTTGACCAATATTGCACACAATTCTTTCTTTGCACAGAAATGAATTGTTTCCTGAATTTTGTTTACCATCTGCTACCATTTCCTTCTATAATAATAAATATTATTAATTACTAAATCTTTGATATTTATTCTCTGTACCCTGGACAACCATGCTGGGATTTGGGCATTCTTTCTCGGCTGATATGAAAATTGCACTGCCCAACACACCATTTATTAAAAGAGATGTTCAATCGAAAGTCCATCTGCTTTTGCAAGTTGATGCAATCTTAAATTAGTGAATTCTCCTAGTCTCTTGGCCAATATTTACTCCTCCAACATAATCATAATCAGATTATTAATATAATTACTACTTGTGAGACTTTTTCATTTAGAAATTGCTGCTTGCCTTCCTTTACTCTGGTGATGAATACACTTCACGTTAACCAGTGGAAGCAGAAAAAGGAAACATTCTCTCCCTCCACGAGTCTTCTGCCCATTGTTTTACCTCTTGCTGCAGTGACCCTCTCGATGCAACTTTCTTTCTGTTCCTCTTAAATACAAAGCAGAAATTGCTCGTCAGCTGCATTGTTTTATTGGTTCTTTTTAAGGCATTAATGCTTTTGTTTTTGTTCAGAATTAAGATATAATAATAATTAAGCTCTGGGGATATGTAAACGTAAAGTTATAAACGTTTAAAAACCAAAAAAACTTCGGAATTACTAAAAGAATCTCTTGACAATTAAACGTCTTTTGATACGTTCACTTATTACAGTTTTTCCATAAATTTTTGTCAAAATTATACTGTATTCATTTGGACATTGCCATGTTAATTGGCTTGATCTTTTGTTCTTAAAAACAAAAATACAAATTTGCATGGCAGCATCTAAAATAGAATGTTTTCTTCAGGTGACGCCTGTTTTTTTTGTTATATATTTATATATTTTTAAGAAATATATTTTATAAATCAAAGAAGGTAAGCTGTGGTCTTTTGTCCTGCACAGCTGTAGCAGATGCTGCCATGGCCCAGGTTCAAGGGATCTACACGACTGAAGCCACAGAGGAACAGATCCAGCAGCTTCAGCAGCAAGCAATCCAGTACGAGATGGCTCATGCGGAAGTCATCACATATTCAGAAGACTAATGCAATGCGGGAGGAAGAGATAACGACTTATGCACTTTTTGTTTTTGGTTAACAAGAAATGAGGGTCAGTGAGGCCAGGAAAAGGGGAGAAAAGCATTATGTCCTTTCACTATCTCATAATAATAACTTGGTTTGCTCCTGAAATTGTCCTCGCCACCTCTTGCATGTAGTGAACAAATGAAAACCTGATTTGTACATCTTGCTTCCAACCATCCACCTCAACCTTTCCTTGTCAACACTACCTTTGCAGATTTGTTAATAATTAGACCAATGGGTTACCTTGGTACTGAATCTTTGCAAATAGCCTGAAATTCAAACCTCCCTTTTGAAGTTTATTGAAAGGTTTAGCACAATCTTTAAGATGGATCGATGAACCAGTGTCTTTATAAAAGAAAAACAAAGAATTACAAGCTTCCACCTTTTGAGAAATTATCTACACACAGTTCTATACATTTCTTGTATTTAATGTATGTGTATAAAGAATATATACAAAATATTATGTACAGATTATTGAATGCCTGCGGGTGAATAATGAGACAAAGATCTAGTTGGGGAATTCAGTTGCTTGATCATTGTATTATTCATCATTGCTTCTTGTTTTCCATTTTAATATATAACAAATTGCTTTTTTTTTTTAAACCTTGCCATTGTAGCAATCTGTTGTGATGTGAATATTGTTTTCAAGATGAAAGGACAAATGTGTTCTGCTATTTAGTATCTTGTTTTATTTGCAGAGAACTAGTTGCAGCTGCTACTGCTGCTGGAGATGCAGTGACGTGATCCAATGTTCGATTCTGGTGTGGGATGAAAATTCCCCATCACGTGATTTCTGCAAATTCACTCAGTACGCCATAAGTCTGCCTTCAACCACAGCTCAGTGCTGAGCTGGCTGCTATCACTGGGGCATCAATTGAACTCTTGAAATAAAATTTGGCCCCAGTAATAGTCAACAAGGCAATCTCGCATAAGTAACTTCCAATAAGTAAATGTACAGGGATCACATCTTTTATATATGAATGATGGGCTTTTGAGGATAGGGGTATAAAGCACAAGTACACTTGTATTACAGTGTAATAAAAGAGGCATTTTATTTGGCTATATACTAGATTCGGTGCAGAAGAATATTTATTTGTTGAAACATCATCCGTAACTTATGACATTCGGGGGGAAAAAATAAAGGTAAAGTGAAACCAGTAGTGGCTGATAAAGATTCAGGATTATATTTGGAACTGAGCTAATTGATATTTCATAATGATACATTTAGCCCAGTTTATTATACCGTTCACGTCATGGTTTTCATAATGCCTGTTGTCAACATCCCAACATCCCAATGCCGCATTAATGTTGCTACATTAATGTTGGCCCCCAAGCATTATTAAAACAATTTCATTGATCATTGTTTTCCAAAGGTTGCTTATGCTAATTCTATAAAACTGAATTGTTTCAACAATAATATACACAGACTAATTTCTTGAGTAAGATGCGTGTTTTCTTTTACCTTAAACCTAAATTATTCATTAGCTCATTTATTCGATTTGGAAGCTGGGCTCACTGGCAGGTCAGAATATTTCACCCTTGAGAAAGTGATGGTGAACTTCCATGAATTGCTGCAGTCTCTGGTGTAGGTACTTCCTCAATGGTGTTGAATAGGTGGTTTTGAAATTTAGAGCCAACGATGAAGGACGGGTATATTTCCAAATCGGAATGTGAATTGGAGAACTTGGGTGGTGGTGTTTTTGTGCACATACTTTCCTTGCATTTCTTGATCTGTTGGTAGTAGAGATTGTGGGCTTGGGGTTGCTTTCTGAGTAACCTATATGAATAATGGCAAATGTGTTTTGTAAGTGGTACACATGCAGCAATTATGCTGGTGGTGGTGAAAATTATGTTTGGGGTGGTCGAAGGCATACTAATTCAGCGGGCTGCTTTACTATTGTTGATGCTGAACTTCTTGGGATTTGTTGGAGCGGTTCACCCAAGTAAGTGGCAAATGTTCCATTGCACTGCTGACAAGTGCCTTGTAGATAGTACAAAGGCCTTGGTCTGTCAGGAGGCGAGTCGTTTGCTACAAGAAATACCATCTATGACTTGTTCTTGTAGCTACCATATTTATCTGGCTGATCCAATTGAATTTCTGTTTACTCATGACCCTACGGCTGTTTGTAAAACATAGTAATGGCACTGTCATTATATACAAAGAGAATGCGATTAGATTACCTCATTGCATGGTACAGTGGTTACTTGCCACTTTTCAACCTGGTAGCAGAATACTGTACAGTTCTTGCTGCATGCCGATATGAACTGCTTCACTGGTACATTACCTCTGTTCTGTGCTTGCCATATTTCTGATCTGGTTATTGTTTGTTTTTCCTCACACCTGATTTTTTTTTTTTTTTAAATACATTCCTTTCATTTTGAATGTGACCATTTCCCTTTTTGCTTTTTCTAGACAATTTTTCCACTGCCATTGTACAACCAACAGTGTATTGATATCAAAGAGCCTGCAATCCAAAAACGCATTGAATTGGACAAGTACGAAACAATTCCAGTAATCGTAATTCAATGTGGATATTTTTCTCAAAGTGGGGTTTAGTAAAGTTAAAAATGTGAATAACTTTTTAAACACAACATCAATCTGAACAATACTTGATTAAAAAACATGCCACAAGATAATTGTGAGTAAGATGGCCCATAAATTGTAGGGCTATAGTGTACCGTTTTGGCATAGTTCCGGGAGCACATACGCACGCAGAATCACAAACGAGATGAGAGTTTTAGTAATATACTAGACCAAGTGCAGACCCGTTGGGTCTGTTTCCCCAACGGCGTTTGTGGGGGGAGGTGGGGGGAGGGGGGGGGGGGGTGTGTGAGGCATCACACTCACATTAACCACCCCCCAAACACACAGGTGGGGGGAGGGGGGGGGGAGAAGAGGGCAGGGAGGGGAGAGGAGGAGGATGACAGATTTGGGAGAGAAAGGAGTGGGGTAGGGGGAGAGAGATGTGGGAGAGGGGGGGGAGGAGGGAGGGAAGGGGAGAGGTGTTGGAGAGAGGGGAGGGGGAAGGGGGGAGAGAAGTGGAAGAGAGGGATGGGGAGGGGAGAGAGATGGGGACGGAGGAGGAGGGAGGGGGAGAGAGGTGGGGGGAGGGGAGGGATAGTGGGAGGTGGAAGAGGGGTAGGGGAAGGGGTGTGGGAGTGGAGGGAAAGGGGTGGAGTGAGGGAGAGAAGTGGAAGAGTGGGGAGGGAGGGGTAGGGGGAGTGGTGGAAGAGGGGTAGGGGACGGGGGGAGAGAGTGAAGGGGGGTGGGGGAGAGAGGGATGGGTGGGAGAGAAAGGGGTGAGAAGAGGGAAACTTAGAAACAGAAATTAGGTGCAGGAGTAGGCCATTCAGCCCTTCGAGCCTGCACCTCCAGTCAATATGATCATGGCTGATCATCCAACTCAGTATCCTGTACCTGCCTTCTCACCACACCCCCTGATCCCTTTAGCCACAAGGGCCGCATCTAACTTGCTCTTAAATATAGCCAATGAACTACCTTCTGTGGCAGTGAATTCCAGAGATTCACCACTCTCTGTGACAAATGTTTTTCTCATCTCGGTCCTAGAAGATTTCCCCCTTATCCTTAAACTGTGACCCCTTGTTCTGGACTTCCCCAACATCGGTTTATATAAGATATCCCCTCAATCTTCTAAAATCTAGCGAGTACAAGCCGAGTCTATCCAGTCTTTCTTCATACGAAAGTCCTGACGTCTCAGGAATCAGTCTGGTGAACCTTCTCTGTACTCCCTCTATGGCAAGAATGTCTTTGAGCATTGGGCATTTTGACATCACACAATGGAACGTTCACCATGGGCTGGGGCTCCTGCATAGGCATATGTAAATGGATCCATTCCGATTGGACATATGTGAACATTGGGCATTGTGACATCACACGATGGAACGAATCAAAAGGAAGAAAGGCTGCCGGCCAGCCGGACGGCAGGCGGCAGCCACAGACTTTTATATAATAACGACCAAGTGCAGACCCGTTGGGTCTGTTTCCATAACGCCGTTTGCGGGGGCTGCGGCATCACACTCACATTAACCACCTCCCAAACACACAGGTGGGGGGAGGGGAGAGGAGGAGGTGGAAACGGGACAGATTTGGGAGGGAAAGGAGAGCGGGGTAGGTGGTGAGAGGGGGATGGGGAGAGAGACAGGGGGGAGGATGGAGGGAGGGGGACAGAGGGGAAGGAGGGGGGAGAGAAGAGGAAGAGTGGGGAGGGAGGAGGAGAGGGGTAGGGGGAGTGATGGAAGAGGTAGGGGCGGGGGGAGAGTGAAGGGGTGGGGTAGAGAGGGAAGGGGGTGGAGGAGAGGGAAGGGGGGTGGGGTAGAGGAGTGGGGAGGGAGGGAGGGGTAACGGGAGTGGTGGAAGAGGGGGAGAGGGGTGGAGGAGGAAGAGGGGTGATATAAGGGGAGAGATGTGGAAGAGTGGGGAGGGAGGGGTAGGGGGAGTGGTGGAAGAGGACAGCGGTATGGGGGAAGGGGGCGGGGGAGAGGGAAGGGGGTGGGGTAGAGAGGGAAGGGGGTGGGGGAGAGGGATGGGTGGGAGAGGTGATGAGAGGGAAACAGAAATTAAGTGCAGGAGTAGGCCATTCGGCCCTACGTGCCTGCACCACCATTCAATATGATCATGGCTGATCATCCAACTCGGTATCCTGTACCTGCCTTCTCTCCATGCCCCCTGATCCCTTTAGCCACAAGGGCCAGATCTAACTCCCTCTTAAATATAGCCAATGAACTGGCCTCAACTACCTTCTGTGCCAGTGAATTCCAGAGATTCACCACTCTCTGTGTGAAAAATGTTTTTCTCATTTCGGTCCTAAAAGATTTACCCCTTATCCTTAAAGTGCGACCCCTTGTTCTGGACTTCCCCAACATCTGGAACAATCTTCCTGCATCTAGTCTGCCCAAACCCTTAAGAATTTTGTAAGTCTATAAGATACCCCATCAATCTTCTAAAATCTAGCGAGTACAAGCTGAGTCTATCCAGTCTTTATTCATATGAAAGTCCTGACATCCCAGGAATCAGTCTGGTAAGCCTTCTCTGTACTCCCACTATGGCAATAATGTCTTTGAGCATTGGGCATTGTGACATCACACGATGGAACGTTCACCAGGGGCTGGGGCCGCTTCTATGGGTGAGAAGCCAGTATTTTTTTAAATATTGGGGGGGGGGGGGGGGCTGCGGCATCACACTCACATTAACCACCCCCCAAACACACAGGTGGGGGGAGGGGGGGTGAGAAGAGGGGAGAGGAGGAGGAGGAAACGGGACAGATTTGGGAGAGAAAGGAGAGCGGGGTAGGGGGTGAGAGAGGGGTATGGGGAGAGAGATGTGGGGGAGGGGGGGATGGGGAGGTAGGGGAAGGGGGAGAGGGGTGGGGGGAGAGAGGGGAAAGAGTGGGGAGGGAGAGTGGAGGGGGTGGGGGGAGAGGAGTGGGGAGGGAGGAGGAGAGGGGTAGGGGGAGTGATGGAAGACAGACAGAGGGAAGGGGGCGGGAGAGAGAGGGATGGGAGAGGGAGAGGGGAGGAGAGAAGTGGAAGAGTGGGGAGGGAGGGGTAGCGGGAGTGGTGGAAGAGGAACAGGGGTAAGAGGAAGGGGTGGGGGAGAGAGGGAAAGGGAGGGGAAGAGAGAGGGGTGGGGGAGGGAGAGGGGTGGGGTAAGGGGAGAGAAGTGAAAGTGGGGAGGGAGGGGTAGGGGGAGTGGAAGAGGGACAGAGGGGTAGGGGAAGGGGGCGTGGGGAGAGAGGGAAGGGGGTGGGGTAGAGAGGGAAGGGGGTGGGGGAGAGAGGGATGGGTGGGAGAGGGAGTGGGGTGAGGAGAGGGAAACATAGAAATTAAGTGCAGGAGTAGGCCATTCGGCCCTGTGAGCCTGCACCACCATTCAATATGATCATGGCTGATCATCCAACTCAGTATCCTGTACCTGCCTTCTCTCCATACCCCCTGATCCCTTTAGCCACAAGGGCCACATCTAACTCCCTCTTAAGTTCCGATTGGACATATGTGAACATTGGGCATTGTGACATCACACAATGGAACGTTCACCATGGGCTGGTGCTCCCGCAAAGGCATATGTAAATTAATCCATTCCAATTGGACATCTATGAGCATCGGGCATTGTGACATCACACGTTGGAACGTTCACCAGGGGCTTGGGCTGGGGCTGGGGCTGGTGCTGCTTCTATGGGTGAGAAGCCAGTTTATTTTTGAAATATTGGGGGGGTGGAAGGATTTGATTAAAAACGTGTACTTAAACACGACGAAATGTAATGAGGGGCGGATACTTGGAAAGAAAAGTGAAATCTCTACCGAAATGGAAAAGATGTCGGCGATTCTGCGTCTGGTTTCTGAGTTGCAGTGAATCAAAGGAAGAAATGCAGTCGGAAGCCGTACATGTAAATGAATCCATTCCGATTGGACATCTGCGAGCATTGGGCATTGTGATTGGACATCTGCGAGCATTGGGCATTGTGAGGTGGTGGGAACGGGATAGATTTGGGAGGGAAAGGATAGCGGGGTAGGGGGTGAGAGATGGGGAGAGAGATGTGGGGGAGGGGGAGAGGGGTGGGGGAGAGGGGAAAGAGTGGGGAGGGAGAGTGGAGGGGAAGGGGGAGAGAAGTGGAAGAGTGGGGAGGGAGGAGGAGGGGTAGGGGGCGTGATGGAAGAGGGACAGAGGGATTGGGGGAAAGGGGTGGGGGGGGAGAGGGAAGGGGGTGGGGTAGAGAGGGAAGGGGGGTTGGGCAGAGAGGGAAGGGGGGTGGGGGAGAGAGGGATGGGAGAGGGAGAGGAGTGAGGAGAGGGGGAGGAGAGAAGTAGAGTGGGGAGGAAGGGAGGAGTAGAGGGGTAGCGGGAGTGGTGGAAGAGAGACGGGAGTGGTGGAGGAGGGACAGAGGGGTAGGGGAAGTGGTAGGGGAGAGAGGGGAAGGGAGGGGAAGAGAGAGGGGTGGGGGTGGGAGAGGCGTGGGGTAAGGGGATAGAAGTGGAAGAGTGGGGAGGGAGTGGTGAAAGAGGGACAGAAGGGGAAGGGGGTGGTGGTAGAGAGGGAAGAGGGGCGGGGGAGAGAGGGATGGGTGGGAGAGGGAGAGGGGTGATGAGAGGGAAACATGGAAGCATAGAAATTAAGTGCAGGAGTAGGCCATTCGGCCCTTCGAGCCTGCACCACCATTCAATATGATCACGGCTGATCATCCAACTCAGTATCCTGTACCTGCCTTCTCTCCATACCGCCTGATCCCTTTAGCCACAAGGGCCACATCTAACTCCCTCTTAAATATAGCCAATGAACTGTGATCTCAACTACCTTCTGTGGCAGAGAGTTCCAGAGACTCACCACTATCTGTGTGAAAAAATTTTCCTCATCTCAGTACTAAAGGATTTCCCCTTTATCCTTAAACTGTGACGCGCTTGTCCTGGACTTCCCCAAAATCGGGAACAATCTTCCTGCATCAGACAAATGCAATTCAGGACTTTTCTCTTCACAAGCAGTCAGAATGACGGTTAGTGAAGAATTCGAATATTTGCTGAGCGTTCAGATGCTGCGCGCGCCTCCTGCACCAAAGGGAGGGGGGGGGGGGGGGGGGGCTGGGGAGCGTGTCGTCACACACAAAGATCTTGTAGCGGAGAGCTCCGCTATAAGATCTTTGGTCACATACTAAGCACGCGCCTCCTCAAACAGATGAGCGTCTTCTTGAATGGAGAGCGCGTGTCTGCCTCCACAAACAGTCACACACACTGTGGACCCGCCCCCACAAAAAATATTGTGTGAGGAAGGGGAGGAGGGGGAGGGAGAGGGGGAGGGGGGGTGGAGAAGAGGGGGAGGAGAGGATGGGGAGGAGAGGTGAAGGGGGGGGAGGGGTTGGAGCGGGCGTGCATGAGTCGAGAGAAGAGAAAAGGGCAGAGAGAGAGAGAGAGAGGCTAGTACAACAACAAAAAAGCTGGATAAACTCAGCGGGTGCAGCAGCATCTATGGACCGAAGGAAAAGGGCAACGTTTTTGGCCGAAACCCTTCTTCCGGGTTTCGGACAAAAATGTTGACCATTCAATTCGCTCCATAGATGCTGCCGCACCCGCTGAGTTTATCCAGCTTGTTTTATGTCTACCTTCGATTTTCCAGCATCTGTAGTTCCTTCTTAAAGACAGAGACTGTGCACGGTATGGGAATGAGGAGGGAGAGGGGGAAGAGTGTGGAGGGAGGGGGAGAGTGGGAGGGGGAGAGGGGTGGGGGGAGAGAGGGGAAAGAGTGTTGGGGGGGAGGGGGGGAGAGAAGTGGAAGAGTGGGGAGGGAGGGAGGGAGGGAGGGGGTGAGGGGTAGCAGGAGTGGTGGAAGAGGGACAGGGGGAGTAGTGGAAGAGGGACAGAGGGGTAGGGGTGGGGGAGAGAGGGGAAGGGAGGGGGAGACGGGTGGAGGAGGGAGAGGGGTGAATTAAGGGGAGAGAAGTGGGAGAGGGGGGGTAGGGGGAGTGGTGGAAGGGACAGGGGAAGGGGGCAGGGAAGAGAGGGAAGGGAGTGGGGTAGAGAGGGAAGGGGTGGGGGAGAGAGGGATGGAAGAGGGGTGAGGAGAGGGAGAGGGGGAGGAGAGAAGGGGAGAGAAGTGGAAGAGTGGGGAGGGAGGGAGGGGTAACGGGAGTGGTGGAAGAGGGACGGGGGAGTGGTGGGAGAGGGACAGAGGGTAGGGAAGGGGTGGGACAGGGAGGGGAAGAGAGAGGGGTGAGTGAGGGAGAGGGGTGGAGTAAGGGGAGAGAAGTGGCAGAGTGGGGAGGGAGGGGTAGAGGGAGTGGTGGAAGAGGGACAGAGGGGAAGGGGGCGGGGGGAGAGAGGGAAGGGGGTGGGGTATAGAGGGAAGGAGGTGGGGTAGAGAGGGAAGGGGGGTGGGGGAGAGAGTGATGGGTGGGAGAGGGAGAGGGGTGATGAGAGGGAAACATAGAAATTAAGTGCAGGAGTAGGCCATTCGGCCCTTCTAGCCTGCACCACCATTCAATATGATCATGGCTGATCATCCAACTCAGTATCCTGTACCTGCCTTCTCTCCATACCCCCTGATCCTTTTAGCCACAGGGGCCACATCTAACTCACTCTTAAATACAGCCAATGAACAGGCCTCAACTACCTTCTGTGCCAGTGAATTCCAGAGATTCACCACTCTATGTGTGAAAAATGTTTTTCTCATCTCGGTCCTAAAAGATTTACCCCTTATCCTTAAACTGTGACCCCTTGTTCTGGACTTCCCCAACATCTGGAACAATCTTCCTGCATGTAGCCTGTCCAACCCCTGAAGAATTTTGTAAGTTTCTATAAGATACCCCCTCAATCTTCTAAAATCTAGCGAGTACAAGCCGAGTCTATCCAGTCTTTATTTATATGAAAGTCCTGACATCCCAGGAATCAGTCTGGTGAACCTTCTCTGTACTCCATCTATGTCAACAATGTCTTTGATCATTGGGCATTGTGACATCACACGATGGAACGTTCACCAGGGGCTGGGGCTCCTGCAAAGGCATATGTAAATGGCTCCATTCCGATTGGACATATGTGAGCATTGGGCATTGTGACATCACACGATGGAACGTTCACCAGGGGCTGTGGCTGGTGCTGCTTCTATGGGTGAGAAGCCAGTTTATTTTTGAAATATTGGGGGGGGGGGGGGGGGGAAGGAGTTGATTAAAAACATGTACTTAAACACGACGAAATGTAATGAGGAGCGGATACTTAGAAAGAAAACTGAAATCTCTACCGAAATTGAAAAGATGTCGGCGATTCTGCGTCTGGTTTCGGAGTTGCAGTGAATCAAAGGAAGAAATGCAGCCGGCAGCCGTCCATGTAAATGGATCCATGCTGATTGGACATCTGTGAGCATTGGGCATTGTGACATCACACGATGGGAATGAATCAAAAGGCAGAAAGGCAGCCGGACGGCAGCCGGAAGGATGGGACGAGAGTTTTATATATTAACTAGACCAAGTGCAGACCCGTTGGGTCTGTTTCCCCAACGGCGTTTGCGGGGGTGGGGGGGGGGGGGGGGGAGAAGAGGGGAGAGGAGGAGGAGGAAACGGGATAGATTTGGGAGGGAAAGGTGAGCGGGGTAGGGGTTGAGAGAAGGGGAGAGAGATGTGGGGGAGGGGGGATGGGGAAGATGGGGAGGAGGGAGGGAGGGGGAGAGTGGTGGGGATGAGATGGGAAAGAGTGGGGAGGGAGAGTGGAGGGGAAAGGGGAGAGAAGTGGAAGAGTGGGGTGGGACGAGGAGAAGGGTAGGGGGAGTGATGGTAGAGGGACAGAGGGATAGGGGGAAGGGGTGGGGGGGAGAGGGAAGGGGGTAGGGTAGAGTGGGAAGGGGGTTGGGGGAAAGAGGGATGGGAGAGGGGTAAGGAGAGGGGGAGGAAAGAAGGGGGAGAGAAGTGGAAGAGTGGGGAGGGAGGGAGGGGTAGAGGGGTAGCGGGAGTGGTGGAAGAGAGACGGGGGAGTGGTGGAAGAGGGACAGAGGGGTAGGGGAAGTGGTGGGGGAGAGAGGGGAAGGGAGGGGAAGAGGGGTGGGGGGAGGGAGAGGGGTGGGGTAAGGGGATAGAAGTGGAAGAGTGGGGAGGGAGGGGTAGGGGTGTGCTGAAAGAGGGACAGAGGGGTAGGGGGAAGGGGGTGGTGGTAGAGAGGGAAGGGGGTTGGGGGAGAGAGGGATGGGTGGGAGTGGGAGAGGGGTGAGGAGAGGGAAACATAGAAGCATAGAAATTAAGTGCAGGAGTAGGCCATTCGAGCCTGCACCACCATTCTATATGATCATGGCTGATCATCCAACTCAGTATCCTGTACCTGCCTTCTCTCCATACCCCCTGATCCCTTTAGTCACAAGGGCCACATCTAACTCCCTCTTAAATATAGCCAATGAACTGGCCTCAACTACCTTCTGTGGCAGAGAATTCCAGAGACTCACCACTCTCTGTGTGAAAAATGTTTTTCTCATCTCGGTCGTAAAAGATTTACCCCTTATCCTTAAACTGTGACCCCTTGTTCTGGACTTCCCCAACATCTGGAACAATCTTCCTGCATCTAGCCTGTCCAACCCCTTAAGAATTTTGTACGCTTCTATAAGATACCCCCTCAATCTTCTAAATTCTAGCATGTACAAGCCGAGTCTATCCAGTCTTTCGTCATATGAAAGTCCTGACATCCCAGGAATCAGTCTGGTTAACCTTCTCTGTACTCCCTCTATGGCAACAATGTATTTGAGCATTGGGCATTGTGACATCACACAATGAAACGTTCATCATGGGCTGGGGCTCCTGCAAAGGCATATGTAAATGGATCGATTCCGATTGGACATATGTGAGCATCGGGCATTGTGACATCACACAATGGAACGTTCACCAGGGGCTGGGGCTGGTGCTGCTTCTATGGGTGAGAAGCCAGTTTATTTTTGAAATATTGTGGGGGGGGGGGGGGGGGGGGAAGGATTTGATTAAAAACTTGTACTTAAACACAACGAAATGTAATGAGGAGCAGATACTTAGAAAGAAAAGTGAAATCTCTACCGAAAGTGGAAGAGTGGGGAGGGAGGGGTAGGGGGAGTGGTGAAAGAGGGACAGAGGGGTAGGGGGAAGGGGGTGGTGGAAGAGAGGGAAGGGGTGTGCGGGAGAGAGGGATGGTTGGGAGAGGGAGAGGGGTGAGGAGAGGGAAACATAGAAGCATAGAAATTAAGTGCAGGAGTAGGCCAGGGGCTGGTGCTGGTGCTGATTCTATGGGTGAGAAGCCAGTTTATTTTTGAAATATTGGGGGGGGGGGAGAAGGATTTGATTAAAAACGTGCACTTAAACACGACGAAATGTAATGAGGAGCGGATACTTTGAAAGAAAAGTGAAATCTCTACCGAAATGGAAAAGATGTCGGCGATTCAGCTTTCCCCCTTATCCTTAAACTTTGACCCCTTGTTCTGGTCTTCCCCAACATCCGGAACAATCTTTCTGCATCTAGCCCGTCCAACCACTTAAGAATTTTATACGTTTCTATAAGATACCCCCTTAATCTTCTTAAATCTAGCGAGTACAAGGCGAGTCTATCCAGTCTTTCTTCATATGAAAGTCCTGACATTCCAGGAATCAGTCTGGTGAACTTTCTCTGTACTGTCACTATGGCAACGATGTATTTGAGCATTGGGCATTGTGACATCACACAATGGAACGTTCACCATGGGCTGGGGCTCCTGCATAGGCATATGTAAATGAATCCATTCCGATTGGACATATGTGAACATTGGGCATTGTGACATCACACGATGGAACGTTCACCATGGGCTGGGGCTGGTGCTGATTCCGTGGGTGAGAAGCCAGTTCATTTTTGAAATATTGGGGCAGCGGGGGGGGGGGGGGGGGAAGGATTTGATTAAAAACGTGTACTTAAACACGACGAAATGTAATATGGAGCAGATACTTAGAAAGAAAAGTGAAATCGCTACCGAAATGGAAAAGATGTCGGCGAATCTGCGTCTGGGTTCGGAGTTGCAGGGAATGAAAGGGAGAAATGCGGCCGGAAGCCGTACATGTAAATGCATCCATTCCGATTGGACGTCTGCGAGCGTCGGGCATCGCGATTGGACGTCTGCGTGCATCGGGCATTATGACATCGCACGGCGGGAACGAATCGAAAGGCAGGGAGGGATCCGGACGCCAGCCGGACGGATGGGGCGAGAGCTTTATATATTAACTAGACCAAGTGCAGGCCCGTTGGGTCTGTTTCCCCAACGGCGTTTGCTGGGGGGGGGGGGGGGGGGGGTTGAGAAGGGGGGAGGGAGGGGAGAGGAGGAGGAGGAAACGGGATAGATTTGGGAGGGAAAGGAGAGCGGGGTAGGGGGTGAGAGATGGGAGAGAGATGTCGGGGAGGGGGGATGGGGAAGATGGGGAGGAGGGAGAGGGGTGGGGGAGAGAGGGGAAAGAGTGGGGAGGGAGAGTGGAGGGGAAGGGGGAGAGAAGTGGAAGAGTGGGGAGGGAGGGAGGGAGGGGTAGGGAGAGTGATGTACCTGCCTTCTCTCCATACCCCTTGATCCCTTTAGCCAACGCAGCCGTTCTCTACCCGTAGCCCCCACTGGGGGGGGGGGGGGGCGGCATCACACACACTAACCACCCCCACACACAGAGTTGGAAAAGTGTATAAACACTGTTCCCTACCTGTAGCCCCCAGCGGATACGTGGTCGTCGAAGTCGTGTCCCGGCTGTCTTAAAATAGCGTATCTTGAAGTCGTCGAAGTCGGGTCCGTCTCGGCAACGCGGGGGGGGGAGGGGTGGCGG
Organism: Amblyraja radiata; assembly: GCF_010909765.2. Taxonomy (NCBI): domain Eukaryota; kingdom Metazoa; phylum Chordata; class Chondrichthyes; order Rajiformes; family Rajidae; genus Amblyraja; species Amblyraja radiata. The sequence continues at coordinate 17,582,210 of NC_045978.1, read as the reverse complement.
GGCGGCATCACACACACGAAGCATCCCCACACACAGAGCCTTAAAAGTGTAATGCCCCAACGCAGCCGTTGCCTACCCGCAGCCCCCACGGGAGACGTGGTCCTCGAAGTAGAGCCGTTCCCGAAAGGCCGTTTTTAAATGGCGTCGCTTGAGGTTGTGCTGCGGGCGCCAGCAGCCGTTATGGTCGCTGGCCAGCAGGAGGCGACAAAATGAGTGAGTGGGGGGGGGGTGAAGGTTTTAATGAAAAAAATGGACATAAACATAACGAAATGTAATGAGGAGTGGATAGCTGGAAGGGAAAGTGAAATGTCTACCGAAATGGCGGCTTGTATAGGTGAGAAGCCAGTTTGTACTCTGTACTGTCACTATGGGGGGCAATGGATCAGCGTTCTCGTCGCGCCCCCCGTCAGTACCCAGGCTCGCCTGGGGAAGCCAATGATCCTCCCAGCAGACTAAATTCTACAAGACGACGCCTGAGAGCCAAGTCAAAGAATCCTAGTCATTATCCCAAAGCCGAAAGCAGCAACAACGACCAGCCTCAAGAGCACCCCGCAACGATGTATTTGAGCATTGGGCATTGTGACATCATACGATGGAACGTTCACCATTGGCTGGGACTCCTGCATAGGCATATGTAAATGAATCCATTCCGATTGGACATCTGTGAGCATCGGGCATTGTGACATCACACGATGGAACGTTCAGCAGGGGCTGGGGCTGGTGAAGCTTCTGTGGGTGTGAAGCCAGTTTAGTTTTGAAATAATGGGGGGGGGGGGGGGAAGGATTTGATTAAAAACGTGTACTTAAACACGACGGCATGTAATGAGAAGCGGATACTTAGAAAGAAAAGTGAAATCTCTACCGAAATGGAAAAGACGTCGGCGATTCTGCGTCCGGTTTCGGAGTTGCAGGGAATCAATGGAAGAAATGCGGCCGGAAGCCGTACATGTAAATGGATCCATTCAGATTGGACGTCTGCGAGCGTCGGGCATCGCGATTGGACGTCTGCGAGCATCGGGCATTGTGACATCGCACATCGGGAACGAATCGAAAGGCAGAAAGGCAGCCGGACGGATGTCGGACGGATGGGGCGAGAGTTTTATAGATAGATAGATAGATAGATAGATAGACAGACAGACAGACAGACAGACAGACAGACAGACAGACAGACAGACAGACAGACAGACAGACAGACAGACAGACAGACTAAGTGGGACCCGTTGGGTCCCAGCATCACACAGGAGGGCTGGTCATCCAACACAATATTCCACCTCTCCACCAATTCAAATATTGGTGGCCAGTTAGCGGGGGGGGGGGGGCTTTCTGGAGCGCTAGTATGGGTGTTATGGGCTGAAGGGACTGGTTTCCAGAGGGCTAGTATGCAAATTGTGCGCCAAATGGATTCTTGGGCTGGCGTCTCAGTCAATCAAGCCTGTTGTGCTGGCAACTCACTCACTCACGGCTGGTGGGCTGGTAGTTGACTCACGGCTAATCCTTGAAATTCTATTTCAAACAGGGTATAAGGCCACCAAATTCAAGTGCAGTTTCTTACCACTTCTAGCAGGGTGCAAGGCCACCAAATTCAAGTGCAGTTTCATACCATTTGAAGTAGGGTGCAAAGCCACTAAAGACAGCGAGTCGTGACCTCTCCCTCCTCCATCTTGCAGAGACTGAGCCACACCCACATTTCCGGGTTTTATAACCCCTCCCCCCCCACCGGAAAAGGTGTGGCTTTCATGGAGTGATTGACAGGAGAGAGATTCTCAACATTTAAAAAAAAAACTAATAACACTTTTATTTTTCATTGATGGGAAGAATTCTCTGCACCTGCTCAGCAGAGGGGGACTGAGTAAGAGGCCAAAAATCACAGCCGTATGTGGTAGCGATTTTATCTAAAAACAATATACAGTGCAAACAGGAAGTAAGTGCATTTACAGTAGTGCCTTTTCACTTCAAGACAAAGCACCCAAGCCACCATTTGCAGTAAGTAATGCATTTCAACGTCATGCCACCATTTGCAGTAAGTGGTGCCTTTCAACTTCAAGCCATTGCATCCAAGCCACCATTTGCAGTAAGTAGTGGCTTTCAACTTCAAGCCACACCCAAGCCATCATTTGCAGGAAGTAGTGCCTTTCCACTTCAAGCCACAATTTGCAGTAAGTGGTGCCTTTCAACTTCAAGCCAATGCACCCACGCCCCCATTTGCAGTATGTAGTGCCTTTCAACTTCAAGCCACAATTTGCAGTAAGTGGTGCCTTTCAACTTCAAGCCACACCCGCCATCATTTGCAGTAAGTAGTGCCTTTCAACTTCAAAGCTCCCAAGGCACCATTTGCAGTAAGTGGTGTCTTTCAACTTCAAGCCACACCCAAGCCACCATTTGCAGTAAGTGGTGTCTTTCAACTTCAAGCCACACCATCATTTGCAGTAAGTAGTGCCTTTCAACTTCAAGCCACCATTTGCAGTAAGTAGTGCCTTTCAACTTCAAGCCAAAGCAACCAAGCCACCATTTGCAGTAATAGTGCCTTTCAACTTCAAGCCAAAGCACCCAAGCCACCATTTGCAGTAATAGTGCCTTTCAACTTCAAGCCAAAACAAGCAGTAAGTGGTGTCTTTCAACTCAAGCCACACCCGCCATCATTTGCAGTAAGTAGTGCCCTTCAACTTCAAAGCTCCCAAGGCACCATTTGCAGTAAGTAGTGTCTTTCAACTTCATGCCACCATTTGCAGTAAGTAGTGCCTTTCAACTTCAAGCCACAATTTGCAGTAAGTAGTGCCTTTCAACTTCAGGCCAATGCACTCACGCACCCCATTTGCAGTAAGTAGTGCCTTTCAACATCAAGCCACACCCAAGCCATCATTTGCAGGAAGTAGTGCAAATCGGAAAATGGCACCGGTAAGACGGCAGCCTGTCGCGTGCAGCTGTGTGTAGTGTATATTTATTTAGTATTATATAGGATTATTAGTGTGTATGCTTAGTTAGTATTTTAGTAGACTACATATAAGTGTTATAGCTACAACTATTGCGTGTTGTTGAGTTCTTAATCAAGACTTAACCATACTATCTGGGGAACGGGAGTGGAGCGGTAATATGTGCCTGATATCGGCCAGACGGGCGGAGCAAACTGCCGTGGTATATACCCGTCAGGAACTGCTAAGCCTGGTACGTGGCTCAATATTCGGGATTCGACATGACATATCGAGGGAACTCTTACAGAGGAGACATCGGGGAACGCGTGCAGGGGTGAAGAGAAACAAGAGGAGGTTGACGAGAACATGGAGAGAGACTTTCAAACCAGCCCTTCCATCTATCACCATGGGAAATGTTCGCTGTCTAACGAACAAATTAGACGAATTAGAAACCCTGGTCAGGTACCAGAAAGTGTACCGGGAGAGCAGCATTGTTAGCCTGACAGAGACATGGCTGACGGAACACACGCCCGATTCTTTGATCAGTTTCACCGGCTTCAGGACGATACGAGCGGACAGGGACACCGGAGCGAGCGGTAAGCAGAAAGGTGGGGGGCTTTTACTGCTCGTCAACAACAAGTGGTGTAACCCTAATCACGCTACTATCAAAGAACGGATATGCAACAAGGACATTGAACTTTTAGCGGTTAGTTTAAGACCATATTACCTACCCAGGGAGTTCACTGTGGTGGTAGCCATTGTTGTTTATATTCCTCCATCTGCCAAGGCGGAAGTCGCGTGTGACGTGCTGCACACCACTATAGCGGGACTCCAGTCCAAGTACCCAGAGGCGTTCATTGTTGTGTCTGGAGATTACAACCATGTCTGTCTCTCTAAGACTTTGCCCACTTTTAAACAGTTTATTGACTGTACAACCAGAGGTGATAAAACGCTGGATCTTTTGTATGCAAATGTGAAAAATGCATACAAATGTACTGCACTGCCCCCTCTTGGTCGATCAGACCACGACATGCTACATCTCTCTCCCTCCTACACCCCAGCTGCCAAGAGGCTGCCTGTCACCACCAGAACATCAAGAGACTGGTATCCTGAGGCAGATGAAGCCCTGAGGTACTGTTTTGAGACAACAGATTGGGATGTGTTCTGTGGGGAGTATGGGGAAGACATTGACGGACTAACAGAATGCATTACCCATTACATCAATTTCTGTTATGATGACATCATGCCATCCAGGGTAATTCGTTGCTACCCTAATAACAAACCTTGGATTACCAGCAGCCTGAAGGCCTTACTAAATGAGAAGAAAAAGGCTTTCAGGGAGGGCGACAGGAATAAAATCAAAGAACTTCAAAAGGAACTGAAGGTGAGGATTAAGGAGGGGAAAGAAGCCTATAGGTTCAAATTAGAACGACAGCTGCAGCAAGATGGTGTGAAGCAGGTATGGGCTGGAATGCGGAAGATCACGGGCATGAAGCAGAAAGGTGGTACACTGCCTGATGGCGAACAGAGTCTGGCTGATGATCTGAACAGATTTTTCAACAGATTTGACTGCCCCACACCACCTCAGCCTCCCCCACCTGGTCTGCTGACCATTGCTGCTTCCTCTCCACCTCCCCTCCCTCTCTCCATCATCTCCATCACTCCTGAGATGTCACCTGTACGGAGTCCCCTCTTTCCACCTCCCACTCCACCAGCAGCCCCACCTATGACTCTTCATACTGCTCAGGTCAAGATGATGCTGGACAGACTGAAGCCAGGGAAAGCAGTGGGGCCTGATGACACCAGCCCAAGGCTACTGAAGACCTGCTCTTCAGAGCTGTGTGGTATTCTAACACACCTGTTCAACCTGAGCTTGCGTCTACAGAAGGTTCCAAGGCTGTGGAAAACATCTTGCCTGGTACCTGTCCCAAAGAAGACCCATCCCACTCACCACAATGACTACAGACCAGTAGTGCTCACTTCACATATTATGAAGACATTTGAGAGACTTGTCCTTTCCTACATCAGGACTAGTGTGTCAAATCAAATGGATCCTTTACAGTTTGCATATCAGCCTAACATCAGTGTCGATGATGCCCTCATTTACATGCTGCAGAGGGTGTACACACATTTGGACACTACTGATGCATCTGTAAGGATTACATTATTTTGACTTCTCAAGCGCCTTCAACACAATTCAGCCCCGACTGCTAGGGGAGAAGATGGAGAAGATGAAAGTGGATCCATCACTGGTACTGTGGTGTTTGGATTACCTTTCCCTCAGACCACAGTACGTGCGCCTACAGAACAATGTCTCAAGCACCATCTTGAGCAGCACAGGGGCTCCACAAGGAACTGTGCTGGTTCCATTCCTGTTTACCATCTACACAGCGGATCTCCAATATAACACCAACAGCTGCTTTTTGCAGAAATTTTCGGATGACACAGCTGTTGTCGGCCTCATTAAAGGGGGCAATGAGGAGGAGTATAGAGACATAATAAGTAACTTTGTGGAGTGGAGTGCACACAATAACCTCCATCTTAACACCACAAAAACCAAGGAGATAGTTGTGGACTTCAGGAGGGGGAGGAGGAGGACTCAAGCAACACCAATCACCATTAAGGGCACTGAGGTGGAGGTGATCGCTAACCACAGGTACCTTGGTGTGCAGCTTGACAGTGAGCTGGACTGGAAGTGTCATATGGAGGCGGTGTACAGGAAGGGACAAAGCCGACTGTATTTTTTAAGGAGGCTGAGGTCATTTAACATCTGCCAACCCCTACTGTGCAGTGTCTACCATTCAGTGGTGGCCAGTGCTCTGTTTTTTGCTGTGGCCTGTTGGGGAGATGGCGCCCGCATAGCGGACAAAAACAGACTGGACAAGCTGATCAGGAAGGCCGGCTCATGAACAAACTGGGTTCAATAATGACCAACCCCACTCACCCACTCCATGCCCTGAAGGTGATCAAGAGCAGCATCTTCAGTCAGAGACTGATTGCACCAATGTGCAAAACTGAGAGACATAGAAAGTCCTGTTTACCAGCTGCTATAAGGTTATATAATGCGCATAAATAACTGCACTTTTTTTCATTAATTGTATTTTAACTTGTATTTTAACTTGTATTTTAACTTGTTAAGTATGGAAGCTATTTGAGGAAATGTGTGGTGTTATGTCTGTCTTGAAGCTGTCGTGGCACTGTAATTTCTTGTAAAGGATTATTAAAGGTATAATCAATCAATCAATAGTGCCTTTCAACTTCATGCCACCATTTGCAGTAAGTGGTGTCTTTCAACTTCAAGCCACACCCAAGCCAAGCCAACCAGGGGGGGGGGCTTTCTGGAGCGCTAGTATGAACCATTTTAGAACCAATAGACATTTTTTTGCAAGCTTTAGAACCAATAGTCATTTTGTATGCAAGCTTTAGAACCAATAGACATTATTTTGCAAGCTTTAGAACCAATAGACGTTTTTCTGCAAGCTTTAGAACCAATAGAGACACGTTTTGCAAGCTTTAGAACCAATAGACACTTTTTGCTAGCTTTAGAACCAATAGACATTTTTTGCAAGCTTTAGAACCAATAGAGACACATTTTGCAAGCTTTAGAACCAATAGACATATTTTGCAAGCTTTAGAACCAATAGACACTTTTTTTGCAAGCTTTAGAACCAATAGACATTTTTTGCAAGCTTTAGAACCAATAGAGACACTTTTTGCAAGCTTTTGAACCAATAGACATTTTTTGAAAGCTTTAGAACCAATAGACATTTTTTTGCAAGCTTTAGAACCAACAGACATTTTTTTGCAAGCTTTAGAACCAACAGACATTTTTTTGCAAGCTTTAGAACCAATAGACACTTTTTTTGCAAGCTTTAGAACCAATAGATACATTCTGCAAGCATTTTAAAACCACTAAGGGCACTTACATTTGAGTAGACATGTGTTCAGTGTTATTCACAGTTCAGAGAAACGTGACCCTCTGCCTTCCTCCATCTTTAAGAGTGAGTGAGGCACACCACTTCCTGGTTTTATAGTCCCTCCCCCCTGCTGCCAGCGGGGGCAGCAGAGAGATGGGGAATTTTGTAAAAACATTAATATATCTGTCATTTTTAATCGACCGGAAAAAATCCTCGGCACACATGCGGCGGAGGGGGGCTCTGAGCAAGGTGGCCAAAAATGACGGCCGTAGGTGGCGGCGTTCTCCCGGAAATCGCAGCACAGATGGCAAAAAACGGTCAAGAACAGACTTTTAGTAATATAGAAGATACTAGATCATATGGGACCCGTTGGACCCTGTTCCCCCAAAGTAATATTCCACCACTCACCCATTCCCCCAACGCAACCCGTTTCCACCACTCGTCCATAGCCCCCAACTGCGCAGGCACGGCTTATTTCCCCTCATCACCCTCTTCCACACTCCCTCTCCTTTCGCCTACCCTCAGTCACTCCCTCCCTCCATAACCTCACTCCGTCCCTACCTTCTGACCCGTTGGGCCCCGTTCCCCCAACGCAACTTTGCACCACTCACACATAGCCCCTACGCGAGGCCTGGTCCCCCAATGCAAACCGTTCCCCCAATGCAAACCGTTCCCCCAACGCAATATTCCATCACTCACCCATAGCCCACAACTGCGCAGGGGCAGCTCATTTCCCCTTATCGCCCAGCAAGATTAATCTACAATCTTTTTATGTATTATTTTGTAATGCCATCTGGTCGCGTGTGTGGCATTTTGGTTCACTTTCCAAGGTATGGGCCTTCTGTTGATGGGTCTTCGACCTGAAAATAACCATTTCTCTTTCTGCAGAAGCTGTCTCCCTGCTAAGTGTTTCTAGCATTTTCTGTCCGTGTTGTTAATTAAGTTAGTTATTGGACAGTAACTACAAAGGGAACATATCTATGAGACAGCCAAACTAGTGAGGAACTATACAAGCAATGAGGAAAGCTAAATTAATGCCTCCATTTATTGCTATGTGAATTTAATACAAAAGTAGGGAAGTTACATAGGGCATTGGTGAGACTATAATCTGGAGTACTGTATACAGTACAGTAACCCTCGTTTTAATGGACTTCTTTATAATGAATTTCAGTTATAGCGAACTGACCTACTAACGCTACCGCCACCCCGGCTGTACCTGCTGCTGTCGCCACCGCGCCACATGACCTGCACTCAGGTTGCCCGCAGGCTATGATCATTGACTTTGCTGATCCTCACCTCTCCACAAGCAGACCGGGGCTGTCAACTCACCTGGATTCTGGAATCCAGGCCCAGTTCCGGACCAAGAGATTGAAGAAGGGTCCTGACATGAAATATCACCAATTCATGGTCCCAGCGATGCTGAGTAACTCCAGCACTTTTTGTACTTTTGATAGATCGACACAAAACTCTGGAGTAACTCAGCGGGACAGGCAGCATCTCTGGAGAGAAGGAATGGGTTGACGTGAGTCAGAAGAAGGGTCACCCATTCCTTCTCTCCAGAGATGTTGCCTGTCCTGCTGAGTTACTCCAGCATTTTGTGTCTATCTTCAATGACAATACCATACTCGGTTACAGCGGACAAAGGGCAATAACTAACACCTTAACCTAACTAACCCTAACTCTAACCCACCTATAGTCCGTAATAATGAGTGTTTATTGTATTTGTCTCCTTAATATTGATATTGCGTGGGGAATACATAAAGGATTGACTGACCTTATGCCTCCAATGGGTGGATTGAATTATGAGGAAAAATTGGACACGCTCGGCTTGTAGCTGCTGGAACTCAACAACTCGTACAGCTGCTACCTCTTCTATGTCTTTGGTCATTGACCATTCCACTAACTCCTGATCTACCCCTTCAAAACTTGACGTCCCCCAACATCTCTAATGTTCACGTCCAAGCTTAATGACATATTCACCCATTGTTCTCCTCTTGCTGAATCCCCTGTTAAGAAACATCTCAAGGTTAAAATTCTCCACAAAAAAAGTGCTGGAGTAACTCAGCAGCTCAGGCATCATCTCCCATCTTTGTTTTCAAATCCATCTCCTGTCTCGCTGCTCTCTTTTTTAGCAATCTCGCCCAGCATCTCGAACTCTGAGCTCAAACAGCCCCAGTTGTAATGGCCTCTCTGATTAGCGGACACTTTTCCAACAGTTTACTCCAATTTCCTTGGAATCCCCTTTCTCACCTTCAAGTAAGATCACAGTTTTGTTTGCTGTTTGAATTTCAGTGAAAAATGAAACTATGTGGCTGACAGGAACTTCCTTTTTTAATGTTTCTTCAGGGGTGCTGACCAATTTCAGGCAAAAACTCGCTAAAGCATCTCCGTGCGCCACTAGATGGTGCAATAGGTTACCACATTATCCGTCTGTCTAAGAGTTGGCTACAATGATCTCGAGGATGATTCAACCTCCTTGCGTTCCCCATCAAATTGATCAGTCTACAGGATTAAAAAAAACACTCCATTTTCAATATCAACCCAACACGTCTTAACTGCTGCAGATGGCAGATGTGTGTGTAATGGGTCCGTGTTCAAGACCTGGTATTAAAGTGTCATGAAGGTTTCAAAGGTAGACATTTGGTTTACGTTTTATTATTCAACCAGTTGATTAATGGAGCTAAATTTAAACAAATAAGAAACGTCTTTCCTTCAAAGAATGATTTATGTTGAGTGTCAGTTTCAGCAAAGCTGCTACGATTGGTGTCCTAGATTAAGGAAGAGGGAAATTGTCCACTGCTCATCCTCCAGGTTGATTACCAGGAGCTTATGGGGTAATAGCAGAGAGGAAATCGGACTTGTTTGTGTCAAGGTCAACAACTGAAAAGCGTGTCCACACATACTGAAGAATGGTTAAAAGCAAAGATACTGTAATGCTTGGCCAAGCAGCACTGTGGAGAGAGCTTCAAGCCGATCACAATTCTGATGAAAGATAGTAATTCTCTTCTTCCAGAGAGTTGTGAATTGTGGAATTTTCTGCCACAGAAGGCAGTGGAGGCCAATTCTCTGGATGCTTTCAAGAGAGAGTTAGATAGAGCTCTTAAAGATAGCGGAGTCAGGGGATATGACGAGAAGGCAGGAACGGGGTACTGATTGTGGATGATCGAATCAATTGTCTAAGCGTTCTGAAATACCCTCTCCCGCTGCAACCCCTCTGACTTTTTTTTCATATCTTTCATTCATTTGTTCTATATCTCACTATATCACCGACTATATCTCTCGTTTTCCTTTCCCCTGACTCTCATAGAAACATAGAAAGTAGGTGCAGGAGTAGGCCATTCGGTCCTTCGAACCAGCACCGCCATTCAATATGATCATGGGTGATAATCCAAAATCAGTACCTCATTCATGCTTTCTTCCGATATCCATTGACTCTGTTAGCCCAGGAGCTAAATCTAACTCTCTTGAAAACATCCAGTAAATTGGCCTCCACTGCCTTCTTTGGCAGAGAATTCCACAGATTCACAACTCTGGTTGAAAAAGTTTTTCCTCATCTCAGTCCTAAATGGGCTACCCCTTATTTTCAAACTGTGACACCTGGTTCTGGACTTCCCAAACATGAGGAACATTGTTCCTGCATCTAGTCTGGCCAATCCCTTAAGAAATAATTATGTTTCTATAAGACTCTCACTCTGAAGAAGGGTCTCCACCCGAAACGTGACCTCTTCCTTTTCTCCAGAGATGCTGCCTGACCCGCCGCGTTACTCCAGCTTTTGGTGTGTATCTTCTGTCCCACAGATGTTGACTGATTGCAGCATTTCCTGTCTTTATTTAAGAAAGGTACCTCATGCCACCGGAGCGTTAACAGAGCAAAAGTTAATTACTTAAAAATTGGACCTTTCGCACACATTTGACATGTACAATTCCCGCGTGAAAGCATTTTTTGCACGTGTTGCACTGTGCCCGAGATGGTTTCTGGTTCAACGGTTGCTAAACTGCCCCTGAGCTTTCCTGAAATTTGCCGTGTCAATCGTTCAGTGAACAGGGCCGCTTCCTTCACTGCCGCCAAAAACTGGATATTTGGACACAAACTCCTTGGAGCACATGTGCAGGTTTGGGAGTGAAGTGCCAGCTGTAGGTTGTTAATCGTCGCGTCAATGTCCTGAGAAAAGCACAACGTGTCCCAGACGGAGTCCACTGGAACGTCGGTCGTTGATTGCAGCAGACCAATCAATGCTGGGCTGCATGCTGCCACCACTGGCCTCTGTATCTGTTCACGGCTAGCACTGACCTGGGACACAGCTATCTCTCAGGACCATTCAACGCACCAAGGGCTCCTCAGACACTGGGTAGCGCCCAAAGATAGAAACATAGAAAATAGGTGCAGGAGTAGGCCATTCGGCCCTTCGAGCCTGCACCGCCATTCAATATGATCATGGCTGATCATCCAACTCAGTATCCTGTACCTGCCTTCTCTCCATACCACCTGATCCCTTTAGCCACAAGGGCCCCATCTAACTCCCTCTTAAATATAGCCAATGAACTAGCCTCAACTACATTCTGTGGCAGAGAATTCCAGAGATTCACCACTCTGTGTAAAAAATGTTTTTCTCAGTCCTAAAAGATTTCCCCTTTATCCTTAAACTGTGACCCCCTTGTTCTGGACTCTACCAACATCGGGAACAATCTTCCTGCATCTAGCCTGTCCAACCCTTTAAGAATTGGGTAAGTTTCTATAAGATCCCCCCTCAATCTTCTAAATTCTAGCGAGATATTAGAGGCAAAGATACTAGCGCCTCGTCCGTCCCGTCCGTCCCCCCCCCCCCCCCCCCCCCAAGGACCCCTCACTCCCCCCCCCCCCCCCCCCCCCGTACACTTGACACCACTGTGCATAACACAATTACCTTACTTTTAACAGCAAAGGTAGACAAAGGTACTGGAGAAACTCAGCGGGTGAACAGCATCTATGGAGAGAAGGAATAGGCGACGTTTCGGGTCGAGACCATTCTTCAGACTTTTAACAGGTATTTTTTTGCCCAATTTCATGAGATTTGGGTTTCAGGGAAGAAAGCAGACTTCAGCGTTATATGCGCCGCGCATGCAGCACACAAAAAGAGGGCTCAGCAAATAGCTCCAGTGGAAACCAAAAACGTGCAGATCGTTGAGAATTGTACGTCGAAAGAGTCTTTGGAGACATAAAGAATAAACCAAAGTGTAAACAGTTATACAAAACATTTTTTTCAAGCAATATGTATGACAATTGTGTAATACAGAACTGCAGGTGCTATTTTAAATCTAATATCCTATAGCTCCTCCTGGTTTAAATCGAAGTCTGAGGAAGGTTCTCGACACGAAATGTCACCCATTCCTTCTGTCCAGGGATGCTGCCTGTCCCGCTGGGTTACTCCAGCATTTTGCGTCTATCTTGTGCCCAGCATAGCCTTTTCGGTCGCCTTTTCACTCAGATTGTCTGTGAGGCTAAAATAAACGTCACACGTCCTTTTTCTCCAGAGATGCTGCCTGACCCGCTGAGTTACTCCAGCACTTTGTGTCTATCTTTGGTATAAACCAGCATCTGCAGTGTGTAGGAAGGAACTGCTGATGGTGGATTACACCGAAGATAGAATCAAAATGCTGGAGTAACTCAGCGGGGCAGGCAGCGTCTCTGGATAGAAGGAATGGGTGACATTTCGGGTCGAGAACCTTCTGAGAGTCAGGGGAGAGGGAGACACAGAGATGAGGAAATGTAAGGTGTGTGAAAACGAGACATCAAAAGAGACGTGGATCAAGGAAAATGTAGTTAACTTGGAGAAGGTAACAACAAAGCAAACAGATTCATTGTTTATACGAAATCCAGAATTACTCCAACACGTAAGGAAAGCAGCGGCCAATGTTAGAAGTGTTTAAGAAGGAACTGCAGATGCTGGAAAATCGAAGGTACACAAAAATGCTGGAGAAACTCAGCATCTATAGAACGAAGGAAATAGGCAACGTTTCGGGCCGAAACCCTTCTTCAGACTGGGTTTGAAGAAGGGTTTCGGCCCGAAACGTTGCCTATTTCCTTCGCTCCAAAGATGCTGCTGCACCCGCTGAGTTTCTCCAGCATATTTGTGTACCTCCGGCCAATGTTAGAAGGTGCGTCCCGCTCTCGGCTGATGCTCCTCGATCCACTAAAATGGACAGCGTGCATCCCTCGCTGCGTTTAAGACCCCAAAATAAAATATATTTGTTATAACTCTTTTTGGAGAACTACTTATATGATTAATATTGTGATTTGATTAATATATTTGAATAATATGATTTGGAGAGAAACAAAATATCTGACACGATATCCACCGCTGTGGATTATTTCTGTGACCACAAAAGCCCGTTTTAATGAAAGCAGCATTTAGTTTGTTGAAATGTTAAGTAGATTTGTTGATGTGGCTCTAAGTCGCAAATACTGGTATAAGCTGCTGCTTCTAATGTTCGGCTAAAAACAGAATCTATCTTCATTGGTAAGCTTAGTGTTGAGTGTTTGTGTATAAGTGTAACAGATAATTACGATATTACACACATTCGGATTGTGTGAACGGAAAGCTCTCATGATTCCGTGTTTCGGAAGCCCAATTGATGAGCACATCTGCGCCGAGCAGGTTTTAATCAGTGTTAACGTTGTAATCTGGCTGGTATTTGCATTTCACTGATCTCTTCTGCATATTCAAATACCTGTTGTCCTCCAACTCGCCCTTTAACCCTGTCCTTCAATGTTGTCGCTGAAAATTGTAGCGACTTTTCCAAACTTGTTTTGTTGTTCTTCGCAATAATGAGGTAGGCAGATTATATACACCAAATGTAAGGAATATTGTCACAACAAATAACTAAAGGTGCGTTTTTACAAACATTATCGGACTGATTCTCCAGGAGCACAGATCGGACTGTGCGGTGGGGATTGAGCGGATTGAACATCCCGCCCACCAAGCATAATAGGCCAGTTGCTGTCCATTGCATGATGCCGCATTGCATAGCAGCAGTGAAGAGTGTTATTGACTTGCACCGGTTTGATCCCGAGGCAAATTTGTGAAGTTCATTATTGATCTGAGCATCCAGCGAACACTAACTGCAGTGCTGATTAGTAAGAAGGGTTTCGGCCCGAAACGTTGCCTATTTCCTTCGCTCCATAGATGCTGTTGCACCCGCTGAGTTTCTCCAGCATTTGTGTGTACCTGCAGTGTTGATTATCTTGATTTATCAAAATTATTGATTTCGGAAAGACAAGAGGAGTGACCACCCACTGATACTGGATAGATGGTGGGGAGAGTTGTCCCTTTAAATTCCTGCACCCAACACATTGGTGTAATTAATAAGAAGCTGTGCCAGTGCCTCTTCGAAGCTTAAAAGATTTATGTCACCCAATGCACTAACTGACTTTTATAGGTAGAAGAAACACTGTAAAAATATCCTGACTTGTTGCAATGTACAGGAACACAAGTGGTGGACAGTCTGGTCCTTCACAGCTGTAGTTTATAGGGTGATTTCACGAAAGGTCACTGGAGCGTAGATCCGCACCCACGTGACCGCAAAATTTAACTGGAGTACATGCGTCACTTCCGGTACATGTTAGTGAATGGGGAAACACGCACTTTCTCACCCGTTAAAAACATCGAAACCGGCCAGTTTTTGAGCTGTAATTTACTGTGCCAGTCGGGGTGACCGTGAGGCACAGCTACCTACATTTACAGTCCAAAAGAAAGATAGAAACTAAGGTAAATTCAAGAGGGAGCTGAAGGTGCAAAAACAGCGGAAGTGGTTAGCGATATTTGCCGTGGAGATATAAAGATCGAAAATATCGGGAATTATCGTGTTTGCTCGCTGCATTTCATCAAAAGTAAGGCATTATTGACTTTTTATCTTTATTCATTTGTTATATGAAAAGTTTTAAAAGTGAAAAATCCATCAGTAAAATTGCAAAATCGCCCATGGTTCTCAGGTGGGTTTTAACATGCAAAATGAAAATGCTTCTGAAGCTCCATTTACCATTTAAATAATCGTAAACTATCAATGCGTTTTGAAATAAATTTAACTCAGATGCAAGCTAAGGAATGGGATAATTGTCAGCTGTTAGTTGGACAAAATTAGGACATTTTATTATTTTCCAAAATATATTTCTCAATGTTTCTTGTTTAAAGCCTGCACAATCACCCAAACATTATTTATTTATTTATTTATTTATCATCTAATAACAGACAAGCCTGCAGCATGGAATGATGTCAACAATCCTGATTGGGCACCCACTGTGAGCAGGATAGACAATGTGCACAAGAACGCCATGCACGTGCAACAAGAAGAGAGTATTAAAGCAGATTTGGTTGCAGCTCAAGCATCTATAGCTCTGCAAGTTGATGCTGAACTTAATTTTGCATGTTAAAACCCACCTGAGAACCATGGGCGATTTTGCAATTTTACTGACGGATTTTTCACTTTTAAAACTTTTCATATAACAAATGAATAAAGATAAAAAGTCAATAATGGCTTACTTTTGATGAAATGCAGCGAGCAAACGCGATAATTTCCGATATTTTCGATCTTTAAATCTCCACAGCAAATGTCCGCTAAGCTTTTCCGCTGTTTTTGCACCTTCAACTCCCTCTTGAATTTACCTTAGTTTCTATCTTTCTTTTGGACTGTAAATTTAGGTAGCTGTGCTTCACGGTCACCCCGACTGGCACAGTAAATTGCAGCTCAAAAACTGGCCGGCTTCGATGTTTTTAACGGGTGTGAAAGTGCGTGTTTTCCCATTCACTAACATGTACCGGAAGTGACGCATGTACTCCAGTTAAATTTTGCGGTCACGTGGGTGCGGATCTACGCTCCAGTGACCTTTCGTGAAATCACCCTATACAAGGTACATTCTAAATAATGCAACATCTATCATCAAGGATCCCCATTATCCAGACTATGCCCTCTCCTTAAAAGCCTGAAGCCATGTACCACCAGGTTCAGGATCAGCTACTTTCCTACAACTATCTGGTTCTCAAACCAAACCTAATCCAATCTTGACAACACACTATGTACCACTTCTTTTTCCACCATGACTTGTTTTTTATAATTGTGGTTTGCACTAATGTCCTGTATTTTTGCAGTCTTTATTTTATTTTCATTAACTTGAAGAATTGTGTGTAATCTGTATAATTTATGTTTGCCTGAGCCTATGTGCCTGTGAGGCTACTGCAAGATTTCATTGTACCTATACATCACCGTACTTGTGCATATGACAGTAAACTTGACTCTTAGTGAACAGTGGGGAACAACGAGGATGTTCTCAAAGTCTCCTTGAGTAAAGGCCTCCTGACCCATCACTGCACAAAACAGAGATGGAACATTGAGGATGGCATTGAGAACGGCTATGGGTTGGCAGTATATAGATGATGTGTCGATGATTGCAGCTTTGCAGAAGACATAATACAAGAGTGAGAGAAGAAGATGTCTCAGCTGCGGCAGCAGAGGAGGTTTTTTACCCACAGAATACTCCCCAGCACAAGCTGATAAGGAAGAGGGAGCAGGGAGCTGCAAAAGTTGAATGCCAAAAGTCATGTGCCCCAGACACAGATGAGGTGCTGCAAAAAGATGAATGGCCTCAGAAGCCTGACGACGGTCACTAAAACCATCTTCAGTTGCCACAACCCAAAAACGACACTGCTGGGCTCACACATTGATTGCATACTGGGCCACCATTCATAATCCAAGTAGCTCCATCACTCAGAACTTCAATCAAACATTCATTTTCTCCAACACACCTTGTACAGTGCATTCAGAAAGTATTCAGACCCCTTCACGTTTTCCACATTTGTTACGTTACAGCCTTATTTTAAAATGGATTAAATTAATTTTTTTCTCATCAACCTACACACAGTACCCCAGAATGAAGAAGCGAAAACAGGTGTTTAGAAGTTTTTCCAAAGTTATTAAAAAAGAAACAACTGAAATATCACATTTACATAAGTATTCAGTCCCTTTGCTATGACATTCAAAATTGAGCTTAGATCCATCCTGTTTCCAATGATTATCTTTGAGATGTTTTTACAACTTGATTGGACTCCACCAGTGGTAAATTAAATTGATTGGACATGATTTGAAAAGGCACACACCTGTCTATATAAGGTCCCAAAGTTGACAGTGCATGTCAGAGCAAAACCCAAGCCATGAAGACAAAGGAATTGTCCGTAGACCTCCGAGACCTGATTGTGTCGAGACACAGATCTGGGGAAGGGTATAAAACAATTTCTGCAGCATTGCACGTCCCGAAGAGCACAGTGGCCTCCGTCATTCTTAAATGGAAGAACTTTGGAACCACCTTCATAGAGCTGGCCGTTCGGCCAAACTGAGCAATCGGGGGAGAAGGGCCTTGGTCAGGGAGGTGACCAAGAACCCGATGGTCACTCTGACAGAGCTCCAGAGTTCCTCTGTGGAGATGGGAGGACCTTTCAGCAGGCCAACTATATTTGCAGCACTCTACTAATCAGGCCTTTATGGTAGAGTGGCCAGACGGAAGCCTCTCTTCAGTAAAAGGCACATGACAGCCCACTTGGAGTTTATCAAAAGGCTTGAGAAACAAAATTCTCTGATCTGATGAAACCAGGTTTGATCTCTTTGGCCTGAATGCCAAGCATCAAGTCTGGAGGAAACCAGGCACCAATACCATACCTACGGTAAAGCATGGTGGTGGCAGCATCATGCTGTGGGGATGTTTTCCAGCGGTAGGAACCGGGAGATTAGTCAGGATCGAGGGAAATATGAACGGAGCAAAGTACGAGTGGCCCAGCCAGAGCCCAGATTTGAACCCGTTCGAACATCTCTGGAGGGACCTTAAAATAGCTGTGCATCGACGCTCCCCATCCAACCTGACAGAGCTTGAGAGGATCTACAGAGAAGAATGGGAGAAATAACCCAAATAAAGATGTGCCAAGCTTGTAGCGTCATACCCAAGAAGACTTGAGGCTGTAATCGCTGCCAAAGGTGCCTCAACAAAGTACTGAGTAAAGGGTCTGAATACTTGTGTAAATATGATATGTCAGTTATTTCCTTTTAATTACTTTGCAAAAATTTCTAAACACCTGTTTTCCATTTTTTATTATGGGGTATTGTGTGTAGATTGATGATAAAAAAAAAAAGAATTTAATCCATTTCAGAATAAGGCTGTAATGTAACAAAATGTGGGAGAAGTGAAGAGGTCTGAATACTTTCTGAATGCACTATACATACCCAGCACATCTGCAACCCACGCAGGTTCCAAATATTGACAGCCATGCAATTATAACAGCACAATACGATGTACAAAGCTCACTAACACAGGCCGCCAACCCTTGCAGTACAAGATGAAAATGAACTGCCACCAGTTGCAGCAGGCTGTTGGTGCTGCCTCGCCTTAGTCATCAAGGGATGAATGGTGCTTGGAAGAGCTCTGTGCCGAAGAAAATGCACCGGTGAAAACAAAATTCCTGCTCAGAAGTTAAGGGATGAATTTCCTATCAGATGTTCGACACCCAAAAACAGTAGCAAAATGGCCCTCCACTGACTGAAGCAATTTGTAACTGCAATAGCACCTTTTGGAACTTTGCAAACAAATTCCTGGACCTGATTAGAGGCAGGAAGGTGTTGAAGTAAAGGATTAACACAAGGGGTCATTTGGCTTTAACCTCTCCCAATGTTCTTCGCAGGCAGAAATTGATCATATGTGTACAGAGGAATTTCAGTGTTACAGAGGGCTACATACACATGGATACAAAGAAAGTCCAAGGTATTTCTCCTCATTTCAGTACTGCTACAGAGGTGTTGAGATGTGTGAGATTCAGTCAAATTAGGAGAGTTCAGAAAATAGAAATGAGATCCCCAGAACTAAATTAGATTCCACTAAAAATGGGCACAAGGATCATGGCGATCCATCAATATAGGCAATTCATCTCATTTTGGTCACTACTGAGTGCAAGCGCTGAGTGTTAGCCCTGGTGTTCAGTGTCTGGCACAGCTCAGCATGAGGCTATGAATCACTAACACCCTTTAGATTTTGTTCATGTTCATTAAGCCAACATGTAACTCTTATAGAGAAAACTGCATGCTGGCTCCCAAAGGATCTCTCAGATGTTCTGGAATTTCAGCTGAGTCTCAGAGCTCAGAAACAGGACATTTGCTCACGGAGTCCCACATTTTCATCAACCCCTCCCCTTGCCTATACACTGGGGGCAATTTACAGTGGCTAATTAATCTACCGCTGAACATGTCTTTGGGATGTGGGAAGAAAGTGGAGCACCTGGGGGAAACCCACGTGATTACATGCTAGGTGTGCAAACTCCCTACTGACAGTACAGCGATGTAACCTGGGTCACTGGAGCTGTGAAGCAATAGCTCTGCTAGCTGCAGCATTGTGCCAGCCTGGAAAAATTGGGAAGATTATCAAAACATAAGGTATCAAGCTCCAAAGGTGTCCACTGTCTGATTAGAAGGCTTGATGAAGAAGATGTGGAGGCCTCTGAAGCTGTAGAAGTGACAAGACATGGGATTCAGTACCAGAAGATCTAAATTCAGTGCCACTGGATGTTCAGTGAATTCACTGCACACAGCTTCATTTCTCCAACTGCACCATTTACCACCGGCACCACACACCCATCACTTAACTGCCAACAATTTCAAGCACTGGACCCACCGCACCTTCACTCATTGAGCGACGCAATAAAGCTTCAGACGCCTCTCCGACAGCCTGAACATCCTCACAATTATTCAAAAATGGCCAATGCATCAAATACAAAATAGGATTAAGGCATGTTCTTTCTGCTCTGCCACTCAGCAAGTCAGTGGCTGAGATTTTATCTCTACTTCACCATAACCCTCGATTCCCTTAATATTCAAAATTCTATTGCTCTCTCTGCCTTGAATAGACTCAGTGAATGAACCTCCACAGACCCCTTTGGTGGAGAATTGGAAAGACTAATTATCCTCTGGGTTTTTTTCTCTTCTCAGCACTGAATGACCCACCTATTATTTTGAGACAGTTACTCCTGGTTCAAACTACCACAGGTTTTAAAATATTATTTCTATTATTAGCCTGTTAAGTGCAGAAGAAGTTTGTATCATTTCAATGTGATCACTCCTAAACTGTTGACTGTATCAGTCCTGGCTGTTTAATGTTTCCTCATAGGAAACTATCCATCCCAAGAATTGATCCAATGAATCTTGTTGCACTCCTTCTATCACAGTCGTAACTTAGACTGGCTGGCAAGACCTTCTCCATAATATCTTTCTGGTGTGGTCTCCCCAGGTCTCTATATAATTTCAGTGAGGTATACTCTCAGTCTCAAATCCAATTGCAATATAGGATAATACATTGAAGAGGTTACTGGATTGCTTTCTCTGGAGTGTCAAGGGCTGAGAGAGACCTGGTAGATGTAAGTAATATAATGGGAAGCATATATAGGGTATACAGTCAGAATCTTTCACCCAGGATGTAAATGTCAAATATTGAATGGCTAGATTTAATGTGAGCAGGAAAAGGGTTAAAGGAGATGTGTGAGGCAGGGTTTTTTTATATACAGAGAATGATAGGGGCCTGTCATATGCTACCAGAGAAGGTGGTGGAAGCAGATAAAATAGCAACGTAAAGAGGCATTTTAATAGACACAAGAACAGGCTGGGAATAGAGGGATATGGACCATGTGCAGTCATATGAGATTAGGTAGATTGGGATTGTGGTCAGGACAGACAGAGTGAGTCAAAGCTTGTGCCTGTGCTGTACTGTTCAATGCACTATGTCTATGAAACAATCACTTTACTCAAGGAGCTAATTTTGACACCGCTATCCATTTAATTACAGGCTTACACTGTCAAGCAGCTTTGGGTATCCTGTGGACATAAGAAAGAACTTTCTCGCTGCTAATTCTACTCAGTGAATCTTGCTAACAATTGTGGATATCAGGTGAAATAGGAGTTTGTGTGGTACTTTCATGCTGGAGCACCTGTCTAATAACACTAATATGAGTAACTGTAAATGAACCGGTAAAATCAAATTCCAGGCAACAGGCAATCTGTGCAGAAGAGAGGCAAAACTAAAGGTGGGTTGCAATGTGGTGAATTTATACGGTATGTCCATCAAATAGTTTTCAAAACGGTGGATACTTGCACAAAGAGAATCTCCAGCCTTCCTATTTGCATGGGCTGGGTGCAGGGTTAAAAATGGATGTAGCCTCTTTAAGCAGTAAGTATTAATGCAGTAAACAGCCATTATAAACCATCAAGTTCCCCAGTAATCACTCCTGCTAGCTGTGACTGCCTACAGATTGTGTGACAATGTATTAGCATGTACTGCTGAGAAAAAAAACATGACACACAAGGGCATTACTAATGTGCAGATGGGGAGGATAGCGTTCCCATGCAAAGACTTTCAAAAATCAGCTTAAACTAGCTCCTTTCATTTATAATCCTCCCCATGCCAGAAACTAAAGTCTAAACAACATTTACTCTGCAATAAATAACCTTTACACAGATTTATCGACAAAAAAAGAGTCTTTATGTCTCCTTTTTGGCATATCCTCAGTGTTTTTATGAACTCTGACCTTGTCCATGGAAACTGTAGCAGAAATGTCAACACTGATGGGCAGGATAAAGAGAGGCTGTGTTTTAATGTGCATATGAGACAGGTTGGAAAGAAAGCTGTTGCCTGGTATTGAATTTATAAGATATCAGTCTGATAAAAGAGCATACAGGCTTTTTATTAAAGTGATTAAAGCCAGGGAAAAGGACTGTGGTTTAGCTTTCTCTAGCTGTGACAAAAAAAGGAGCAAAGCCCACAGACTTGGACCCTGGGAATGGCACACGGTTAAAGCCACGTTTGCTCTTCTTTTCCGACCTTGTTTGCATATATCGACTGTGGGATTTCATTAATCTGTTCAAATACCCCATTTTCACAGGTCATTGCATTTTTATAAGATTCGTTGAGATTTGACGAATTGAAGCAGATATCTCATTTATGCCGACACACTGGCCCAATACCTTATTAACCCTCTCAGGTCTATCCCCGCACCATTTAACACATGGCCATTATCATTTTTTTGCATTGTCAGGTTGCTTCTAAATATGAAGACACCCCATGTTCATTTCCAACCTTTTGCAGGATTTAAGTTGAACATATTTTTTCATCACAATATAATTGTCCCAACCTACTTCACCTCCCCCTCCACTGCAGTTCTAACCACTAAAAATGACTAGCATGAACTTGTTGAGAAAACCAATGAGCAAGCCCAAGGGTTTTTTTCAACAGAGACATGAATAATCTGGACAATAAATTCACCGCTAGATTGTCATTTTTCTTGGAAACTACTAGCATCGCGTTCCTGCTTTATTCTTTAAACATTAAGAGGCCAACTACTATGTTAAATTATTTAGAAGGATGAGATGATATCTTATAGAAGCATATAAAATTCTTCAAGGATTGGACAGGGTAGATGCAGGAAAAATGTTCCCGATGTTGGGGGAGACCAGAACCAGGGATCACAGTTTAATAATAAGGGATAGGCCATTTCGGACTGAGATGAGGAAAAACTTTTTCACCCAGAGAGTTGTGAATCTGTGGAACTCTCTGCAACCGAATGCAGTTGAGATCAATTCACTGGATGTTTTCGAGAGAGTGTTAGATTTAGCTCTGCGGGCTGAGGGAATCACGGATATGGGGAAAAAGCCGGAACGAGGTACTGATTTTGGATGATCAGCCATGATCATATTGAATGGTTGCGCTGGCTCAAAGGGCCGAATGGCCTAGTCCTGCACCTATTTTCTATGTTTCTGAAACAGATACTTATATAGGAAGTGTAACATGGATGTGAGGAAGAATATTATGCATTGTTCTAGCAACAGGCATCTGCTAAACAAGAACTGAAGCAATGAACTGACGATTTTACAAGTTGAAAGGTGTATGTTTATTGCAAAGGCTAATTTTGGTTGTTTCTAGTGAAGAATCATTCTTCTGGTCAAAGTTCTATTTTTTCGTACACAGGAGCATCAATCACACACACAGTTTTAATCCCACATACTGAAACTTGGTCATATTGCTGTAGGGGGAAGCAAGTGCTAGAAATTGGATTCCTGCTAATTCAGGGAGCTAATCCTGTGTTATGTGATTAATAGTATACTGTATTTCAACCAGTGTACCCTGGATAAGAGTCTCAATCGCAAACGTTGTGCTCATATGTAAGTGTATTGGGAGTGAGCATCGGCTCACTTTTGTCCCAACTATAGTTACGTCACTTTAGTGGACCTGTCAACACATTCATGTACTGACTAAAATCTGGGCTTATAGGGCTTAAAGAGGACTTCCATTTGGTGACGCAGTGATAGAATTCCTACCTTACAGCGCTTGCAGCACCTGAGACCTGGGTTCGAACCCGACTGCGGGTGCTGTCTGTAAGGAGTTTGTACATTCTCCCGTGACCGCTTGGATTTTCTCCGAGGTCTTCAGTTTCCATCCACACTCCAAGATGTACAGGTTTATAGGTTAATTGACTTGGTATAAATGTAAATTTCCCTAGTGTGTGTAGGATAGCGTTAATGTGCGGGGATCGCAGGTCGGTGCAGACTCGGTGGGCCAAAGGGCCTGTTTCCGCACTATATCTCTAAACTAAAACTAAACTAAACACAGTGCTGCTGGGAGGTGAAGCTGCTGCTTGGGCTGTTTTGATAGTTATTAAATATCTGCAAAGGAAGCATTGGAGAGGAGGGAAATCTCTCCCTTTTCACAGACTGTAACCCAAACAGGCTTGCGAGGTAGTGCAAAAGGCTTCCCTCCTATGCCAGGATCACCATCAATCACCATCATGAAGGTAACGCCCCTTCCGGGGGGCCAGAAGTATAAAGCCCAAATGGTATGAAATTGCATTTGAATTTGGTGGCCTGCACTCTGCTTCAAATGGTATGAAATTGCATTTGAATTTGGTGCCCTGCACTCTGTTTGAAATGGCATGAAATTGCATTTGAATTTGGTGGCCTGCACTCACCTTGAAATGGTATGAAATTGCATTTGAATTTGGTGGCCTGCACTCTGCTTGAAATGGTATGAAATTGCATTTGAATTTGGTGGCCTGCACTCTGCTTGAAATGGCATGAAATTGCATTTGAATTTGGTGGCCTGCACTCACCTTGAAATGGTATGAAATTGCATTTGAATTTGGTGGCCTGCACTCTGCTTCAAATGGTATGAAATTGCATTTGAATTTGGTGCCCTGCACTCTGTTTGAAATGGCATGAAATTGCATTTGAATTTGGTGGCCTGCACTCACCTTGAAATGGTATGAAATTGCATTTGAATTTGGTGGCCTGCACTCTGCTTGAAATGGTATGAAATTGCATTTGAATTTGGTGGCCTGCACTCTGCTTGAAATGGCATGAAATTGCATTTGAATTTGGTGGCCTGCACTCACCTTGAAATGGTATGAAATTGCATTTGAATTTGGTGGCCTGCACTCTGCTTGAAATGGTATGAAATTGCATTTGAATTTGGTGGCCTGCACTCTGCTTGAAATGGTATGAAGTTGCATTTGAATTTGGTGGACTACACTCTGCTTCAAATGGTATGAAATTGCATTTGAATTTGGTGGCCTGCACTCTGCTTCAAATGGTATGACATTGCATTTAAATTTGGTGGCCTGCACTCTGCTTGAAATGGTATGAAGTTGCATTTGAATTTGGTGGACTGCACTCTGCTTGAAATGGTCTGAAATTGCATTTGAATTTGGTGTCCTGCACTCTGCTTGAAATGGTCTGAAATTGCATTTGAATTTGGTGGCCTGCACTCACCTTGAAATGGTCTGAAATTGCATTTGAATTTGGTGGCCTGCACTCTGCTTGAAACGGTATGAAATTGCATTTGAATTTGGTGGCCTGCACTCTGCTTGAAATGGTATGAAATTGCATTTGAATTTGGTAGCCTGTACTCTGCTTGAAATGGCCTGAAATTGCATTTGAATTTGGTGGCCTGCACTCTGCTTGAAATGGTCTGAAATTGCATTTGAATTTGGTGGCCTGCACTCTGCTTGAAATAGTCTGAAATTGCATTTGAATTTGGTGGCCTGCACTCTGCTTGAAATGGTATGAAATTGCATTTGAATTTGGTGGCCTGCACTCTGCTTGAAATGGTATGAAATTGCATTTGGTAGCCTGCACTCTGCTTGAAATGGTATGAAATTGCATTTGAATTTGGTGCCCTGCGCTCTGCTTGAAATTATATGAAATTGCATTTTGAATTTGGTGGCCTGCACTCTGCTTGAAATGGCATGAAATTGCATTTGGTGGCCTGCACTCTGCTTGAAATGGTATGAAATTGCATTTGGTGGCCTGCACTCTGCTTGAAATGGAATTTCAAGGAATACCCGTGAGTGAACTGCCAGCCCACCAGCCGTGAGTCAATCAACTGCCAGCCCAACAACCGTGAGTCAGTCAACTGCCAGCCCACCAACCGTGAGTGAATGAACTGCCAGCTCACCAGCTGTGAGTGAGTGAACTGCCAGCCCACCAGCCGTGAGTGAGTGAACAGCCAGCCCACCAGCCATGAGTGAGTGAGTGGACAGCCAGCCCACCAGCCGTGAGTGAGTGAGTGAATTGCCAGCACACCTTTGGCCTAACTGAAACCACTCATTTTGGTCCACAAGGCCCCTATTAGCCCAGAAACCAGTCCCTTTTGCCAAAAATGGCTGTATTATCCCAGGAGGAGCATTTTGGCCCAAAAGGCCAGTGCCAGGCCAGAAAAAGTCCACAAAAAGTGCCTTTCACTGAGATTTCACTGATTTTTTTTTTGGTCCCTTCGGCCCATCAGGTATGTTCTAGTCCAGGACGACAAACAATTTGCTTTCAATGTCAGCATGGCTGATTTTCTTGTCCTTTCTCTCTCTGGGTCAATAAAACTGACCTGGTGTAGCGGTGATCAACTAACACAAAAGAGACCAGGAATCAAACCTAGTTTTTGTACGAGTTGTCAGGGGAGCCCCCATGATAGATTTTGTTGCACATTCAGCATAGTGAAACTTTTTGCACAATAATAGAATCGCACTAAATTCGTTGGTCAACCTTAACCATGATTTACAGAATTAATCCTACTTTAACAATGCCTAAAAAAAAATTATATCAATGAACATTTAAAATACAAACACCTGAAAAATGTCTACCCATTGATGGCATTTGCTTGATCAAAAATAACATTTGAGAAAATGACATTAATAGCTGTAATTCATCACTGTCTAGACATGACATCACTGAAAGAAGTATTTTAAACCAGTGTCCACTCAATCACCCTCAAAAATCAGTGAGAGGTTTTACACATGTTGCCTCATGACTGAAATTTGGAGTATAAATTTTTTTATATAAAGATTTTAAAGTATAAAGTATAAAGATTTTATAAATCTTTCATCTCCGCAACATCGCCAAACTCAGACCCTCTCTCACACCTCCCGCTGCTGAAAGACTCATCCATGCTTTCATCTCCTCCCGACTGGACTACTGCAACTCACTTCTCCTTGGCATCAGCTCCACCTACATCAACCGACTCCAACTGGTCCAGAACGCAGCCGCCCGACTCATTACCCTCACCAAATCCTGGCATCACATCACTCCAGTCCTCAAACAACTTCACTGGCTTCCCATCTCCCACCGGATCAACTACAAAATCCTGATCCTCACCTACAAAGCCCTCCACCATCTGGCCCCCCCATATCTCACTGACCTCCTCTCCCCCTACCAACCCTCACGGTCCCTCAGATCCACATCAGCCGGTCTCCTCTCCATCCACAAGTCCAACCTCCGCAGTTTTGGGGACAGAGCATTCTCCAGGGCAGCTCCCAGGCTCTGGAACTCCCTCCCCCAACTGATCCGCAAGTCTGTGTCCCTCACCATCTTCCAGTCCCGCCTCAAGACTCATCTCTTCACCTCTGCCTATTCTTAGCCCCACGTCCCCCTCCCTTTTCATCTGTGCATTAATTGCCTCATATTGTGTTTTGTATTGAATTCTGTCTTTACTTTGTGTACTAGTCATGTCTCTACTATTTATTTCATTCCCCTTACATGTTTTTCCTCTACCTGCTAAATTTTTGTAAGGTGTCCTTGAGACTCTTGAAAGGCGCCCATAAATAAAATTTATTATTATTATAAATATTTAAATCACTTTATCATCCAAGTTAAATAATTCTTATATTCTCTGATCATTTTAACTCTCTAAATAGGACAGCAAAATGGCGCAAGGGTGCCACAGCAGGTGGAACTGCTGCTTCACGGTGCGTTCAATCCTGACCTTAGGTGCTGTCTATGCAGAGTTTGCATGTTCTCCCTGTGACCACGCAGGTTTCTTTTGGGTGCTCCGGTTTCCTTCCGCAATGTAAAGATGATCAGGTTTGTAGGTTAATTGACCTCTGTAAATTGTTCCTATTGTGTAGGGAATCGATAGAAGTAGACTGAACGGGTGATCGAAGGTCAGTGAGGAATCGGTGGGCCGATAGGCCTGTGTTCATGCTGTATCTCTAAACTAGAAAATATTAGATTTACAACAATTACAATAAATATAGACATATAGACACAAGAAACTGTAGATACTGGTTTACAAAAATAATCACAGAACTGGAGTAACTCCACAGGTCAGGCAGCATCTTTGGAGGGAATGGAAGGAATGGACAGACGATGTTTTCCAAACCGAAACGTCGCCAATCCATTTCATCCACAAATGCTGCCTAACCTGCTGTGTTACTCCTGCACTTTGTATGTAAATGTAAGTATAAACAGATAGATATCTGTTGCACTTTCTTTCATACGCTAATAAATTAGCCACTTTTTCCATATCCCATTCAAATCTCACATAAATGATTACCTTGTCTATTCATTTTACCTTTGCCTGGTTGTCCCCACCTGCTTTAAAAGGGCATCAATTATACCGGTGCCCAAGAAGAGTAAGGTGACGTGCCTCAATGACTATCGACCAGTGGCACTAACGCCGGTGGTGATATATATGGTTGAATGGGTCAAGAGCTTCAAATTCCTGGGCGTGCACATCTCTGAAGATCTTTCCTGGTCCGAGAACACTAATGCAATTATCAAGAAAGCTCATCAGCGCCTCTACTTCCTGAGAAGACTACGAAGAGTCGGTTTGTCAAGGAGGACTCTCTCTAACTTCTACAGGTGCACAGTAGAGAGCATGCTGACCGGTTGCATCGTGGCTTGGTTTGGCAACTTGAGCGCCCTGGAAAGGAAAAGACTACAAAAAGTTGTAAACACTGCCCAGTCCATCATCGGCTCTGACCTTCCTTCCATCGAGGGGATTTATCGCAGTCGCTGCCTCAAAAAGGCTGGCAGTATCATCAAAGACGCACACCATCCTGGCCACACACTCATCTCCCTGCTACCTTCAGGTAGAAGGTACAGGAGTCTGAAGATTGCAACAACCAGGTTCAGGAATAGCTACTTCCCCACAGCCATCAGGCTATTAAACCTGGCTCGGACAAAACTTTGATTATTAATAACCAATTATCTGTTATTTGCACTTTATCATTTTATTTATTCATGTGTGTATATATTTATATTCTAGTATATGGACACATTGATCTGTTTTGTAGTAAATGCCTACTATGGTCTGTGTGCTGAAGCAAAGCAAGAATTTCATTGTCCTATCAGGGACACATGACAATAAACTCACTTGAACTTGAACTTGAACTTGTCACCTTAGCATCACTGAAAGTTATTTGAAATTCAACTGATGTAGAATCATGAATTGGAGAGTAGAAAATTAATTTTAAATCATCCCACAAATACTTTTGTGGCATTTTCAATATGAATTCTTTGCTAGGCTACAAAGAAAAACCTCGAAACTGTAGATAAATAAACTTAACATCTGTGGTGGGCAAGTTACTGGAGAAGATTCTGAGAGAGATATGCATCCATTTGGAAAGACATGGGTTGATTTGGGATAGTCAGCATGATTTTGGATGGGAGATCCCGTTTCACGAATTTGATTGAGTTTAAAGAAATAACCAAAAAGGTTGATGAGGGCAGGGCCACAGATGTAGTCCATAGGAACAGCTAACTAACCTCATGGTACATAACTGACTTCATGGTAGGAAGCAGAAGTCGGTGGTGGGAAGTTATTTTATGGACTGTGGAATTCTTTGCCACAGAAAGCTGTGGAAGCTATGTCAGTGGATATTTTTTAAGGCAGAGATAGATAGATTCTTGGTTAGTACAAGTGTCAGAGGTTAAGGGGAGAAGGCAGGAATCGATTTAATTGGCAGAATGGCCTAATTCTACTCCTATTCCTTATGACCTTAAAATAGGTTGTATCATATATAATGAAGATGGCTATCAAGAATCACAGCAGGCTCTTGATCTTTTGGGAAGTTTAACCAAGGCAGACTATCTAATGAATCTTAGGGCCCTAGGGTATCCTGTAGAGAAGAGGGATCTAGGAGCACAAGTACATCATTCCCTGTATATCACAGGTAGATAAGGTGGTGATGAAGGCTTTGGCATGTTGGTCTTCATCTGTCAGGTAATTAAGTATTAATATTGGGACGTTACATTACAACTGTACAAGTTGGTGAGGCTGCACTTGAAGTATTGTGTGCAGTTTTTGTCACCCTGCTATAGGAAAAATGCCATTAAGCTGGAAAGAGTACTTGAGAAGATTTACGAGGATGTTGCTAAAATTCTAGGACCTAAACAATATGGAAGGATTGGGCAGGCTAGGATTTATTCCTTTGAACGCAGGAGGCTGCGAGATTATCTAATAGAGGTGTATAAAATCGTAAGAAGAATAGATGGGGTGAATGCACTTTTTCCCAAGGTAAGAGAATCATGAATTGGAGGATATGGGTTTAACGTGAGAGGGAAAAGATTTAAGACTAACCTGAGGGGTAACATTTTCACACAGAGGGTCATGGGTATATGAAACGAGCATGCAGAAGAAGTAGCTGAGGCAGGTCAAATATCAACATTTAAAAGATATTTGGACTGGTACAGAGAAAATAAAGGTTTAGAGAAGGACCAAACCAAGGCAAATGAAACTAGCTTAGATGAAGCATTTTGGTCAGCATGGACGAGTTGGGCTGAATGGCCAGTTTCCATGCTGTATGACTCTAGCTTAAAACAACCTCATATTTAAACATATTTTAGCGGATGCAGAAACAACGACCAACTTTTCTGAACGTTTTTTATTGAACACTCGCTCCTTAGCAAACAGATCTCTGCATACATGTCTAATCACAACGGGGGAGAGCAAAACAACTGTTGTGCGAAAACGAAACTGCTCGAAAACAGCAGCTCCTCCCGAGTCACGTGACCGCGGCTTCCGAACGCCGGGTTCAATATCTGTGTGCGCCAGCAGGCGCTGCTACAATATGTAGGTTTGTGGGTCATTTTCTTTATACAAGTATATATTGTATTTTTTATTTTTTAGCATGAACACCTTATTGGCCATCTTTGTTATTCTGAGAAAATGGTTGTGAATCTTCTTGAATCAATTGTCCATGGTTCAGTCGCATGGAGACCACAGGCACTTCAGAGTGCACTGTGTCAACCGCAAAACTATGGGACTGTAATCAATATGGACGTCTCATGGCTAGTTGGGCGGCGCGACCGACGTCGCAGCGGTCTCTGCAGTCTGTCTTGAGTATTTTATTTTTTATTTTTTTGTCCTGTTGAGGGTTTGTAGCGGGTTTTTAAATGTGTATATGTGGGGGGTGGGGGGTGGGTGGGGGAAACTTTTAAATCTCTTCCCTGCATGGAGACCCGACCTTTTCCCTGTCGGGTCTCCGTTGCCAAGGGGCCTAGCGCCGTGGAGCGGCCTCCAACCGGAACGACCTGGAGGCTCAAGTCACGGAGCCTGTGGAGCTGTGGAGCTGTGGAGCTGCGGAGCTGCAGACCTACCTCCGTGGAGCTGGCCAGCTTCGGAGCGTGGAGAGCTGCGGTGGCGCGCTGCTGCGACCCGACTCCGGTGGATGGTGACACCGGGAGCTCGCGGGAGACTGCTTTGCGGGGCACCGGCAACGGCGACTTCTCTCGCCCGAATTGCGGGGTTGAGAGTGACCTGGAGCGGGACCTTACAACGGGGCTTTAATTTGCCGCGGACTGCTAGCGCCCGCCGGGGACTCCAACACCTAAGACCCGGGGCAGGGCCTTACATCGCCCGGCGTGGCTTTGAGTAGCCGCGGACTTGCTAGCGCCCGCTGGGGGCTTTGACCTCGACTTCGGGAGAGGAATGGAGAGCAGGGGAGAGACAAGACTTTGCCTTCCATCACAGTGAGGAGGAGACTCACTGTGATGGATGTTTGTGTAAATTGTGTTGGTGTGTGTCTTGGTTCTTTTCTTGTATGGCTGCAGAAACCAAATTTCGTTTGAACCTCATGTGAGGTTCAAATGACAAATAAAAGGTATTGTATTGTATTGTATTTAGTGTTCTGGTATTAACCTATTTCGTCTTCTTTTCGTGTCCATCTTGTTGACCTCGCTGTCATCGTGCATCCTGAAAATGACTCTTGGTTCCGGCGACAGTCAGTGGAAGCCATCACTTGTCGCAATAGATGATGGTGGTAGCAGAATTAGCACAGAATATTTCCAGTTTCCAGCCCCGCGACGTGGACGCTTTTGCTATGGGGCCAATAACCTACTGAATTGAACTTTGTGCTTGTTCATGAAGATAGTTCATGAAGCCCGTGTCGCGGGGTAGGAACGACCCGGAGTGGGGACGTACATCGCCCGGCACGGCTTCATGGCCGTGGGACATTCCAGCGCCCGCCGGGGGCTCCAACATTGTGACATTTAGACCGGGAGCGGGGCCGTAAATCGCCCGGCACGGCCTAAAATGGCCGTGGGACTTAGCATCG
The DNA here is from genome assembly GCF_010909765.2 of Amblyraja radiata. Lineage (NCBI taxonomy): Eukaryota > Metazoa > Chordata > Chondrichthyes > Rajiformes > Rajidae > Amblyraja > Amblyraja radiata. Next base: position 17,550,515 of record NC_045978.1, on the reverse strand, counting down.
CCCGCCTGGGGCTTGGACATCGGGAGAGAAATGGAGAACAGGGGAGAGAAAAGACTTTGCCTTCCATCACAGTGGGTTCACTGTGATGGATGTTTGTGTGAATTAAATTGTGTGTATGTCTGTAGAAATTGTCTTTGTTTGTATGGCTGTGGAAACGGAATTTCGTTTGAGCCTCACTGAGGCTCAAATGACAATAAATGGTATTGTATTGTATTGTAGTTGCAACTCCTATGTAGATACATTTTTTCCTGATTTAGGTGGTGCCATTTTGAGTTTTTCTTTGTGCTGGGTAGCACTGCACTTTGCCAGTGGAGCTGCAGTGTTCCACGATAGGATTGAAAGGGCTAATCCTCATTTGGAAACCTGCCCCAAAATCGTTGGCTTCCTTGATTAAATTTTCTTTGGAATTTTAAATCCAATGTACTGATGGTAAACAGTGCAAATTGAGTTTTGTTGTCTGAAGGTCAGCTTTTAACACGAGCCTGTGAATGGCTACCCCCTGGTGCAGGCAGAACGCCAACAGTTTGTAGAAAAGTTAAACAATGGATCTTTCTTTTTAATTTCTTTAAATCCTTTCTATTTTACTGCCTGGTTGCAATGAAAGTGATTCCACAGATCTCAAACAGTGGGTTGATTTGTGTCCAGATCCCCAAGTGTCTAAGCTTCCTGCATGTCAGAAAGTAAAGCTATCCCTTTGGCCTCCCTTTTTGCCCATTCTGAGATTGGTTAAAAGTGACCTTGAAGAGGTATAATTGTTTTAAAGATGCAATGGTTTCATTAACATTTGAGAAATAGATACCGTGTATTCTCTGCTGGTCACCTTCACACAGCATGGACACAAGCCGTAGACACAAAAAACTGGAGTAACTCAGCGTTTCGGAAGGGTCGAGACCCTTCTTCCGAACGTCACTCATTCCTTCTCTCCAGAGGTGCTGCCTGTCCCGCTGAGTTACACCAGCTTTTTGTGTCTATTTATGGTTTAAACCAGCATCTGCAGTTCCTTCTTTCACATGGACACACGCCTTTCACCCCATTAAGATCATCCCCAACCATCAAGCATCCTTTCAATTAATCCTAATAAGTCTGGCCTGCATTTCACTTCTGTTCTAAATACAGTTGACTACTAATTTTGCCCTGAAATGGCTCAAGAAAGCATTCCTCGATATTTCCACCTTCTTCGAGCAAAAGGGCTGGGCCAAAGTATCATGGGTGACCATACCTCAACAAAGTATTTTTTTAAATGCCCTGTAGAGGTGCCATTGGTTCTGGTTTGTCAATGCCTGCTTCAATCCATGTCTTTTATATATTACATTTGTTAAGTATGCCAATATATCTTATATAAACATCATTGTCCCGTTATATTTCCGTGTAGCATGTGGGACAGATTTTCCCATTTTCAAGACTTTATTGTAAAATCAACTGTTGCATATCGTGTCTGCAGTTACAAATGATTTATCACTAAATATTTCATTATTGCAGATCCCCATACCTGCTGCAATACTGATGCACAGAAGGAAAATCACGTTGCTGTTTGTAGTGTCATATAACTATTAAATTATCTATCTATTCATAACCCAATGGGTCCCACAGTCTAGTAATGAATAAAAAGGACATGAGGATGCCCTATATTTTGTTGTTATAGCAGATACCTCTCATCTTTGGTTGACATTTTCAGTGCATTTGCACCTGCAGCTAATTATATATTTCGTTTAAAATAACGTGCAGGAAACTTTCATCTTCATGACTTGAGCAATAATCTGGCAGAGCAGATTTGGGTGCAGCCACTATCAACACTCACATCGTCCCACCCGCCCATCTGTGTACACATTCAGAAGCAAGTGTGCTGCTGCCACAGTTGTATAGCCTGCTGGGAAAGAAGGGTGATTGGATTTGACAAATAAAGTTCATCCCTTTATAAAATTTGTTCTCAAGGCAAAGATCCCTGTTCAAAATAGATATACTTAGACAATTATGGTAAATCGTGATCAGCCAAGGTAGCACTCTGGATGCACCATATATTCAATTGTGCAAGAGTTCCGTGCATCCTTCTATAGTCCCCCACTATTGTACAATTAGGGAGTGGTAGGTGGTAAATTAGGGAGTGGAATGAAGTTGGAAGGGGAGACATATGAGCATGAATAAATGTAAGAATTATCAATGTATCGCAGCTCGACTAAATAGTCAACATGATCAATGAAGTACCAGAGAGGAAGGATCTCACACTTAAGACCAACATTGTCTACCAACCTAATCCATTGCACCACACAGAATTCTGACAATAAAGACGTGACTGGATTATCGGGAGCTTTATCTTGGGAGCCACCTCTCAGCCGAGACATCAAAAGGTGCAACTGGCGCATCTGCTCCCTCACAGCGCCGCAACCCTGGGTTCGATACTTGGGTGCTGTATGTGTGAAGTTTGCACATTCTCCCTGTGACTGCATCTAAACTGAACTTTTCCGAAGGAAGAGGACTCTTCCAAAATACTTAACAACCAATAAAGTATATGGAGAAGTGTTCCAATATAGAAAAGTGTAGCAGCTAATTTCCACACAGTAAGATGTTACAAACAGAATGGAAAATTAAGCAGATAATCAATTTTAATTCCGTTGCTTGAGGGACACCAGAGTTTTCATTTTAAAGAAAACAATAGAATCTTAATTTCAAAGACAGAATTCGTGACAAGCTACTTTTGGATTTTGAGTCCAAATTCTGTGCTTGAGGGTCCGAACTCATGACCTTTTGACTCAATAGCAAGAGTACCACTACGAAGCGACAGCTGAATATTAGATTGGAGTTAGTTTTAATTCTGACCACGTCATCCCAGAATGAACGTCAGATTCAACGAGTTGAAGTGACAGATGTGTAAAGAATTAAGAGATTGTGAATAACGTTGAGGTAATAGGTCAGTAATGTTCTCAATTCATGGCAGAGGCAGCGCAGAGCTGAATAACATTTTCCTACTTCTTTTATTGTTATGGTACTATAATCATTCCCAAAACTGTAGGCTGCAGAAAGGAGTAAATTATACAGGATTTTTGACATTGATTAATGACCTAATTCTGAAGTCGTTTATGAGCAAGCAGGTCCGGTAAAAGCTGGATCTATCTTGTAAAGCCTTCATAATCTAAAATTGCACATAAAACTTTGAAAATTGGGCAAATTACATACACTTCTACTGTAGCCTTGCTCATCAGAGCTCTTATTTGAGCATCCTACAGCAGAACAATGCATTATGAAGCTGACACCAAAGTTCACCTTTCCTCCAGTTCAAACATGTCTGACGACTCCTGTAGTGGCCATTTGGCTTGTTTTATGTGTCATTAATTATGGCATGTGTCTTTAAATTTTAGACTGCCCGTTACATTGTGGGTGGGATTTATGACGTACTCTAGGGCGTGTTTGGAGCTAAGTTTCTTGCGCAGAGTTTCTTAGTTTCTTAGTTTAGTTTTGGACCAGCATGAGGAAGGCATGCCCTTTGATCATGCGAAGCGTAGCGGCAACACGAGGAGTTTTCTAACCTTTAAAGCGATAAGCTAGAGTTCGATCAAGATTATAGTGTACAAGTCGGAAGAGGTTTGGCTGTACAATAAATAATCTATTAATCAAAACACTGTTATGAAGATTTATCTGTGAAGAAACTCTGAAGGTCTTTGACGGAAAGCTCTCCTTAATCATGTAGTCCACTTAGTGGCTAGAGGGAGTAATCTCTTGAACGATATACAAATCTGATGCTACAACTCCCACATGCAGATCCCCGTTATAATCCAACATTCATATAAGGCCCAGCTTTGATTGTTGAGCTTGTGGCTAAGAGTGATACAGGTTTCCGTGTCCAGCCCTCACTTCTGTCCTTATCTGTGATTATGTGGCATCTTCTCCCACAAGTCACTTCAAGTCAAGTCAAGTCACTTTTATTTCTATAGCACATTTAAAAAACAACTTTCGTTGACCAAAGTGCTTTACATTGGTGGAGGTATTAACGTTATACAACATTGGTTCATAGATTAAGTACATACATACATATAGCCCTCCCTCAGAGGACGGTCAAGAAAGGCTTGAAAGGCACAAGGGATGGAAAATTGTGCTAACGTGTACACTAGCAATATTTCTCCTACGGTTGAATAGCAGGAAATTAGGGGTATTGTCGGAGTTAAGAATGTGAGGGAATGTTACTTTCCAAATCCTGTTTAATAGATTGTTGTTAGGCAAGTTAAGAGTTTATGTTATGAACAATGTGTGCAAGGGTTTGATGATGAGGAGGATGTGGATGTGTTTACTAAGTTCAACTGGTACAATGGTATTTTGTCTTCTTTCAGTGCTGGAACGAGGTCCTTCAGGTTAGACTCCTGACACAAACTTCCTCTGACCTACTCCCACTGATGCTTAACGATTTGCCTTGATGATTTCCTCTCATCTTGTGGTAGTGCATCCCTCCTCCAACTCGCTCACCAGAGCGTAATTAATAAGAAAGAGTCAGCGTTTTCTATATATCTTCCTGCAGTTTTTCCAAATGTGCTCATTAGTCACAATGCATATTCTCTTTGGGGGGTGCTGGCTTGGATTCCATTATATCAATCCAGCCCAGTTGCTGCTAGCCTCTTCAGACATTGAGTTGCACGTATATAGTGCTAGCACACCATTGCAATCATAAAATTAGGTTTAAAGATGTATTCCACATGTGAACTCCAACAGGCCTGGTTCCAACAGGCATGGGCCAATGCACATTACAAATTCCTAGCCCGTTCCTGTGGACCTTTATTTTTCCTGTGTTGATCACAGCAGTTCTCAGGAGATTAATATTTAATTCCTGGAGATTCCAGGACAATCCCCGAGGATTTGTAAACCTAGCCGCCAGGGTTCTGATTTCTGATGCGTTTCGAATCACTGATTCTTTCAATTAGGTTGCCAAAGCTAAAAAGGAGTATTACAAGCCAGAAGCTCTTAACGACAGTGGCCCTTTAAAATGTTTAATTGTGTCACAAAGCTCTTGAGCCTAAGCCAAGTTCCCAGCTTCAATTCTGAAAGCAAGATTTTGGCATTGTGCACAGTCTTTGGACCATGGTCTGTTAGGAAACTTTTATAAACATTGGCAAACAACTGTGCTAATGTTTCCATGCAGCCCTCCATTACAAAACCATCTAATGTTATACTGACATTTTGCTTCCTGTATTGTTTGGCACTAGATTAACAACCTGGAAGAGTGTTTCCTGGAGCCTTCACAATATCTCCAGTGAAAGGAAACAACATCAATGTGCAATACTGACTTGGCATATTTTTGTTTGCCTGGTATAAGTTTATATTTGTGTCTATTTCTGTAAAAATATGAGGCTTTAACTAGAGAATTTAAAACATTTCAACTTTCAACACTTCTCTCTTTTTACTTTGAAATTATCTTTGATCCAACAACAAAATGAACTATATATTCTTTCACAATATTTTATCCGAAACACTCGACATCCCTTCCAGCACCTTTCCAATTCTGTTTTATTTTCCTTGAACATTTCTACTTGAGCAAAGGTGATTTGAACATTGTCCCATTTAAAGATTTTAACAATGGATATCCAAAATAGAAAGAGAATGTCCTTTTCAGAAATGACACTTTTCCATGTTTGTTTAAATTGTTATTGTTTGTGAAGGAATCACTTTACCAAGAACCTACATCAGGAGCATTACACATACATTACATCACAATAGGTCCATGACATTGGTAAGTCTCCTCCCACCAGAGCATTACAGCTTTTGAAGGTGAACTGGGAAGGTGAACAAACTGGGTAGTTTGTAGAGGAATGAGAAAGTGGGTCATGGGGGGAAATGGGAAATGCCTTGTTAAAGTTCCTAATATTTCAAAAGTAATCTTTGTCTACAAAAACCTTTGGAACAATCAAAGGACAGAAAATGTATTACCTGTATATTAATGCAAGTCTTTCTTTTCTGTTTCAGAAAGGACATTTACATCCAGGGACATGAGACAAGGGAACATGACTCATACGCAATGACCCATGGAAATATATTTGTGAAATCCCGTGACACAATTCATCAAAAACTAATCATGTGGCAGAAAATAAAAATTTGTTGATTTTGAAAACCCACCTTTCCTGGAAGTGGAAGTCTGATTTTTTCGGGATAACTATTTCATGGAGAGTGGTAGCTCCATCTGGAGGAGGCACACTGGCATTCCCTTAAATCAGTTCCAGAACAACTTTTTTTTCTCCTCTAATAATTAATAATGATTAGCACCGAGTGTCCAAGGCATGATTTCTAAATATGCAGATGACGCATGCATGGAGGCATGGTAAACCCAGAGGAGGATAATGATAATTTTCAAGGACGTATTGATAGGCTGCACAAACATATTTATTTATGCAGCGATTTAGTCCAGGTTTAGGGAGCAGGTGAGAAATGTGAAGTGTAATGTATTGGCAGGAAGAATGAGATGATAGAATATAAACAGAAGGCACCATGAACCATCCGACCAACAACTAGAGAGCAGTAATGAGCTACTATCTACCTCATTGGAAAGCCTTGGACTATCTTTGATCAGACTTTACTGGACTTTATTTTGCACTGAACATTATTCATGTGTCCCTTTATCATGTATCTGTACTCTGTAGATGGCTCAATTATAATCATTGCACTCTTTCCACTGACTGGTTAGCATGCCACATAGCTTTTACCTGTACCTCGGTACACGTGACAATAAACAAAACGAACTAATTTTCAAAAGGGATAGACAGATATCTGAGGGTATATGTGCATAGTTTATTTTTGAAGTAATATGGTAGGTTGTGAATATAATTTTTTAAAAGCATACAAGATCCTGGGCATTATAAAGCATAGTGCACAAAAACAAGGAATTCATGATAATAATAAATTTATTTTATTTATGGGCACCTTTCAAGAGTCTCAAGGACACCTAAATATGATAGACCTCATAATACAGCAGTAACCAAAGTACGGGGTGATACACTTTAAAACAAAATGTGAAAGCTTTTGAAGGAGGTGCAGCAGGGATACACAAAAGTAATTCCAGGCTTGAGAGATATTAGTTATCTGGATAGAATGAAAAAGCTGGAAATATTCTCCCTGGAACAGAAGTTGCAAATTGTCGATAACAATATTTACCCATGATAACTGTTGTCTTGATAACAGCATTCTTCCTGTCAACACATTAATTGTGAGAGAAAAAAATAATCTGAAAATCTGATATATAAAAATAGAATTGACTGGAAACACTACTTAGCATTACGGAAAGGGGCACAAAATAAACATTTCAGGTCGAAGACCCTTCATCAGAAAAGTCAAAAAGTTTTTAACCTAAAACATCAACTCTGTTTTCTTCCTGCTGATGTTACCTGAATTGTTGATTGCTTCTACCATTTTCTATGAATATTTAAACCCATTAATGCAATAGACAGTAGATTGGGAATAATTTATCTCATTGGCAAAGGAGTCGAAAACTAGGAGACATGGAACAATGGTGATTTGCATAAGAACTAAAAGTGCCATTGGGATGGGTTTTTTGCACAATAATTGTTGGATTTTGAAATGCACTGTTAGGAGGTAGTAGTAAAGTCAGATTTAACTGGGACTAGGATCTTGGACAGCAATTCTCCAGAGGACCTGAGATAAGGTTGTATAAGACGTTGGAGGGGCCAAATTTGGAGAATTGTGTTAAGTTTTGGACACCATAGGAAGGATGTTGTTAAGCTGAGGAGAGTGCAGAGAAGATTTACGAGAATGTTGCCAGAATGTCTTTTAATCAGAATAGGGGAATCAAGAACCAGGGGACATAGGTTTAAGGTGAGAAGGGAAAAATTTAATAGGAACCTTAAGGGCAACTTTTTGACACAGAGTGTGATGGGTATATGGAATGAATTGTTAAACCTAATACTATAAAAACATTTAAAAGGCATTTGGACAGGTACAGGAAAGGTTTAGAGGGAAATGGGCCAAATGCAGGCAGGTGGGACTTGTTGGACAAGTTGGGCAAGTTTCTGTGCTGCATGACTTTATGACTATGTAACATCACTGCAGCTAAATTGGCACAATTAAGAATCTAACAAAAGAAAGGTAACTCTGACAAGTTGAATACACATTGTTGGAGACACAAAAGACTGCAATGCTGAAATCCAGTGCAAAAATGAAACTGTTGGAGGAACTCAGCGGGTCAGGAAACATCTGTGGAGGGTAATAGACAATAGCTATTTTGGGTAGAGTTGATAATATATGCATTTTCTTGCTGTAGATTGTTTCATTTAAAAATGATGGAAAGAAGCGGGCAGTGATGAAGGAAAGCAAAAAAGTGTAAACATTTCCAAGAAAATAAATCTGTCTAATTTCTGGCACTGTAAGACAGCAACTCAACCACTGGGTCACTGTGCCGCCCCTGAAGCAAAGTATTATTAAATTCAACGCAGAATATTCAAACTGTTTATACTTGAAAGTGTCCCCAGATCCTAATACTCCTTTTATAAATAGATATTCAGTCAACCTTCTTCACTTTATCTGTCCATGTCATGCTACATGTTTTATATGAATGCTGTGTGCAGCCAGAATGATAAGCAATGATCATTGAGTGTGCACGAGCAAGTGTTTCAACTCTGTCTGCAAAAAAGGCATTAGGTTTGATCACAAACCAGCATGGATCCACCTCTCTCAGCAAACTGATAAGAACAGATCGCAGCATTGAAGATATAGTCCTTAGATAAATGTCATCATCACCGCCATTTTGATCACGATGTAAACTGACAACCATTCCTTCACCCCCCCCCACCCCACCTTCTGCAGATACATTTTGCCTCACATGTAACCATATGAATCATAGTTAGACAAGGGTGAGATGCTGGAAGACTGGTTTACATGAACTTCATCTTGACATTTGGCATGACAAGCTGTTCTGGAAGATTAGGTCATATCAGTTCTCGGGAGATCTAGCTCAAAACAGATTTGGCTTCATGATAGGAAGCAATGGATAGTGGTGGAAGGTTGTTTTTCGGACTAGAGGCCTACAATTATTGCTGTGCCTCAGGAATTGGTGCGAGGCCTGGTGCTGTTTGTCATCTATATCAACAATTTTGAGGAGAATTTACAAGGCATGATTAGTCAGTTTGCAGATGACACTACAGTAAGTGGTATGATAGACAGTGAAGATGATGATCAAAAACTACAGCTGGGCAAGTAGGCCGAGGAATGGTTAATGGAGTTTACTTCAGATAAATGTGAATGGTATGTTTTGAAAAGTCTAACTGGGGCAGGACCTTCACACTGAATGATATGGTCCTGTAGTGAAAGTGATATCAAAAAGTGGTGGACACCACCCAGTCAATCAGGAGTACTAATTTCCCCATCTTCGTAGGAATCTATAGGAGGAGCTGCCCCAAAAGGCACCCGGCATCATCAAAGAAGCGCACCACCCAGGCCATGGTCATATTTCACTCGTACCATCGGGAAGAAGGTTTACGAGTAAAAAAAACGTAAGTTCCAGTTTCATAGCTTCTTCCCAACAACCATCAGGCTCTTGAACACTACCAAACACTAATAAACTATTAATGGACCTGTCCCACTTATGCAACTTTTTAGGCGACTGCAGGAGACTATGCGGTCGCCACATGTTCGTGGGTGGTTGCCAGGTAGTTGCCTTCATAGTCGTGAGGAGTTCCTGCATTTTGGGAACTAGTCGAGGCCTCATTCTGGTCGCCACTAATTTTTCAACGTGTTGAAAAATTTGCATCGACCATAATGAAGCCGTCATGGAGTTGCGATAATTCTCATGCCGTAGGTGCAGTGGTAGTGGGTTGCCAGGAGGTCGAAGAGTGTCATAGGTTCTCGTAGGTTGTAGCCGGTGCTGACCGTGAATCTCTTGGCTCATTGGGAAAAAAAACGTAAGCAGTAGTTTTCTGAACCAAGGATAACCGACCGGTAATGTTAATGTCTGCGAGCCACACAGCGTGTATCTCTGGCTTCTTAAAAGGTGTCTCCATTCCTTCTCCCCCCCCTCTTTTAAAGGACTTAGGTGACCCTTCTCATACACTGTGCTTTCACCGTCTTAATTGCAGCGCCAACCTTCCTGTTCATCGCGGTGTGTGTGTCTGTATCATATTCGCTTTGCACTGTGTGAATTTCACTCAGGCAGCGCTCCTCCCGCTTTCCCTAATATTGGGCTTTTTAATTTATTGATATTTCTTGTTTGTTATGTTATCTCTATGTACTGTCTTTACAGGCCTGTTATGCTGCTGCAAGTAAGAATTTCTTTGTTCCATTGTAAGTACACATGACACTCTCCATCTTGACATGTTTCGCCATCTGCCATGTTGTTATCCACTTATTTAAAATGAGTTATAAAAGAGTTTCCCCTCAAGTTCCTACAAAATCTTTCCCCTCAAATCTATGTCTTCTGGTTCTCGAGTGGTCAGACAAGAGGATAGAAGAGTTGTGAATTGCATGTGGCCTCACTCTGGCAATGGAGGACAGCAAGGTAAATATGGGAATGGGAAGAGGGGTTAAAATGATTTGCAACCGGGAGATCTAGTAGGACCTGGCGTACTGTGCATTGGGTGAAATGGTCACAGAGCCAACTTTTGGTCTCACCAATGTACAAGAGGCCACATCAGATTCAGATTCAGATTCAATTTTAATTGTCATTGTCAGTGTACAATACAGAGACAACGAAATGCATTTAGCATCTCCCTGGAAGAGCGACATAGCAAATGATTTAAATAAATAATAATAAGTGATAATAAGTGTCCGGGGGGTGGGGGGGTGATTGGCAGTCACCGAGGTACGTTGTTGAGTAGAGTGACAGCCGCCGGGAAGAAGCTGTTCCTGGACCTGCTGGTTCGGCAACGGAGAGACCTGTAGCGCCTCCCGGATGGTAGGAGGGTAAACAGTCCATGGTTGGGGTGAGAGCAGTCCTTGGCGATGCTGAGCGCCCTCCGCAGACAACGCTTGCTTTGGACAGACTCAATGGAGGGGAGCGAGGAACCGGTGATGCGTTGGGCAATTTTCACCACCCTCTGCAATGCCTTCCGGTCGGAGACAGAGCAGTTGCCATACCATACTGTGATGCAGTTGGTAAGGATGCTCTCGATGGTGCAGCGGTAGAAGTTCACCAGGATCTGAGGAGACAGATGGACCTTCTTCAGTCTCCTCAGGAAGAAGAGACGCTGGTGAGCCTTCTTGATCAGAGTTGAGGTATTGTGGGTCCAAGAGAGGTCATCGGAGATGTTGACTCCCAGGAACCTGAAGCTAGAAACACGTTCCACCTCCGTCCCGTTAATGTGGATGGGGGTGTGCGTGCCGCCCCTGGACTTCCTGAAGTCTACAATGAGCTCCTTGGTCTTCTTGGAGTTAAGGGCCAGGTTGTTGTCAGTGCACCATGCTGCTAAGTGCTGGACCTCCTCCCTGTAGGCCGACTCATCGTTGTTGCTGATGAGGCCAATCACCGTTGTATCATCTGCATACTTGATGATGGTGTTAGTACCATGTACAGGTGTGCAGTCATAGGTGAAGAGGGAGTAGAGGAGGGGGCTCAGCACACAGCCCTGTGGAACGCCGGTGTTCAGGGTGAGGGTTGAAGAGGTGTGCTTGTCTAACCTAACAGACTGGGGTCTGTTGGTTAGAAAGTCCAGTATCCAGTTGCAGAGGGAGGGGTCGATGCCCAGGTTACCGAGTTTGGTGATCAGTTTTGATGGTATAATGGTGTTGAATGCTGAGCTGTAATCGATGAACAGCATTCTTACGTAAGTGTCTCTGTTGTCGAGGTGGGAGAGGGCGGAGTGAAGTGCCGTTGAGATGGCATCCTCCGTACTCCTGTTCTTGCGGTAGGCAAACTGATAGGGATCCAGTGTGGGGGGTAGGCAGCTTTTGAGGTGTGCCAGGACCAGCCTCTCGAAGCACTTGGTGATGATGGGGGTAAGTGCAACTGGGCGGAAGTCGTTGAGGCTTGCCGCAGTGGAGTGTTTTGGCACTGGCACGATGGAGGTGGTTTTAAGGCACGTGGGGACAACTGCTTGGGCAAGTGACAGGTTGAAGATGTCAGTCCAGACGTCTGTCAGCTGCGCAGCACAGGCCCTGAGCACGCGCCCGGGGATGCCGTCAGGGCCAGCAGCTTTACGTGCATTAGTCCTACTCAGTGCCACGAATACGTCGTAGGGGGTGAGTGTGAGGGGTTGGTGATCGGCAGGTAGCACAGCCTTGATGGCTGTCTCTAGATTGTCCCTGTCAAAGCGGCCATAGAAGTGGTTAAGCTCCTCAAGGAAGGAGGCGTCGCTGGATGTGGGGGTGGTGTTGGAGGGTCTGTAGTCCGTGATGGCCTGGATGCCTTGCCACATGCGTCGGGGGTCGGAGTTGTTGTTGAAGTGCTCCTCAATCCTGAGCTTATGGCAGTGCTTGGCCTTCTTGATGCCCCTCTTCAGGTTAGCCCTGGCTGAACTGTAGGCTCGAGCATCGCCTGACCTGAAAGCGGTGTCCCGTGCTTTCAGCAGTAGCCTGACCTCGCTGTTCATCCATGGCTTCTGATTCGGGAATATGGTCACCTGTTTGAGGGAGGTGACACTATTGATGGTGGAGTTTATAAAGTCCAGAACAGAGGATGTGTAGGAATCAATGTCCGTGTGGGAGTCAAGGGTGGCCTGGGCTGCAAACGCCTTCCAGTCAGTGTTTCCAAAACACTGCTGAAGTGTGAAGTCCGCTTCCTCTGACCAGACTTTAACTGTCCTCACAGTTGGTTTAACCCGTCTGATGAGTGGGGAGTACTTAGGGAGCAGGAACAATGAGACGTGATCAGACTGACCAAGGTGGGGGAGGGGGATGGCTTTGTAAGCTTCAGCCATGTTGGTGTAGACTTTGTCCAGTGTCTTGTCTACTCTAGTGGGGAAGGAGACATGTTGGTGGAATTTGGGGAGTTTTTGGTCTCTCTCACATTGGGAACACCAGATGCAGTAGCTGAGGTTAGAAGAGGTGCACGCAGTGGCGTAGCGTGGGGGGGGGGGGGGGGGGGCAGAGGGGCAGTTGCCCCGGGCGCTAAATTTTTAGGGGCGCAAAAAATAGTTGGATAAATTTTTTTTTATAAAATGGCAAAAAAAATTGTTCTAAAGGCACGCTGCACCTCTTTAGCAGCCTCCCCCTGAATTATTGTAATAAAATGTAATTTATTTTGCCATTTTATAATTTTTTTTATCTAACAATTTTTTTGCGCCCCTAAAAATTTATCCAACAACTTTAACCAAATTTTAACCAACCAGCGATCTCTGCGCCGAGGCCACTGCCACTGTCCCAGCCGCCGCTGTCGTCCACTGGGCCCGTGGCCTCGGCGCAGGCGGAGACGGGGGATACGACAAAAGAAGTCGCATCCCCCGAAGGAAGAGACCAAAAACCGCTAATGAGGCGCAATATTTTAAACTGCCCCGGGCGCGCAAAACCCACCCTACGCCACTGGGTGCACGTGAACCTCTATCTCACCTGGAAGGACTGCTGGGGTCCCTGGATGGTTAGGGAGGAGGAATAGGAATTACATATCCTGAGGTTGCACGGGAAAGTACCCAGAGAGGAAGTGGTATGAGTGTTAGATGAGTGAACCAAGGATTTACGGAAGGAGTGTGAGGGTAGAACTACGGGACACAAAGGAGATGAGGGATCCATCGATGACAGCTGGGGGGAAACCACATTTACTATCAAAATACGACATCTCAGATGTCCAAGAATACAAAGCCTTATCTTAGGAATAGATACCGCAGAAATTGAGAAATTGACAGGAATCAAGAGATGTTGTTGAGGGTGAGGACAAGTTCTGCCAGGCTGAGGAGAGTATTTGTATTTGAGATTGTTTAGGTCTCCGTGCAAGGAAGAACTGGAGGGTCTTGAAACCTTCCTGGTGGGGAATGGAAATGCAAAGGGAGTGGACGTCCATGGTAAAGATGATGCAATGGGAGCTTAAAAATAAAAGTCATTGAAGAGTTGAAGGGTGTGTGAGGTGTCGTGGATGTTGGTTGGAAGGAACTGGATGGGGGGGGGGGGGGGAGGAACTCACTAACTAAAGGGAGAAGTTGGGTAGGCTGGGACTCTATTACTTCAAATGCAGGAGGATGAGGGGTGATCTTATAGAGGTGCATAAAATCATGAGAGGAATAGATCAGGTAAATGAACAGTCACCTGCCCAGACTAGGTGAATTGAGGACCAGAGGATGTAGGTTTAAGGTGAAGGAAAAAAGATTTGATCAGAACTTTTTCACACAAAAGGTGGTGGGTGTATGGAACAAGCTGCCAGAGGAGGTAGTTGAGGCAGGGACTATCCCCAATGTTTAAGGAACAGTTAGACAGGTACATGGGTATGACAGGTTTGGAGGGATATGGACCAAACTCGGGCAGGTAGGACTAGTGTAGCTGGGTAATGTTGGCCGGTGTGGGCAAGCGGCCTGTTTCCTCGCTGTATCACTCTATAATATGTTTAAGAAGGAACTGCAGATGCTGGAAAATCGAAGGTAGACAAAAATGCTGGAGAAACTCAGCAGATGAGGCAGTATCTATGGAGCAAAGGAAATAGGCAAAGTTTTGGGTCGAAACCCTTCTTCAGACTGATGTGAGGGTGGGGGGTGGGAAGAAGAAAGAAAGAGGTGGAGTCAGTGGGCTGAGGGAGAGCTGAGAAGGGAAGGAGAAAGTGGTGAAATTAGAGGTCAATGTTCATACCGCTGGGGTGCAAACTGCCCAAGCGAAATATGAGGTGCTGCTCCTCCAATTTACGGTGGTCCTCACTCTGGCCATGGAGGAGGCCCAGGACAGAAAGGTCGGATTCGTAATGGGAGGGGGAGTTGAAGTGCTGAGCCACCGGGAGATCAGTTTGGTTATTGCGAACCGAGTGGAGGAAGGCAATAGATGAGGTTGGAGGAGGTGCAGGTGAACCTCTGACGCACCTGTACCTTTGTAGGGTACGTCAAACAATCCTTGATTGAAGCGTACCGTGGCCCTATCCCCGAACTCTACCTCCGCTACATCGACAACTGCATTGGTGCTACCTCCTGCACCCACACACAACTCATTGACTTCATCCATTTCACCACTAACTTCCATCCGGCATTCAAATACATTGGACCATTTCCGACATTTCCCTACCATTTCTTCTCCTCACTATCTCCATCGCAGGTGATAGACTACTGACCGACATCCACTATAAACCCACTAACTCCCATGGCTATCCGGACTACACTTCTTCCCACCCTGCTTCCTGTAAGGACTCCATCCTGTACTCCCAATTCCTCCGTCTACACCGCATTTGCACCCAGGATGAGGTTCCATACCAGGGCATCGGAGATATCCTTATTCTTCAGGGAACGGGGTTTCCCCTCTTCTACTATAGATGAGGCTCTCATCAGGGTCTCTTCTATACCCCGTGACTCTGCTCTCACTCCCCATCCCCCCCCACTCATCCTCACCTTCCACCCTACCAGCCGTCACATACAACAAATAATCCTCTAACATTTTCGCCACCTCCAACGTGATGCCACCACTTGCCACATCTTCCCATCTCCTGCCGTCTGCTTTCCGCAGAGAACGTTCCCTCCGTAACTCCCTGGTCAATTTGTCCCTTCCCACACGTACCACCCCCTCTCCGGGCACTTTCCCTGGCAACCGCAGGAAATGCTACACTTGTCGCATTACCTCCACCCTTGACTCCATTCAAGGACCCAAGCAGTTGTTCTAGGTGCGGCAGAGGTTCACCTGCACCTCCTCCAACCTCATCTATTGCATCCGCTGCTCTAGATGTCAGCTGCTCTACATCAGTGAGACCAAACGTAGGCTTGGCGATCGCTTCGCCGAACACCTCCACTCGGTTCGCACTAACCAACCTGATCTCCTGGTGGCTCAGCACTTCAACTCCCCCTCCCATTCCGAATCTGACCATTCTGTCCTGGGCCTCCTCCATGGCCAGAGTGGGGCCCACCGAAAATTGGATACGCAGCACCTCATATTTCGCTTGGGCAGTTTACACCCCAGCGATATTTACATTGACTTCTCTAATTTCAGGTAGTCCCTACTTTCGCCTCCCCTTCTCAGCTCTCCCACAGACCACTGGAAAGGAAGAGGTCTTCCTTTCTTCTTCCCACCCTCACATCAGTCTGAAGAAGGGGTCTCGACCTGAAACGTTGCCTATTTCCTTCGCTCCATAGATGCTGCCTCGCTCGCTGAGTTTCTCCAGCATTTTTGTCTACCTTCACTCTATAATATCCCTGGGTGAGAACTCAACAGCAAAGATCCTAGAGGAGCTGCTCTATAGTCTTTGCTCAACAGTGTGGGATGAGCATGGTAATATATGCTTCTGCGCAGGCGCCGATAGGCATGCGTGGCTGCAGAGTGCGCATGCGCGGTGAGTAAGGCAGCTGCGGTTTGAAGCCAGGACGCGGGCGGCGCGAGTCCCACCCGAGCGCGGGGCGAGTCCGTTAGCAGCGAGCGAGCGAGCGGGCGGCGTCTACTCGCCTCACACACAAGCGATGGCAGCGTGCGGGTCTGGCCAGCAGCTGCGAGAAGATGCTTTGGTCGACTTCTTGGCAAAGAACGGCGGCCGTGTCCAAAACAAGGAGCTGGTGGAGAGGTTCAAAACGTTTATCAACGACCCCGAGCCGCAGCTGAAAGGTGAGCGAGCGGCCGAGCGTCCGTCCGCTGGTCAAGCACCTGGTTAGACAAGAAAATGCTGGACACCCGAAACGTCACCCGCTCCTTCTCTCCTGAGATGCTTCCAGCCCCACTGAGTTACTCCAGCATTTTGTGTCTGCCTTCGGTGTAAACAGCATCTGTAGTTTCCTCCAACCCAACTCCTCGATGGTTATTGTGGCGGAGTTTATGCCGCGCATGTCTGGGTTGATGGCGGTGTGAATCGTCATCCCAAGTGCCAGTCACAGGAGGATGTCCTGGGCGTGGGTGGTCCTGGGCCGCTCTGTAATCTTTGGTCCTGGGGGCGCGTCAGGTTTACTCCAGTAGGTGTGGGGTGAAGTGGAAGGTAACGGGGAGGAGGGGCGTGACAGACATGGCCATGTGTGTGTGGCAAGATCAGTAATCATTGTCCTGATTAATTTTACTGATTGTATGCCTCCTTGTCATCTTCCCCATATCTGACAATGAACCATTCTACATGTCCTAGGTAGACAAAACCGCTGGAGAAACTCAGCGGGTGAGGCATCATCTATGGAGCGAAGGACTTTGCTGCCTCATCCGCTGAGTTTCTCCAGCTTGTCTACCTTTGATTTTTCCGGCATCTGCAGTTCTTTCTTAAACATTCTACATTTCCTTGTCGTCGTCTGATTTGATCTGTCCTTTTCATGCCTGCATAAGTTCACAAGTTGTAGGGGTAGAATTGGGCGATTCGGCCCATTGAGTCATCTCCATCTTTCAATCATGGCTGACCTTGTCTCCTAATCCCATTTTTCTGCCTTCTCCCCATGACCCCTGCCTCCTATTTTAATCACGAATGTGTCTATTTCTGCCTTAAAAATATCCACTGACATGGCCTCCATAGGCCTCTGTGGCAATGAGTTCCACAGATTAACTACCCTCTGACTAAAGAAGTTCCTCGTCACCCCCTTTCTAAAAGAGCGCTCTTTAATTCTGAGGCTATGACCTCTGGTCCTAGACTCACCCACCAATGGAAACATCCTTTCCGCATCCACTCTTACTATGCCTTACTCTTTCATATTTCTAGACTCCCTCTCTCCTGACTCACAGGCTGAAGAAGGGTCTTGACCTGAAACGTCATCCCCAAAGATGCTGCCTGCCCCCTAAGTTACTCCAGAATTTTGTGTCCACAATAAAAATAATTACTCTGTTATCAACATACTCAGCGAAAGTGCAATGACTTGTAGATTTCTGAAAAGGACCAATGTGATTTGGTTAAGATCCTACAGCCTTATACTAGGGCATATAAACTCATTGGTGCACTCATAATATTGGCTATTTGAAGAAAGACATGCTGGCCACTGGATGAGTGCTGCTGCCAAGGGTCAAAAGAAATCCAGATCACAATGAAGTTTTACTTGGCTGGCTTCATTATAGTGTGTTTACGAATCCATTGTTTTCTAGTTGTAGCTACTATCCAATGCTGATAATTTCATTATGGTTCTGATTGGGGTTTGTCAGGATGACCATTAAAGTATTCTGACATTGAATATGTTGTACTTGTATAAAACAAATCATGTAAATGAGTCATGGGTTCATTGTACTTGGAGGTCATGGTATTTGAGTTCTGGAACCCTTGTCCCAATGGTAGCAGCAAGTTGAGAACATGGCCAGGATGGCGTATGTCACCACTTTCTGCAGCCTTCTTGGTTCTTAGATATTCGAGTTACTGAACCAGAATGTGATGCAACCAGACTATGCTGATAGAGTAGTTTGCTACATACTGAATCATAATGAAGTAGTGACATTGATTTCTATATGCTTGCATGAATGTGCTGATCCCAGGTCGAATCTATTGCATCTGCTGCTCTAGCTGCTCAGTGAGACCAAGTGTAGGCTTGGCGATCGTTTCGCCGAACACCTCCGCTCGGTTCACAATAACCAACCTGATCTCCCGGTGGCTCAGCACTTCAACTCCCCCTCCCATTCCGAATCCGACCTTTCTGTCCTGGGCCTCCTCCATGGCCAGAGTGAGGACCACCGTAAATTGGAGGAGCGGCACCTCATATTTCGCTTGGGCAGTTTGCACCCCAGTGGTATGAACATTGACTTGTCTAATTTCAGGTAGTCCTTACTTTCTCCTCCTCAGCTCTCCCTCAGCCCTCTGGCTCCACCTCTTCCTTTCTTCTTCCCCCCCCCCCCCCACCCTCACATCAGTCTGAAGAAGGGTTTCGAACCGAAACATTGCCTATTTCCTTCGCACCATAAATGCTGCCTCACCCGCTGAGTTTCTCCAGCATTTGTGTCTACCAAATCTTCTGAAATGTGCCTGCCCAGGAACTCGAAGCTGTTTACTCTCTCCACCTCTGCTCCATTGATGAAGACAGGTTCATGGATCCTCAGCTTTTCCTTCCTGATGTCAACAATTAGCTTCCTAGTCTTGCTAATGTTGAGAGAAAAATTGTTGTTCTGGCACAATTTAATCAAATGTACAATCTACCTGTACTCTGACTCTGACTCATTTTCCCCATTATTTGTCCAACTACTGTGGTATTGTCAGTGAATTTAAGCTTAGCACTGGGGTGATGTCTGGCTGCCCAATCATTGGTATAGAGGGGGCAGAGCAGGGGACTGAGCACACTCCCCTTGAGATGCCCCTTTGCTGATGGGCATCGAGGAGGAAGTGTTGTCAGTTTATACTGATAGAGATACGCTCTCGAGTTCCTGTAGTATTTTGAACTTCAGATTCTAATATCAGTTTGCACTGATAGAGATGAACCAATTGCATGGGGATGAGCATGAATCCAGTTCTCTTATTTTGTCAAGATTTTTCAGGAGTTGATATGACATAGCCAAACTCAAAGCACTTCATCACAACAATGGATGTAAGTACCACCGGTTTGTAGTTATCGAATCATGTCACTTTGCTCTTCTTGGGCATTGGTATTATGGATGTCATTTTAATACAGTCTCTTGTTTTATAATAAATTCTTCATTGGTAGTTGGTGAGCATGGCAACGGTGAAATTGATTCAATATGACTTGGTATGGCATCGTCTGTGACATTTGGGTGACTTGCGTTTGTGAAACTTGGAAGACTAAGTATAAGTGTATTGGAATAGTCAAGTCTACAGATCACCAGTAGAATCAATGCCAGCGTGGGGTGATGTTACAGAGGTATAAATGCAATTTATGGGTGGGATTGAAAACAACACTGACTTTCTCAGTATTCAGTTGCAAAAAATATTAATTATTAATTCACATTGGATTGGTTTTGTCAAATCTGAGGGATCATTGTTTGCAGAATTGCACTCTGATACCTGAGGAAAGAATATAGTTAAAGATAAGGGAAAGCAAATGTGTTAAGCACTAAGCCAATTGGGGCAGTGTAGATAGTCAAAAAGGTCAAAGGAGCTGCGGGATATCGAAGAGACCCTAGTGAGACCTCATCTATAATGGAAGAGGGGAACCCCCGTTTCTTAAAAAATGAAGATATCTCCGATGCCCTATTATGGAACACCTCATCCTAGGCGCAGATGCGGCATAGACGGAGGTTTAACGGGGGTTTAACGGGGGTTTCCCCTCTTCCATTATAGATGAGGCTCTCACTTGGCTCTCTATATCCCGCAGCTCCGCTTTTACTCCCCCTCCCCCCATTCGTAACAAGGACAGAGTCCCCCTTGTCCTCACCTTTCACACCATCAGCTGTCGCATACAGCATATAATTTTTATATGCTGTTTTATAAAATGCTCCAACATTTTCCCAACCGCCAACGGGTTCCCACTACTTGCCACATCTTCCCATCCCCACCCCTTTCTACTTTCCGCAATGTCTTAACCTACATGATCTCCCGGTGGCTCAGCACTTCAACTCCCCCCTCCCATTCCAAATCTGACCTATGATAATGATAAAGAACAATTACCATATTGGAGAGAGAATGGAAACTAGGACATGAATTTATTAATATTATGGGAGCTTGTTCATATGTACCGTGTCCATGAGATGTCTGTTCAGAACAAAGGGATATCCTGTAAATACTGTAGAAATATTGTTGCATGATATGTCATTTGCATGATGCATGTATTGTATTTATTTTATTCAAATTTAATTATACAGAAAATACAGTCCCAGAGAGTGGTGTTAATATGTAAAACGACTAAAATTTTATTTTCCGCAGCTAAATATCGTGACATCTTCAAAGATATTGTCAACCGAATTGCAGTGGTTAAACATGAAGATGTGAGTATTGACTATATTTTATACTTCTCTTCCATGGTCTCCTTTCCCAGTTATACAGCTTGCTTATGCTTTGTAACTGAATTTTTCTGTTAATCCTAGGTGATCAATTATGAGATAACAGTACAGAGGAGCCAATTAAAATATTCAGTGTGTGTCATTATGTCATTGTGAAGGGTAGCAGGCACTACCAAACAAAAATCACTGCAATTTTTGATTAGTTGTTGCTGGCAAGCCACTATGCTCTACATTTATTCCTTTTTAATCTAATTTCAAAAGTGGTTATTCAATTCAATTTATTGTCATTTGGACCCCTTGAGGTCCAAACGAAATGCCGTTTCTGCAGCCATACATTACAAACAAATAGACCCAAGACGCAACATAATTTACATAAACATCCATCACATTGCTGTGATGGAAGGCCAAAAAAACTTCTCTCTCCACTGCACTCTCCCCCCCCGATGTCAGAGTCAAAGTCAAAGCCCCCGGCGGGCGATGGCGATTGTCCCGTGGCCATTAAAGCCACGCCGGGTGATGCAAGGTCGCACACCGGGTCTTGGTGTTAGAGCCCCCGGCGTGCGCTCGCAGAGACCCGCCGCCATTCCAAGCCGCGCGGGGCGGTGCTGTAAGGCCCCGCTCCAGGAGCTCTTCAACCCCGCAACTCGGGCGGGAGAAGTCGCCGCTGCGGAAGCCCCGAAAAGCGGTCTCCCTCCAGGGACCCGCGGGCTCCCGGTGTTACCGTCCACCAAACCCGCAGTTGCAGCCACCGAATCTCCGGGGGTCGGGTCGCAGCAGCGTCCACCACAGCTCCACCCGCTCTGGACTCGGCCAGCTCCGCGACGGTGAGGTGAGTAGTCGGCACCACAGCCCCCGGTCTTCCTGTTGGAGGCCGCTCCTCGTTGCAGCCCCAACGACAACGGAGACCCGACAAAGAAAAGGTCGGGTCTCCCGTGCAGGGAGAGATTTAAAAGTTACCCCCAACCCCCCACCACCCCACCCCCCACACACATACCCCAACAAAAATAACAAAAACTACATAAAAACATAGACATAAAATAATAAAAACGCAGACGGACTGCAGAGGCCGCTGCTGACGAGAGTCGCGCCGCCTTCCACAAAGTATACCTTTCAAAGTATGAAATTTTCGTCTGAGTTTACTACTAAGTTCACTACTGAGACCTTAAAACTGACTATTGGAGATTTCACTTCTCATCTATAATGCTAGATAATTTTAACAGGTAGAAGCAAGAACCTTGGATTCTATTTCAACTTGCCTATTGCAGTACTCTTCTAACCAACCTTGTCTCCTCTACTGAACTCAGTTAGAAAACTGTCTAAATTCGTACCGATTCCTATCAGCTTTGACACAGTAATTGTTTTGAATTGTTGGTCAACTTTTTTTAATATAGTTTTATTGCCATGGGCTTCTCTACCTCCACTGCTGATAGATTTACAATAATGTTAGTGCATATTTCCAATATCATAAAATGTTCCATTGCTGGCAGTATCATCAAAGACCCTTACCATCCTGGCCACACACTCATCTCCCTGCTACCTTCAGGTAGAAGGTACAGGAGCCTGAAGACTGCAACAACCAGGTTCAGGAATAGCTACTTCCCCACAGCCATCAGGCTATTAAACCTGGCTCGGACAAAACTCTGATTGTTAATAACCCATTTTCTGTTATTTGCACTTTATCAGTTTATTTATTCATGTGTGTATATATTTATATCATGGTATATGGATACACTTATCTGTTCTGTAGTAAATGCCTACTATGTTCTGTGTGCTGAAGCAAAGCAAGAATTTCATTGTCCTATACAGGGACACATGACAATAAACTCACTTGAACTTGAATTTGCTAGTCACAGTCATGTTATCAACCTAAGTTTGAGTCCAAAACCTTTGGACATAAGATGTTGCTTTGAATTTAGTTTTGCAAATTGTTGCTGTTGCAATGCAACACTTAGACTTTTTGTCCCAAGCCAAGTGTGATTAATTGTAAGAGCTGCATGTTCACATGTACCTCCTCTAACCTCATCTACAGCATCCGGTTTTCTCAATGTGGGCTCCTGTACATCGGCAAGACCAAGCGTAGACTTGGCGACCATTTCGTTGAACACTTACGCTTGGTCTAGACCTATGGGATCTCCCAGTTGCCAATCATTTCAACTCCCCTTCCCATTTAAATACTGACCTCTCTG
The DNA here is from genome assembly GCF_010909765.2 of Amblyraja radiata. Lineage (NCBI taxonomy): Eukaryota > Metazoa > Chordata > Chondrichthyes > Rajiformes > Rajidae > Amblyraja > Amblyraja radiata. Next base: position 17,527,473 of record NC_045978.1, on the reverse strand, counting down.
TCCTGAATCTCCTCCATTACAAGAGTGAGGCCACATGCAAATTGGAGGAACAGCACATCATATTTTGCTTGGGTAGCTAACAACCCAGCGATATGAACATTAAATTCTCTAATTTAAAGAAACTTCCTCTCACCCTCCCCTCCCCCTCCCTCTTTGCTCCCTTCCTCCTCCCGAGTGGTCTTAACAGTTCCACAGTCTTCCACATTATTTATCTTGAATCTTCCAAGGGAACTTTGGAACATCTTCCCTCGCCAACAATTGGCCTACTAGCAACAACCTGCCTGAGGTAATATGTGGCTGGCCCTGATTTGTGCTGGTCTTTTATCACCTCCATCCTTTTATCCAGAGATGCTGACCTGCTGAGTTACTCCAGCACTTTGTGTCTAATTTTGGTATAAACCAGCATCTGAGGTTCTTTGTTTCTACTCTGTTTCCAAATTACCTATATCTGCTTAATATTGCAGCGTCGCAAACTGGATAAGACACTTCTTTGCTTTAACCTCTGCTATTTTTTGACTGAAAACATGGACCATTAGTTGTATTTTTACAATGTACTGTCGCATTTTTTTTACAAGCCATTTGAACCATGACCCGGCAAATCTGCAGTCACAATTTTAGTATAGACACCAGAAAACTGAAACATTATGTCAGTGTTGTAGAGTGCATTGTTCCAATGTGATTATCAGTATATTCAAATAGATTTTGTTCGTCTGATTGGACTAGTGGAAAAAGCAAATACTTTGAAGGGTATAAGAAAAAGGAAAGGGCTCTGTCATTTAATGATCATGGCTGTAAGCTACGCAAGCAAAATGTGAGGTACTTTTGTAAACGGCCAAAGTGAAATATGAGGTGCTGTGGGTATCTGCAAATTGGAGGAGTTTCGCAGGAAGGAGTTTTGCTTGTGCTTGGTCCGCCAAGGCCTACTGGATCACCCCGTTGTTAGCAATTTTAACTCCCCTTCCCATACCCATACTAATATTTTTGTCCTGGGCCTCCCCTATTGCCAGAGTGAGGTTACACACAAATTGTTCTGTATCCTGTCTAAAACAGTCATATATATAATGTACTCTAGTTCATTTTTTCTTTTTGAACCACTGCAGCCCTCAAAGTATGTATGATTAGAATATGAGTTAAATTCTAAAAGAAGCAACTAAAGTCAAGCTGAATTAAAAAAAAAACCAAGTGAAAACATTTCCTACTCTCACGAATCATAAAGTTAAGCAACCTTGCTCCCTGACTACTCTCAATAGCCTTTGCAGCAATAATTGCATCCATATCCGTGCTTACCTCTTAGAAGAATACAATCTGAAAGCGAAAGAGAGCCAGAATGATGTGTATTATTAATCACCACTAGATGTTTGAAAATATAGATGCAGGGAACCTTTATTCGATCAGTCCAAGATTTTGTTTCAGTCTGGGTTTCTGGATATCTTTCTTTGGTCCTGTAAATATTGTTGATATTTTTAAAAAATTGTTATATAATAACTATTAGTAATCCACTTGTTTTGTTTACATTTTCAGGGTGAAAAATACATTGTTCTTAAAAAGAAATATCGGCATCTTGTGCATGAAAAAGATAGCAGCAGCAGCAACAAAGAAAAGAATACATCTGTGCAAGCAACATTTGAAAAAATGCTAGAGAGTGACCAACCTGTGTATTTTGGAAAAGATAAGCAAACTAGCTCTTTCTCAGATGTCCATCAATTTATGCAAAAGTCTCAAAATGAAACATCAGAAATCTCAACATCATCAAATGTGAATTTATGTGAATGGATTACACAAGATGTACCAACATCCGATACAATATCTAAAGTACCTTTGGAAATAACGAATGACAGCCAGGTATGGTATGCACTATCTTAGTTTTGGCCATCTTTCTTGTTCTTTTGTCCACCTCCCTTAAGACAAAGAGTTCTAACTGAGATTTGACTCTAAGCATCCAGAGAGCCTGGAGTACTGTGCCTTCTTAATCATTTTCCGTTAACAAATCTGGACAATTCTTGCACACTGTGGTGCAGATCCATATGCACAATTCCAAGAGATGAAAAGCATTGATAGAAACTTGAATGATCTTTCTCACAGTAACTTTGAAACTGAAAACGTCAAGTGAAGAGTGGTTTATTGTCATATGTCCCAGATAGAACAATGAAATTCTTACTTGCTGCAGCACAACAGAATATGTAATCATAATAAGTAATATAACAAAAACTCAGAGAGAAAAATGAACAAACAGTAACAGTGCAATAATAATAATAATAATAATAATAGTCTATTGTGGTTCATAGCTTATGAGGTTGTTGTGTTTAATAGCCTGATGGCTGTAGGGTAGAAGCTGTTCCTGAACCTGGACGTGTTCTCAGGCTCCTGTACTTTTTTCCCGATGGCAGTGGTGAGATGAGTGTGTGGACAGGATGGTGTGGGTCTTTGATGATGATGGCTGCCGTTTTGAGGCAGCGAGTACGATAGATCCCTTCGATGGTGGCGAGGTCAGACCCGGTGATGGCCTGGGTAGTGTTTACAACTTTTTGCAGTCTTTTCTGCTCCTGGACGTTCAAGTTGCCGAACCAGGCCACGATGCAACCCGTCAGTATGCTCTCTACTGTGCAGCTGTAGAAGTTCAAGAGAATCCTCTTTGACATACCAAATCTCCGTAATCTTCTCAGGAAATAGAGGTGCTGATGTGCTTTCTTTATGATTGCATCAGTGTGCTGGGTCCAGGAAAGATCGTCGGATATATGCACGCCCAGGAATTTGAAGTTTTCGATTCTCTCCACTGATGTAAACAGGATTGTGGGTCCTCAACCTTCCTCTTTCAAAGTCCACAATCAGTTCTTTGGTTTTGCTGATATTGAGAGCCAGGTTGTTGTGCTGGCAGAAAAATAAGGTTCATGTCTGTCATGTAGAAGGTGATGTCGGAAGTGATGAAGACAGTGATGAAGCTGGTATGCATGCTGTTAAAAGGAATTATCAGTTTGCATTGAATGATAGCCATCACGAGAAAGTTGTTAGAGGTGTTATAGTGCCAGTGATTGTAGATTCTAGTAGCGACAGCAACGTAATTGACAGATCACTTTGGGAATGCTTGAAACTGCAGAAAATCAAGTGCACATCAAGGAGGTGTAGTAGGAAGTTATATCCATACACCGCAACTAAACCATTGCAGACCATTAGATGTTTCACGGTTAAAGTAGAAGTCGGAGATAGAGAAACTGAAGCAGAATTTGTGGTGATAGAGGAGGGAGAACCTCTGCTGAGTAGAAATACAGCTTGAGAGTTGGGTGTGCTTCACATCGGAGTGCATGTCAATTCAGTGCAATCATATGACACGGGGCAGGAATTTCATTCAGTATTCCAAGGGATTGGAAAATTGAAAGGCCGGCAAGTGAAGTTAGCCATTGATGAAAATGTCAAGCAAATAGCTCAACTGGAGCGGAGAACACCATTTGGACAAGTAGAAGCTAAAACCAAAGAGTTGATTTATCAGGACATTATTGAAACAGTTAAATGTTCGACACCATGGGTGAGTCCAGTTGTGATTGTGCCGAAACCCAATGATGACATTAGACTGTGCGTTGACATGAGGAGAGCAAATGAGGCAATAATCAGAGAAAGACACCCAATTCCTACGGTTGATGAGGTGCGGCTAGAGCTACCAATAAAGTGTTTTCCAAAATTGATCTCGAGTGGGGATATCATCAGTTGGAATTACATCCAGAGTCAAGGGAGGTGACAACATTCGTCACTCATTGTGGATTGTACCGATACAAAAGACTGATGTTTGGAATCAATGCTGCTCCTGAGATCTATCAATACGAAATCCACAGAGTGATTCAAGCTGTACCAGGAGTAGCAAACATCAGACGACATCATTGTCCATGCATCAAGTTGGGAAGAGCATGACAGGAGGTTGAAGCTAGTGTTGACTAAACTACATGAAGCAGGTCTCACTGCGAATGAAGACAAGTACAAATTTGGCGTTTCTGAGATCGATTTCATGGGACACAGATTCACAAGTGAAGGGCTGAACCCAGCCAAAGCTAAAGTGAAAGCTATTGCAAATGCACATGAACCTCAGAATGCAACCGAGATGAGGAGTTTTCTAGGACTTGTCAATTATTGTGCAAAATTCATTCCAATTTTTGTTACATTGGCAGATCAACTGAGAAAGTTGACCAGGAAAGATGTACCTTTCAAGTTTGGTAGTGAACATAGACAGACGTTCAAATCACTGAAACGGGGTCTAATGAGTGCAGATATCCTTGGAAATTATGATCCTGCTGCACCAACAAAAGTCATAGCAGATGCTAGTCCGGTCGGGTTAGGAGCAGTGTTGGTACAGACACATGCAGATGGACCCAGAATCATAGCATATGCCAGTAGATCGTTAACCAGCGTGGAGAGAAGGTATTCTCAAACAGAGAAAGAAGCACTGGGACTAGTGGGCCTGTGAAAGGTTCCATGCATACTTGTACGGCATTGAATTTGAACTTGTTACAGATCACAAGCCGCTGGAAGTTATCTATTCGACAAGGTCTAAGCCATGTGCTAGAATAGAACGTTGGGTGCTAAGACTCCAACAGTACAAGTACAAAGTAGCCCACATTGGCAGGAAAGCAAACATCGCGGACCCGCTGTCGAGACTGTCGAAAGATGAACAGCTGGAAACAACATCCACGCTAGAGAGGGAAGCAGAGAACTTTGTGCGATTTGTTGCAATTCAGTCAACCCCAGGAGCTGTGACAACGAAAGAAGTTGAAAGGGAATCAGAACATGATCCTGAACTCAAAGATATCAGAGAGCGTATACAGAGGGGGCAATGGGATCAATGTCCTTACAAAGCATATGTTCCCATAAAATATGAACTTTGTGTAATTGGTCAGTGTGTGCTGAGAGGTAGCAGATTGGTGATCCCGCATCATTAGCTCATGAAGGACATTTAGGCATTGTCGGTACTAAACAGAATTTGCGGAGCAAAGTGTGGTGGCCAGGTTGTGAGAAAGATGCTCAAAAATCTGTTAAGACATGTCATGGATGCCAAATCACAAGCAGGAGCAACCGACCAGAACCAACTAGAAGTACAAAGTTGCCAACGGGACCATGGGTTGACATAGCTGTTGACTTTCTTGGACCACTTCCAACAGGTGAATCAATTATGGTAGTGGTAGACTACTATAGTAGGTACTACGAGTATGCAGTGATGGTCAACTACAGCAGAAAAAACTGTACAGGCATTAGCAGAAATTTTTGCCAGCCACGGATTGTCTGTTAAATTGTATTCCAACAATGGACCACAGTTTGTTTCTGAGACATTTGCTATCATGAGAATCACAGGTATCCATCATCACAAGGTGACTCCGAAATGGCCACAAGCTAACGGAGAAGTAGAGAGACAAAACCAATCCATAGAGAAGAGGATCCGAATCGGCCATGCCGAAGGGAAAAACTGGAAGGAGGCACTGTTAGCATATGTAGCTGTATATCGGGCGATCACTCGCTCAACGACAGGGAAAAGTCCAGCAGAAGCTTTATTTGGAAGGAAAATTTGCACTAAAATACCAGAGGAGCGAGAGATTATGGAAGACCAAGGGATGAGAGACTGATGCCGAAAAGAAAGGTGCGGCAAAATGGTATTCCGACGAAACGAGGAGCCAGGCACTCTGAAATAATGCCTGGGGATGATGTGCTTGTGTGGCGAGATGATGGTGGTAAGATAGACATTCCTTACCATTGCCAACCATACAATGTTGTACCGAGGAGCCGGAGCATGGTGACAGTCAAGTCTCCAAAAGGTGTTATCTACAAGAGGAATGTATCGAGCATTAAAAAATACGTGTCCGGGGACTCTCAAAATGAGTTAGCCCAAATTTCACCAAGAGTTACGGATCCAGAGTGGCAAGACAACATTTCTGAGGTGGTGACCAGAGTTCCAGAGGCAGCACGCTGCAATGCAGGTGGTGAGCAGAGACTGATGCTTCTGTACCAACTGGTAGACCAAAACGTGAAAGGAGAATTCCCAAGCGATACGACGATTTTGTGTTGTAGATTATAATACTGTTATTATGAAGCTGTTTATTATAATATTGTTTATTATGAGCAAGGAGGTTATTAACGGTACGAGAGTGTAAAATGTTTTGTAGTTGTAATGCATCCAGTTTATAAGTTATTGGAACACAAATGAAAGCACAAATATGTCTTGTAAGAATTTAATTGGGAAGTATGTTAGGAAGAATACATGTTAATTTAAAGTTTAGGTCTGGTAAAGGAGGAATGTCATGACGATGACTCATGATGATGATATGTAAATAAGATGACCTCTGTATCAGATGACCTGGAGATCAGATCGGGTGGGGCTGTGTAAGCCAAGATGGAATCTGTGACTGTGTGAGTTAATAAACACAGAGAACAATGAATGTACCTCGTAATAATGTGTCAATATCAGTATTACTTCACATCTGTGGCCAGGATGTGACAAGGGACAACACCACTACAAATATTATTTCACATGTCAGTTGTCTAGCACGTCTGACTTTAATCTGATGCAAAATTCAGATTATTCAGTATTCAGAATATAAAAGCTCTGTCTGAACCATAAATGTTTGTAATGTTTTCTCATTTAAAATAAAATTCCTCGTACTTTCTATGTTGGCTCTGAGCATTCCAATTGGTCTTGTTCCACCCCCCCCCCCCCCTCCCCTTTCCCCCTGTATGCTGTTCTCTTTGGTAACCATCAACGCTTCCTTGTATCAATGTTGGGATGTTATTCGAAGGGATTCTGAGAGATGGGATCCATTTGCATTTGTTTAGGGATAGACTGCATGGCTTTTTGTGTAGGAAATCGTATCTCGCAAATATAATGAAGGTTTTTGAAGCATTTGAAGAGCATTGTCTATGGCTTTGACAAGATCCCATATTTGGGTTATTTCCAAACGTTAGAAGATGTGAGATCTTGGGTGAGCCTGCCAGAATATAAAATCAGCTTGGTAGCAGGTGGTGGAGAGTTGTTTTTCAGTTTCGAGACACTCAAAAATGAATTGTGGCAATCTTGTGCCACAGAGCATGTGCTGAGTTCTCTATTGCTTGTCATTTATGATAATGAATTCGATGATAATATAGGTGACATAATTAGTAAATTTGCAGATGACATAACAATTGGTGTTACTATGGACAGTGAAAAAGATAAATTTAATGTTACAATCATGTTTAATATTACAACAGGACATTGATCAACTAGTAAAGTGGACAAACAAATAGCGGATGGAATTTAATTCAGAAGTTCAATGTGATACATTTTGCGAAGTCAAACAAGTACAGGGCATCCACTGAATGGCTGGGCCCCGGGGAGTGTGGTGGAACAGACACTGAGAAATACAACTGCAAAGTTTCCTTTCGGAGACATGATGGTTTACATTGGCACCGTGGGCAGAAAGGCCTGTTTCTACACTGTAGAACTATATGATACTGATTCTCCTGCACCCTTGTTACAGTATGGACAACTTACAGTAGCCAGTTGGCTCACCAGCAAATCTTTGAGATTTGGGAAGATGGGAATACCTGGGGGAAATCCATGTTGTTACAGGGCAAATGTACAATCAGCACATCAGAATTGGTATGCTGAAGATGTGTAGCAGCAGTAGCAACTGTTGTTATTGTGTCATTAATTACTAGTTTTTGAAAGTTTAATGAAAACCAAAACATATAAAACCTATTTGAATCCAAATTTAAATCCAGCTTTTTATTATCTTTGGATTTTGAAGCAGGAAATCGGAGGAGGTGTATGTCTGGTAGAGACAGCGGGAATCAAGCAAATCCCTTGGAGTAAAATAAATGTTGAAGTACAGTTCTGAGAGAAAACAGGTGGGCAAAAAGATGACATATCATGAACATGGTGGGAAGCTAGGGGAAAAAATTACAGGTGCCCTGGCAGAGATATTTGTATCAGCTTTAGCCATGAGTGAAGCACCAGAAGGTTATAGAGTGGTTAAAGTTTTGGCTTTTTTTTTTAAGAAGAGAAATTAGAAACCATAGAACTACAGGTTGGAAAATCTAAGATCAAAGTGAGAAAGTTACTGGTGGGCATTCTGAGGGACAGGATCTACCAGCATTTGGAAAGGCAAGGACTGATTTTGGATTGTCCGCACGCTTTGTGCATGGGAAATCATATCTAGCAAATTTGATCTTTTTAAAGAGTTCATCATGAGGATTGACGAGGGCAGGGTATTAGATGTTACCGACGTGCACATTAGCAAGGATTTAATGAGGTCCCACATGGTATATGATTTATGTTATATGTTAGTACATTTTTAGTTAGTTAGTAAATGTTGGTACATCTTGTGTAAAAAACATAAATACATAAAATCGAAGGTAAACTAGCCAATCAAACACAAACTTGGAGGTGCAAGGAGTCAGAGGGTGGTAATGGAGGATTGTTATTCAGATTGGTGGCCTGTGACCAGTTGTGTGTCACATACATTAATACGGGATCCACAGTTTTGTCATCTATATTAACAATTTGGAAGGTAATATTGTTAGAAGGGTAGTAAGTTTGCAGATTACTCTGACATTGGTGGTGTAGTGAAGGAGATTAACTGAGATAACAAAATCTCTATGAACTTGCTGGGGAAGTGAGCTAAGAAATGGTAGATAGAATTTAACTCTTGACAAATGTGAGGTGTGGTATTATGGTAAGTTAAACCAAGGCAGGTCTTGCACCATAAATGGTAGAACAGAGAAACTCAGGGTTAGGGACACATAGTTCTCTGAAAGTAGCGGCGACATGAGTATACCGAGTCGCGAAGTAGCACGTGCACATCATCAAGATACTGAGTAATAACTTGCACAGTTGTAACATGCCTTCATGTTACAACTGAACAAGTTAGTCATGAGAATACACTTAGAGCGTTCTGTGCGTTTTCGGTCTCTGGCCTCTAATAAGAATGTTAGTAAGCTGGAAAGGTTGCAGAAAAGATTTGTGTCTCAAGGGTGTGAGGTATAAGTAGAAGCTATATAGACTAGGACTGGTTTCTTGTAGAGTAGGAGGTTGATAGGTTAACTTATAGGCAGGCACGTGCCGTGAGTAATTACTCAGGGTAGGCTGTTGGCTTTGAAAAATTCTTAAACCGCGCATGCGCAGATTGTTCTCCTCTCCGTAAGCTGTCAATCGACTTTTATAAAGTCTTCAATGGCCATATCTCTTAATAAAGTACCGTATTTCCCGGCAATGAAGACGCACCTGCGTCGAAGACGCACCCCCATTTTGAGTCGCTAAATTTTGAAAGAAGGCTGGCGGGCCATGGAATTTCTCAAAGTAACAATTCAATTTGCTCAAGGCTTCCAAGTCTCCTTCATTCTGAATTACTGAGTGGGTAGGGGGTGGCGGGTGACGGCAGGTGGGGAGATGGTGGGGAAAACGGGAGCACACCAGGACAAGTTGAATCAGTTGTGATCTTATTGAATGACAATACTAGTTCAAGGGACCAATAGGGGGGAGAGTTACTTTTACAGCGTGTGGGAAGTCTGGTCAGGGGTAAATGACAAGGAGAGCTGAAGACAGCACTTTTTCCTCACAGAGAGTGGTGAGTCTGTGGAATTCTCTGCCACAGAGGGTGGTGGAGGCAGGTTCTCTGGATGCTGTCAAGAGAGAGCTAGATACGGCTCTTAAAATTAGCGGAGTCAGGGGATATGGGGAGAAGGCAGGAATGGGGTACTGATTGGGGATGATCAGCTATTATCACATTGAATGGCATCCTCCTGCACCTATTGTCTATTGTCTAAAGTTGCGGGGAGGGCAGGAACGTTGAGAAGGAAGGGGTCGGAGATCATACCAGTAACCCACTCACTCATCGCTGCCGCGCGCATCGGGCAAGGAACCACCGCATTGTGGCCAGGGAGGAAAGTAGCTTGGGTGGCTGCGAGCGGCCGCCGAGACCTCAGCGCTTTCTGCCGGCCCGCTCACCTCTGGCAGTGCTCTCCGTCTGAACACCTCTCTCCTGCCGCTTGCCGGCCTCGCTCATGTCAGCCGCTTCCCGCAAATCCTTAAATTCCGACTGCTGCTGGGAGCAGGACATGGCCTCATTTGCTGCGCTGGGTGACACTTGCATGGCATTTACTGCCCGGTCTGTGTCTTTCAATGTAGACCGGACAGTGAGGGGACCAGCTCAAGAGCAAAGATCTTAGAGCGGGTCAGCGGGCGATGGATAACAGGACAATGTGTGGTGGAGCTTACTCCTGTGTCAGTGCAAACAAGGGACCAATTGAGGTTACTCGCGCTGACACAGGAGTAAATCCCACCGCCCGCTGTCCTGTTATTCATTGCCCGCTGACCCTCTTGAGCTGGTTGCTGGCATGATCCCCGACCCCCAGAATGAAGAATCAAAAACAGGTGTTTAGAAATGTTTGCAAAGTAATTAAAAAGAAATAACTGAAATATCACATATACGTAAGTATTCAGTCCCTTTGCTATGACACTCAAAATTGAGCTTAGCTTCATCCTGTTTCCATTGATTATCCTTGAGATGTTTCTACAACTTGATTGGAGTCCACCAGTGGTAAATTAAATTGATTGGACATGATTTGGAAAGGGACACACTTGTCAATATAAGGTCCCACAGTTGACAGTGCACGTCAGAGCAAAAAGCAAGCCATGAAGACGAAGGAATTGTCCGTAGACCTCCGAGACACGATTGTGTCGAGACACAGATCTGGGGAAGGGTATAATTTCTGCAGCAATGCAGGTCCCGAAGAGCACAGTGGCCTCCGTCATTCTTAAATGGAAGAAGTTTGGAACCACCAGGACTCTTCATAGAGCTGGCCGCCTGGCCAAACTGAGCAATTGGGGGAGAAGGTCCTTGGTCAGGGAGGTAACCAAGAACCCGATGGTCACTCTGACAGAGCTCCAGTGTTCCTCTGTGGAGATGGGAGTATCTTTCAGAAGGACAACTATATCTGCAGCATTCCACCAATCAGGCCTTTATGGTCGAGTGGCCAGACGGAAGCCACTCCTCAGTAAAAGTCACATGGCAGCCCGCTTGGAGTTTGCCAAAAGGCACCTAAAGGATTCTGGGACCATGAGAAACAAGTTTCTCTGGCCTGATGAAACCAAGATTGAACTCTTTGGCCTGAATGCCAAGCATCATGTCTGGAGGAAACCAGACACCGCTCATCACCTGGCCAATACCATACCTACGGTGAAGCATGGTGGTGGCAGCATCATGCTGTGGGGATGTTTTTCAGCGACAGGAACTGGGAGAATAGTCAAGATCGAGGTAAAGATGAACGGAGCAAAATACAGAGAGATCCTTGATTAAAAACCTGCTCCAGAGCGTTCAGGACCTCAGACTGGGGCGGAGGTTCACCTTTGAACAACAACCCGAAGCACACTGCCAAGGCAACGCAGGAGTGGCTTCGCGACAAGTCTGTGAATGTCCTTGAGTGGCCCAGCCAGAGCCTGGACTTGAACCTGAACGAACATCTCTGGAGGGACTTGAAAATAGTTTTGCATCGACGCTCTCAATCCAACCTGACAGAGCTGGAGAGGATCTGCAGAGAAGAATGGGAGAAATTACCCAAATACAGGTGTGCCAAGCCAAGTATCATACCCAAGAAGGCTTGAGGCTGTAATTGCTGCCAAAGGTGCCTTAATAAAGTACTGAGTAAAGGGTCTGAATACTTTTTTTATTTCTTTCTTTTTAATTACTTTGCAAAATTTTCTAAACACCTATTTTCCCTTTTTTATTATGGGCTATTGTGTGTAGATTGATGATAAAAAAAATGAATTTCCATCTTAGAATAAGGCTGTAACGTAACAAAATAAGGAAAAAGTGAAGGGGTATGAATACTTTCTGAATGCACTGTACATGGTCCCGCCCCCCCATTTCACTGCACCATAATGTTTGGGACACATGGCTTCACAGGCGTTTGTAATTGCTCAGGTGTGTTTAATTGACTCATTAACGCAGGTACAAGAGTTCTCAACACCTAATCTTTCCATCACCTTTGGAAACTTTTATTGCTGTCAACATGAGGACCAAAGTTGTACCAATGAAAGACGAATAAGCCATTATGAGACTGAGAAACAAGAATAAAACTGTTAGAGACGTCAGCCAGACCTTAGACTTACCAAAATCAACTGTTTTGAACATAATTAAGAAGAAAGAGAGCACTGGAGAGCTTAAGAGGCTGTCCCATGAGCATGCGACTCCATGCGGCAAGCGCGACCTAACGTGGTCGCTTGAGCTGTAGGGCCTCACGGGGCCGGTCCTACTTCGATCGCCGGAGCCGTATGGAGTTGTGCGGAGCTGGTCCCAACATCACGCGGGGCTCCGAAAAAGTGACCGTGTTCAAAAATTCCGCGCGGCAACGGCCTGCCGGCCCGCAGCCGCCTCAATGCCATATGCACCGCCTCGACGGACGTGCGCAGCGTCTCGACGTAGTATGCAGCGTCTTGACGCCATACGTCACGCGCAAACTTCTCGCGGACTTCCCTCGAACTTCACGTCATTCACTCGACCTCCGCGAGGCCCCCGCTTTCGGTTTGGTCGCACTCACCGCATGTAGGCGCATGCTGGTGGGACCGGCCCTGCACGGGGATCACTCGACCTCCGCGCGGCCCCCATTTCCGGTTTGGTCGCGCTTGCCGCATGCAAGTCGCATGCTCGTGGGACAGGCCCTTTACTAATCGCAAATGGGCTGGCAGGCCAAGGAAGACCTCAACAGCTGAAGACAGAAAATATCTCTCTATAATAAAAATAAATCTCCAAACATCTGTCTGACAGATCAGAAACACTCTTCAAGAGTCAGGTGTGGATTTGTCAATGACCACTGTCCGCAGAAGAATTCGTGAACAGAAATACAGAGGCTCGCTGCAAGATGCAAACCACTGGTTTGCTGCAAAAATAGGATGGCCAGGTTACAGTTTGCCAAGAAGGCAAATAAATAAACGATGGGTCTTTGTCCCAAACATTATGTAGGGCTCTGTATATAATCAAATCAGATAATACTCCAAATGAATACAATCATGCCAAACACAAGTACAAAAGGTAGAATGAAGAGAAAGATTCCAGAGTGCAGAATATATTTCTCAGCATTATAACCTACATTTCCAGATATAAAGTCCAATGTCCACATTAAGGTAGGTTGGAGAAGGGACTTCAACCTAGCTTATGAATGGGCTGTTCAGAAGATTAATAACAGAGGGGTAGAAGCTGTTCTTGTGTCTAGTGGTTCGTGTATTCAAACTTCTGTACATTCTGCCTGACAGTAGCTGGGAGAAGAAGGAATATCTGGGGTGGGAGAGGTCCTTAATTATGTTGGCTGTTTTCCTGAAGCAGCGCAAAGTGTAAATAGAGTCAATGGTGGGGAGCCTGGTCTGTGTGATGGACTTGACTACATCCACAACTCTGCGATTGCTTGCTGTTTTGGGCAGAGCTGTTTCCAAACCAAGCTATGATGCAACCTAACAATATGCTTTCCACGGTTCATCTATAAAAGTTAGTTAGAGTCTTTGGAGACATGCTGATTTTCCTCGGTCTCCTGAAGAAGTAGAGACACTGGTGTAATTTTTGGCTGTCGCTTCAGTGATCCAGAGGTGAGTTGAAGACCAGGGAGATTAGATCTGCTGTGGACCTGTTGCAACAGTAGGCAAAAGCAGTGGATCAAAACTGTCCGGGAGGCAGGAATGAATGTGCACCATCATCTGTCTCTCAAAGCACTTCATGATGGCGAATGTCGAAGCCACTGGACGGTAGTCATTAAGATCTTGATTTTCTTTGGCATCTGGATTGTCTTAAAGCAGGTGGAGTCATAAGAATGGTGGGTGGTTAAAGATGGCTCTGAATATCTCTGCCACTGGTCCTGAGGATGAGGCCAGGGACTCCATCTGGATAGTTGCTTACTGCGTATTCACTCTCAAGAAAGTTGATCTTGCAATCTGCCACAGCGATTGTTAGTACAGGCACACCCGAGGCTGACGGGGCAGGTGATGTTATCCCGCCAACCTTCTGTTCAGAATGAGCATAGAATGCATTGAGTTTATGTTAGGACCCGTTATTTCAGCAATACTGCCCGACTTTGTAACCGTTATAATATGCAAGCACTCCCACAATCGACGGAGTCCTTGGCATTGCCTCTGGACTCCCAGTTAACATCCTTAATGGATTTAGATAGATTTAGGTTGTAGATAGATTTCTTGGATCAAGTTAGATTGGGATTGGATAGATTTTGGGATTGTTTGATTTGAATGTTACAGACTTGGACTTCACCTGAAAGTGGTCTTTGCTGTTGATACATGGAAAATGCCTTTGGTATATATTCCTCTACACACGTGCTGATGAAGTCTGTGTACTCATCGAGGTTTGCTGCAGAGTCCTTGGATATGGACCAGTTCACTGACTCAAAGTAGTCACAAATAATCTAATCTGTTTCCTCAGAGCAACACTGCTCAACTCTCTGTACTGGATCCTCATGCCTCAGCTACTGCTTGTTAGCAGGTAGTAGAAGCGCAGCCAGGTGGCCAAATTTACCAAAGTCTGATATGGGGAAGTAGCAATATGCATATTTGGTTGTGTAGCAACGTTCAAAGGTGTTTGGGCCTCTGTTTGGATAGAAAATGTCCAATAAGTCGTCCAATGAGATGTATAAATTACTCTGCAGATAAATTTGAAGTTAATTAACATTTTTGTTCTAACCTGTGCCCCCAAATATCACCATTGCAATTCAATATTTTCAAGCTCTGAAGCAGATATCTATAGGAACATTTCAACATGTGTTTCCCCAGTTAAAAAAATCACTGTTATATTTTTAGTTGAAAGTTGGTGACGTCTCATAAATTATTTTGTTTTAGCTATATGGAGTTTTGCATATCTCATGACTGTTATTCTTCTTTTTTTTTTTTTTGCCTCCCTGGTGTATGTTGCATTGTATTAAATTTCATATCTTCTTTTGTCCACATGTTAAACTTCATCCATTCATTGTAATACTGGCAAAATGCTGTTGGGGCACAGCCAACATGCATCAGATGGTACATTAAACTGAAGCCACCCACATCTGGCTTGCACAGGCTGTTGATATTTTTTATTGATTTAAATTGCAGGGAAATCCCAGGCTTGGCTCCAATGAAGCAACTGAAGAAAGGCAAGATGAAAGGTTTGATGTGTCTAAAAACAATGCAGCAAATTCAGTGAATATTGAAATAAAGGTGGAAGAAGCTCAAGAGGAAGAATTTGACTCTGTGTTCAAGGTATTCTTATAAATCTATGTCCCTCCAATAATTGGGGAAGTTAGACATCATCCTGAGGGAATAATGTACTTCATACAAAAATGTAAAGGCTATTTGATAATGTAGAGTTCAACTTACCAAAAAATGCTAAAACTGAGGGAAAGTATGTACCCGAATTACAAGTAGTATGAATTGCCATTAAAAGTTTAGCAAAAAAATGAATAGTAAATTGAAACATAATTTAAGGATGACTTTCCAAATGTATATTTTACATCCATTGTATATTGTATTCATTGTATATTTTGTTCATATTTCATTTAGATTGTATATTTCTGGACTACATATTACATGATAGAGAATGGCGACTGTTTTGGGGAGAGAAGAGATAGGCAGTAAAAGAAAGGTGTTACAATGTTGAAGGTAGTGTTACGGACAAAGAAACATTCTGTTGACCCTTAATGTTTCTTGAATTTCCCCAGTATTTGTTTTTGCAGCTGTTGTATGATGGAAAGCAGGTGCCTTCTAGCTGAGTTGCAAAGAATAGCCAAAGATTGTCTTATTGTGAAGTAGATTTAAATTGTCACTTTTGAATGCACTATAAAAAGTGACTGTTTAAAGATAGCATCAAGTTCATTATCATCACGGAAGAATATAAATGATTTGGGAAAGATCACAGAAAAAGTTTTAAATTGGAGTAGGTTTTGAAGAGAAAAACAATTTGTTTGAATTGACAAATTGTATGGTGATGCTGTTTTTTCGTACGGATCAGTGGATACACATTTCAAAACTGGATCATGGAAACTACTTCAATTTGGTAAAGAATCTGTAATAGTCAAACATTAAATGAAATTGTATAAAATTGCAGCGAATTAGAAGGAATGATAATTGCTTCAGGATTTAGCATTTTGGCAGAGGTTTGTTTATGTAGCCCAGAATAATTTCAGATCTGACCACTTTTTTTTCAAAGGTAAGTTATGCTTGACTGCGGGTCAGAATTATAACATTTGAAGCAAAGTCAATTCTGTCTGATAAAACTGACATGGAAATTGCCATTTATTACAACATAGTTTCAAAGCTAATTGCAATCAGATTGTTTTACCTTTGTTACACTATTACAGATACTACTGTATGGAACAACTTAACTATCTCACTTGTCAGAAAGACTAATAGGACAACTAATTTTATTTATAAATGTTAATTATTCATTCCTCACCATAAAAGTCTTCCAATTTCTACCATCTGGTTATTTTTGTAATTAACATAAGTTCTCCATGCTTTGTGAAAATTGCAGTAGTGCGGGTGGGGTGTGGAGAGCCCCTGAATTTCATGAATTGTAATTGTATTTTGCTTGAACAGTTCCCAGGTTGTAGAAAGCAGATAATGCTGAGTTATGGCTTGTTGCTGTGAAAATGGTAATTTGTCATTGTCATTCACTGTTACTCATGATAGTTTTTTTTGTTTCATAATTCTCAAAGTATACTGTGAGTTGAACACCACCATTGGTGCCACGATCAATAGTCTACGACATAATGTTGCTCCACACTTTTCAAAATCTGCAATCATTGTATAAAACCTGTATATCCCCACCAGATTTGAAGGTTAATCCTTACTGAAGTATGTTTTTTCAAGTGCCTTTTTCCCTCCTCGATCTTGCCAAAATGACCTGTTATTTTGTGAACTCAGATAATAAATCTCTACAGCTATGGAGATGGTGACAAGTGGACCTAGTCATGTTTGATACAGATATTCTTTTCTCTAGTTATTCAGTGATTACATCTAGCCAAACAGCACATTTGGAGGTATCTGTCCATTCCAGTTTTAAGGTAGAGCAGTGTTGTTCTTGTGATGGAGAAGACATTGGATTTGAAGCTTGGCATGGAGTCAAACGTGTCATGGTTGTACATAGCCTGCTGCAATTAGAGACTGATCAGGGAGCAGAATAGGATTAATGCTAATGAGCAGAATTTATTGTAAGGGCCCATTATTTGCCTACCCCTAGATGTTTAACTGAGTAAAATCCAGGACTATGATTGTGCGGCAATGAGACAACATGTGAATTGGAGACATATTTGTTGACATTATTAGAAAACATAGGGGACCCGATGTCATATCTTTGGATAACATTGCCAAGGATCAAAGAAGAGGAGAGCAAAATAATTCAACATAAAAGTTTCAGACACCTGCAGAATACCTGGCTTCTATTTGATTGCCAGGCCATACATCACCTCAGTCTGAAAATAAAGTTAGGGGTATAATTAGGGGTTCTAATTGGGGCATCTTCTGTTTGTAAGCTTTCCATGTTTTTACATGACCCATCTCACCCTACTATTTCTGTTATTTGTGCTTTCTCTGACTCTGGACCAGCTCTATCAGTCATATAACCTGTAGTTTAACAGAAGAAGATGATGAAATCACTGCCTTCTCTCATTTATACTTCTTCATCATTTTGTTCTTTTCTTATTTCTTATTTCATTGTAATTCTGTGTTCCTGACAGAGTTCACCTGCAAGTATTAACATTTGCTCTAACAAAGGTGACACCTTTTAATTTTTAAGATTTTGTTTATTTTCAACTTAAACATTTTTCGAAGAGGTTGGGTTATTTTTATACTTCATCCTGCCTGATGAACCACTCAGGGTCGAGTTGGTTAAATTTCATGACAAATGAGGACCATATGACACAAAAATATCATACCTCAATTCTGAGGAAAAAGCTAGCAATGCATTGGCGTTATTACTGTGGTGATTAGAATTTCAGCTCTGAGGTTTGGCACTACATTGGGAAGTGCTGTTTTGGTGTCATTTTCTGAAGCATTGAGAGTTAAATACAATGCTGATCATTATATGCAATGTTCATGAAAAGTTAATTCCTAAGTTAGTATGAGAAGTTTTAAAAATATTCAGTCTACAGTAGGTGGAAGTTTCCTCTTAGTGATTTTTCCCAAAGGAGCATAATATATTAACGACTGATTTACAGTATGTGTACTTTGGCTGTAAAGCTAATGTACAAATCTAGCATTGATACCAATCATGGCATTCTACTTGAATTTAAAAGATATACTAAGTTCCTTTCATAACATTACTTTAATTTGGCAGTTCACAAAATAGAACTACAAGACGAAGGAAAAAAAATTGTACTTAAATAACCAGATATTTTGAGTGACAGTTAATAATGGATATTAAACCTACTTTCTTTTCACTTGCAAAGGAGTTATAAAACTCTCATGTAAAAATTAATCTGCATTGCATATGGGTAAATAGGTGGTCATCATTGAGCCTGTATGAAGAATAACACAGCCATTTAAATAATTTCTTGAGTAATTTATATTTATCGTTTTTGATGGAAGAGTTTAATAATGTGATGTTTAGTGATAACTTTAGGAAAGTCCCAGCAACAGCAACAATAACTTGTACTTATTTGACACAATTAATGTAGAATTATAATTTCTAAACATAATTTAGATGATTCAGAATTATGTTTGTGAAAATGCTTAATCTTTGATATTACATGATTTTGAGTTTACTTTTAAAATTTATGATATTTTCCCATTTTTAATTTCCCCCAGAATAGGGTTATTGATGCATGGAGTACTAAATAAAAGGTTACAAAATAATGCAAGTCTTTGGCATTTGGTAATCTGATGTTTTCAGTTTGTACAGTAGTATTGGATTTTTGGATCATGCTCCAGCCTAGTTTAAATTACATTTAAATTACATCATAACAGTTGGGGATTTTAAATGTAAGTAATTACATTTTAAAAATCTGGAATTGGTTTTAGAATTACACTACAAGATTGTTGTGAAAATCCAGGGAATGTGCCATCATTAATCTGTCCTGTGTGCGATAAGTGACACCAATGTGGCTGATTTTCAGCTGCCTATGTATGATTCAGTGGCAATTAGGGATAGGGAATAAATGCTGGCATTGTTGGTGAAATTTGCATCCCTGAGGCAAGCGATTACAGTATATCATAAAGTATCCCTTGCTAAATCTATTTTTGTAACGTTCTATTACTGCTTTATCAGTATTAAAAGAGACAAAGTGTTTTAATGGAGCAAAATTACAGTGTCATGATGAGTAATGAAAATATCCTTGGCCTTCGCAAAAACAAGGTACAGCTTTTTAAAGTCTTAACATTTTTTGATTGGGTGGCTAGAAAAGGACAGAATTTCTCCGCGAACAGCTTGCAGACATGCATTTACTTGCTTATGAAATAAGTCACTTGAAAGGAGCAAAAAATTGCTTGCACTTGTTCCAGCAATGTGGCAGAGTGAAAGGAGGCAGAAAGAAGGGAATGAGTGATTTCAATTCTTAAAGGATGTTATTCAGTCCTAAATATTTACAATTAAATACAATTTACTAATCTAACATTTTAGAATGTTTCTCTAATTCATTTCACACTCTTTTGGTAAATGTACAAAAATGAATTCAGTTTTATCTGGCAAGCCCATAGTACCCTGAAAGTGTCATCACACGTAGATAGGGTGGTCAAGAAGGCTATTAGTACATTGGCTTTCATTAATCAGGATATTGAATATAGAAGTTGTAGAAGAATTTGGTGATGCCACATTTGGAATATTGCATTTAGTTTTGGTTGCCCTGCTATAAGAAGGATGTCATAAGCTGGAAAGAGTGCAGAGAAGATATACTAGGATGTTGTCAGAACTAGATGGGCTGAACTATAGGGAGAGTTTTGACAATGCCAGAGCAGGAGTTCAATCATGACCTTGGGTGCTGTCTGTGTGGAGTGTGCACATTCTCCCCATGACTATGTGGGTTTCCTCTGGGATGCTCTGGTTTCCTCCCACATCACAAAGACATGCAGGTTTGTAGGTTAATAAATTGCCCCGAACGTGTAAGGAGTGGATGAGAAAGTGGGATAACAGACCGAGTGTTAATGGGAGTTCGATGGTTGTTGTGGCCGCGGGCCTGTTTCCATGCTGTATCTCCAAACTAAACCAGACGACATAGATTTAAGGTGAAAGGGGAAGGAGAACCCGAGAAGCAGCTTTTTCACTTGGGGTGGTAGGTATATGGAACGAGCTGCCAGAGAAGGTGGTTGAGAAAGGTACCATTAAGGCATTGAAAATACATGGATGGATATATGGATCGGAAAAGAGTAGAGGGAGAAGGACCAAAGGAAGGCATCGGGACCAGCTTAGATAGGGCATCTTGGTCGGCAAGAACGAGTTGGGCCAAGGGGTCTGTTTCCGTGCTGTATGGCTCTGTGATTCAACAGAGGTTAGTAAACTACAAAAGGAATAATTTTGTGCTTTTCATTGCACTGTAATTTACTATCCGACCCATAAATGAATAATCCCAAATATTAATGGATTGATAGTAACAATTTATGGTTTGAAAATGTAATCCAAACTCTACTTCCATATGATTCGATCTTTATAGTCGGCAAAAGCCAGTACTGAACATATTTTTGAATTTTAACTTTTAATAACCACATTTTTATTAAACTGTTTAAAATATGTGTGAATTTTGTGTGGATTATTTCATGACAGCTTTTAGAGAGGTTTTCATTGAATATATAATATTCCTGTAATTTAAGAGTAAACCTTTTAAGAGGTCTTTGAATATGAATTTAAACTATAGAGCCTTGTAATTTGAAAGGGAAAGAAAAACTATTAAAGTATTCTGAATTTTTCATTTTTTCTTTCATCATATTTGCTGCACACTGTTGTCTTTACACATGCCCTCAAACAACTCCTGATTCTTCCATCTCCTAACAATTCACAGTAGCAAAGTTTCATAATAATCCCAGCATGTGTTTGAGAAACAGAATAAAAGTGACACATCTGGTGGAAACCCAGGCAATCATGGGTGGAATGTGCAAGTCCATACAGACAGCACCTCTGGTCACGATCAATTGCAAATCCCTGAAGTTGTGAGGCAATAGTACCAACTGCTGACACTGTGCCACCTCCGAGTAATGTCAATTCCCATCTGACACGTAAATCACATCATTGGAATTGGTGTGATTTGCATCTGGAAGTGGCTCACTAAATTATTGAAGAGGCACAAATTGCCATGCAAATACTGTTAATAGAGTTTCACATGTATTGGTAATGAATAAAATTATGTTGCACACTTGAATTTTTAGATCATTTTGTTTTAAAGCTGGACATGCCTAATATTGATTGTATTGGACATAATTTGAAGGAGAAAAGTAATATTGAAAATTAATCATTTGTAATGTGTAACCTGCAAGCAGCCAGAAGTCATTATGCACATTGGCATAAATGACATGGGTAGGAAAAGGGATGAGATCCTGCAAAGTGAAAATAAGGAGTCCGGTGAAGATTTAAAAAAATAGAATCCTGAGAGTAGTAATGTGGATTATTCCTGCTACCACGTGCTAGTGAGGGTAGAGATAGGATAGTCGGACAGATGAATATGCCAGGAGTTGGTGCGGGGGGGGGGGGCAGGTATTCAGACTTTTAGATTATTGGGATCTCTTCTGGGGCAGGTATACCTAAGAGATACTAGACTAAGGTGGGACCCGTTGGGGCATTACCTTCATGGTGACTGTCAGGCGAGAAGACCAATCTGCTGAGCTCTAGATTTTTTAAACCTTCATAACTTTTGTAATCTTCCACCGATCGGAACAAAACTTGGTGGCTTGGAGCAGAGGAGAACGGTGTGCAAGGTGGTGAGTAATCCTACAGATATAGGGTAGCGTTTTTGCGCAAATTTAAATACAACGCAGACAACAACGCAGTGGTCAAGATGAGAGTTTTGGTAATAGTATAGATAGATGTTGCATCTGAACTGAAGGGGATCCAGTATCGTTCAAGGGAGATTTGCTCATGCTACTCAGAAACGTTTAAACTAGAGAAGCATGGGGTGGTAACCAGAGTAGTTGGTCAGAATTTGGAAGGATTATGAGAAGGTAGACATCAGGACTAGTAAGTCTCAAAAGAAGGATAAGCACAGAGAGGTGAAGGAATAGGGTGACATTGATGGGCTGAAGTATGTTTATTTGAATGTGCGTATTGTGGAGAAAGTATATGAACTTGGAGCCTGGCTTGATGGTTGGAACTATAATGTTGTTGCAATTATGAAAATGTGCTTGCAGTAGGGACATAACTGGCAGCTTGATGTTCCGGGGTTTTGATGTTTCAAATGTGATCGGGACAGGCAAAGGAGGAGGAGGAGTTGCATTACTGATTGGGTAGACACGACGGCTCTCAGATGATATAGAGGAGGGTTCGGCCACTGAGGCAGCATGGTTAGAAATAAGAGCGCAGGCACACTCATGGGATTGTACTATTGAACCCCCCAATAGTAAGTAGGAGATAGAGGAACAGATATGTAGACAGATTACAGAAAGATGCCGAATCAACAGGGTTGTCTCAGTGGGTGACTTTTAACTTTCCCTGTATTGCCTGGGGCTTGCTCATGCCAAAGGCTTCGACGAGGTAGAATTTGTGAGGTATAACCAAGAGGGTTTCCTGAAATAATATGTGGATAATCCAACCTGAAAAGGGACCATACTGGACCAGGTGTTGGGAAATGAGCCTGGCCAGGCAACTGGTGTTTTGTTGGAAACCCATTTTGGGCATAGTGATTACGTTTTAAGATCGTCTTGATTAGAGAGAAGACAGGACCTTGAAGGAAGGTGCTAAATTAAAGCAAGGAAAATATATATGATGTGTTTGCATTTGTGGATCGGGGCTTGCTTCAATATTCTCTGGAAGTCAAAATACCGCTTTATTGGACTTTGGTTAGACCACATTTGGAGTATTATGTGCAGTTCCCGTTGCCTAATTACAGGAAGGATGTGGAGGCTTTGGAAAGGGTGCAGAGGAGGTTTACCAGAATGATGCATGGATTGAAATGTATTAGCTATTGGAAGAGGTTGTACAGATTGGGATTTTTTCCTCTGCATTGCCTAAGATTGCAAGGAGACCTGATAGTAGTATATAAAATTGTGACCAGCATAGATAAGATAGATGGTCAGAATCTTTTTCCCAGGATGGAAAAAACAAATACTAAAGGGCACAGCTTAAAGGTCGAGCAAGTTTTATTACACAGAGGGTGGCCGGTACATATAACATGCTGTTGGGGGTGATATAGTCCTTTATGATGGTGGTATCTAAGAGACTTTTGGATGGGAACGTGGATTTACAAGGAATGGTTTACATGCAGGCAGATAAGTTATGGTCATGTCATTGTGGTCGGCACAAACATTGTGGGCGGAAGGGCCTGTTGCTGAACTGTTCTATGCTTTTGTCCATGAAGTATTATGTTTTGTTTTTCAGGAGGAACTGGAACAAAATGTATTTGAGGATGGCAGCGGAAGCATGGGATCACCATCTGTTGCGGTAAGTATTGAATTTTATACGACATTAGTAATGCTTTTCACTTGAATTCTTTTGCATAATTTCATTTGTCACTGACTTGTATTTTTAGATTTAAATCAGAAAACTAAAACTTGTATAACGTAACACGAACAAAATAATATTTGTAGATTAAATTAATGTTAGAATAAGAAGCGCCAAAATATGGCGCCTCCTGCAAGCAGGATCAACGGACTATTACTGTACAATTTGCTGATTGGGGATATGCTTGGGTATGGCAAATAATACTCTACTAACTGTTTGTGAGAAAATAATTTCACTGTGCATTTGCACTTTGCACATGTGACAATAACATCACCACCAAATAAAAGTTGACGATTTCAAATTGGTGAAAACGTTATAAATTTGATTTTTTTATTGCAGTTTACTCATCTAGCTTTTATGCACTTTCTGTTGAAAGTTTATGGAACAACCAAGGTGCTGAAATGCACAAGAATCCACTCCAATAATTGGAAACTAATATCACTGCTCAGTCAGGCTCAAAACAGTAAATGTTGTTGAGGCACCAATTAAGGACTGCTCACTTTTTATATGAGATTTTTATCAGTTGTCATGAAGTATCAAAATAGGTTAAATTGTGAAGTGTAAACTGAAATATTCTTAGATTGTTTACCTATGAATGCAAATGGGTGCTTCTCATGATTTTGACTTGCATCTCAGGGGATTAAAGGCCATCCTGCTGTATCAAATGACATCTGCTATTAGTTTGGTTCATTGCTACAACATTTAGTGCCTACAAAACTATTGCAAATATGAACTGATAATTCTACAGTCATGGTAATAGGTATTTGGGTCCCGAATGAGAAGATGAACTTGTAGGATGTCTCTTTAATTGACTAAAAAGATTGACAAATAAACACAGACTGTTGATCTACAAGTTGAAATAAAGAAAATACATTCAGTGTTAAAGCTTTAAGGGCCTGTCCCACTTACATGTCCTTGGCACGCAAATTACGCGACCTCGTGGTCGCGTTGAGGCGCACGGGCATCTATGGCCGCGCGGGGCCGGTCCCACTTAGAAGAGTGGAGGGGTATTGAGTTGTGCGCGATATCACGCGGGGCTCCGACATTTTTGTAGTGAACGAAATCTTCGTGCACCAATGCCCTGTCATGGAACTGACAGCCAAAGTGAGACAGGCCCAAGACCCTGGCGCGACGCAACGTCTCACCTTCAACAGCAGCAGAAGCAGGCAAACGATCGCCGAACTCGGCCTGGGGATCACGGCCGTTCCGGATCCGGATTCGCCCCTACTCCTACTCCCAGAGCGGCGCCAAGAAAATTGAAGATAGACACAAAATGCTGGAGTAACTCAGCGGGACCGGCAGCATCTCTGGAGAGAAGGAATGGGTGATGTTTCGGGTCAAGACCCTTCTTTTCATACTGAAGAAGAGTCTCGACATGAAACGCCACCCATTGCTTCTCTCCAGAGATGCTGCCGGTCCCACTGAGTTACTCCAGCTTTGTGTCCATCTTCAAATGACGTCACACGCTCCAGACGGCTGTGCGTACGCATGCAATCGCACCCGACCTTCGCAGGACCGTCTCGGCTCAACGTGACCACGAGGTCGCGTAATTTGCGTGCCATGGACACGTAAGTGGGACAGGCCCTTTAGAGAAAAATAAATGGGCAAAATCAAAGCTGGAAAGAAATAGTCAAATTACAACAATTTGAACATCCCACCACAGCCCAAAATTCAAATGAATCCAATGTGAGAAAGATTGATTCAGAATATTTAACACATGGCATTGTTAAAAGGATGCTCATGCCTTAAATACCTGCAGCCGGTTTGATTTGTGCATACTCTGCAAACACAGCTGCTGACCTGTATTTGGTATTTCTCAATGCGACACCAGACATCAGCAAAACCAGTCGTGGAACTGGTTTATTTTCTTTCATTCTGCTTCGACTCCTCACCTGAAATTGCTTCATCAGTTACAAGTATAAAACAACAAGTGGCATTAGTCTATAAAATCTGGCCCAATTTGTAATGCTGAATGCAGTTGGCAATTTGATCATATTGCTTATGTTCGTTAATCTGCCAATTAGTGACATAATTTACCAGTTTTTAATGCTATTTTCATTGCCTTAAACTGCTTAGCTTTGAAACTTTGCTGGATATTTCAAATTATATATACATACATTTGGTGTTCTCCAATATTAGAACTGTAGGCTATTGCACAATTTGTTTTTTCAATTAATGCAATTGTCTCTTCTATCAATGATAGACAAAACCAATATTGAAAAGCTATGTTACTTCAGTAAGAATTTGATATTATGAAGAGGTTTTCAATGAAGTAATCCTATGTCAAGATTTTTTATTTCACATTGGTGATGTAATCTGTTTGAATTTTTCTTTATTCATTTTATCTTCATCTGTTAAATACTTTCCATGTTGCTTAGATTTCTTTACTTGGCAGTCGTTGCAATGATATTGTATTTTCATTAATGTTTGTTTCATATTGTCTCTTCATCTAGCCTTGTTACACTATCCTTCTGTTTTTTACTTTAATTATTTAGTCATTTCAAGGGCATTTGTCGTTTGTCTCCGTCACCCCATTGGAAGTAAGTTCCAAATTTTAAGTATTCTTTAGATAGTGATGTTTCTCTTGAATTCCTTATTGGGTTTAACTAATGGTTTTGTCTTTTGTGTTTTGTCTTTTCGCTGCCTTTTCTGATCCTCCAGCCCCACATCCGCTTTTTGTCCTATTTTCTTTCGTGATGCATGTTCTAATCCAATTTTCTCTCATGTGGCTCTCATAATTTACTTCAAAAAAGTATGAACATTGCAACAGGAGTAAACCACTCAGCATCTCAGATGTCTGCCATTAAATCAAAACTGATCTGCATCTTCATTCCATCATTTTATGTGGCCTACAATCACCCTCTCATGTCTCAGCAACAGCACAATGCGCTGTGCAATCCCGAACAATTGAGGCCTGCATCACACTTTGATTTAATAATGCAGCATGGAGTGGGCTAGAGATCCTATTTGGAATATATGCCATGATGCTAACTTAAACAGGACCTTAGGGGATATAATCACTGGATTATTACCCAACTGGTGTACAAATTGTGCTACAGTGCCCTCCATAATGTTTGGGACAAAGGCCCATCATTTATTTATTTGCCTCTGTACTCCACAATTTGAGATTTGTAATAGAAAAAAATCACATATGGTTAAAGTATACATTGTCAGATTTTATTAAAGGCCATTTTTGTACATTTTGATTTCACTGTGTAGAAATTACAGCAGTGTTTATACATAGTCCCCCTATTTCAGGGCACCATAATGTTTGGGACACATGGCTTCATAGGTGTTGGTAATTGCTCAGGTGTGTTTAATTGCCTCCATAATGCACGCATAAGAGAGTTCTCAGCACCTAGTCTTTCCTCCAATCTTTCCATCACCTTTGGAAACTTTTATTGCTGTTTATCAACATGAGGACCAAAGTTGTGCCAATGAAGCTCAGAAGCCATTATGAGACTGAGAAACAAGAATAAAACTGTTAGAGGCATCAGCCAAACCTAAGGCTCACCAAAATCAACTGTTTGGAACATTGTTAAGAAGAAAGAGGGCACTGGTGAGCTTACTAATCGCAAAGGGACTGGCATGCCAAAGAAGACCACCACTAACCAAATGTTCGGCTATTTCATCTTTTATAATTGACTCCAGCATCTTCCCCACCACCGATGTAAGGTTAACTGGTCTATAATTCCCTGTTTTCTCTCTCCCGCCTTTCTTAAAAAGTGGGATAACATTAGCTACCCTCCAATCCACAGGAACTGATCCTGAGTCTATAGAACATTGGAAAATTATCACCAATGCATCCACGATTTCTAGAGCTACTTCCTTAAGTACTCTGGGATGCAGATCACCAGGCCCCGGGGATTTATCAACCTTCAGTCCCATCAGGTAGTAGCCAGCTACATGAAAGTGGCACCACCTGTGATCTCTTCCACTTGAAGGATCTGTTGGAGCCTCAACAGATTGCCACCTTTCTGCATTAGCTGGAAATTGTGTGCATATACATGATCTGTACAAACCCTTTGTCCTCTATAATTATCTCTGTCATTAATTTACAATTTTAACACATCTACCCTCAGTATGTTGTGTTAAGTCCACTGAAATATTTAGGTGCAATTTTATTCAGTCTGCAGAGCTTTATAAATGTACTAACTAAGCAAGTGATGTATGCTATATTGTAAACATCTGAGAACACTTAAAAAGGAATGGAAGGAGATATTTCAGTGCAAGTTAGGGTATGTTGGGATGTTTATAAAAGGTGATCTAGACCATTCACTCAGTTATAGAAGTATGCAGACAGATGGACAGTGGTATCACAAAATTTTGATACAAATAATGGACTGCTGTAGTTGCTTGTGTTAAGGTAGTTTTGGAAATATTAATTTATTACATCGATTGTGAAGCATATTTCCAACAGTAAATGCCAGATTTGAGTGATTGCAGTTGTTGAGAGATCATCCATCATGAAAGCTTAAGCCCAGTTAAATAGTCTGTCAGGATCTGTTTTTATTTGCCTTGGGTCACTCTTCATTGGAAGGGATGCAGTGAATAAGCAGTGCGTAATCCCTTGATACTAAGTGAATTTTATTCTAGGAATGTGTAAAGCCGTCTTATGGATGTGCACTGTGTATTATTCCAACAAGTAATTACACTAAAGTGGTGACATTAAAGCAACTGTGATTGCAGAAAATGATCAGCAAATTAGATCTTATTACTGGGCACATCAAAAACTAGCCTTAATACTTTAACTCTGCCAGTAATAATGTTGTGTAATCATCTATCAGACAGATACAGCCTAGATCTGACTGGGATATTGCCAAAGATCTATATTTTAATAACTATTATTTTCCAGACTTGTTTTTATCATTGTTTCAATTTGCTATAATTCAAATGAAATAATTCATATTGACAGATAATAGTTGACAGATTTGAATGATTGCAAATGATTTTGTACAAAGATTTGTAATAAACTACAAATGTAATTCTATTTACTATATTCTCCTTCCTGATACAGATATATTATTCAATGAAGATTTTTGTTCTGTTAGTTTAAAAAGGTTTACAATGAACTTGTGGCTGCTCAGCCGTTCACTAAGATCATAGCTGGTCAAATCTGTGGGCATCACTCAGTTTTTCAGACAGAAGCCTGCACCCCTTGATTACCCAACTATTAGTTTTTACATAAGAATGCCATTTGGTGCATTGAATTTGTTCCTGCTTTTAATTTTCTTTCCTGCTCTTTCCCAACAAGTGTCTATTCAGTTTGTTTTTGAAAGTGCCCATTTTGTTTTCACCATCACTATAGGTCTTGAGTTCCACAAGCTACAACAACCTGTGTGTTTTTTAAATAATTTTTCCTTGTGTCTTTTGGCAATGATATTGCATCAGTACCTCTGGTCCTTGAAACATGTGTTAATGGCCACAACTTCTAAATCTATTTAGGTCAAATCGTTCCTATAAGCCTTTATTTTGAAGAATCAAATTCTTCCAGTCTAACCTCGGCATACTGCCTCTGCAAGGACACCTGCATAATCAAGGATGATTCTCACTTCCTCTTCTCCCCTCTCCCATCAGGCAAGAGGTACAGAAGTGTGAAAACATAGCTCCAGATTCAGGGACAGTTTTGCCCCGTCAGGCAACTGAGCTAGAGCTAGAGAGCGGTCTTGAGCTACTATCTATCTCATTATAGACCCAAGGTCTATCCTTAATCTGGCTTTACTGGACTTTATCTTGTGCTAAAAGTTGTGCTAAAGGTGAAATATTCCTCATACAATCTGCACTGTCATGTTTCCCCCATAAGCTTCTATCTTTCAAGGTCATCATCTTTAGACTTTAGAGATACAGTGCGGAAACAGGTCCTCTGGCCCACCAAGACTGCGCCGATGGAAAAGTCTTGATCTGAAACGTCACCCTAGCCATGTTCTCCAGAGATGCTGCCTGACCTGCTAAGTTATTCCAGCACTCAATATTGGGTTGTGGTGATAGCAGCCTGAAGTAAACATGCCCTGGCCACTGTCCATGTTTTCTATCTATCTGTACTTGTCTGACCTGGAGTAAGTGAGCGGTTGTTCTCCGAGACCCTAATTAAACCTTGGGTAGGGTTGTGCATGTCAAGTGCTCAGAATGCCCCTGATCAACTTATCTGAAGGGAAACTTGGAGATGAGCTACTCCCTGTTAAAGCTGTTAAAAGGTTTTTAAGTGTTTAAATGTCCTGGGTCTTCAGAACCATCTAAGGAATTAATTAAAATATAAACCAAGTTGTGTGACTTTAGACTACCTACCCTTTTGCTTTCTAGGTGACAGATTTTGATCAAAATCAATGGGTCTATAAATATATGCCAAGTATGTCAATAGACAATAGGTGCTTAGAAGTAGGCCATTTGGCCCTTCGAGCCAGCACCGCCATTCAATGTGATCATGGCTGATCTTCCCCAATCAGTACCCCGTTCCTGCCTTCTCCCCATATCCCCTGACTCCGCTATTTTTAAGAGCCCTATCTAGCTCTTTCTAGAAAGCATCCAGGGAACCTGCCTCCACCGCGCTGAGGCAGAGAATTCCACACTCACCACTCTCTGTGAGAAAAAGTGTTTCCTCGTCTCCGTTCTAAATCGCTTACTCCTTATTCTTAAACTGTGGCCCCTGGTTCTGGACTCCCCCAACATCGGGAACATGTTTCCTGCCTCTAGTGTGTCCAAGCCCTTAACAATCTTATATGTTTCAATGAGATCTCCTCTCATCCTTCTAAACTCCAGAGTGTACATGCCCAGCTGCTCCATTCTCTCAGCATATGACAGTCCCGCCATCCCGGGAATTAACTTTGAATGTTAGATTCAATTTAAGACTGAAGAGGTGATATACCTAGTATAGTGTTGGATCCCAGCAAGGCTGCCTTGTTGCTGGACTCCATGTGATTACAGATGCATTTCATTTAAGAAAGAACTGCAGATGCTGGGAAAATCGAAGGTAGACAATAATGTTGGAGGAACTCAACAGGTGAGGCAGCATCTATGGAGAGAAGGAATAGGCGACGTTTCGGGTCGAGACCCTTCTTCAGGTATTTCTATCTGTCAGTCAGTAATCTCAGATTTCCTCACTTGGCAGTGCATAGTTTCAGACTAACTCCAACCAGCAATGCTCATCCCACTAACTTCCATAGAACTGAATTTTGGAAGCGGAGTACAATTTGTTTAGACTTCAATAGCGCATCTTCCATTAGCGCATGCTAATTTTTTACCAGTGTAATAAATGTTTGTTTGCCTCAGAACGTACCAAGGGCTCCTTGACATTTCTGTTACTGTTTATCAGGATTCTGTTTATTCTCTGAAGATATCAAACACACATAGAAACCAGTTTATTTTATGTTGTTAGTAATTGCTTTCAGCCTAGACACATCCCTCCCCCATTCAATCCATATGTCGTAGATGTAATTGAAGCTGGTTTGTGGTGTGGAATTACTGTCATTGTGAATTGGATGTAATTGTTTAGATTCATCATAAGGGACTTGCAGATAAAATACAGTGAATACTTAAGTTGAAGTTGTATTTTGTGAACTTTGTGTTGACATTGATTATTTGTTTTAATTGTATATTCAAATTTGCACTTATTGGTAGTAATAAAAGATGGGTGTAACTGAACTTGCTTTACATTTACAATGGGAATCAAGAATAGACTTTGCAGGATTTCTCTCTACAAAATGTTATGTTTCTGATCAGTTAAGACCAGCTGCAAGAAACTCCTATCAACCTAAGTAATTTATTGTAACATATTAAAAGATGTGACCTTTTGATGAGAGGATGATTCTATATATCCTAGTTGTTATTCGATTGCATCCCATAAGATTTTTCATTTGCAAAGTTCTAATTTGTGCTGGAAGTGGAATTATATATCTTTACCACACCATGTTTTTTATCACCATACCTGATAATTGGATGACCATGACATATTGTCCCTTAGGACCGAACAATGGAAAACCTGTACAGAAAGTAAACCTATTGTTAAATGAAAATGTATTTGTTTAATGGACAACTCTCAATCTTCTGTTTCTTAAAGTTGGATCCTTTGGAGAAGGAGTGGCTGAAGTGTGCTGCCATTGGACATTTAACCGCTTTGAGTGATCTTCTCAGGCAGGATCCATCTCTGGCAATGAAAAAGGTAACAATTGCCACAGTTTAATTCATTTACATGTGATACTGAAAAATTACATGGAGAAATAAATGCAACCAAAATATAATAGTTAAAAAAAAAAAAAGAAGATAAATGCAATAGTTTCTTGGTGCATTAATTTAAAAGAAGCTTAATTCAAGCATTCTTTTAGCATAGACTTTAAGTTAAAATTGCTGCATTAAGACCTGACCTGGGAGAGTAGTATTCTGCCAACTTTTCCAATCAATATTGATCAAATAAATTTAAACTGCACACTATGGCCTGCACACTTGAGTTATCTGATTCATATATGCAGAAACTAAATTTTCTTACTGAAGTGTTCAGCCTTCAGTTATTACTCCACACTTGGAGTTTCTAGTTTCCTGTAATTGCTCTATATTCAGGGCAATTCCCCAGGTATCAGGAATTTAAGCCCCTAGTGTGCAGTTGCTTGTAACGTAAGTAACAGATAGGTAACAACTTATGCCATTGAAAGGGTATGGGTCTCTCAGGCATCACAGTTATATTACAAATATTTCCGAATAATCAAAAAAAGTTAAAGGCTAAAATTCTGGGCCACTCAAGTAAGTATGCAAATATTAACAGCAGGCGGGGCTTCTTACTCTAAGAGTTGCACCTATTTGCCACGCATATTAGTTTTACTAAGTATTTAATGTAACATTTGGCACAAATATCAATTCTAATCAAGTAATCAGGAACTGTGATTGGAGTTTCCAGTGAGAGCTGTTCATCTTGTGCATACCTGAATTATTGCCTTTATAAATAATGAAATAATTTCACTCGAAGTGGCAGATCAGACCGCAACTAATTCAAAGCTTAAAAAAAAAGTTTGCTCCAACTCCTTGGCGGTCAGTTTCTGGTGGAGTCCACCTCCACGGGTTCTAGACGAGGCATTTGTGGAAATAAAATGCAGATTTTTTTTTATTGATTGAAAGATAGCATGGAAATTCTGAATTGAAAAAATTCTGAATTTCAAAAGGAAATCTGGCTCATCAGGATTAACATGCAAATTCACCATCTATTGGATGTATTATGCAATGTAGTTAAGATAATTTCATGTTATTAAAGATCTGTTCTTTGTCGGTTCTGTAAAAGCTCCAAGAAAATGCATTAAAAAATTTTCTCTTCTATGTAAACTTCCATGAAATTCTGAAGGACTTCACATCTGTAAGTATCATTCTTGTCACTTCCAGGTTTTATTTTTATCTTTGAATACAATTTAAATGTACAGTATTTAAAACTTGTTCAATACGTGTTAGGCTCATTCCATATTGGGCTATTCAATATCAATAACATTTGAACAAAAAGTTAGATGATCTGACAATGCTGACAACAGGCACGTGCCGTGAGTAATTACTCAGGGTAGGCAGTCAGTCGGCTTTTAAAAAATCTTAAACCGCGCATGCGCAGATTGTTCTCCTCTCCATAAGCTGTCAGTCGAATTTTATAAAGTCTTCAAAAGCCATATCTCTTAATAAAGTAATGTATTTCCCGGCAATGAAGAGGCACCCCCATTTTGAGTTGCTAA
Organism: Amblyraja radiata; assembly: GCF_010909765.2. Lineage (NCBI taxonomy): Eukaryota > Metazoa > Chordata > Chondrichthyes > Rajiformes > Rajidae > Amblyraja > Amblyraja radiata. Next base: position 17,494,172 of record NC_045978.1, on the reverse strand, counting down.
GTTTTGAAAGAAGGCTGGTGGGACATAGAATTTCTCACACTCAAAAAAATTAAAATAAGGAAAGTAACAATTCAATTTTCCCAAATCTCCTTCATTCTGAATTACTGAATGGGTGGGGGGTGGAGGGTGATGGCAGGTGGAGAGATGGTGGGAAAAACGGGAGCACACCGGGATGTTGAATCAGTTGTGATCTTATTGAATGACAATACTAGTTCAAGGGACCAATTGGGGGGAGAGTTCCTTTCACAGCGTGTGGTGAGTGTGGCCAGCGGTAAAGTTGTGGGGAGGGCAGCAATGTTGAGAAGGAGGGGGCCGCGGCGCTCCAGGCGTGGAGCCACCGCATTGTGGCCGGGGAGGGAAGCAGCTCGGGTGGCTGTGAGCGGCCACCAGGACCGGACAGCGGAACCGTCCGCCGGTACCTCAGCGCCTGCCGGCCCACTAACTTCTGGCAGTGCTCAACTCCGGCCCGCTCACCTCTGGCCGAATAACCTCAATTGGTCCCTTGATCGTGCTGTCGGAATTTAAGGATTTGCGGAAAGCGGCTGACATGAGCGAGGCCGGCGAGCGGCAGGAGAGAGGTTTTCAGCCGGAGAGCACTGCCAGAGGTGAGCCGGCCAGCAGAAGGCGCTGAGGTGGCGGCCGCTCGCAGCCACCCGGGCTACTTCTCCCCCCGGCCACAATGCGATGGCTCCGCGACCGGAGCGTCGCGGCAAGTGAGTTGCCGGCATGATCCCCGACCCCCTCCTTCTCAACGCTCCTGCCCTCCCCGCAACTTAACCCCGGGCCAGACTCCCCACACACTGAAAGGGACTCTTTCCCCCCCCCCCCCCCCCCCCCCCCCCCCCCAGCGGCGCTGTCCTTTTACAGCCGCTTCCCATCAGCTGTGAGCAATGAAGGATAGACTCGGCTATCCCTCAGTACAGCAACATCGTTCTTGAAATAGCGTCTTCACTGCCGGGGAATACGGTATTTAAAAAAATATAGCTCAAATAAATTTACTTACCATATTATTTGTACCTGATCCCTAATCTTCTCTTTTTGTTTCCTAAAATGCTGTTAAGATAAGGACAATCCATGTTTGACAAACCCGCCAAGAAACTTGCGCTGCGCATGCGCTGTAGGCTGCTGTGCATGCGCAGTACCCAGTCCACGCTGCAAAGGCAGAATTTCAGCTGCCTTCAGCTCGCCTTGAAATTGACGGCTTTAAGCAGTGTCGAAGGCACGTCAGCTGCACAGACTTTCGCGTGTTACAAGCATTGCGGATGAAAGGCATGGGAGAATTATGCCAACCTAAGAGATCGATTTCATGGCCCTAATACAAAGAAAAACTGAATTTATCCCTGATGTCTATATAATATTTATCTCTCAAACCTAACAGCATGTTAAGAAAATAATTAGCCATTATATTATTGCTGTTTTGGGGATTTTTCTAAGTAAACTTCTAAAATACCTAATTGCAAAAACACTTTTGAAGATCCCAAGTTCTTATAAGACTCATGTGGTTTTACAGCATTGAAATGTGGGAATTAATTCACAACTGTTGATATGCCTCTGTCTGAACGCTTTGTAAATTACTAAGGATTTTTATAAATATCTGTCCCAATTATTTATCTTAACCTTTGACACTGACCACTGTTAAAGATTGTGTTAATTTCATGTAAACTCTTGCTTTTTTCCAATAGCAATGCATATCTAATTCTCATAACTCAGTAATTATAGCCTGTAAAACTGCTTTAATATTAACAATTATAATTATTTTAAATATTGAAGAGATACAAATCCAAATTGACCAAATACTATTTTGCACGACATACTATCTGCCAATAGATCTCAATTCATTTTGCTCATACTTTGGAAGTTTCCATTCAAGACTGAAATAATGTTTCTTTTTTCTCCTCAACTCCTTTGTAATTGATACTCCTATTAATTCAATCAACTTGAAACAATCTGTGATGATAGGGGGTAAGTACATGACCACAATGAAATAATTTTGGTCATGCGCCAAAGTGTGTTGTTTGTTACTGATCAAGGAAGATCTATGTTTAGTCCATGATGTATGGTGAGTTAATTAATCCCCCCACAGCTATTGGGGGCAGAGCATTCCAATTGGCATGTGCTAAAGGGGGGAATAAATTGATAACAACTCTATTTATCTCATAATTTTCCAAATTCTGCTAACCCCAGGATTTGTAGGTCAAGATAATGAGATTTCACCTTTCAGATTATGTGTGAATTATCATTGGAAGTTGATGCTTTTTAAAACGTACTATAGAATGCCATTGAGTGGCCCTTTTCAAACAATAGAACTTATTTATAAAAAAGTAGCGCTTTGTAGTAATTATACTTTTATCCAATCCTGACACTAATACTTGAAGAATATAAGTAAAATTTCTCATTTGAGGTGGCACAGTGGCGCAGCGGTTGAGTTGCTGCCTTACAGCGATTACGGGTTCGATCCCAACTACGGGTACTGTCTTTATGGAGTTTGTTTCGAGTTTCTCCCCGTGACCGCGTGGGTTTTCTCCAAGACCTTCAGTTTCCTCCCACACTCCAAAAATTTGTAGGTTAATTGGCTTGGTAGAAATATAAAATTGTTTAGTGTTAATATGCGGGGATCGCTGGTCGGTGCGGACTCGGTAGGCCGAAGAGCCTGTTTCCGCACTGTATTTCTAAACTAAACTAAATTTCTAACACTTCAACATCTTGTGAATAACTGGATTTTTAAAGAATAATTCCCTCTGGTCATTAACATGTCGGAATTGTTCAATTAATTGTGGTAGCAATGACTTGTTAAAATGCTAGGACAAGAGAAAACTATGAAGAAAACTGCCCACATAGATATCAATTAGTAAAATCAGGGTGAGATTACTTTGCCTAATTATTATCTGCTAACATCTACCTCTTTGCAACTTCGATTAATAATATTTTAAATAAGTACGCTTGAAGACATACAACACTTATCACCTCCATCGGCACGTAATGGCTATAGTATATACCATTTAAGAAACGTGTCAAATTTACTCCCCATGACTACTCCAGAAGAACCTCCCAAACCTGAGTTCCACCAAGGAACATGGTCTGAAATGCTGGGGAACATCGTCAGCTTTGGACTTGCATAGGTTTCCACTCAAGAAAATAGGTAAAGAAGTAGACACATCAAGCCTGCACCACAGCTCAATAAAATCATGCCACATCTGCCTGAAACTCCACCAAACGTCAACTTATTGCAATTTCCATGCGACCTTCAGTTCCTCAAACGCACAAAAATATATCTCTCTCTAAATATCTCAAGTATTATAATGTAGCCTCCACAGGCCTCTGAGGTGGAGAACTTCCTTTACCAGTGTGATACCACCATCTGAGAAATTATTGTGTACCACAGTTTTTCCAATGATGGCCTCCATGTCTTTTGAACTATGATTTCCTCACTCTGTTCAAAACATTCCCACCCTTGGAAACATTTAAGCAGCATTCCAGCTGTGGATCCAATGTTTCAGTCGTATCACCCCACTTTCTTCTATCGATTGTTTATTATATCGAAGAACTTGTGCAAATTTCTTAACATGATTTCCATTTCATGAAACCACGACTTGGTTTGATTGCATTAAGCTTTTCCTTAGGACAAGCTGTTTTTTACTTGATTATGTGCTCCAGCATCTCTCTGACTTTAGATGTTAAACTAACTGACCTATAGTTTTTAAATTAGACAGTCATATGCACAGCTTTTCAATCTACATGTACCTTCCTGTAGGTCGTTTAGTTTTGGAATGTTTTAACCAACAGCTCGGCTATCTCTGCATCCACTTTCTTTAAAACCCATGGTTGCCGACCATTGGTTCTTGTGGATTTGTCTGTCTTTTATCCCATTTTCGAATACATTGAGCCTTGTGATTGGATGTTACAATTTCTTCCCTCTTATTTGAGACAAGTCATCTGTTATCCAGGAGATGTTTGTGTTGCCTTAATGCAAACTATTGATTTAAATTATCTGCCATACTTTAAACTATTTCTCTTGCTAATTCACCAAACTCTCACTCCAGGGGTGCCATGGTTAGCTACCATTTCCCCTTGAATATCCTCAGAAGCCTGTGGTTTCTTCTAATAATTACTTGCCAGTTTACTCTTGTAACCAATTTTCCAACTTCTTATTAGCTTTTAAGACCTGCATTGCTGGTTCTAGAAAAAAGTACAGTCCTGTGGTCAACCATGTGCATTTTGCCACTGTATGTTTTCAGTTTTTGTTTTGATTGTCTTTGATCTTTTGTTACTCAGGGATGATTAATCTCTCTAATTTGGGTATCTCTAATTTACTGCTTCAATAATTGCCATGGCTCATGTGACCTTTCCTTTAGGTTATTTTCCCTATCTCTTCTAGACTAATCTTTTTTTAATGTTCCTATTTAAGTTAGGACATTGATTTTTGAACCAAAGGTGTTCATCTTTAAACTATCTGGAATTTTATTATGTGGGGATCACTATTGCCTTGAAGATCCTTAACTACAAAATCTGTTAAATCCCATTCATTACGTATGACCAATTGTAAAATAGCTTGATTCTGGTTGGCTTGTGTAGCATAATTATCTAAGAAATAATCCCTGATGCACTCCATAAATTTATCCTTTACAGTATTCTTGCTATTTTATTGCCCCTCCTCCACACTGCTTCCTCTCCCAGTTTGACCTGGTCACCCCTATTGAAATCTCCAAACTCATCAGCTCTTCCAAACCCACTACCTGCTCCCTCGACCCTCTCCCCACTCCCCTGCTGAAGTCCTGCATCCCCGTTCTCTGCCCCTACCTCACTAATCTCTTCAACTCCTCATTGTCCCCTCCGCTTTCAAAACTGCTCCTGTTACACCAATCTTAAAGAAACCTGGTCTTGATCCCTCCTCTCTCATTAACTACCGCCCAATCTCAAACCTCCCCTTTCTTTCAAAAACCCTGGAGCGTATCGTTGCGTCACAACTTCATTCCCACCTCCTTGCGTATAACCTACTTGAACCCCTCCAATCTGGCTTTCGCCCCCTCCATAGCACAAAAACTGCTCTCCTCAAAGTCCTCAACGACCTCCTCACCTCTGCTGACACTGGTTCCCTCAACATCCTCATCCTCCTCGACCTGAGTGCAGCCTTCGATACAGTGAACCATAACATCCTGCTCACCAGACTCGAAGACCTCGGCATTGAAGGCTCTGCACTCAGCTGGCTCCGTTCCTACCTTTCCAACAGATCCCACTTCATCTCTCTCCACAACCACACTTCTGCTACAGCCACAGTCACTCAAGGCTCCGTACTCGGCCCCCTCCTCTTCATCATCTACATCCTCCCCCTTGGTCAGATACTCCGCCACTTCAACCTGGACTTCCACTGTTACGCTGATGACACCCAGATCTACCTCGGCACCAAATCCCCCCACAACCCCCCCCTCTCCCATATCAACTCCTGTTTGTCAGCTATAAAAACCTGGATGCAACATAATTTCCTCAAACTCAACAGCGATAAGACAGAATTCCTCCTCATAGGCCCCAAAGCCACACTCAGCAAAATCAATAACCCCACTCTCACCATCGACGGCACCACTGTCTCCCCATCTCCCAAGGCCCGCAACCTTGGCGTGATCTTTGATTCCACCCTCTCCCTTGAGCCTCACATCCGCCATGTCATTAAAACCTCCTTCTTTCATCTCCGCAACATCGCCAAACTCAGACCCTCTCTCACACCTCCCGCTGCTGAAAGACTCATCCATGCCTTCATCTCCTCCCGACTGGACTACTACAACTCACTTCTCCTTGGCATCAGCTCCACCTACATCAACCGACTCCAACTGGTCCAGAACGCAGCCGCCCGACTCATCACCCACACCAAATCCTGGCATCACATCACTCCAGTCCTCAAACAACTTCACTGGCTTACCATCTCCCACCGGATCAACTACAAAATCCTGATCCTCACCTACAAAGCCCTCCACCATCTGCCCCCCCCCCCCCATATCTCACTGACCTCCTCTCCCCCTACCAACCCTCACGGTCCCTCAGATCCACATCAGCCGGTCTCCTCTCCATCCACAAGTCCAACCTCCGCAGTTTTGGGGACAGAGCCTTCTCCAGGGCAGCTCCCAGGCTCTGGAACTCCCTCCCCCAACTGATCCGCAATTCCGTGTCCCTCACCATCTTCCAGTCCCGCCTCAAGACCCATCTCTTCACCTCTGCCTATCCTTAGCCCCACGTCCCCCTCCCTTTTCATCTGTGCATTAATTGCCTCATATTGTGTTTTGTATTGAATTTTGTCTTTACTTTGTGTACTAGTCATGTCTCTACTATTTATTTCATTCCCCTTACATGTTTTTCCTCTACCTGCTAAATTTTTGTAAGGTGTCCTTGAGACTCTTGAAAGGCGCCCATAAATAAAATGTATTATTATTAATATTATTATTATTATTTTGACTAATTTAATCAAGCATATAAATTAAAATCGTCCAAGATAATTCTGTCCTACATTTTATGTTTCCATATTTATGCTTTGTCCTACTATAAAGCAACTCTGGGGCCCATAGACTCATCCCCTCCCCCCAACACCAACCTTTCCTCTGCTATTTCTTATTTGCACTAAATTGATTCACATCACAAACAACTGCACCCATGTAAATACCCATCACTGCAATGATATCTTGATTAATAATGCTTCTCCTCCTTTCCATTTTTGCATATTCTTTTGGAACATCAAATAGCAGGAAATATCATTCCCAGTTCTGGTCACCATGTAGTCATATCTTGGTAACAGCTTAAAACAAAACTTACTTCAATTTGTGCCATCAACTCATCTGTCTTGGAACAAATGCGGTATGCATTTGTAACTTAATATTTGCTTCGTGGTTGCTCATTACCCTGGCTGCAAAATGTAACACTGGTCCTTTATCATGATTGGGTCTGAATCTTGGCAATCTCCATGCGTATGCACTGAGGTTACGTTCACCAGAATAGCGTTGGCATTTCAGAAAGGCGGGATAAACTATAAATACTGTCCTTTTGAACCATACCCAGATTTCCAAGGAATTGTGAATTTTTAAAAACAATTCTCTGGTCACCAGCCTCATACCAGTAATGTTTAGGGAGAGGCATGTTTCTGAAAAGTCTGACATCATCTCTGAATCATAATTCTACTCTGGCTATATTATGCAAGTTAATTCCTTTTTTTAATAAATCTTTCCAGGGTTCATTTCAAAAAGTCTAATTTTATAATTTCAGTATTCTTATGTGAATTTGAATGGCACGAAATGAAAGGCAATTTCACTTTGCGGATGTCAGGGCAAACCCTAAACTTACTTCCTGCTTCACACAAGTACACTTTCCAACAATCAGAAGAAGGCACTTTAGTTGCTCACATAATTCTAGGTCAGCCATGCTGACCCTTGTTTTCCCTTTAACTGGCCTGGCTGAGATTTTGTTGCATTCATTTCCTTTTTTGAAAAAAGTGAGTTTCTTTTGGCTTTTTATTTTATGTTGATGTTGTCCCTTAGTTTTGTGAGCTGATGATGTGCTGCTCAAACCTTGCATTCACTCCATAGAATTATTGAGTGATGCAGTGTGGAAAAAGGCCCAACTTGCCCACCCTGGCCAACATGTCCCAGGTGCAGTGGTCCCACCTGTCCGCATTTGGTCCATATCCCTCCAAACCTATCCTATCCATGTACCTGTCTAACTACTTCTTAAATGTTGGGATAGTCCCTGCCTCAACTACCTCCTCTGATAACTTGTTTCATACATCCACCACCTTTTGTGTGAAAAAGTTATCCCTCAGATTCCTATTAAATCTTTTCCGCTTCACCTTAAACCTATATCATCTGATCCTCAATTCACCTACTCTGAGCAAGAGACTGGCATCTACTCCTCATAAAGGGCCTGTCCCACTAACGCGACTTTTCAGCGACTGTCTTCGAACTTCAAGCTCGAGGACACTCTCCTGAAAAACCTCGAGCTGGATCGACCGTCAGCGATGAAACCGCGAGCTGGATCGACTGTCTGCGCGCGCACACACACACACACACACACAGAGACACACACACACATACAGACACACACACAGAGACACACACAGACACCGCAAAGGCGGGGGCCAGGGAAAGCGAGGGAGCGCTGTCTGAAATTCACAGCTCCGATGAACAGGAAGGTCAAAGACGGCTGGCACAGTTACAGTAAGTCCTTTAGAGAGCGCTTTTATTGTTTCCACATTTTCTGCACAATTGCATCCAAATTTCCCTTCCAACCACTCATTCCTCCTGCCACTAGCTTAACTCAAATCCCCACTCCAGGATGACCATGTACTGTTTTCTTCATCCATTCAGAATATACAGTTGAAATAAAGTGAAACAAATTCAAAAGGTACAAATACAAGTTAGGAAAGAATAGTGTATGATGAGAATAAAGTCAATCAACCTTGCAGGGAGGCTGAGCAGAAAATGTACAGGCTGATACTGATATGCACAGATGGGAGGATGACCTATAGATAAGAAACTACCAAGAAAATGAACATGGAAGGAGAGATAATACTTGAAAATGAATTGAAATAAATAACAAAATATCACCAAATTTTCTGGGAAAATGAATGGCAATATATATTACAAAAACAAGATGCAAAAGAGATAACGTGCTTTTTTTTTTAAACTTTCATTAAGAGAAATAAGAAGTTTTTGTTTGCATAAAATAATGTTTGAAATTATCCCTTACCAAAAATGAAAGTGCATACAAATAACCTTGCCTATGATTGCTCTATGACTTGGGGTCTGCATGCAATTATAAGTTGTGAATTTTCCATGTTTTATGCAGTACAAAACTACCTTCTATAGTTTGGAATGTAGAATAGATTTATTGAAAGTTTTTCTCATTGACATTTTTCTCTTTATCTCTTCACAATTTGTTTCTTGTCTTTGAATTGTGGATTATCTTTTCAACGTCGGAAATGATCTTCACGATAGTTTGTAAGTCGCTTTTGTATCATGTTACGAAATATAGCTAAATAATGTTTATTTTTGCTAAATTTGTAGATATTAATTTTATTAGCTTGTCTTTTTGTTTCGACTTAATGAAGAGCGATGATCAGAGGAGAAAAAAATAATATTGTGTTTGGTCTTGCTATTGCATATAGTCGGGAAGCTTTGCTTGCAGTCATTATGGATTGTTGAGAACCACTGGGATAACCCCACTCTTGCAAGTACAATGCCCCTGTCATCTCTTTAGATTATATATATTTCTAAGGGCTAGTGTGCATTTAACCAATAGGTGGCCCATGATAGATCAATTTCATTTTTTAATCACCATCTCACCACTGTCCCTGCTATCATCTTTGGTTAATGGACTGATGAATGTTTGGTTGTAACTGAAAGTCCTTGGTATGCCTTAAATAATCCACTCAAAAGAGAAGCTTGCTTTCAGATTTGATTACTCCTTTTATGTAGATAATTGAAGTCTATAGAAAGCAAATCTATACATTAGTCAGTGAAATCGCAGAAATGTCTTAGCCACACACATGAAATCTTTGTGCGTGCTGCTATAAATTACACTTTAAAATTAGGTGTGTATTGTCCAAATTGAATGTTTAGATTACCAAGAGACGATCGGCAAAGCTGTTCAGTTTTAATGAGTTGGTAATAATACTGTCTCATTAAAATACATCTACTTCTGGAGGAAGTTTCTTCTCCCAGGTGTCTAATGAGCCTATTACAATTACTCCGGTTTTCTTTCTTTCACTAAAATTTAACATAAATATTAAGCTTCAGTTGTGACATTCCCAGTGAGCAGGATGTTGGTGAGAGCATAACTAGGTCCCTGTTCAGCACAGCCAATGGGTTGCAGCAAGCATCATCAATCATCAGCCCTGTCAAGCACTTACACCTTGGCTTCATTTGAGGCACGCTTGGTTTGTTGTTTTGTAATTAGCTTGGCCGAGCGGGCAGGAAATGTTGTACATACACTCGTGAGCAGCTGGCAAATTCAAGGAATTTTCCCGTATGAAACAGACGGTGAACTACAAACACTGGGCCTCCAAAGAGGGAAGATGATCATCAGATAGTAACAGCCTGACATATTTCTTTGACTAATTTAAGAGACATCTTTGATCCATGTTTGAAAAACACGTTCATTTAAAATTGTTTTTAACTTTTGGCATATTCTAAAATTATACCAATAAACATTTAGCAATATATTTTTGAAGAATGAGGAAAATATTTTAATATATAAAAATGAAAACAATTTAAACTTTTATTTAACAGCACATTTGGCAAAAATGACCAGGTCACCATAGACCCCATGCATCTTAATCTTCTGGATCAGCTTATCATGAGGGACTTTTATCATATGCCTTACTAAAATCCATGTAGCCAACCTACATGTCCTACTCCCATTGGTCACCTCAAAAATTCAATTGTTTGTAAGAAATGATTTGATGTAGACAATGCCAGGCACACTGTACCAAATGAACCCATTCACTTCCAAATGGGAAGAAATCTTATCCTGAAGAATCCTCTCCAACAGTTTCCCAACCATTGATGTGAGGCTCACCGGCCTAAATTTCCTGGAGTGTTTTGCTTCTTAAACGATGAAACAACATTGGTTACTGTCCAGTCCTGTGGGACGTTGTTTGTGGCTACAAAATATACAAAGTTCTTTCTCAAGAACACTATAATCGCCTCTCTTGCCTCTTCATAACCTGGGATAGATTCCATCAGGGCCTGGGAATTTAATACTCCTAGAGTCCCAATATCACCACTTTTTTAATCTCAAGTAGCCCAAGCACACTGGTATGCCCCTCACTGATCTCACTGTCTTCTATGTTCTTCATCTTGATGAAATGTATATATATATATATATATTAGAACTTATTTCGTACCTTCCATATATCCTCTGACTCCAAGCATAAATTCACTCCTTTATTAGAAACATAGAAATTAGGTGCAGGAGTAGGCCATTCGGCCCTTCGAGCCTGCACCGCCATTCAATATGATCATGGCTGATCATCCAACTCAGTATCCCGTACCTGCCTTCTCTCCATACCCTCTGATCCCCTTAGCCACAAGGGCCACATCTAACTCCCTCTTAAATATAGCCAATAAACTGGCCTCGACTACCCTCTGTGGCAGAGAGTTCCAGAGATTCACCACTCTGTGTGAAAAAAGTTCTTCTCATCTCGGTTTTAAAGGATTTTCCCCTTATCCTTAAGCTGTGACCCCTTGTCCTGGACTTCCCCAACATCGGGAGCAATCTTCCTGCATCTAGCCTGTCCAACCCCTTAAGAATTTTATAAGTTTCTATAAGATCCCCTCTCAATCACCTAAATTCTAGAGAGTATAAACCAAGTCTATCCAGTCTTTCTTCATATGACAGTCCTGACATCCCAGGAATCAGTCTGGTGAACCTTCTCTGCACTCCCTCTATGGCAATAATGTCCTACCTCAGATTTGGAGACCAAAACTGTACGCAATACTCCAGGTGTGGTCTCACCAAGACCCTGTACAACTGCAGTAGAATCTCCCTGCTCCTATACTCAAATCCTTTTGCTATGAAAGCTAACATACCATTGGCTTTCTTCACTGCCTGCTGCACTTGCATGCCTACTTTCAATGACTGGAGTACCATGACACCCAGGTCTCGCTGCATCTCCCCTTTTCCTAGCCGGCCACCATTTAGATAATAGTCTGCTTTCCTGTTTTTGCCACCAAAATGGATAACCTCACATTTATCCACATTATACTGCATCTGCCAAACATTTGCCCACTCACCCAGCCTATCCAAGTCACCTTGCAGTCTCCTAGCATACTCCTCACAGCTAACACTGCCCCCCAGCTTAGTGTCATCCGCAAACTTGGAGATATTGCCTTCAATTCCCTCATCCAGATCATTAATATATATTGTAAATAGCTGGGGTCCCAGCACTGAGCCTTGCGGTACCTCACTAGTCACTGCCCGCCATTGTGAAAAGGATCCGTTTACTCCTACTCTTTGCTTCCTGTTTGCCAGCCAGTTCTCAATCCACATCAATACTGAACCCCCAATGCCGTGTGCTTTAAGTTTGTATACTAATCTCTTATGTGGGACCTTGTCGAAAGCCTTCTGGAAGTCCAGATACACCACATCCACTGGTTCTCCCCTATCCACGCTACTAGTTACATCTTCGAAAAATTCTATAAGATTCGTCAGACATGATTTACCTTTTGTAAATCCATGCTGACTTTGTCCAATGATTTCACCACTTTCCAAATGTGCTGCTATCCCATCTTTAATAACTGACTCTAGCAGTTACCCCACTACCGATGGTAGACTAACTGGTCTGTAATTCCCCGTTTTCTCTCTCCCTCCCTTCTTAAAAAGTGGGGATACGTTTGCTACCCGCCAATCCTCAGGAACTACTCCAGAATCTAAAGAATTTTGAAAGATTATTACTTATGCATCCACTATTTCTGGAGCTACTTCCTTAAGTACTCTGGGATGCAGCCTATCTGGCCCTGGGGATTTATCGGCCTTTAATCCATTCAATTTACCCAACACCACTTCCCGGCTAACCTGGATTTCACTCAATTCCTCCAACTCCTTTGACCCGCGGTCCCCTGCTATTTCCGGCAGATTATTTATGTCTTCCTTAGTGAAGACGGAACCAAAGTAGTTATTCAATTGGTCCGCCATATCCTTGTTCCCCATGATCAACTCACCTGTTTCTGACTGCAAGGGACCTACATTTGTTTTAACTAATCTCTTTCTTTTCACATATCTATAAAAACTTTTGCAGTCAGTTTTTATGTTCCCTGCCAGTTTTCTTTCATAATCTATTTTTCCTTTCCTAATTAAGCCCTTTGTCCTCCTCTGCTGGTCTCTGAATTTCTCCCAGTCCTCCGGTATGCTGCTTTTTCTGGCTAATTTGTACGCATCATCCTTCGCTTTGATACTATCCCTGATTTCCCTTGTTATCCACGGATGTACTACCTTCCCTGATTTATTCTTTTGCCAAACTGGGATGAACAATTTTGGTAGTTCATCCATGCAGTCCTTAAATGCCTTCCATTGCATATCCACCGTCAACCCTTTTAGAATTAATTGCCAGTCAATCTTGGCCAATTCACGTCTCATACCCTCAAAGTTACCTTTCTTTAAATTCAGAACCGTTGTTTCTGAATTAACAATGTCACTCTCCATCCTAATGAAGAACTCAACCATATTATGGTCACTGTTGCCCAAGGGGTCACGTACAACAAGACTGCTAACTAACCCTTCTTCATTACTCAATACCCAGTCTAAAATAGCCTGCTCTCTCGTTGGTTCCTCTACATGTTGATTTAGATAACTATCCTGCATACAGTCCAAGAAATCCTCTTCCTCAGCACCCCTGCCAATTTGATTCACCCAATCTATATGTAGATTGAAGTCACCCATTATAACGGTTTTGCCTTTGTCGCACGCATTTCTAATTTCCTGTTTGATACCATCCCCAACTTCACTACTACTGTTAGGTGGCCTGTACACAACACCCACCAGCGTTTTCTGCCCCTTAGTGTTTCGCAGCTCTACCCATACCGATTCCACATCCTCCAAACTAATGTCCTTCCTTTCCATTGCGTTAATCTCCTCTCTAACCAGCAACGCTACCCCACCTCCTTTTCCTTTCTCTCTATCCCTCCTGAATATTGAATATCCCTGGATGTTCAGCTCCCAGCCTTGGTCACCCTGGAGCCATGTCTCCGTGATCCCAACTATATCATAGTCATTAATAGCTATCTGCACATTCAACTCATCCACCTTATTACGAATGCTCCTTGCATTGAGACACAAAGCCTTCAGGCTTGTTTTTACAACACTCTTACCCCTTATACAATTATGTTGAAAAGTGGCCCTTTTTGATTTTTGCCCTGGTTTTGTCTGCCTGCCACTTTTACTTTTCACCTTGCTACCTATTGCTTCTACCCTCATTTTACACCCCTCTGTCTCTACGCTCACACATTTAAGAAACCCTTTCCCTTTAACTCCATCCTCCACTATCCCATTCGACACCCCACCCCCCTTATTCAGTTTAAAACCACCCGTGTAGCAGTGGCAAACCTGCCTGCCAGAATGCTGGTCCCACACCTGTTAAGATGCAATCCGTCCCTTTTGTACAGTTCCCCCTTACCCCAAAACAGATCCCTGTGATCTAAGAATCTAAATCCCTGCCCTGTGCACCAGTTCCTCAGCCACACGTTCAGGTCCCGTATCTCCCTGTTCCTGCTCTCGCCAGCACGAGGAACTGGAAGCACACCGGAGATAACAACCCTGGAGGTCCTGCTTTTCAGCATTTTTCCGAGCTCTCTAAAGTCACGCTGCAGAATATTCATCCCCTTCTTTCCGACATCGTTTGTGCCGACATGCACTACCACTTCCGGATGTTCACCTTCGCCCTTGAGGATTTTTTCTTTCAAGAATAATCAAGATTTATTCTTGATTATCTTCTTGTTTATAAAACCTTTTTTATTTAAAAAAGATATTCAATTAGATTTGCCAGTGGTATTCGCCAGTGTCCCTTCTAATTTCCCACTTGAGTTCTTTAATGCTTACTTTATATTCCTCAAATGACCTGTTTGATTTCATCTTTCCAAACCTTGCATATGCTTTCTTTTTGACCAAATTTAAAACATTTTTGGTCATGTAACATTCCCTTGCTATTCTTATCCGCCCTCCTTGCTGGAATATGCCAGCCCTGGACTCTGATCAGCTGGTCTTTAAATGACTCACATGTCAGATGTGGACTTGCCCAATATCAACAGCTCCTAATTTACTCTTCTTGGCTCCTGCCTAATAATGTTGTAAACTGCCTAACCCAATTTAATTCCTTCCCCAATGTCCAGACTTATTCATAACTATCTTGAAACATATGGAGTTGTGATCACTGTTCCAAATGTTCTCTTTCATTGAAACACTAGTCACCTGACCAGGCGCATTTCAGTATGATCCCCTCCTTAAGTTAGACTATCCACATACTGTTTCAGGAAACACTCTTGGATACATCTAACAAGTTCTACTCCATCTAATCTTTTGCACTGAGCAAATGCAGTCAATATTTGTGAAGTTAAAGTTATGTCAACCCTGTTGCTTTTGCACCTTCTATAATCTCTTTGCATATCTGTTCTTCTTTATCCTCTTATCAGAGATGTCAGGTTTTTACAATGCCTCTATGTTCCCATTTAATAGTATTTAAAAACTTAAAAGATGAAATGCACAACTATTTTTAAAGGTAAAATGTATTATTAAGTTAATCAAGTTAATGAATTTATTTTGCTTCCAGACTGCTTTACACTGGGCAGCAAAACATGGCAAAGAAAATATGGCAAGAATGTTAATAAATGCAGGAGTGGACATCAATCTCAGAGCTGTAAGTTCCATATTTTCCTTTTTTAATTTACTATACTGCAGAAGGAGGTCCAAAATCTCTTAAAATAAATTTCCATTGTTAACGATCTGCAGATGATACCATTGGAACAGCAGCCGATAACATGATTTTTTTTTTGCTGCATTGCTAATTATAATGAAAAGGAGGCATTTGATTTTCCTTCGGAGTAATTTTGTTTAAAGTTCAGAGAGCCTAACATCTACGGTCGCAAAGTTACTAGAGAGTATTCTGAGGGATAAGATACATATGCATTTAGATGACATGGGATAGTCTGCACGGTTTTGTATGTGGGAAATTGTGTATCACGAATCTGAGGTTATTTTTTTAAAGATGTGTCCAAAAAGGCGGTTCAGTTTTGGTTTGATATATGAAGGATGTCATTAAGCTGAAACAAGTGCAGGGAAGATTTACGAGGATGTTGGCATCGTGCATTGTGAAAACGTGTAGTATCCAAAATTTGCTTTTATTTCTTGGAGTGCAGGAGGCTGAGAGGTGATCTTATAGAGGCGTTTCAAATCATGAGGGGAATAGATAGGGTGAATGCACAGAGTCTTTTACCCAGGGTAGGGGTAATTTAAAAAAAAACGAAGACAAAAATTTATGGTGAGAGAGGCACGATTTAATACAAACCTGAGGGGCAACTTTTTCCACTCAGAGGCTGGTGGGTATATAGTGCCCTCCATAATGTTTGGGACAAAGTCCCATCATTTATTTATTTGCCTCTGTACTCCACAATTTCAGATATGTAATAGAAAAAAAATCACATGTGGATAAAGTGCACATTGTCAGATCTTAATAAAGGCCATTTTTATACATTTTGGTTTCACCATGTAGAAATTACAGCAGGTTTTATACATAGTTCTCCCATTTCAGGGCACTATAATGTTTGGGACACAGCAATGTCATGTTTAGTATTTTGTTGCATATCCTTTGTATGCAATGACTGCTTGAAGTCTGTGATTCATGGACATCACCAGTTGCTGGGTGTCTTCTCTGGTGATGCTCTGCCAGGTCTCTATTGCAGCCATCTTTTGCTTATGCTTGTTTTGGGGACTAGTCTCCCTCAGTTTTCTCGAGCATATAAAAGGCATGCTCAATTGGGTTCAGATCGGGTGATTGACTTGACCACTCAAGAATCGATCATTTTTTAGCTTTAAAAAACTCCTTTGTTGCTTAAGCAGTATGTTTGGGATCATTATCTTGCTGTAGAATGAACCACCGGCCAATGAGTTTTGAGGCATTTGTTTGAACTTGAGCAGATGGGATGTGTCTATACACTTCAGAATTCATTGTGCTACTACCACCAGCAGTTGTATCATCAATGAAGATAAGTGAGTAAGTACTTCAGCAGCCATACATGGCCAGGCCATAACACCCCCACCACTGTGTTTCACAGATGAGATGGTATGCTTTGGATCTTGTGCAGTTCCTTCTCTCCTCCATACATTGCTCTTGACATCACTCTGATATGTTAATCTTCGCCTCATCTGTCCACAAGACGTTTTTTCCAGAACTGTGGTTGCTCTTTTAAGTACTTCTTGGCAAACTGTAACCCGGCCATCCTATTTTTGCAGCTAACCAGTGGTTAAACCTGTGGCATCGTGTAGTGTAGCCTCTGTAATTCTGTTCATGAAGTTTTCTGCGGTCAGTGGTCATTGACAAATCCACACCAGACTCCTGAAGAGTGTTTCTGATCTGTCGGACAGGTGTTTGGGGGGTATTTCTTTATTATAGAGAGAATTTGTCTGTCATCATCTGTGGCGGTCTTCCTTGACCTGCCAGTCCCTTTGCGATTAGTAAGCTCACCAGTGCTCTCTTTCTTCTTAATGATATTCCAAACAGTTGCTTTTGGTAAGCCTAAGGTTTCGCTGATGTCTCTAACAGTTTTATTCGTGTTTCTCAGTCTCATAATGGCTTCTTTGACTTTCATTGGCACAACTTTGGCCCTCATGTGATAAACAGCAATTAAAGTTTCCAACGGTGATGGAAAGACTGGAGGAAAGACTAGGTGCTGAGAGCTCTCTTATACCTGCATTAAGCAGGCAGTTAAACACACCTGAGCTGTGAAGCCATGTGTCCCAAATATTATGGTGCCCTGAAATGGGGGGACTGTGTATAAACACACTAATTTCTGCATAGTGAAACCAAAATGTATAAAATTGCCCTTTAATAAATTCTGACAATGTGCACTTTAACCACATGTGATTTTTTTTTTAAATTACAAATCTCAAATTGTGGAGTACAGAGGCAAATAAATAAATGATGGGTCTTTGTCCCAAACATTATGGAGGGCACTGTATGGGACGAGCTGCCAGGGAAGGTAGTTTAAGCAGGTACTATAACAGTATTTAAAATACATTTGGACAGGTACATGGATAGGAAAGGTTTAGAGGGATATGGACCAAGCATGGGAAAAGGGATATGCTTAGATGGGAGTCATGGTCGACATGGACGAGTTGGGCCGAAAGGCCCATTTCCAAGCTGTATGATTTTAGTTTACAACCTTTTGAATCTCTCCATTGTAGAAAACTGCATCTCTTTACTACATTCTTAATATTTGAAAAGTTTCAAATTACAATCCTAATAACCTGATTCAGGGAAGTAGTATTACTATATATCCCCAACATGACATGATTATTTACATAATATATAATTGTGGAATTCATTTTAATCATTTACATATGTTCTGTAGCACAAACACATTATCTGGGAAAAGTTGTCATTTGTAGAATACACAATCATGAAACGACTAAATGCACGAGTAGGCACCAGAGTATAAAACCAGGGGTGGAAGTGGATAAAGGTTAACAAATGTACAAAGCTAATTATAGAGGTCACGATTAGGTGGCTGGCATGTCATAGTCTGGAGTAATATAGTGGTCCTTTGGGTATTAGATAGCAGTGCACATGACAGGCAGCTGGAGGAAGAGAATGGACAAGGCAAAGAATTCATACTTGGACAATTAGGCAGGTGCGGAAAATAGTTGAGTGCAAGAAAAAACATCTTGTTAAAACCATAATAGCCCTATGTGATAAATGATGAATCTGCATTTTAAAACATTATTCCACAATTGTGTATCATACTATATAAACACTAGTAACAAAATGATGAGGAAAATCCCTAGTTTTGATCACATATTGGCCCGTGCTTTCACCGACATTGTACCAGACCACACTGTTGCTCATGGTAGTGCATGGGTAATGACTCTGAACACTTATGAACATATCTGTTTTGTCTCATTGTTCATGCATTACATAATAGCTGATATATTGCTGCTTAAACTGCTCGGTGGAATAGGAGATCTAAAAGTGAATCCACAGATTAATCTATTTCTTGTATTAAGAAACAATATTTTCTGTTATTGTTCCTCGTTGTCGAGCACAGTTAAGTTTGCTGAGAACAAAAGATAAAATTGTGTTTTAGATCATCATTTATTCTGATGAGAATTATCCTTAATTCTTTTTTCTTACTGCCTAGCAAATATCTGGCTGGTTTGAACCACTGCCTTTGTTTTATAGCTGCTTTGCATGTTCCAAAAAAGAAAATTCAAGTGGCATGGCAAACTCAAAGGAGGATGGTTAATTAGTTGAACCATTGCCTCTTTTATGGGGGCTGATACAGAGTGAACAACAGTATTACATACTAAACTCTTGAATAAGTGCAACATATAGATCTGATCATCTGACTTTGGATATTCAAACCCCTTATGTTACTTCCATTTTACTATATGAATTTTTAGTGAAATTGTAATTAAAGCATTTTTTTGTTTCCTCGTTCACTGTTTTCTGCCAACTGATGGATAAACAAAGCATGTAAGTTCAAGCTGTTTTATCATTTGTTTTGAGCAATTGTGTTCTGTTAGATGAAACTATATTTCAGATGATGGAGCAAAAAGGCAAGTGGCCACTGGAGATTTGATTACAACTTTGCAGAATTTAGTTAATTCCAAATTTAAATTTGTTAACCTTGACATGCTATTATTTAAAACTATATTTTTAATTGCCATTTTTCTGTTGGTTTTCCTTCCCCTCCTTAAAAGCATTGGATCCTTGTTGACCATGACTTTGTCTGTGGTCAACACACTCATCAACTACATTATTTTATTTTTGCAAGTCAAAAACCTTTTTGGCAATATTGAATGAGGAACCTTGCTTATCTACTATTTGTATTAACAAGACTCCCTGGAATTTACAATGAATAACATTGTTTTGTTTTTGGCTCCAAGCAAATTGAGTTAAATTTAGCACTCAACGACAGCCACTTCAGCTCAAATTTTACCACAGTTATAGTGCTGGCACGGAATATACCGGTGGCATGGAATATTGTTTAAACAAGCTGATTACTTATTAACTTAGTAGGCTAAATATGGTTCTGATTTTTTTAATTAAATCAAACCTCAAATCACTATTTTGGTAATTCTTGAATTAAAAAAATAGGTAAAGGTGCATTTTCCATTGTACTCAAGCACCTGTTTGCCTATAAAGCAACACTGACAGTGTTGTGGAGATAATTGTTGGCAGCTACATTTCTCTCTCCCAAGTTTATCCTGTTCTTAAGTCAAAAAGAATTATCAAAATTCCCCCCAAAATTGCCTCAAATATTTAGGATATTTCAATTTCACATTTTAAGAAAATTAAAATATCAAAAAATCTTTTTGTATTGTAAAATCATGCAATATTACAATACCTACACGAAAGATTGTAACTTCCTGGTTACTAACAGTCACTTAATATTTCTCGACATTCATGAAAGGTCTCACAACTAATAAAACCTTGTGGTCTTCGAAAGCTTTAATATATTTGTGATGCTTTTGATGTTTGGAGACGTTTAAAAATTACAGATTAATATAAATTAAAAGATTGCTATCTATACAGATTTTTTTTTAAGTGAAGTACGTATATATTTTTTAAAGTCTTGGATTCCGCAACAAGGACACCGTAGTGGTTGGGCTCAAGTATAATGCTGAGGAATCCATCCTGGAGTCCCAATGACAGCTCTTTTATCAGTTGTAACATTAAATCATTCTGTAAATTTGGGACTTGCATATTTTACACATCCAGGACACATTGCTGCAGTTTGAACAGTTACATGACAATAGTTTGTTTAGAGACATCAGAAATTAAGTCACTTTTTTTTGGGGGGGGGGGGCAAGAGTTTGATACTACAGACACTGTTATCCTTAATTTTCACCATTCTTCATTTATTTTTAAAATGGTACCCTACTGTTAAAATTAGTACAACAAATTGTTTAAATTCATTCGTGTACATTTTCTCCATCCATCTTCTATCAATATTATTTTTTGTCAATTGAGAAACATTACAGAATTCAAGTAAAGATGAAGATTATCAGTCAGTACAGTAGGAATAATTCTGATAGGTGGCAAATTCTGAGATTGGGAGGTGGGACAATTAAAAATAATATTTTATGTAAATGAAATCCTTGGATAATCACTGCTTGATTAAACTTTTTTTTTCCACTCTGCTTTTGGTGATTGTCTTCTGCAACAGGGAGTGAGTATTGCATGTCTTTTTCATTATTTTCCTTTGCCTGATAAATTATAAGCATTGGTCTGTGGCTTTAATTTGCTTTTCATGATCATTGATCTAATACTGATGATGCTATGTGCAAGTCGCACACTGTCGGTACCCTTAAAGCTTTATACCTACCTATAAAAATGAGGCTGTACATTGTTCAGGATTTTTTTAAAGTAATTACATTGTTTAGGATAAAAAAGTAGTTACAGCGCCCTCCATAATGTTTGAGACTAAGACCCATCATTTATTTATTTGCCTCTGTACTGCACAATTTGAGATTTGTAATAGAAAAAAAAATCACATGTGGGTAAAGTGCACATTATCAGATTTTAATAAAGGCCGTTTTTATACATTTTGGTTTCACCATGTCGAGATTACAGCAGTGTTTGTACATAGTCCCCCCCCATTTCAGGACACCATAATGCTTGGGACACAGTAATGTCATGTAAATGAAAGTAGTCATGTTTAGTATTTTGTTGCAAATTGTTTGCATGCAATGACTGCTTGGTCTGTGATTCATGGACATCACCAGTTGCTGGGTGTCTTCTCTGGTGATGCTCTGCCAGGTCTCTATTGCAGCCATCTTTGGCTTATGCTTGTTTTGGGGACTAGTTCCCCTTCAGTTTTCTCTTGAGCATATAAAAGGCATGCTCAATTAGGTTCAGATTGGGTGATTGACTTGACCACTCAAGAATTTACCATTTTTTAGCTTTAAAAAACTCATTTGTTGCTTTAGCAGTATGTTTGGGATCATTGTCTTGCTGTACAATGAAACGCCGGCCAATGAGTTTTGAGGCATTTGTTTGAACTTGAGCAGATGGGAGGTGTCTATACACTTCAGAATTCATTATACTACTACCATCAGCAGTTGTATCATCAATGAATATAAGTGAGCCAGTACCACCAGCAGCCATACATGCCCAGGCCAGAACACCCCCACCACCATGTTTCACAGATGAGGAGGTATGCTTTGGATCTTATGCAGTTCCTTCTCTCCTCCATACTTTGCTCTTGCCATCACTCGTATATATGTTAATCTTTGTCTCATCTATCCACAAGACCTTTTTCCAGAACTGTAGTTGCTCTTTTAAGTACTTCTTGTCAAACTGTAACCTGGCCTTCCTATTTTTGTGGCTAATCCAGTGGTTTGCATCTTGCAGTGTAGCCTCTGTACTTCTGTTCATGACGTCTTCTGCAGACATTGACAAATCCACACCTGACACCTGAAGAGTGTTTCTGATCTTTCGGACAGGTGTTTGGGGATTTTTCTTTATTATAGAGAATTCTTCTGTCATCAGCTGTGGAGGTCTTCCTTGGCCTGCCAGTCCCTTTGTGATTAGTAAACTCACCATAGAAACATAGAAACATAGAAACATAGAAATTAGGTGCAGGAGTAGGCCATTCGGCCCTTCGAGCCTGCACCGCCATTCAATATGATCATGGCTGATCATCCAACTCAGTATCCCGTACCTGCCTTCTCGCCATACCCTCTGATCCCCTTAGCCACAAGGGCCACATCTAACTCCCTCTTAAATATAGCCAATGAACTGGCCTCGACTACCCTCTGTGGCAGAGAGTTCCAGAGATTCACCACTCTCTGTGTGAAAAAAGTTCTTCTCATCTCGGTTTTAAAGGATTTCCCCCTTATCCTTAAGCTGTGACCCCTTGTCCTGGACTTCCCCAACATCGGGAGCAATCTTCCTGCATCTAGCCTGTCCAACCCCTTAAGAATTTTGTAAGTTTCTATAAGATCCCCTCTCAATCTTCTAAATTCTAGAGAGTATAAACCAAGTCTATCCAGTCTTTCTTCATAAGACAGTCCTGACATCCCAGGAATCAGTCTGGTGAACCTTCTCTGCACTCCCTCTATGGCAATAATGTCCTTCCTCAGATTTGGAGACCAAAACTGTACGCAATACTCCAGGTGTGGTCTCACCAAGACCCTGTACAACTGCAGTAGAACCTCCCTGCTCCTATACTCAAATCCTTTTGCTATGAAAGCTAACATACCATTCGCTTTCTTCACTGCCTGCTGCACCTGCATGCCCACTTTCAATGACTGGTGTACCATGACACCCAGGTCTCGCTGCATCTCCCCTTTTCCTAGTCGGCCACCATTTAGATAATAGTCTGCTTTCCTGTTTTTGCCACCAAAATGGATAACCTCACATTTATCCACATTATACTGCATCTGCCAAACATTTGCCCACTCACCCAGCCTATCCAAGTCACCTTGCAGTCTCCTAGCATCCTCCTCACAGCTAACACTGCCCCCCAGCTTAGTGTCATCCGCAAACTTGCAGATATTGCCTTCAATTCCCTCATCCAGATCATTAATATATATTGTAAATAGCTGGGGTCCCAGCACTGAGCCTTGCGGTACCCCACTAGTCACTGCCTGCCATTGTGAAAAGGACCCGTTTACTCCTACTCTTTGCTTCCTGTTTGCCAGCCAGTTCTCTATCCACATCAATACTGAACCCCCAATGCCGTGTGCTTTAAGTTTGTAAACTAATCTCTTATGTGGGACCTTGTCGAAAGCCTTCTGGAAGTCCAGATACACCACATCCACTGGTTCTCCCCTATCCACGCTACTAGTTACATCCTCGAAAAATTCTATAAGATTCGTCAGACATGATTTACCTTTTGTAAATCCATGCTGACTTTGTCCAATGATTTCACCACTTTCCAAATGTGCTGCTATCCCATCTTTAATAACTGACTCTAGCAGTTTCCCCACTACCGATGTTAGACTAACTGGTCTGTAATTCCCCGTTTTCTCTCTCCCTCCCTTCTTAAAAAGTGGGGTTACGTTTGCTACCCGCCAATCCTCAGGAACTACTCCAGAATCTAAAGAGTTTTGAAAGATTATTACTAATGCATCCACTATTTCTGGAGCTACTTCCTTAAGTACTCTGGGATGCAGCCTATCTGGCCCTGGGGATTTATCGGCCTTTAATCCATTTAATTTACCCAACACCACTTCCCGGCTAACCTGGATTTCACTCAATTCCTCCAACTCCTTTGACCCGCGGTCCCCTGCTATTTCCGGCAGATTATTTATGTCTTCCTTAGTGAAGACGGAACCAAAGTAGTTATTCAATTGGTCCGCCATATCCTTGTTCCCCATGATCAACTCACCCGTTTCTGACTGCAAGGGACCTACATTTGTTTTAACTAATCTCTTTCTTTTCACATATCTATAAAAACTTTTGCAGTCAGTTTTTATGTTCCCTGCCAGTTTTCTTTCATAATCTATTTTTCCTTTCCTAATTAAGCCCTTTGTCCTCCTCTGCTGGTCTCTGAATTTCTCCCAGTCCTCCGGTATGCTGCTTTTTCTGGCTAATTTGTACGCATCATCCTTCGCTTTGATACTATCCCTGATTTCCCTTGTTATCCACGGATGCACTACCTTCCCTGATTTATTCTTTTGCCAAACTGGGATGAACAATTTTTGTAGTTCATCCATGCAGTCTTTAAATGTCTTCCATTGCATATCCACCGTCAACCCTTTTAGAATTAATTGCCAGTCAATCTTGGCCAATTCACGTCTCATACCCTCAAAGTTACCTTTCTTTAAGTTCAGAACCATTGTTTCTGAATTAACAATGTCACTCTCTTGTGCTCTCTTTCTTCTTAATGATGTTCCAAACATTTGATTTTGGTAAGCCTAATGTTTGGCTGAAGTCTCTAACAGTTTTAAGCTTGTTTCTCAGTCTCATAATGGCTTATTTTACTTTCATTGGCACAACTTTTGTCCTCATGTTGATAAACAGCAATAAAAGTTTCCAAAGGTGATGGAAAGACTGGAGGAAAGAATAGGTGCTGAGAGCTCATTTTTACCCAATTGCCTCCTTAATCTAGGTTTATGCCTAGATTAAGGAGGCAATTAACACCTGAGCAATTACAAATGCCTGTGAAGCCATGTGTCGAAAACATTATGGTGCGCTGAAATAGGGGGACTATGTACAAACACTGCTGTAATTTCTACATGGTGAAACCGAAATGTATAAAAATGGCCTTTAATAAAATCTGACAATGTACACTTTAACCACATGTGATTGTTCTATTACAAATCTCAAATAAATAAATGATGAGTCTTTGACCCAAACATTATGGAGGGCACTGTATTTTCAATCTTTAACTTTATTATTATGCACTGAAGTATGTCAGAACTTTGGGGTGTGGGCTAAAACGGACAAAATATCTAATGTGTTGCTTAAAAGTTAACAGATCAACACTGCTTTGTTGTAACATAAGCAAATGAGAGGATTACCAAACATCGCAATAAAGATGATGTATCTTTTGTAGTCCAATTAGCACTTCAGTAACAAAATGCAAGCTTGATTCTCAGTTGGTAGAATTGTGTATTCTTCCATCAGTAATCATTTCTCTAAGAGATAATCTTTAAAATTATTTTGTTACCCCAAATAAATGAACTATTTATTTATTCTTAACTGTTTGTAGAGATATTATGAAAATACGTGCAGATAGTCTCTTTAATCAGCCATTTTTTTTTTTTGCAACAAGTGAGTCTGTTGTCCCACTGAAGCACACGTGAAATAATCCAGATGCTGGAAATCTGAGTTAATTAGTTAAATATTGTTATTTTGGTTTGGCAGCATCTGTGGTTGAAAACTAACAACCCTTAATGGGTTTTAGTCAATTTGAAATGGGATGGTATAGAAATTGCAATATGCTTTTGATTGTGTGATGAAGCAATTGCTTTTGAGAAATTAATATCTCTTAGCTATTTTCTGTACTTTTTGTTAAATGTTGATAAAATAAACATAATGCCTTTAGATGGTATAATTATTTTGTAACTTGATTTATCATTACATTCAATAGAAGAAACAAAAAGATCTGCTTAACAGTTGTATTAAGTTTTTGGTATTTCTTCCCACAAAGCTTCATCTTATTTTAAAGTAAGACTGGTTAACTGTTTTCTCAGGGGTACACACCTTTGCACATAGCAGCACTCCACTCCCACTTAGACATCATGGATCTTCTTATTCATAACTATGGTGAGATGCCTGATGAATTGAATGCTTTTGAAGTAATATTTCATTGCCGTATTCATTGATAGATGTTCAAAAATGTGCATGTATAAACTGTTCATTTTATCCAAAATTCTGGTGGAGAAATCTTTAAAGCTGTTAAATAAACGTTGCAACATTTATTGATTAAGAACTGGAATCTTGTAGTATTTAAATTAAAGTATGGACATCTTTTGCTGGACTGTATACGTTTAGTACAGGTGCACAACCTTTTATCCGGAGTTCCGGAAACCGAAAAACTCCGAAAACCGGCCATTTTTTCCAGGATGTCGTCTACACACCAAAGCTCGC
This sequence comes from Amblyraja radiata, assembly GCF_010909765.2. Lineage (NCBI taxonomy): Eukaryota > Metazoa > Chordata > Chondrichthyes > Rajiformes > Rajidae > Amblyraja > Amblyraja radiata. The sequence continues at coordinate 17,467,888 of NC_045978.1, read as the reverse complement.
GTTTGGCGCCAAACTTGACCCGAAACGACCCACGGTCAACCCAGGTCTGTACTACTGTAGCGGCTGCCTCCTCCCCGGAGACCGGGGAGACACTTAAACATCTGTAAATCATTGCTTAAATGTAGTCAGTTAGTTTGGAGGGCTTTTATGTGAAGGGGGGGGGGGGTGGGTGAAGGGGGAAACTTTAATTCTTAGTCCCCTACCTGGTTGGAGAGGCGGGGAGCGGTCAATGCCTTACCGGGTCGCCGTGCAGTAAGCTCCGGAGCGCTGTGGCCGCCAACTCCCAGCTGGGGCTGCGGGCGTCCGGTCGCGGGCGGCGCCGGTTGTATCTCCGACCCCGGCAAAACTACCCTTGGCTGCGCGGCGCTCCAAATCCAGCACCGCCCGCGGCCGGACGCCCGCAGCCCCAGCACCGCAGTGGCCGCCGACATGTTGTGTGTCGGCGGCCACAGCGCTCCAGAGCTTACCGCACGGCGACCCGGTAAGGCATTGCCCGCTCCCCGTTGGTATCCCAGCGCTGCGATACCGCCGACTCCCAACATTCGCGGAGTTGGGCTGCGGGCGTCCGGTCGCGGGCGGCGCTGGATTTGGAGCGCCGCGCAGCCAGGGGTAGAGTTGTCGGGGTCGGAGCTCCAACCGGCGCCGCCCGCAGCCGGACGGAGCCCCCAGCTCCGTGATGTTGGGAGTCGGCGGCCACAGCGCTCCGGAGCTTACTGCACGGCGACCCGGTAAGGCATTGCCCGCTCCCCGCCTCTCCGACCAGGTAGAGGACTAAGAATTAAAGTTTCCCCCTTCACACCCCCCCAACCCAACCCATCACATAAAATCCCTCCAAACTAACTGACATTTATGCAATGATTTACAATGATTCCCCGGTCTCCGGGGAGGAGGCAGCCGCTCCAGACTTTTCAAGCCGCCTGCGCTACCTACCTAATCTACGCTAAAAATCTTAATTCGGAAATCCGAAATATTCCGAAATCCGACAAGTATCTGGTCCCAAGGCTTTCGGATAAAAGGTTGTGCACCTGTAGTAGCAAGAATAATGTTCTTAATATATTGTGAACAATGGATGTTTATGAAGGGTTTGAAACTAATTGAGTGTAAATATAAAATGCAAGATTGCATTGGTTTTGGAAGACTGAAGTAATAATTTTTGTATTCATGTATTTTGCATCATGTGTAACTAACTACCAGCTTTTAACTGGAAGATCCAACCCGTAGGTTTTATGTAGACATAATCCAGAAGTGGAGGTAAGTATGGGGATTGACCATATTGTTCAAAGTTAAAATTGAACCTGATTCTAATGTAGTCTGAGATTAACCTCCATGCAAAGCTTAAAGGATGTAGTTAACAATTGTATTTGTCCGTTTTGCCCCTCCTTGAGCTATGGGCTCTACAATCAATTGAAATGGCCCTAATAACAACCAGACAATTGGGTAATACAGACCGCTATTATTCGGGAGATGAAGTGCGAGCTGAGGATGGATCCTGTTTTGTACAGCCAGTTGCTTTATTAAAATAAAACCACCCCCTCCCCGGGTACTTTCCCCTGCAACCACAGGAAATGTGGTTTACCTCCCCCCTCGACCCCATCCAAGGATCAAATCATTCTTTCCAGGTGAGGCAGAGGTTCACCTGGACCTCCTCCAACCTCATCTACTGCATCCGCTGTTCCAGGTCTCAATTTCTCCACATCGGAGATATCAAGCGCAGGCTTGGCGATCGCTTCGCTGAACGCCTCCGCTCAGTCCGTCTTAACCAACCTGATCGCCCGGTTGCTCAGCACTTCAACTCCCCCTCCCATTCCCACTCTGACCTTTCTGGTCTGGGCCTCCACCATTGCCAGAGTAAGGCCCAGCTCAAATTGGAGGAATAGCACCTCATATTTCGCTTGGGTAGCTTGGGTATGCACATTGAAATCTCTAATTTTAGATAGCTCTTGCTTTCTCCTTCCTTCTCATAGAAACATATGAACATAGAAAATAGGTGCAGGAGGAGGCCATTCGGCCCTTTGAGCCAGCATCGCCATTCATTGTGATCATGGCTGATCGTCCCTTATCAATAATCCGTGCCTGTCTTCTCCCCATAACATAGAAAATAGGTGCAGGAGGGGGCCATTCGGCCCTTCGAGCCAGCACCCCTTCTCCTCTGCTTCCCAGTTCTCCCACAAGTCATATGGCTCCGCCTACTTCCCTTCTTTTTCCCGGACAAATTACAACTGAGGCACAACTAAAAGATTAGAACAGTTCCAAATCATTTATACCTGTTAAAATAAAACGTCTGAAATATTATACAGTGCCCAGTGTCAGGACATCAGATAAAGGATCTCAGACTTGAAATGTTAACTGTTCCTCTTCTTTCAGATGCCATCTGTCCTACTGTTCTGTCATGTCTTGGCTTCTTCCATTATCAGAGGGTTCAAATTTGTTTAGCATGTTAAAATATGTTGATGCTATAACTATCTACGGCTAGAATCTAATGCAAATATAATCTAGGTCAATTGACCAGTATAATAATTATTTCTTGATTTTTCAACAGGTGCAAAAACAAATGTAAGAGACTATAGTGGACGGTTTGCATCCCACTATCTAAAAGACAACGATGATCCTACAGATTGTTCTAACATATCTTCAAGTAAGCTTTACTTGTAATATTGCTGATAATTACTGGATCCTTTGTGTTTGTTGGGAGTGTGCTTCATTTCATTTGCCTCAGTCAGAAAGCTGGGCGTTCAAATTTCACTCAAAAGACTTAAGCACAAAAATTTAATTTGATGTGTAATTACAATATTGAGAGGCCACAGTATTGTCAGAAGTAGTGCTAATTTAAGTTCCTGCCTGAACTCGTAAATGGATGTAAACTTTTAATGGTACTATGTAGAAACATAGAAAATAGGTGCAGGAGTAGGCCATTCGGCCCTTCGAGCCTGCACAGTCATTCAATATGATCATGGCTGATCATCCAACTCAGTATCCTATACCTGCCTTCTCTCCATACCCCCTGATCCCTTTAGCCACAAGGGCCACATCTAACTCCCTCTTAAAAATAGCCAATGAACTGGCCTCAACTACCTTCTGTGGCAGAGAATTCCAGAGATTCACCACTCTCGGTGTGAAAAATGTTTTCCTCATCTCGGTCCTAAAATATTTCCCCCTTATCCTTAAACTGTGACCCCTTGTTCTGGACTTCCCCAACATCGGGAACAATCTTCCTGCATCTAGCCTGTCCAACCCCGTAAGAATTTTGTAAGTTTCTATAAGATCCCCCCTCAATCTTCTCTTTCTTAGACATTTCTTAGAAAAGTGGGGCATTATCCCCAACATTCCAGGCCCAATTGTACTTTTCAACCAATATCGCTGCAGTGCAACAAATGGTACTGCCTCATGGCTCCAGCGACCTGGGTATGACCTTGAGTGTTGTGTGAACAGAGTTTGTATGTTGGTTTCCTTCCATGTTCCAAAAATATACATTTTTAATGAAGTCTAAATTCATTATGTGACTTTAAGGAACAGAATATTTGTCCTTCAGATAATATAACCAAAAGAAATCTGAGTTTGTGGAACCTCGTGGACATTTTTGCTGTGCTTCTGGTGTTAAATTAATGTTTGACCTGGTACTATTAAGAGCTTAGGAACACAATGAATGGGACGTGAAGGACTATATCAATCTTTTTTTGTTCACTAGAGTAGACTTGTCAACTTATTCTCGTGCATCTCTGCGCTTATTTAATTTACATTGAATGACTTTAAACTTTGTTTATATCTTTTGGGATCACTAAAATAAATAGTAATAAAGCTTTTTGTAATTGTAATGCACAAAGGCTCAGTACTCATTAATTCCATTGGGTTGTTAATGTAGTCAGTAAAAATGTGGTGACAATGCTCATGTACAGTGCCCTCCATAATGTTTGGGATAAATCCCATCATTTATTTATTTGCCTCTGTACTCCACAATTTAAGATTTGTAATAGAAAAAAAATCACATGTAGGTAAAGTGCACATTGTCAGATTTTAATAAAGGCCATTTTTATACATTTTGATTTCACCAAGTAGAAATTACAGCAGTATTGTACATGGATGGGAAGGTAAGGGTTAGCCTCGATGGTGCGCCAATCTTTCAGCATCCTCTCCCTTCTGTGTATGCTGGGAGGTGCGATATGGGAGAGGACAGGAACCTACTGCAAAGATGTTGACTTTCCTGTGATAACCCGCATTGCAGAGTTAAGGGTAGTGTCAATTTGTTTGGTGTGGCAGCTATTTTGATGAGATGCACCATTACAATTACAGTTTAAACATGATAACGTGGTCTGATGCTGAGCAATTTTCGACTCATAATTACCATCTCCAACAAGTGAAAGTCAACTCAAATAACCTGCCATTCTGGATCACCATTCATCAACATAATTGAAGGTTACAATTGACCAGAAGCATAACTACGTGGGAACGCAGTTAGAGCACACAGCATGGGAACAAGAACAAATTGAGGCTGCGCTTCCAGTGGTGAATGATCTACCCCCTGCGCCCCAAAAGGCTTCCCACTACTGCAGGATACAATAATATTGCCCAAAGAATGGTATAAAGATTGATAAGAGTGCTGGCCTAAATGGCTTGAATTCTGGTATCCGAAAAGAGCTTAATGCATTGTTTGTATAAAAAATCCTTGAATTCTAGAAAAATACCAGGGAGTAGGAAAACGTCCAAAATGACAGGGAGAGAGGCTAAAAGTGGATAAATAGACCGATTAGCATAACATCTGCTGTTGGAAAAATGTTGGAATCAATTGTAAAATTAGTAATGGCAAGGTATTTGGAAAATCATAATCATAATTAGTTGATATGACATCATGAAGGTAAAATGTCTGACAAATTGGAGTTTCTAATGTCTCAACCAGATTGGATAGAGGAGAACCAGTGGATATATTTAGTTTTAGAGATACAGCGTGGAAACAGGTCATTTGGCCCACCGAGTCTACACCGACCACGATCCCTGCACATTAACACTATCCTACACACACTAGGGCCAATTTACACATATACAAAGCCAATTAACCTTCATACTGTAAGTTTATGGAGTGTGGGAGGAAACTGAAAATCTCTGGAAAAAACCCACGCAGTCACGGTGAAAACGTATGAACTCCGTACAGACAGCACCCGTAGCCTGCAAGGATAATCTCCAGCGCTGTAAGGCAGCAACTCTACCCCTGCGCCACCGTGCCGCGCTTATTATATTTGGACTTCCAGAAAGTGTTCAACAAAATGTCTCAGAAAGGATTACGTCACGAGTTTAAAAGTCTGTGGTGTTGGAAGTAACATTAGCATGGAAAGAGGAACAGCTAATCAGTGAGTTAGGATAAAGGGGGTATTTTCAGATATCCCACCTCATCAGTCAAGTGCTGCAGTGATCAGTACTAGAACAGCAGCTATTTACAGCATTAATGACGGAAGAAAGAAGCAAAAGTACAGTAGCCATGTTTGTAGGTAACTCAAAAATTATGTAGTAAGACAGGTTGCAAGGCGGTTACAAACAATTTACAGAGAGATATTGATAAGTTGGTTGAATAGGTTAAAACAATTGAAAACCAAAGTACAATGAGAAATGTGAAGTTAACTAAGGACAGTCAGCATGGTTTTGTACATGGCAGGTTGTGCCTTACTAACTTGTTTGAGATTTTTAAGGAGATGGCAAAGATGATGATGAGGGTGGGGCTACATGGATTTTAGTAAGGCATTTGATAAAGTCCCCCACTGGTAAACTGATCCAGAAAATTAAGATGCATAGGATTAATAATGACTTGGTCATATGGATTCAAAACTGATGTACTGATAGAAGACTGAGGCCTCACCAGTTGAGTTATGCAGAGATATCTGCTGTTAGCAATATACATAAATGACTTGGTCATAACCGTAGAAGGGTAGGTTAGTAAGTTTGCACATAACAACGAAAATACTAGGGTCACGGGCTGCGAGGAAAGCTGTCAAAGATACAGCGGGATATAGATCATTTACAGAAATGGGTGGAGAAAAGGCAGATGTAGTTTAATTTTAACATGTGTGTGATGTTGCACTTTCGGAGGTCGGAAAGGGGAAAACAATTAATGGCATGACTCAACATCATTGATGAGATGGATCTTGGGGTCCAAGTTCCCCCTAACTCCCTAAAAGTGCAGCACAGGTAGAGTGGTAAAGAAAGAGGATTAAGTAAAAACCAGGAAAGTGATAGAAGAATGGTGGAGCAGACTCAAAGGGCCGAGTGACCTGCTCCTGGTCCTACTGTTTACGGGTGTATTAAGACAGGAACGTAATGGAATGCTCTCTACCTGCTAGATCTGTGCAATCACATTCACACCATTTTGGGAAAAGGAGCGTGTTTGATTGGTACCCCATATAATAAACATTCATTACCTGTACTATAGGAAAACGGATGTGCAGTGAAATGAGGGAATGGTTTTGTTTTGTGCTTGTAGTCTGTGTACTAAATGGATACTTTTCATCTGTTTTCATCAAGGAGAAGGATGAGGACAGTAAGATCGGTGTAAAAATATAACCAGCCAGGGGTAGCTTGAGATTAATAAGGTGGGGTTGAGGGTCTTGAAGCTCCAGGAGCAGATAGGATTTATTCCAGGTTATTGAGAGAGGCAAGAGGAAATAGCGGGAAACTTGACGAAGATCTTTGCATCTTCTCTAGCCATAGGCGAGGTCCTGGAGGACAGGAAAGTAGCTGATTCCTACTACTGGATACTGCTGACAGCGCCTCACTAACTTGTGCTGCCATGAAATACGAGAGTAGCAACTGAAGGAAACACCACCACCTGCAGCTTCCCCTTCAAGTCGTGCTTCAGCCTCTCTTGAAATCATGTCAGCAATCCTTCATTGGATCTAAACAGGGACACTCACTGCCCAACAGCGTCGTTGTGAAAGATAAAATAGGAATTAATGTGATAAAATATCTGTACATCATTGATTAACATCTTCCATGGCGGTATAATAAAATCAATTTCCAGATGAAATGTTAATCTTAAAGAATTTGATACATTCTGTGCTGGTAATTTTATGTAACTTTTGAAAACAATATCATGTGACCAATGTTTAATTTGAGATGCACTAGAATTTGACTGAGCTGTTCAATAATTGAGTTCACAAGCTGACTGAATAAAGGGTTCCATTTAAAAGGTTAATGTGATATGAGAAGAATTAGTCTATTTGGCCCATCAAGCATACCTTGCCATTCAATCATGGTTGATACAGTGCATTCGGAAGGTATTCAAACCCCTTCACTTTTTCCACATTTTGTTACGTTGCAGCCTTATTTTAAAATGGATTAGATTCATTTATTTTTAATCATCAACCTACACACAATACCCCAGAATGAAGAGCAAAAACAGGTGTTTAGAAACGTTTGCAAAATAATTAAAAATAAATAACTGAAATATCACATTTACGTAAGTATTCAGACCCTTTTGATATGACACTTCAAAATTGAGCTTGGGTTCATCCTGTTTCCATTGATTATCCTTGAGATGTTTCTACAACTTGATTGGAGTCCATCAGTGGTAAATTAAATTGATTGGACATGATTTGGAAAGGGACACACCTATCTATACAAGGTCCCACAGTTGACAGTGCATGTCAGAGCAAAACCCAAGCCATGAAGACGAAGGAATTGTCCGTGGACCTCCGAGACAGGATTGTGTCGAGACACAGATCTGGGGAAGGGTATAAAACAATTTCTGCAGCATTGCAGGTCCCAAAAAGCACAATGGCCTCCGTCATTCTGAAATGGAAGAACTTTGGAACCACCAGACTCTTCATAGAGCTGGCCGTCTGGCCAAACTGAGCAATCGGGGAAGAAGGGCCTTTATTACGGAGGTGACTCTGATGTTCACTCTGACAGAGCTCCAGAGGTCCTCTGTGGAGATGGGAGAACCTTTCAGAAGGACAACTATATCTGCAGCACTCCACCAATCAGGCCTTTATGGTAGAGTGGCCAGACGGAAGCCACTCCTCAGTAATAGGTGCAGGACAGCCTACTTGGAGTTTGCAAAGGGCACCTAAAGGACTCTCAGACCATAAGAAACAAGATTCTCTGGTCTGATGAAACCAAAATTGAACTCTTTGGCCTGAATGCCAAGTGTTACATCTGGAGGAAACCAGGCACCGCACATCATCTGGCCAATACCATACCTACAGTGAAGCATGGTGGCGGCAGCATCATGCTGTGGGGATGTTTTTCAGCGGCAGGAACTGGGAGACTAGTCAGGATCGAGGGAAAGATGAATGGACCAAAGTACAGAGAGATCCTTGATGAAAACCTGCTCCAGAGCATTCTGGACCTCAGACTGGGGCGGAGGATTACCTTCCAACAGGACAACGACCCTAAACACACAGCCAAGACAATGCAGGAGTGGCTTAATGACAAGTCTGTGAATGTCCTTGAGTGGCCCAGCCAGAGCCTGGACTTGAACCCAATCGAACATCTCTGGAGAGACCTGAAAATAGCTGTGCATCGACGCTCCCCATCCAACCTGACAGAGCTTGAGAGTATCTGCAGAGAAGAATGGGAGAAATTACCTAAATACAGGTGTGCCAAGCTTGCAACATCAGACCCAAGAAGACTTGAGGCTATAATCGCTGCCAAAGCTGCCTCAACAAATTATTGAGTAAAGGGTGTGAATATTTATGTAAATGTGATATTTCAGTTATTTAATTTTAATTACTTTCCAAACATTTCTAAACACCTGTTTTTGCTTTTTTATTATGGGGTATTGTGTGTAGATAGATGATTAAATTTTTTTTTTAATCAATTCTAGAATAAAGCTATAACGTAACAAAATGTGGAAAAAGTGAAGGGGTCTGAATATTTAAAGAATGCACTGTATATCTTTCCCACTCAATCCCATCCTCCTGCTTTTTCCCCAGAATCCCTGACACCCATGCTAATCAAGTTTCTAGCAATCTCTGCCTTAAAAATATCCATTGACTTGACCTCCACAGCTGCCTGTGGCAATATATTCCACAGATTCACCACCCTCTGATGAAAGAAATTCCTCCCAGTCAGAGGGCAGTGAATCTGAAGCTCAAAGGTTGGTGAATCTTAAAGAAAGAAAACTGCTTTGGTACTATAATTATTCTTTTGAGCCACTGTGGTTAGATGTATTAGTATTAGGTAATTACAAATACTATCAGTGAATTTGATTTTTAGTTGATAACTGTTTGTTCTTTTGTGTTTTAGAATTCCAACAGTCTCGGGGAGGACGACGGAACCGGAAGCTTGCTGGACTCTTCCTGCCAAAGAGCTATGGAAGCAATAAAAAGAATTGGGGTTCAGTAGAGTACCTGACAACAGATGACAAAGATGGTTCCATATTCCTGTCTGTACCAACTTCATACAAAGCAGTACGCAAGTTTTCAAGATAGGATGCGTGTGTAAGCGAGAAGTTGTGATTTGAAGTTTGCGGACCCATTACAATCTTTTGTTCGAAACAAGCAGCACATATATTTGTTTATTATATTAATATAAACACTTAATAGCAAGAATAATTGAAGTTGCATTTTAGGCACCTACTTCACCCACTGCGTAATGTTACTCAAGATACAAACAAGAGGAATCTTCCTTACTAAGTATTATTTAATCTGTTTTGTATTGTTGGTTGGTTCTGGGTTTTCAATTTTCCATGCCTTGCAAGTTTTGCATTGGACTTACTGTTGGCTTCGAAGTAGCATTTTTACAACAATTTTTGTTCCTGTATTCTGCCAGGTTTTAATGCTTAATCATTAATCTTGGAAGTACATGTTTGAAGCTCATTTTGGGTAAACCGGTGAGGTTCACTGTCTACAAGGATAATCATCCATGTAATAAACAGCCTTGTAAACAAAACAGTAAGATCCAACTGATGTTGATATGCTTATAAGAGGGATAAGTGTTGACTCCACTTGTGCGATATTGTGATTGGGTTCTTTAGTGCAGATTTCTAGTGCAAACACATGCTGTGTTCAATACATTTTTGGAAGTACGAGAAAGCTGCTTGTATTCACAGAATAATATCTTAAGTAAAATCAGACACTGGGAAGCGAAGCTCTCTGAAGTAAAACCTGGAAGACAAAATTAAATTCATTTTTTTGCACACAAATAAAATCTGTAGTCATGCAACTTTTTCTATTGAAAGTGATAGTTATCCCATACAAGCCCTAAATTTGTGAGAATGTTGAGATGAATTCTTGGAATTCCACTCAACTCATTCTTGAACACTAATTTTTCGAGCAACCCTGCCATATCATATAATCTTAACTAATTTCTCTTTTTGATATCAATATATTTCAGCTATGATATACCTAGTTAATACTATTATTTCTACAGTCATGTTAAGGCTGTGAATATTTGCAACTGTAGGTTTCACATGATTTGATGTGAGAAGACTAGTACGATTACTTATTGAAGTTGGTGCAGATACAAGTATGCTTTGCTGTCTTGTTACTTGTTACATGATGATATTACCATCAGCTCAGGTTCTGAAAATCCAATTCAATACTTCATCGTGAAATTATTTTTCAATTGTGTGAATTCGCAGACTATATAACTGCAGCTTCACAGGAATGATGCATAACCTTTTGTGCATAACTCCTCCATCTAACCTCACAATATATATTTCTTTATTCATGCACTTTATTCATGGACTTAAAACATATTGTTACTTAGCTATGACCCCCAATAGTAAGATTGCAGGATTTTTACAGGTTTACAATAATACAGTATGAGCATGTACTGGAGGTTAAAATAACTCTTAAAACATTGCTATGTGGCACAATTTTTCTGGTCAGGCAGCAGTGTGTGGTGTGCAAACCTAAATTTAGAAAGAGATCATTTGGGTTGGTCTAAATTTCAAATCTTTTGTGGAAAATACCTACATAAATTAAGTGCCAGATGACTGAAGTATTTTTTAACTTATGAGGGTGTGACTTAAAACTTTTGAGAATGAATGGGTTAGTGGGGAAAATCAAACTATTTGGTATCTAGATTAATATTAAAGCACAACTGTTTGTATCATAAAGCACTAAATAGCAAGCTCAACAGGACAAGTCTGATTCTGGCAAACTGCCATTTGTTCCATGTACCTGTAGTTACAAAATATGTAGAAATAAAGTAAATCTGAATTCATTCAAAATATGTTTTAATTTTTGTGTTTAGTCAACGCGTATCTGAAACAGTGCCTTGAATGCTGATGTGACCTTTTTACTTGAGAGGGTTATGTAGAGAAAGTGTTTCTACTTTATCATTTTCAAATGTTATTATGTGAAGTAAAGTATCAGGTTTTTACAAAAACAGAGCACTTTCTTGGCCAACAACCAACTTCCCAAGTGAATGTGATATCTTAATGCAAAGACATTGTGCTCTAGAACCTCGTGACCAATGGCTGGTTGGATTAGACAAACTGAAAAATACCTTGTATAATTAAAATTAAAATAAATATCAATTATCAGCAGGTGAGGAATCTAAAAATACTGCTATGAAGTAAAATCATGCAAATTGTTACGCACATCTGACAGCACTCTGAAGGAGACAGGATATAACAATTTGTGGAAAGTAAAGCTGCTACACGGCTGGCTCTAAACTCTTCACTTAGCACTCTTTTCTTTAATGTTAATAGCAGAGATTTATGTAATTCTAGATGGTCCCCAAAGAGACTCTATTATCAGTCTGTAAATCCTTTGGAGGACCTGATGTAGATTAAGCAACTTGCACAATGGTTTTATCCAGAATTTGAGGTATATTATGTCTTTACTTGGAAAATCCTGTGAAGTAAAAGATCAGAAATTTGGTTTTCATTGAGTACAAAAACAAGCACCTTAGGTGAGTAAAGCTTTGATAAATCTAAAGTATGTTTTTTTTAAATCAAAACTATAATATGTGTTGTTTTCAAAGTATAGTTGTTTGAATAATAATTTAAAGCAACAATTTCACTAAAATGAGAAAATACAAAAACAAAGTATCGTGGATAATAAATCACTTTTATTAGACAAAAGTATATTTTGAGGTGTTTCTAAGTATGAATGACGGGACAGAATAATTAGAAGCTGTTTCTAAAGATTGAAGCATATAAAATGAAGAGGGCACGGCAGTCATGAAACGGAATACAAAACTTTTTTTACAGAAACGTTTGAGACTGCGCATTCCCTGTCAGATTTGTGATTTAAGCAGAGAGCGGATTAACACTTCAGAAACGATTTAAATGTAGTTAAAATTAATGCAGATAAAAGAATATGGGAATAGTTAAACCACATCGCAATAATGCTATTGGTTATGTTGAAAACAATACAAAAGCAGTGTGTTTTGGCAAACACCTATTTCTCTATTGCCATTTCTGTGTGAATTTGGTTACTGATACGCTGTTTCAACTGCGCTTAAATTATCATGCAGTGACTCAACTAATCAGTATTAAAGACAAAGTAAAGTAGTATACGTAGTAGAATATATTGCGTTTCATGTTTTCTTAATAAATGCAAATGGAAAGTCCACGATGAACAAGCAGTGTGCTTCACTGCATGATAAAAGTGTACCTCATTAACAGCGTGTCTTCAAATGTAATGTAGAGTTTCCCAATCTGTGTAACTCTACATTATGAATTCCAGTATAGAAACACACCATCTATTTGGGTACTACTGAATACCAGATCTATTTTGTAGGTAAATGTTAAATGGGGGATGATGCCTTGCTATGTGTTTGTAAAGATTACAGAAATTGTTGGTGAATACAGAGAAGTGGTTGTCAGGTATCATTCTACAGTAAATTGTTTAAAGACAGAACTATTGACACACAGGAAGGTCTTGTCTGTGCAACTTTAGAAATGGTAATTTAATTAATCCAATCCTCCCATTTTCCCCATAGCCCACCTTTTCCAATATATATCCACTTCCCATAGAAAACTACTTTTGTGTCTGCTTCCATTCTCGAGCAATACATTTCAGAAAATTGCTGCATTAGAACTATCTCTGTCTAGCCATTTTTCCATTTGCTTCATCTGCTCACTGCCACATCTGCCAACAGAAACACTTCTGCCTTACTCGTTACATCCAAGAGACTCCCATTTTCAATAGCTCTGCTGCATCTTTTCTTTTCCTTGGTATTTCCCACCAGCATTAATTTTTCCACATAATATCTCTTAGTAAATCAAATTGTTCATTAAGTATAGCTTTTGCTCGGCAGCTGGATGGGTGATGTAATGGGTGTACTCTTAAGTTCACAGCTACTGCAATTTGTCCTTTTCAACAGATGATGGATGTTGACTTCAAGCAGAGATGTTTAACAAGCCTTACAAACCTGCTCTTTTCCGTTTTGTTCATCTATATTTTGTTAGATCAGTTTACTTTTCAAACTCCATAACTTTTTTAAATATGCACATATGCAATTATTTTTATCTAAAACTTTATCTATATTTTCAAACGTGAATAAAATGTATTTAATGCATCTTAAAACTTTTTTTATCGCGGCGCAATCACTTTGGATTATATTTACTTACAGCACAATATCTGTTTTGCGATAGATCTGCAGATGGGACAGCCCTTTAGCTAATGCCCTAGGTTTCAACAAAGTAACTAATTTGTCCTCTGAACCAGGTATTGTTTCAAATCTATTTGATTTCAAATCCATTTGCCTCTCCTCAGCCTGTTTGTCCAGCTGAACACGATCCTGTTGTAATTTTTGATAACCATCTTCGCTGTCTACAATGCCACCTATTTTAGTGTCAACCAAAAATTTACCAATCACACCTTGTACATTCTCATCCAAATTGTTGACATAGATGATGAATAGTGATCAGCCCAGCACCATTTCCTGAGGCACAACACAAGTCATAGGCCTCCAGTCTAAAAATCAAACCTTCCACCATCATCCTGCTTCTTACCATGAAGCCAATTCTGTATCCCTTTAGCTTGTTCTCCCCTGATCCCATGTAATCTAACCTTCCTGAGCAACCTTCCATGTGCAACTTCATCAAAGTGTGCTGAAATCAATATAAACTATATCTATAGCCCTGCCCTCATCAATCTTGATTGCTACTTCAAATACCTCGATCAAATTCAGGAGACATAATCTCCCGCATACAAAACCATGTTGACCATCCCTGTCTTTCCAAATGCATGTTTATCTTACCTATCAGAATCCTCTCCAGAAACTTTCCTACCACTGGTGTCAGGTTTATTGCTCTTTAGTTCCCAAGTTTTTCTTTGCAGCCCTTCTTAAATAGAGGCACAATATGTGCCATCCTCCAGACTACCAGCACCTCATCCACGTCTAATGACAATTCATATTTCTCATCCAGGACTCCTGCATTTTCTTCTCTTGCTTCCCACAGTCCTCTAGTATATTTGATCAGGCCTGGGAGTTTCATCTATGTCCGTACGTCTTTGGGTGTCCAACACCTCCTTGCATGTAATAAGACTCTCTGTGTTGATGCAAATAGGTTAATTAATAATGTTAGTGATATAAACATATTGGTAAAAAAATTAATTCCTTTTCCCTCAATGGATTATAATGGTCATTTGCATCTAGTAGCTTGAATAAGCTGGGGAAGAATAGTTTCCCATTGTCACAATGACATAGTGAAATCGAATATCACTGTATCTTAATTGGTACATGTGACAATAAAAGACCTTTGAACTTTTGGACTGGCTTCTACCATTTCAGTCCTCTGTCAGTCAGAGGCCTGAATTTTGAGAGCAGTCAGATCACTGGAAGACAATCAGGAATGTCTACCTGTGTTTGTCTCAGTCTAATGGTGCTGCCTCATCTTGAATGAGAATACTTACAGCAACATGCAACATGAAAACTACAAATTGGACTGAACTTAATCTTGCACAAAAATTAAGTAATCTCTTAGGAACATTTACAATGTTAAAACATGCACCCATAGCACAAACAGGCATCTAATTCAACGGTCTGCAATAAGCATAGTGTATATCAGAAAACGCCTTGGAGTACTGCAGTCTGAATATTTCATTGTAGCAATGACTCCTGTTCATGCATGTTACATGAACTTTCCCCTGTGCCTCCCTCACTTTTGTTTATCTCTTTAAACAGGTTGTACATTTAAGAGTTTTTTTTATCTCCCCCCCCCCCCCCCCCCCCCCCCCCGGCCATTTTCGTGAAAATGTTATATGGCTGGCAGATGGTGCAAAATTAAACACAATTTGAAAGTGATTACAAGCAGATTTTCTCTGAACTCCCCTGGTGGCTCAGCAAGTGTGTCCAGTAAGTCTCGAATCCAAACAGTAGGAAAACGCTGATCCCTGGTCTGATGTGGTTTAGCTGATTTAATTGAGCCAATAGGAGAGCTGCAATGGCTTCAGTGCCACTTAGCAATGGGATAGAGATGTCAGCCAAGGTGCCCACTTCTTATTGCTATCCTATGACTCCTTCTGGAAGCAGGAGACAACGTTGGGTTAGGTCAGTATTAAGTTCTGTTGAAATGCCCCATACAGTCGCATAACCTGTCGATGCTGTCAGTTATTGTTTAGATATGCACATCAGTGATAACCCAATAAACGTAGCTACTTTCAAGAGTGATTTGGAAGAGAAAACAGACTTTTAATAATAATTACTAGCTGTTTTGTTTCTTAACCATTATATGCCAGACAATTTTTATGTAGCTTTACACAAAATGTCTAAGTTGTGCCATTGGACTCTGAAGCAAGCAAAGCAACAGGTAGGATAAAATAAGGGGACTGAAAAAAAAATCGTTCATTTGAGAAAGAAAAAGGAACAGAATGGAAAATTTCATTTTCAAAATGTGTATCTCTCATTTTTTCTTATATTACAAGGTGAAATTGAAATTAAAATTAATTCAGTGAAATACAACTCCAGTGAATTAGCTGAACAAACCATTTCCATGCTGCCTGAACCATGATTAAGCAAGACTAGAATTACACTGCATTCTTTGGCGATGAGTTCTTCCTGGTACCTTATCTCTCAATCAAACTGATTATATGGTTGTAATCGAGAGACTTTCCACAGCACCACTTTTGTGCTACATTCTCTTCTGAATATGCTGCCATTTCAGGGTAGGCACTAACTTTCATAATTAACTGTAACTACATACATTTATTGGTTGTGATTGATGATTATGCAACTACCAAAACAAAAAAAAAGCTTTGAACGCTCTGTGGCTCAGAGACCAACCATCATAGTCCCTGAAGTCAGGCTCCTGATGAGGTGGCTACAACTCAATTTGTCAGCACAGTGAAAGTTCCCCCAGAAAATCTCCTCCGCTCATAAAGCTGATTTAACATACTGTGAAGCCTTTTGGTCATAGGAGATCAGATCTAATTATTTGGCAGGAATATTTTTACAGCTCTTCCATCTGCACTGCCTCTTCCCCAGCTGGATTAAGTTGTGGACAGGTGGACTCATGATTTTCACAGCAGTTTGTCAATTGATTTGTAATCAAGCCAGAATTTGAGAGTAAATCTGGCATTACAGTTCTATATACTGGATTGTTCTATTCAATTGAAGACCTCTATGATTTTTGTTTGTATTTGAGGTGATGGGGAAAGAAACTTCATGTTCACCTAAAGAAATTACTGGTTAAAATGTAATTTAAAAAAATCACTATGCACAATTCCAAATTTGTTTACTAATTTGCTACATAAAATAATTACAGCTTTCAAACAAATTTCTAACACCCAAATTTACTAATTTATGTGTACTGTCTTGTTAAAGCTGAGGTGTACAGGATAAAACAAACCGCTGGTGTAACTCAGTGGGTCAGACAGCATCTGTTGAAGGAACAGAGAAGCAACGTTTTGGGTTAGACATAGAAAATAGGTGCAGGAGGAGGCCATTTGGGCTTCGAGCCAGCACCGCCATTTATTGTGATCATGGCTGATCATCCACAATCAGTAACCCGTGTCTGCCTTCTCCCCGTATCTCTTGATTCCGCTAGCCCCCTAGAGCTCTATCTAACTCTTTTTAAATTCATCCAGTGAATTGGCCTCTACTGCCTTCTGTGGCAGAAGATTCCACAAATTCACAACTCTCTGGGTGAAAAAGTATTTTCTCCTCTCAGTTTTAAATTGCGTCACATTTGTTCTTAGACTGCGGCCCCTGGTTCTGGACTCCCCCAACATTGGGAACATTTTTCCTGTATCTAGCTGGTCCAGTCCTTTTATAATTTTATATGTTTCTATAAGATTCCCTCTCATCCTTCTAAATTCCAGTGAATACAAGCCCAATCTTTCCTCATATGACAGTCCTGCCATCCCAGGGATTAACCTCGTGAACCAAGCAAGGACATCCTTGCTATTGGTTCAATAGCAAGGATGTCCTTCCTCATATTAGGAGACAAACTGCACACAATAAGCCAGATGTGGTCTCACCAGGGCCCTGTACAATTTAGATTAGATTAGATTAGATTAAACTTTATTAATCCCCTTATTCAGGGGAAATTCTGATGTCCTTGCAGCACACTAATAAAAATACAACATAGATTCAAAAAGAAGTTCAACACAAAAACATCCCCCCACAGTGATTCCCACTGTGGGGGAAGGCACAAAGTCCAGTCCCCATCCTCTTGTCCACCCAAAGTCGGGCCTATTGAGGCCTCCACAGTCGCCGCCACGGCGCCCGATGGTCTCGCCGGGTGATGGTGCTTCGGCGTCGGGAGAACCCCCAGCGGCTTGGGGTGCCAGGAACGGCCGCCTTCCCACCGGAGACCGCGGCTTCCAAGCCAACAGACCGCGCCGGACGGAGCTCCGCACACTGGCAATCTCAGCAAGAGATCCCAGGCTCCGGGATGTAAAGTTCAACGTCGCAGCTGGCCGCTCCACAGAACCGCGGCTCCACAATGTTCTTATCGGCGGTCCCAGCATACTGGAGTCCCAGCGCGGCGACCCAGGAAAGGCATCGCCCGCTCCGCAATAGCGCTCCAGCGCTGCGCCGCCGCCAAAGCCGATGTTCTGCGGAACAATTGTGGAAGGACCTCTACTCCTATACTCAAATCCTCTCGTTATGAAGGCCAACATGCCATTAGCTTCCTTCACTGCCTGCTGTACCTGGTCTCATTGCACTTCCCTTTTTCCTAATCTGACACCATTGAGATAATAATCTGCCTCCTTGTTCTTGTAGCCAAAGTGGATAACCTTACATTTATCTACATAGTACTGCATCTGCCCACTCACTCAACCTGTCCAAGTCACCCTGTATCCTCCTAGCATCCCCTTCGCAGTTCACACTGCCACCCAGTTTTGTGTCATCTGCAATTTGCTAGTGTTACTTTTAATTCCATCATCAGACTCATCAATATATGTTGTAAATAGTTGTGGCCCCAGCACCGAGCCTTGCGGCACTCCACTCGCCACTGCCTGCCATTCTGACAGGGACCCGTTTATTCCTACTCTTTGTTTCCTGTCTGCCAACCAATTCTCTATCCATGTCAATACCCTATCCCCAATACCATATGCTCTAATTTTTCCCACTAATCACCTGTGTGGGACTTTATCAAAGGCTTTCTGAAAGTCCAGATCACTGGCTCTTCTTCATCCATTTTACTTGTCACATCCTCAAAAAATTCCAGAAGATTAGTCAAGCAGGATTTCCCCTTCATAAATCCATGCTGACTTGGACCAATCCTTTTACTGCTATCCAAATGCACCGTTATTACCACTTTAATAATTGACACCGATGTAGGGCTAACTGGAGCCTTTCGTCAGGCAGGTATACAGGGTGTTTTCATACTAACAAAAGTGATCTATTGGTGTGCTGAAATATATGTTTTATGTTAATCCCACATGCAAACAAAAGTATATTGTCAAAAGAATGCTCAGAGCAGGGATGACGTGCTTTGTACCCAGAACCAAAGCTCAAAATGGGATTTGCTTGATTCCCAAGAGGACCAAGCTCAAGTAAGATACGAGTCAGAAGGGAAGCCCACCCTCTCTCCAGAGTTAACAGACTGCTCCTTTCACCCAGTCTCAAACAAGGGGCAGCCATTCAGGACAGAGAAAATAAGTAACTTATTCACCCAGACGGTAGAGAAATGTTGGATCATCCAGCCAAATGAGCTGTGGGTGTTGAATATTTGGTAGGTTTCAATGAGATTCCTCCTCATCTGAAGGATGCCTCCCTTTGGGATGTGGACAAAATCGTAGCACGCAAATTCAAAGGGGAGTAAGGGGAGACGGCGGCTGACGGGACATCAGGGACAGTATAAAAATAAAAGAAGTACAACGTAGCAAAGATGAGCAGGAAGCAAGAGGATTGGGTAATGTTTAAAGAGCACCAGAAGATAACTAAAAAGGCAATATGGGGAGAAAAGATAAGATATGAAGGTAAGCTAGCCAAGAATACAAAGGAGGATAGTAAAAGCTTCTTTAGGTATGTGAAGAGGGAAAAAATAGTTAAGACCAAAGTTGGACCCTTGCAGTCTGAAAAAGGTGAATTTATTATGGGGAACAAGGAAATGGCAGATGAGTTGAACAGGTACTTTGGATCCGTCTTCACTAAGGAGCACACAAACAATCTTCCTGATATAGTAGTGGCCAGAGGATCTGGGGTGACAGGAATTGAAGGAAATCCACATTAGGCAGGAAATGGTGTTGGGGAGACTAATGGGACTGAAGGCTGATAAATCCCCAAGGCCTGATGATCGGCATCCCAGGGTACTTAAGAAAGTGGCTCTAGAAATTGTGGATGCATTGGTGATAATTTTCCAATGTTCTATAGATTCAGGATCAGTTCCTGTGGATTGGAGGGTAGCTAATGTTATCCCACTTTTTAAGAAAGGCGGGAGAGAGAAAACAAAATTATAGACCAGTTAGCCTGATATAGAAATATAGAAAATAGGTGCAGGAGTAGGCCATTCGGCCCTTCGAGCCTGCACCGCCATTCAATATGATCATGGCTGATCATCCAACTCAGTATCCTGTACCTGCCTTATCTCCATACCCCCTGATCCCTTTAGCCACAAGGGCCACATCTAACTCCCTCTTAAATATAGCCAATGAACTGGCCTCAACTACCTTCTGTGGCAGAGAATTCAGAGATTCACCACTCTGTGTGAAAAAAATCAGTGGTGGGGAAGAGTCAATTATAAAAGATGAAATAGCGGCACATTTGGACACAGACAGGATCCACCAAGCTGCCACAAAAACAAGCGTTTTCCTCCTGACTTCCCCTTTCTGAAGTCAATGATTTGTTTCTTGGTCCCATTGATATTGAGCAAGAGATTGTTTATAGTGCCACCACTCAACCTGGTGTTGTACCTCTCTCCTATACTCTAATTCATCACCACTGGTGATTCAGCCAACCATTATAGATGGCATTGGAGTTGTGTTTAGCCACACATTCATTGGTGTAAACAGAGTTCGGCAAGAGTCTAAGACATGCTTTTCAATCCTACAGGAACTTCACTGCCAAAGTGTTGTGACTAATTGAGTGCCCTGAATCTGTCAGAAAGTCCTGACTGACAGCACATGAGGTTATATTAGGGAATTACTTTGGCTTGTCTTGCTTACAGTTCTGCCCAGACACACTGTTCATAACTAGGTTGATTTGGCACAATGACTGAAGATTTGTAATGACATACCCATCAAAATGTGAAAATATACAGTGTTTTGCTAAACTGAAATGTTACTCAAGATATTACTCCACATTGTAGACCCCAAGAAAACAGGAGCAGCATCAGGCTATCTGACCCCTCAAGCCTGCCCTGCCAATCACTAAGATCCACCCTAGCCTCTGTGTCATTTCCACATAGCCCTCTTTCAAAAATGTTTCTACTTCCACCTTAAACACTTCTCATGATCCAGTCTCCCGAGGATAGAAAATGACAGAGATTGACAAGCCTGTGTAAACAGAAAGCTCCCCACACCTCTATTTTAAATAACCAAATCCTTATCATGTAACTATTTCCCCTCATTCGAGACTATCCCACTAGTGATACAAGGTTGTTAAATGCTTGGATATCTTCACCTAGTGATGAAATTATCACTGAAAAAAAAGATTAACTTTTCAATGTGAGGTTATCCACTTTGGTGGCAAGAACAAGAAGGCAGATTATTATCTGAATGATGTCAGATTAGGAAAAGGGGAAGTGCAACGAGATCTGGGTATCCTTGTACATCAGTCACTGAAAGTAAGCATGCAGGTACAGCAGGCAGTGAAGAAAGCTAATGGCATGTTGGCCTTCATAATGAGAGAATTTGAGTATTGGAGCAAAGAGGTCCTTCTGCAGTTGTGCAGGGCCCTGGTGAGACCACACCTGGAGTATTGTGTGCCATTTTGGTCTAATTTGAGGAAGGACATTATTGCGATTGAGGGAGTGCAGCATTGGTTCATGAGGTTAATGACCGGGATGGCGGGACTGTCATATCATGAAAGAATGGAATGACTGGGCTTGTGTGCACTGGAATTTAGAAGGATGAGAGGGTATCTTATAGAAACATATAAAATTATTAAGGGATTAGACACGCTGGATGCAGGAAACATTTTCCCGATGTTGGGGGAGTCTAGAACCAGGGGCCACAATTTATGAATAAGGGGTAGGCCATTTAGAAATTAGATGAGAAAAAACTTTTTCACCCAGTGAGTTGTGAATTTGTGGAATTCTCTGCCTCAGAAGGCAATGGAGGCCGCCTCACCAGATGCAATCAAAAGAGAGTTACTGTAGGTAGAGCTCTTAGGGCTAGCGGAATCAAGGGGTATGGGGAGGAACGGTGTACTAACCATATAATATAACAATTACAGCACGGAAACAGGCCATCTCGACCCTTCTAGTCCGTGCCGAACACATAATCTCCCCTAGTCCCATATACCTGCTCTCAGACCATAACCCTCCATTCCTTTCCCATCCATATAACTATCCAATTTATTTTTAAATGATAAAAACGAACCTGCCTCCACCACCTTCACTGGAAGCTCATTCCACACAGCTACCACTCTCTGAGTAAAGAAGTTCCCCCTCATGTTACCCCTAAACTTCAGTCCCTTAATTCTCAAGTCATGTCACCTTGTTTGAATCTTCCCTACTCTCAGTGGGAAAGGCTTTTCCACGTCAACTCTGTCTATCCCTCTCATCATTTTAAAAACCTCTATCAAGTCCCCCCTTAACCTTCTGCGCTCCAAAGAATAAAGCCCTAACTTGTTCAACCTTTCTCTGTAACTTAGTTGCTGAAACCCAGGCAACATTCTAGTAAATCTCCTCTGTACTCTCTCTATTTTGTTGACATCCTTCCTATAATTAGGCGACCAAAATTGTACACCATACTCCAGAATTGGCCTCACCAATGCCTTGTACAATTTTAACATTACATCCCAACTTCTATACTCAATGTTCTGATTTATAAAGGCCAGCACACCAAAAGCTTTCTTTACCACCCTATCTACATGAGATTACACTTTCAGGGAACTGTGCACAGTTATTCCCAGATCCCTCTGTTCACCTACATTCTTCAATTCCCTACCATTTACCATGTACGTCCTATTTTGATTTGTCCTGCCAAGATGTAGCACCTCACACTTATCAGCATTAAACTCCATCTGCCATCTTTCAGCCCACTCTTCCAACTGGCATAAATCTCTCTGTAGACTTTGAAACTCTACTTCATTACCCGCAACCCCACCTATCTTAGTATCATCTGCATACTTACTAATCCAATTTACCACACCATCGTCCAGATCATTGATGTACATGACAAACAACAGTGGACCCAACACAGATCCCTGTGGCACCCCACTCGTCACTGGCCTCCAACCTGACAAACAACCATCCACCATTACTCTCTGGCATCTCCCATTCAGCCACTGTTGAATCCATCTTGCTACTTCCACCATTAATACCCAACCATTGAACCTTCTTAACCAACCTTCCATGAGGAACCTTGTCAAAGGCCTTACTGAAGTCCATATACACAACATCCACTGCTTTACCCTCATCAATTTCCCGAGTAACATCTTCAAAAAATTCAAGAAGATTAGTTAAACATGACCTTCCAGGCACAAATCCATGTTGACTGTTCCTAATCAGACCCTGTTTATCCAGATGCTTATATATATTATCTCTAAGTATTCTTTCCATTAATTTGCCCACCACTGACGTCAAACTAACAGGTCTATAATTGCTAGGTTTACTCTTAGACCCCTTTTTAAACAATGGAACAACATGCGCAGTATGCCAATCCTCCGGCACTATTGCCGTTTCTAATGACATTTGAAATATTTCTGCCATAGCCCCTGCTATTTCTACACTAACTTCCCTCAATGTCCTAGGGAATATCCTGTCCGGACCTGGAGACTTATCCACTTTTATATTTCTCAAAAGTGTCAGTACTTCCTCTTCTTTGATCCTCATAGTTTCCATAGCTACTCTACTTGTTTCCCTTACCTCACATAATTCAATATCCTTCTCCTTGGTGAATACCGAAGAAAAGAAACTGTTCAATATCTCCCCCATCTCTTTTGGCTCTGCAGATAGTTGGCCACTCTGACTCTCTAATGGACCAATTTTATCCCTCGTTATCCTTTTGCTATTAATATAGCGGTAGAAACCCTTCGGATTTACTTTTACCTTACTTGCCAAAGCAACCTCATATCTTCTTTTAGCTTTTCTAATTTCTTTCTTAAGATTCTTTTTACATTCTTTATACTCCTCAAGCACCTCATTTACTCCATGCTGCCTATAACTATTGTAGATCTCCCTCTTTTTCCGAACCAAGTGTCCAATTTCCCTTGAAAACCATGGCTCTTTACAATTTTTACGATTTCCTTTCAACCGAACAGGGACATAAAGATTCTGTACTCTTAAAATGTCACCTTTAAATGTACTCCATTTCTCTTCCACATCTTTCCCATAAAACAAACTGTCCCAATTTACTCCTTTTAAATCCTTTCGCATCTCCTCAAAGTTAGCCTTTCTCCAATCATTACTGATTGTGAATGATCAGCCATGATCACATTGAATGGCAGTGCTGGCTCGAATGGCCTACTCCTGCACCTATTTTCTATGTATCTATGTGTTGCCGTATGTGATGCAACATACTGTATTTTTAGACAACTTGAAGACAACTTCCGGAAGTGGCGGCGCTGTTAACAGCTGCGGCTCGCCTGCAGTCCGTCTGTCTTTACTTTTTTCTGTTGTTTTTTTTGTCTTGTTTTGGTTAAGTTTTAGTTTGTTGGGTTGTGTTAGAGGGGGGGGGGGTTGAAACATGTTCTCTGTCTCTTCCTTCAGGGAGATGAGACTTTTCGTGTCGTATCCCCCTTCTCTGCCTCCGTCTGCGCTGAGGCCTAATGGCGGAGCTGGCGGCCTCCAGCCTGCGACTGACCCCGAGGCTGCTGAGGCAGAGCCAGCCAGGACTCACCAACGAGAGGCTGGCCAAACTTCGGGACTGAGGCAGCGGTGGCCCGACTTGCTGGTGCGGCGTTCTGGCTTTCGGCGGCGGCCTGGGGCTGATGCAGCGAGGCTCGGAGCTGAGACTGCGGGACCCGGTGCTGGGGTGGCGGCCTGGAGCGGAGACTGCGGGACCCGGAGCTGGGGCAGCGGCCCGGAGCGGAGACTGCGGGACCCGGAGCTGGGGTGGCGGCCTGAAGTGGAGACTGCGGGACCCGGAGCTGGGGCAGCGGCCTGGAGCGGAGACTGCGGGACCCGGAGCTGGGGCGGCGGCCTGGTGCTGGGGCGGCTGCCCGGAGCGGAGACTGCGGGACCTGGAGCGGGGGCGGCTGCCCGGAGCTGATGCTGTGGCGGGCCGTCTCGGAGCGTAAACGGCGTTCCGGCTTTCGGCGGCGGTGACATCACCACGGAGTTCCGCTGGACTGGAGGGCGACATCTCCGGCCTGGATCGATCGCCTCAGCGCAGAGGGAGAACAAGGAGGGAAGAGACGGAGACTAAGACTTTGCCTTCATCACAGTGAGGATGTGCTTGGTGAACTCACTGTGGTGGATGTTTAATTTGTGTTTATTGTATGTTTTGTTTTTATTTGTTCTGTGTATGACTGCAGGCAACATAATTTCGTTCAGACCGAAAGGTCTGAATGACAATAAAGGAATCTAATTCTAATTCTAATACTGCACTCTAATGAAACAAAAGACTTAACTCTATTACTTATTCATAATCATGTTCGACAGATCAGTTTTTATTTTAATGTACTTATGTGGGTAGCTGGTTAATGCATATGGAGTTAGTTATTGCCCTTAGCAAAAATTTGTATAATCAGTTTGGATAGTACTTGGCTTTGGGTTTGGTTTTCTTGGTTGAGTGCTTATCCTGGTGTTACAGCACAAGTACTTTGTGTTTTAATTGTGATTTTAAGGCACATATATTTGCAATTCAGTTTCCCTTCCAATGTTTGCTAAACATAATACAACAGTTAAAAGCAATACAGGATTAGAATTAATAAGTGGAAAATCTTACTTTACACAAGCATTATTAGTTCACATAATATATGCACAATTGAGCTTGAATGCCCAATCAGTGACATTTCAAAACAATAGTCTCTAAAGGCAAACTACAATTCAGAATCCATGACCTTGGTAAGTTAATAACCATTAAATAACAACAATTTCCAATTACAAACCAATTTTTAAGGTAACAAAATATTCCAAAAATGTTTGAGACACTAGCAAGTAACTGCAGATGTTACTTACAAAAAAAGACACAAGGTGTTGGAGTAACATTGCTGGTCAGCCAGCATCTCTGGAGAACATGAATATCTGGGTAACATGAACATGTATAGACCAACCCAAAACGTCACCTATTCACATTTTCCAGTGATAATGCCTGACCTGCTGAGTTATCCAGAACTTCGTCTTTTTTTATTCCAAAACATTTCATTGGAGCATTAGCAAACATAAGTGGGCAGTGAACAACTTAAAAAGGTAGAGGTAAGTTTAAAACAGGAAAGAGAGGTGAAGAGGTTTATGAAGAAATTGCTGTACTCGTGACTTTGGTAGCTAAAGACATATCCACTAGTGGTAGAGTGACTACGTTCATGATAACCAAGAGGACAGAATTCAAGGAGTACAGATAACTGAAGGGTTGGAATTCGGGAGAAGATTTCTGAGATATGGATGGGCAAGACCAAATGATCGGATCTTACCACACTGGCATGAAAACTAGCCAGTATTGAAGTTTTTATTTCAAAATGGTTTTCACAAAGTAGTTCTGACATAAATATATTATGAATTGGCTAAAACCCATGTAGCTTTGTTGTAATTCTAACTCCACTGTACAGTTGAATAATCAGCAACAGCAAGGTTTGCCTTTAGCTTTGAACATTTTGGATTATTAGGTTTTACGCAGATTAGGCAATTGAACCTAAAGAGTTTAACATAAACGGCACAGAGCACACTGATCCTTGCTGAGGTGGACCACTGTCACCTGTGAGTGGTTTTAATGATGCACGGCTAGAATTTAAAACAGGTGAAAGTTATGTTGGCCATAGATGACTCCTGGTAGTAGGTTTACACATTCAGATCATTACACAAAGAGGCACAGATGTGACATTCATTGCAGTCAAAGAGCTTGCTGACACTGACTAGGTTGAGGAAAAGTGAACAGACAAGATACCAGTGGGTTCCTGGCAGCCTTACAGCCCTCATGTGGAAAGAGAATAATAAAGGGATAATGTGGCCTACAACAGGAGTCAGGTTGTATTGAAGTCATAGAATCATTGAAGTCATAGAGGTCATTAATTAAAATTCGTAGAATTCACCTGGTATCATTAATTTGTGTTGTGTTTATCTTTATTTTCTCTGCCCCTTCAGACAATGTAAATGGATGAAACAGTAAACATTTCCATTAATCGCAGGCACAAATTAAATTTCCATTGCAGTTACTCTTGAGTTTTCTAATAAGTGGTTTCCCTCAACGATCCCTCCCACCGCAACCATCCATTTCCCCAGTTACCTTAACCGTTTGCTGGCGGGCAGCTAGCAAGCCAGGTTTTGGGAAAGCACACTGCCGAAGTTATCTACAACAGTGTACATCTAAAATCAACTTCTGGGAGTGGATGCAGCTGATGTGGTGAGTGGCAAACCAAGGAAATGTGAATCAGCTGCACTGCCCCTGGCTACTGAGGAGCGAGTTCATCAGAAGGCACTAACTGCTGGGGTGCAGTTCTAAAGATGTCTTTTATTACACAATCATCAATTTCATACATGACGTTGGACATGCTAGTGGCCGAGTATTCTGACCATAATCATGTCCTCACTTAGAATCTATCTATGTTTCTTCTGTGGAAGCCACTGAATGATGCCGAGAGGAGAGATACCAGCTGGTATTTTTGCCGTCTCTTATCGGGCCAGAGAAATATCATAATGGTTGGTCCTGGCTGAGATCAGATCGTTCACACAGAATGAGGATTAAACCTGGATGTCACTGGTCTGTAAAGCTCACCATGAAACCAATCATTGCCTTTAATCACTCAACAATGGTGTGTGTGGCTTTTATGTTTTAATATGTAAACATGAAAAAATTTAGTTTATTTACTGTTTTCTTATTTTCCTTTTAATATCAAGTGACATTCATTAAAGGAAGAGGTTCTGAATCAATTATTTTAAGAAGATTAATTTTATTCCAGTGGTAATGTATTACTTGTATTATAATGCATAATATATGTAGAAGTATTATGTACCATGCACTTAAAAAGTCCCACTATATGCTAGTTATGTATGTTTCAATGAATCCAAGCTGTGTCAAATTTTATTTCCTAATAAGTGTCTTAAGATGTTTTACTATGTTAAAGTGACTATGTAAATCCGAGATGTTGCGCAAAAGATCACAGCAGAGTTTTGTTTGTGTTGTCTGAGATTTCATTATTTTTCATACTTAGATTTCATGAAGTCGTATCGTCCTGTAAAGTGTTTCTAACTCAGCTCCGGAATGCTGTTGTTACTGTTTACAAAGTTGAAGACACAAAACAACTGGTTGAGGGTTAACTAATAAGAAGTGTATTTTACACACAGCAGCAGCAGCATTAATGAGATCAGTGGATAGCTGTGCCACTACCACAGTTCTTCATCCCCTTACCCCAATAATCTGACTTTACAAAGTTCCTTTGATCTACAAAGCCCAGTGTAAATCAGTTTGAGGTGCACAGATGGAGTAAATATGGAGATTAACTGTTCTCCATACGGCTTTAGCAGCTAATGCCTGATTAGTGCAGAATGGCCCCAGTTGCTTCAGTGTCAGGTATCAGAGCTGGGCAGCTCAGAAGGGGGTAAGATGAAGGCAGTTTCTGTAACAGATACTTATTTCGACCCAGTTCTCTGAAGAGATTATAGGCCCAGGATGGCACATTAGCCCTAATCCAAAACTTCTGTGCTGTCCCTTCAATGCATTCAGACTCCACTGTTGTTGACCACAGAACAAATGGGAAACTGGGACTCGCTGCTGGGGAGCCCAAGGTGTCATGCTGTGGCAAAAAGAAAGCAGGCTCACTGTGTGAGGCTGGAAGAGCGCAAACTGCTGTGTAAATGCCTGATCCTTTAGATCAGAAGATTAGACCCTCATTGTCTTACAGTGGCTGCACATTCTATTGAACAACTGAGCATTGTGTGGAGTGCAGCTCAGACTGAGATTACAGCTCCCTTTGTTGTTCTGAACTCTCAGCCTCTATCATTCCAAATTCGCATTCTATGTTTTCCCTAAAAAATTTTCATGAATGTCAGTCATTCGCTCCTTGACATGAGATTGCAACATAAAAGTTTCCAAGAAGTTTTGAAATCTGCAGAAAGAAATGGAAAATAAAGAATTACAAGCATTACATGATAGTTACATGGTTTATTCTTGACCTTTTTCAATTTTTCCTCACTATTACAGTGCCCTAAATCTGTTCGCCTGGTTTAATCTTCAGCTGCCCAAATCTCTTAAAAGGAGGATTCAGTGTGAGAAGGGAATCACCTCTCCTCAGACAGAAAGGTACTAACTGAACATGGGGGGATCCTTTGCTAAATAGCACACATTAATTTTGTCCCTCATGGTGTTCCGGAACATGTTACAAACAGTGGAATCCACCTGAATGTTACCATTATTCTCTAGTTGAATGAAAGGCTACTTTTTGCTCTATTATTTCATCTTCTTATTTCCCCTGAAGCATTGACTTATAAAAGTACTGTTTTGTGGCTCAGATTGCCCTCACTATGATTACTTAAGAATGAAGTTTGACAACAAGTACAGCATCACAAATAAGCCCAATCCTAGGATCCGTGGTATAACTTCGCAATAATAGAGATCCAGATCTATAATCGCTGCTAATCAGAGAGCTCAAGGCATTGCTTTGCCTCACATTAGCTAACTGCCTAGACCATGGGAAATTACCGGTTTCTAACAGGTCTATTTATGACTGAATAATCTGTTTTGTGTGTTAAAGGCTATTTGATTATTACATCATAATTACCACGCCAGCTCTCGAATTATTATCACAATGCTTAAGAAACATTTGGACTGGTAGATGAATAGGTGAGCTTTGGAGGAATATGGGCCAAACATAGGTGGAACTAGTGTAGATGGGGTATGTGGGTCAGTGTGGGCAAGTTGGGCCGAAGGGCCTGTTTCCACACTGTATGACTGACTAGGACCATATCAACGAAACAATGTATACAGTTATTTGTAAAGGTTTACCATGTTATTCAATGTGTATTAGAATATAGCAGGTAATTTTTAAGTTGTGTTGTTTCCCAAGATAGAGGAATTCATAAAGAAGTAAGGAACCTTCAAATATCAACAACAATCTGCACTTTTAGACTCTGTTGGCAAAATACAATGTATGTTTGGCAAAAGAGAGCAGCCACCAAACTGGAGTTTGAGTGGTGGGTTAGGAATAGCAACTGAGGTGGTGAAGTAGGAGAAGGGATAACAAGCACAGATCTGGTGAGGCTGAGGGTATTCGGCTTTTGAGTTCCTGAAGGATGAAAAAGGGGGAAATAACACGGTGGAGGGATGAGCTGAAAGCAGCCTGGCACAAACTATTGTGGTTCAATCAATTGCTGATTGCAGTGCCTTGGCACAAGAAAAGTAACTGCATTTGAGTAGAAAACAATCATTAGTATACTTCAAATGGATTCTATTAATTGTAAAATATTCTGAGACACACCTAGGGACATTATCTTTATATAAAACACAGGTGATTATGCTTTCCTTCCCTCTGTAAGTGCTGAACTCCAAATCAGGGTACGTTTGCTAAACATGTACGATGAGCACTGCTAAGCTATGGTGGGCAATTTGATGTGCATTGCCTGCATGGTGAAATGTCAACACGGGGTGTATGGGCACTAAGAGGGCACCAAGCCTCCCAAGCATGTTCCTCAATTTAATGACATTATACTGAGCTGTGATCTAGCTGCACAGCCCTTTGATTGTGATCTAGCCGTACAGGCCTTTAATCCTATGCTTCAATTTATCCAAATAGCAAAAGTATATGAACCTCTGATTAGGATTAATATTTGACTTGGCAGTTTATTGAAGGAAATTACAAATTTCTGAGACTTGAATTTCACCTCTAAAGAGTCTACTTTGTCTATAATGATAGTACTTCATCCCAAAGTCCTAGACTCCCAAAAGGTAATGTTTATTACTATCTAACCTATCTATCCTTCTTAATAGGTAGACATTTTTTATCACAGCAGCCCTTGATATAATTTTATTTAATGTACCCCTGGCTACAGGTACTCTATAAACAGGGCCTCTTGACTATCCACATTGTCAGTTACATGTTAACTGGATCATCCTCTCCCTTTCCTATCTGTATTCAACTAGTTGAAGATGTCCCCACTTGGGCACTAAATGTGCAATGCCTCCGTGGATCTTTCAATCATGTTTGCAGAAGGTGTTATTTGTCTCTTGAATCTAATCGACAAAGCCACAAAAAGTATTCTGTTGTCCTTGTTTTGACAGTGCGGTATGGGTGCTAGAAAATGAATGGCAGGTTAATGTTGCACTTCTGATCTCGCAAAAGTCCCCTAATTATATCTAAGGAATAATTATACACTGCCATCTTTAATCCAGCACCACACATTGGGTGGTTACTTAGATAACAACAGGAGGTATCGGATCCCGACCCTCTGCTGCAGCAGCACTTTCACTGTCTGACATTGTAGATGATCTGAAAAGCAAAAACTGCTGTTCTGGAAATCTGAATGAAAACAAAAATTGCGGGAATCGTTCAGCAGGTCATGGAGCATACGTGCAAAGAGAAACAGTTGATATTTCAGGTCAATAATTTAAGGCCAGCAGTACCTGACCTTATCCTGACTTAAATCTCTTACAGCCACCCATACTATCCTCATGTTTCATATAGCAACCATATGAACCCTTGTGCATCAGGAATAGAAGGGCTATCATCTTTAAGTTTAAACAAGCAGCATCCAATATTTATGCTAGCATAAGCTGCCTGCAATGTAAAAGATGTTGTCAAATGCTGTTGAATTAGAAAACTCAACTGTTGACAAAGGGTCTTCAAGCCTGAAATATTAACTTTGTTCTCTTCTCTTTGATGTGGCCTGATCTACAGACCTTTCCCAGCATTTGAATTTTCAATACTAGATTCTCAGCATCTGTGTTTATTTTTTTATTAATTTTTAGCTCTCCATCTTGTTTTATTCCCAAAGCTGGTTAAGTAATTTGTGCAGTGTAGGTGTTCAGTGCAGCACACACTAGCCACCCTGACTTCAAAGTGCTTCAAAGCCAAGCTCACACCTTTACCATGAACAACCCCATTGTCCATTACCCCTCACTCAGAGCATCCTGCTGCGGTGAAGTGTTTGAAGCCTGCTAATAACCTAACTGTTGCATTGTCCATGTCTATTCAGCTGGGAGAAGTACTTAGCAGCATTGGTTCACATAACAGGCCTTTCATCCCCCAGCCTGTTGCTGCAACACATCAACTAAGTGGTGAATGATTGAGGCAGGGAGGGGAAGGGCTGAGTTGACATCTCCCTTTATCACTGATAATAAAAGCAGTGATTGCTTTTCAGCTGAGTAACCAGTGCAAGCACTGCCTCAATCAGCTTCTAATCTGTGCCGTCATTACTTTTGTTTATTGGGATGTTGCTCATGCCAATAAAGCCCCATTATGTGGAATTCTGATCAAGTTCAGCTCAACCTGTCCTAGTTTTAGGAGTTCTGTCCTTTTGACAGGCAATAATTATATCTGTGTCATATGATGTCAGCAGGTCACGAAGGGTCTCGACCCGAAACGTCACCCATTCCTTCTCCAGAGATGCTGCCTGTCCTGCTGAGTTACTCCAGCTTTTTGTGTCTATCTTCCTTTAACATGATAAATGTTTTCCGGAGCACCTATTAATAGAGTTTCACTGATGGAGACACTTATATCTGTGTGTAATCACCATTGCCTGCAATACCTGTGCAGTGCCTTGGTATTATATGGCAAGAAGTTCCAATGTACTTCATGGGAGTGCCAGCGGAGAAAATCTAACACTGGACCACATAGGAGATGGTAGAATATACTGTTTTAAGGGCCTGCTCTTAAAGATAAATAGAGAGGCGGAGAGGTTCAGCAAATTACAATGTAGGGCTTAAGCTGCTGAAATCTATGTACCAACCTCGAAGTGAAGGACATTGAGTTATTAATATTCAGACATGTCATATGTAAAGGTGATGTTATTTTGTTATAGGAAGGAACTGCAGGTGCTGGTTTTACACCGAAGATAGACAGAAAATGCTGGAGTAACTCAGTGGAACATGCAGCATCTCTGGATAAAAGTAATGGGTGATGATGAAGGGTCTCGACCAGAACGGTTACCCATTCCTATTTAGAGATGCTGCCTGTTTTGCCAAGATACTCCAGTATTTTTTGTCTATCATTGCTATTTTGGTAGTGTTGGGTGAGGTAGGTAATTCAAAACTGACCTAGGTTTGCACTTGGTTTGCCCGGTATCACACAACACAATGTCACTGACACACAAGGTCGCAGTTTGGAATATTTTTTGTAAGTGAAGAAGAGCTAAGCTTCATCACAATTTGAATAAAAATACCTCCAGGCCTGCACTTTATCTTACTTTGGATGGAACAGCTGCTTGCCTGTTGGAACGGCAAACATGTTTTCTTGCTCTGCGATTTCTTTGAAGGGACACAGATGATCAGATGCAGTGTAGTAAAGAGTAAAATAAAGTTAGTTGAAATATCAATCATATTAAGCAAAGTCTACCTTCAAACATTGGTTTAAAGCGACTACAATTTACCAGAAGATTCTAGTAGATGCAAAGAACAGATCCTGCAGTATTTATTTAATGACCTTATATGAGTAATATGACAGTAAAATATGGATGCAAGGAACTGGAGATGCTGGCTGAGTCTGAAGGAGGGTCCTGGAACATCACCTATCCATGTTCTCCAGAGCGGCTGCCTGACTCTCTGAGTTACTTCAGCACTTTGTGTCTTTTTTAACAGTAAAATGTGACAATTTCACAATTTATTTCACCTTCTTATCATGTATTAATGGTGCTGTTACAGCGGCATCTGCGTTCATTTGTAAAATAGTGAAGTCAATAATGAATGATTGACTTTCCCACTAACTCAGTGGGCAAGTATCTCCTGCATGATTATAATATTGCAACCAAAGGATGGTGCCCTGACAGTTCAGCACTCCCCTAGTCTAGCTCAAACCTTATGAGTGGGATTTGAGTTCTACTGACTCAGAAGTGAGAGATCTACTGACTGGCTGGTTATCTATATTTAAAAAGGTAATCATAGCTCAGAAAATCCACCAAACCTGTAAAATGCAGGATTACGGACTTTTACAGTTTGATACTAGCATTGCCAGTGGAAGCGGATTCTTCTTTTTCCTTGGAAAACTAGAGTCATTGTCTATTTGCCTATTATACCAATGCCGCATCTAGCCACTGGTCATAGAATTGTACCACAGGGAAAAAGGCCCTTTGGCCCACCCAGACTGTTCCAACCATCAAGCACCCATTTATGCAAATTCCATTTTGTTCTCTTCAACATCCTCCAGATTCTACCATTCACCTACACACTAGGGCCAATCAACCTGGCAACCTTTGAGAGCATCCAGCAGACATGCAAATTCACTGGAGGTCGGTATTGAAACTGGAGCTGTGAGGCAAAAACTCTACTAACTGCGCCACCCCAAGTTGAAGGGAATTTCCAGTGGACAGAAATATATTTGAGACGGTATGTAACTGGAGGCAGGGAAGGTTCATGCTTTGGCTTCATAATGCAACTTGTGAAATATGGCAATTTCTGGGAGACCAAATGAACGTGAGGGCATTGAAACTAATTTCATTTTAATTCATTATAATGATCATTCATACAGTTTTCCAGCAGTGGGCAATTGCCATTGAACAGAAATGAAAACCTGTTAGTTTGGAGGATTTGAGGTGGATGTCACACTGTAATAAACTTTGACTAATTGTAAGTAATACAAATATTGTAGAGCTTGGGAATAGGTTCGCATAAAAGTAAGTTGTTCTATCTTTGCCTATTCTTTCAACTTGCTTTACCATCTGGGCTAATATCTGAGAGAGTTTATACCCTAAAAGAAGCCTTGTAACTGGTTACTATGATCCTGCCTGGCCACTGAATATTGGTGGCAAAATGCTGGGATTTCTGAACAATTAGATAATGGATAGGTGATGTTTCACTGATCATTTTTAATTACTTAAGGGATATATCAACCATGCCTCTGATACAGAAAGTTATTAGTTCAAATAATACCTAAGAGCTTTGAGCACACAATCCGGCCTGACATTTCAGTGCAAAACTGAGGTAGTGCCAGGCTAAAGGAAGTAATAACCTTTGAATGAAACCAAGATATCTCTGTTTCCTCGAGATAATGTCAAGCGACCAAAAGCAAAGGACGAAGAGAGAGTCTGAGGGAAAATCAGTGAAAATAAGTGTGATGGCAGATGGAATTTAACAAGGATGACTTTGAACTATCGGGTTATGCAGTTTGATGAATAGAAATCCAGTGAGGCGAACAATTAAAAAATTGTACGCAATTAAGAATTTTGGCAATCGAGGAATTGAAGTATGAACTAGCAGGTTTGGAGTAAATGATCTTGATGATATCTAGGATTAGGTGTTTGAAGCTAGACTCAAGCTGGCGCCATGCTTCTTTCAACCGAGCAAGTAGTATGGGATGAAAGTGACACTTTAGACTGTAGCTACAGCACGTAAACAGGCTCTTCAGCCTACCGACTCCACACTGATCAGTGATCATCCCGTACACTAGCACTATGCTACACACTAAGGATAATTTACAAATGTTACTGAAGCCAATTAACCTATAAACCTGTACGCCGTTGGAGTGTGGGAGGACACCGCAGCACCCAGAAGAAACTCACATGGTCACAGGGAGAACGTACAAACTCCATACAGATAGCACCCATAGTCAGGATTGAACCTGGGTCTCTGGCACTGTTAAGTAGCAACTCGACCACTGCACCACTGTTCCAACCCCAAACATACCATGGGAATTCTTCATTCTATGATTTCATGCATGGAAGGGAAGCATGCCATTTGGTGCAAGGCTGCAAGGGTGTTGTATTGCACACAATGTCCTATGTTGTTTATGCTAGGACCAACCTTTCATACACAACACACAATCACATAGAAAGTTCTTTCCTCCATGATCTCCCACCTTCAGATGCCAGAATTCAATTTGAGAGGGTTAGGATCATTTGGCAGAGTGTAAGGTGAGTGGGGTGGGAAGATCTTTGGAAGATTATCAACACTGGATTGGAGGAAGGACAGATGATGGAGAAGCTTGGTTCCAAGCAGGATTTTGGGAAGGGGCTCAGTAAGGAGATCAGGTTGCTGGGGGCATTGCGGAGTAGGTCACTGGGTATCTGAAAATCCATAGAGACAGGGGTTGGAGGGGTGGTAGAGGCTTTGGAATGATGTAATTAATTTCTTCTTGAATTTAGATGCATCTTTGCTGTAACCAATTGTAGGAAGGAAAATGGCTGGGCATTTAACAAATACAGGAACAGAACTTAATCCAAAGATTTGGCCAAGAATCGAAGCCCGCACAACATTTACATCACTTGTACAAACTAAAAAATAGTGTATGTGATACTGTCCATTGTGCAGCCATAAATACAATAGACTTAGGACTAAATTAGTGGAAATGTTTAGGATTATTGTAAATTAATGGAAACATTTATGAGGTTGGTTGTATATAGATATCAACATTTTTTGTAATATTGTATTGCTGAGTGTTTAAAAATGTTGCACTCGGAAAAAGGACTTTTTAACCAATGGCTTTGCCATTACAAGTTTGTCTAGAATTGCTATTATGAATTGATTTTGGACAGATAGCATATTCAGATTTTTTCTGTGCAATATTACAAAGGAGAATAATGGCAGAAACATGCTTGCAGAGGTGTAGAGGTGAAGTTGGACATCAACAACAACTATGTAGAGTATTGCTCTGTAATTCTTTTACAGGAAGGGTCAGATTAGCATTCCAAATCAACTAATCAAATATGGGCGACACAGTGGCGCAGTGGTAGAGTTGCTACCTTACAGCACCAGAGACCCGGGTTCGATCCTGACTACGGATGCTTTCTGTACGGAGTTTGTAAGTTCTCCCCATGACATAGTTGAATTGAGTTGAATTGAATGACATGCGTGGGTTTTCTCCAAGATCTTGGCTTCCTCCCACACTCCAAAGACGTACAGGTTTCTAGATTAATCAGCTTGGTATAAATACAAATTGTCCCTAGTGTGCGGGATCACTGGTCAGTGCAGACTCGGTGGGCCAAAGTGCCTGTTTCCGTGCTGTATCTCTAAATTAAAAGAAACTAAACTAAGCTAAAGTGAAACTCTACTTTAACCATATATAACCAAATATCGATAATTCTAGTCAGTTCAGTTCATTTTAGTTTAGTTTATTGTCACGTGTATCGAGGTACAGTGAAAAGCTTGTGTCGTATATGTGATGGGACACATGCAAGAGTTTATGGACAGACCATTTTATATTCCAATTACTACTAAACAGCTACTCACCAATAATGGCTTTCTTACATAAAATGCAGGGAGTTCTGACATGACGACATATCTTTCAATTTAAGATTGATTGTTTAACAAATGAAATAAAAATTTGATTATTAAAAAGATTTACCTCCTCCTAATCCCATACCTGACATTGTTTTGATTTCACTTACTCTCTGACCACAAAATACCCACCACCATTTTCTATTGTTTTGATATCAAACTGCATGATAGCACAGCAGTGTGCAGCTGGTGGAGCTGCTGTCTCATCGGTTCAATCCTGACCTATGATGCTCTCTGCGAGATGTTTGCAGATTTCACCTGTGACCGAGTGAGATTCCCCTGGCTGTTCTTGTTTCCTCCCACATCCCAAAATTGTGTGGGTTGGTAAGTTAAGTGGCCATTGTTAAATGCCCCCAATGTGTCGATAAGCAGCAGAATCTGGAGAGTGATGATAGAAACGTGGGGAAAATAGGTTAGAAGGAAAATCATAGAAGCAATGGGATTAGTCTGTGTGGTGGCATTAATTTGATGTGCTGAAATAGGCTCCTCTGCATCATATCAAAATTTGGAAAATTTCAGATATTACAACTCAGATTATTAGAATTCAGTTTGCCAAGTATTCTAATGTCTTCACCACCATACCATCCACTATATACCCCACCACCAAGACTCAGTCTGGTCAAGTTACAGCCTTTATTTTCTGCAGTTATGACATGCATAACAAGTGGAGACTTGTACAAGTTTACTCATCACTCTATTTGCTCCTTTGATCACTGCATGCACTGAAAATACATTTTGTTGTCTTCCACCTTGCAATTCCATTCACCACCTTCTTAGAATCTTCAGTCTTAAAATGAACAAGGAACACTGCATTTGCCTTTGTTGAATTATGTCTAAATACCAGGTAATGTGTAAATAAATCTGTCTAAATAATGTGTAAACATTTGCTAAGCCATCTGTTCCTGATTTTCCCTCTTATTTTGCTTTTCATTTAACCTGACAATTTTTCACTTCATTTCAATAGTTAAGTCATTATTGAAGGTAGGAAACGATCATTTAAACAAACTCTATTCATCTCCTTCCCCTAAAGACAATAAATGTTCTTTTTTAAATCACATATATCACATTTATTTCCCCCTGTTTCTTTATGACTTGGAAGGAGTCCAGTTGGCCTTTCAATTCAATGCCAGCTTTCAGACCAATCTCATTCATCCAACAGCATCCTGGCTGTTCATCAATTTCTGAAGAAGTCCCACTTTCGACTTGGATGGCAATGACTTTTTATCTGCTTTAGTACTTTTTCCAAGTAGTATTTTGTGAATAGGTTTCTGAATGTCTATGATGTGAGAAACACCACAGCCTGTGACATCCTTGGAGCTCAAGGAAGTTTCACTCACAGTGGGAAACGCTGATTCCGCTGTGTGGGGATGTCCATGTTAAATTCTATCATGTGTTACCAATTGGTACAATGACAATAAATGTAAACTTGAAACTTGAACTTGAAGTTTCTAACAGTTGATTATCCTCTGAATTCCATACAAAGAAACGCTGGGTGTTTTATCCCAAGATCAGTAAAGCATATTACAAAAATGGTAACTGTCTGCGTGAGAGAGAAAACGAGATATATAAAAACTCACCATAAATGAGATTGTTGATGATGGGTGTCTCTGGGCATAAACCATACTCTGAAGTGCAAGGAGATCAAATGGGGAAGTTGCTCTTCTTCCATGCTTTGCCAATGGTGCCTTGCCCCTTTACATTTATTATTTGTGTTAACGTGCTACAGTAATTTGTTTGTCAAAGAACAAACCTGATTAAATGTTTAACCTTGCAATAAGAATTTAAATGAGCTGCAAGGACAGCAACAATGAGGAGTTGGCTAAGCAGCTTGTTTGTTCAGTTTGTGCCACACAAAGGAAGGAAATGTGAAGAGGACCAAACACAATTACTGATTTATTAATTTGCATTCTCTTCATTTACCTCTTGGATATGCCATTTATCTTTTACTAAAGCTATGATTACGGTGAAGTAAATCAATTTGAACTGAAATCAAAAGAGAAAGTCGGCCCACAAAGTTGAAATAGAAACTTGCAGTGGTCCTGTCAACATCCGAAGACATTGTTGCTATTGGGGGGGAGGGGGTTGAGTGTGTGTACAGATGAGGTCTAAATGAATGGAGCCAGTGAACAGGTAACGGGCGAGAGAGATACCAGCCCATTCCTGCCACACTCACAACATTACTTGCTGAAGTAGCAGTTGTCAGCTGAGCTAAGTGTTCCAGTGAAATATTTCTCTGCACAGAGTACTTTGTGAATGAATGTGCAATTGGCGGAAGAAGCAGCTCGTAATGAAAAGAGTATTCTGTGAAACAGTAATTTATTGACACCACTTCAGCCAATGCATAGGAAGTGGGGCAGAGAGTATGATTCACGGCAAATAGTCTATTGTGCGGCAAACAAAGACAAATGTCTTGATAAACAGAGCCTGTTTCTTTAAAAAAAAAAGGGGAACCAGAAACTATAGGAATTCTAATAAATGGATGATGAATAAAAATGCAATGAGGGGAGGAGCGTTATCCTTAAATTACATTCATAAATCAGTCATGGTCACATAACCGCAGCACCATCATCAAGCTTGATTCACAGAATCACAGGAAGATTCGAGCACCAAAAGGGGAATTCAGTTTTAGAGCCAGAACAGTGGTCTAACTGGTGCTGTATGCAGTTCCAACGTAACCACCCTGTTCTTATATTCCATGTGTTGGCGAGGAAAGAAAGTTATCCCTCATTTTTAACCACTTTATTGACCTGAATCAGAGTGTTTGAGGATTTGTGAAGGTACATTCCAGAACTGTTGCACGTAGCTCCATAAACCCCCATTTACTTCATCTTCCCCTGCCTCCTCTGAATGCATTACATGTCTGAAAGTAACAGCAGTGTTGTCACTGGCACCCTGCACAACTAAAAAGGCTGCATTTCTTAAGAATCCTTACTTTTGCTCTGCCTGCTGAACTCTGGCAAGAGGAAATGAAGTGCAGCCAGTGTTTTGAGCATAGTGAGAAATGGGGTTGTCCTATATCGTTGCCCTCTCCCCACAACACCACAAATTCTTTCTTT
The DNA here is from genome assembly GCF_010909765.2 of Amblyraja radiata. Classification (NCBI taxonomy): domain Eukaryota; kingdom Metazoa; phylum Chordata; class Chondrichthyes; order Rajiformes; family Rajidae; genus Amblyraja; species Amblyraja radiata. Next base: position 17,427,819 of record NC_045978.1, on the reverse strand, counting down.
CCCACCACACATCAGCTTCCTTCATAATTTTGCTCCATAACAACCTCTGCCAGTGCATTCTGGACTCTAACGACTTGTCGTACGAGCAAGCTTTTCCTTATTTCACTTTTGGTTCTTTAGCCAATCAGTTTTAATGAATGTCCCCTGGTTTTGATCTCTCTGTCAATGGGAATATCTTCTCTCTATCTACTCTGAACTAAACCTCCCTTAGATCTCCTCAAAACCTAACTTGTTCCAAAGAGAGCAATCCCAGCTTCTCCAATTAGTCTACATAACCAAAGTCCCTCGATCCTGAAATCATTTTAGTAAATCTCTTCTGTCCTGTCTGAAGTCTAAAGATTTCCCCTGGAATGTAGCGTCCAGAATTGGACACAATGCTCCAGCTGTAGTCAAACAAGTGTGCTGTAAAGGTTCATCAAGGCATTGTTTATTTTGTAGCATGTGGCACAGTGATGCAACGGTAGAGTTGTGCCTTACAGTGCCAGGGACGTGGGTTCGATCCTGACTAAAGGTGCTGTCTGTATTGAGTTTGTACATTCTTCCTGTGACTGAATGGGATTTCTCTGGGTACTCTGGTTTCCTCCCAAATTCTAAAGACATACAGGTTTGTAGGGTAATTGGCTTTGGTATAATTGTTAAATTGTCCATAATATGTAGGATAGTGTTAGTGTATGGGGTGATTGCTGGTTGATGCGGACTCGGTGGGCCAAAGAGCCTGTTTCTGCACTGTTTCTCTAAAGTCTAAAGTCATGTTTAAGAAAGAACTGCAGAGTCTGGAAAAATTGAAGGTAGATACAAATGCTGGAGAAACTCAGCGGGTGAGGCAGCATCTATGGAGCGAAGGGATAGGTGACGTTTCGGGTCGAGACCCTTCTTCATGTCTCTGTTTAGAAGTCCCAGTATCCTACATGGTTTTTTTTTAAACCACCTTCCCAGTCCCCATATCTTTTTGTTCATATGGCCAATTTAGAATTGTGCTCTCAGCATTATGCTATCTCTTATTAATCTTCAATTATGTTCTCAGGTTTATGCTGTCTTTTATCAATCTACACCCCCCCCCCCCCCCCCCCCCCCCCACCCCAAAATGCTAACCCTTTGCATTCTCAGTGTTAAATTGCAACAGGCACATGTACCTGCCTATTGGCCATCCCTGGTTCCTTGTACTTGAAGTCTATTACTATCCCCCTCACAGATCACTGCATCAATAAATTATAACAGAGTTTGGCAGGGTACTTAAACATTTCAATGCTGTCTAGCTATATTTTATAACCCAATTCAGCCTTTGTGAAATGATGCGAACTTACTTTGTGTAGCTTAGTCCTGGAGTCATAGATTTGTGCAGCCTTTTGACCCACCTTGTCTCTCGCAACTAATTTGGTGTATTAGGCTAGTCCCATTTATCTTCATTTGGTCCATATCCCTCTAAACCCTTCCTATCCATATACAGTATCTGTCCAAATGTCTTTTAAAAATCATAATTCCCCAGCCTCCTCTGGCAGTTCATTCTAGATATGCACTATCCTCTGAGTGAAAAGTTAAAATAGAAAGCAGTGCAAGAGTAGGCCATTCAGTCCTTCGAACCAGCACCGCCATTCAATATGATCATGGCTGATCATCCAGAATCAGTACCCTGTTCCTGTTTTCTCTCCATACTCCATGATTCCATTAGCCCTAAGAGCTGATGACCCTCTTAAATCTAACACTTCTCACTTTAAGCCAATGTCCTCTAGAGTTTGAATCCACCATCCTTGGAAGAAGACTGTGAGCATTCATTTTATCCATACCCCTCGTGATCTTGTCCACCTGAATAAGGGCGCCCCTCAGCCTCCTATGCTCCTAGCCTAACCAACCTTTCTTGATACCCTAAGCCCACAAACCCAGATAACATCCTGGTGATTTTTTTCTGCACCCTTTCCATCTTAATGACCTTGTTTCTATTGCTATGTCACTCCATACTGTAACGGTGGTGCAGCATTAGGTTGCTGTCTTACAGCAAATGCAGTGCCTGGGTTCGATTCGGGCTACAGGTGCTGTCTGTACGGAGTTTGTACATTCTCCCCATGACCTGCGTGGGTTTTCTCCAAGATCTTCGGTTTCCTCCCACATTCCAAAGACGTACAGGTTTGTAGGTTAATTGGCTTGGTAAATGTAAAATAAAATGTCCCTAGTGGGTGTAGGATAGTGTTAATGTGCGGGGATCGCTGGTCTGCGTGGACCCGGTGGGCTGAAGGGCCTGTTTCCACACTGCATCTCTAAACTAAACTCATCTAAACTTTTTTTCCACCACTGACATCATGCTCATTGGTCTATTGTTGCCTGGCTTATCTTTGCTACCCTTTTAAATAATGAGATAATATTAGCCAGCCTTCGGTCTTCAGGAACTTCACCTGTGGTTAAAGACGATGCAGCTATCTCTGCAAGGGGCTGTGTAATATCCTCCTCAGCTTTCCTCCTGGGGATTTATCCACCTTAATATGCTTTTACACCACCAATAATCCTCTTTAGTAACTTGTATATGATCTAAGACATCTCAATCACTATACCTCAATTCCGTAGCTTCTACAATCTTCTCATTAACAATGAATCAAAGATGTATGTATTCATTTAATATTTCCCCTGTTTCATGTGCTTCTGCACAAAGATGGCCATAGGTTAAAAGATGGCCAAAAGATTAAGGGGACCTATTATTTTCCCAACTAGCATTTTACTGTTAATATACCGGTAGAACTTCTTGGAATTTTCCTTTACCTTGCCTGCCAGCACATGCCCTCGTTTTTCCCTTGTTATTGTCATATGTCCCGGATGGGACAATGAAATTCTTACTTGCTGCAGCATAACAGAAGATGTGAATATGTAAATATTGTATATAATGGGAGGAAAAAAAGTTCAATAAATAACAAATATAGTTTGTTTGTTTGTTGTTCATTCCGGTTTGGACACTGTGCACACGGCAAGCAGCCAACAGTCGTGTGTCCTTTTTATTTTGCACTTTTAATTTCAAGTTTTTGTGCACCTTGTGTGCTGTGGCTGTTGGCAGACCAATATCCCTCTGGGGATGAATAACGTTTTATTGTATCTTATCGTACTTGCATTTCTAACACACCTATAGCATCTATACCCTAGAGTGTTCAGTCCTGCCCTTTTGCTGTTATATCTATAATATCCCAGTCCCCGCCCACCCCACCCATCCACCCCAGCAGTGCCCTCAGTCTATCTGCTTTACCCATTAAACCTAGCATTGAAATAAATACAGTTTAAACCAGCAGTCTTCTCTCTCTCTCTTAGATGAGCAACTGATTGTCTTGTCTGCTCATTTTGTGCTCATTGACTAGTCTACAGTATTTGTCTCCAACTTCTCATCTGCCTCCTTCCGCTTCTGGGATCCTCCCTCCTGCCAATTTAGTTTAAACCCTTCTGAGAAGCATTAGCAAAACCCTCCCAGGATATTGTTCGCGTTCCATTTCAGGTGCAACCCACCTTCTCTTGCAAGTCACTTCAGCCCCAGAAAAGATCCCAATGATGCAAAAACCTGAAACGCTCCACTTGCAATAGATTAATCTAGCCTATCTTTACACACGCGCCCTCACTAGCATATGGCCCTGGCAGTAATCCAGAGATTACCACCATCGGGGTCCTGCTTTTTAACGTATTTCCTAACTCCTTATATTAACTCTGCAGGACCTAGTTTATTTTCCAATGTCATTCCATCATTTCAACAATGTCCACAATGCCCACTTGCTGCTCACCCTTCGCTTCGAGAATGGTCTCCAGTTGCTCCGAGACATCCTGGGCACTGGCCCAGGGAGGCATCACATCATCCTGGAATTCTGTTTGTGGCTACAGAACCTCCTGTCTGTTCCCTAACAGTAGAATCTCCTATCTCTATTGCACTGCTGACTTCACTGCACTGTGCCTTAGAGCCAGTCTGACTTAGTGCCACTGACCAGTAATGCTGCTTTCTCCTTCATTGTCAATCCACCCCCCCCCCCAATAGTATCCAAAGGGAAAACGTGTTTTTGAAGGGAAAGGCCGCAGAGATTCTTGCACTCTCTGTCTACTCCCCTAACCATTCTTTGTGGTCACCCATCTCCTATGTAACTACAACTTAGGTGTGTACATCTCACTATAACTCCTATCTTTGATTCTCTCATTCTCCCAGATGATTCTGAGATCCAGTTGCAGCCACAGTTCCCTCATGCAGTCAGTTAGAAACTGCAGCTGGATGCACCTCCCACAGGTGTAGTCCTCAGGGACACTGGAAATGTCCCCGACTTCCCACATCCTGCAAGAGGAGCATACCTGTGCTCTATCTGTCATCCTGACTACACTTAAACTAAAGAAAAGAGTCATAAAACCAAGATCTTAAGGAATAATGGAACCTTATCTTCTCATCACCTTCTGCTTAGCATCCTCGCTGAAGTCTATCGAGTCATAGTCTTAACATTTAACCTCAATTGCAGCACTTCACCTCAACACACAGCATATGCTTCATACTCCAGAATCTCTCAACTCTTTTAGTTTATTTACTTCCCCCTTTTTTTTAAGACCCCACTTGAGACCTACCACCTTTACAGAGCTTTCAGTTATTGTTTGTGTTCCATTTTTTTGCTCTTGTGAAGTGCAAAGAGAATGTTGTTACGTTAAAGTCACTAAATAAATGTTATTGTTATAGCTCATGGATTTATTTTACCCCAGATTGCTAGTAAAGATATCTATTTGTAAACTGGAGTAAAATCATCTTTCCTCACTTGGTTCTCTGAAGACCGTTTAATCTAGTTAACCTTTTCCATGTTATGCCCTGAAACAAATATGTTACATGTGTCTGAGAGAGGGGCTGCATTAAAGAGTTTTTGAGCTCCTATGGGAACATCTGATAATGCTTTGGCTTGTAACCAAATCCCTTGTTATATACCTACTTCCACATCTGCTCTTTGTGCTGACCGGTGACTCAAGCCCTCTGAAGTGAATAATGAAAATTGAGTCACAACCCGAAATGGAGCAAGTGGTGTACTCTTAGGTCAGCAATGTAAGAACACTTTGGACTGCAACTGCAGTCAATGAACTTACAACAATGCCATCATTGCTGCAAATTAACAAACGAGCATTGCCTTGTATGCCTGGCAATGCACTAAATGTGGAGGCACACTTTATAACGACTTATTGAAGAATTTAAAGTGATCAATATCTAGATATTGTTCAATGGTATTAAAAGCATGTAAAGGTTATAAAGCGGTCTGTGGACAAAAGAACCCACAGATGCAGAAACCTGAAATGAAAAAACAACGCTGGAAGAACTGAATCGGTCAAGCAACATCTGTGGAGGCAAAAGGCGTATTTCGAGTCAGGGCCCCTCAACAGGTCCTAATGCAAGGATTTCAACCCAAAACAAGGGCTCCTTTTGCCTCATCAGATGTTGCTTGACTCGATGAATTCTTCCAGCACTCTGTTCTATGTGGCCCAATAAGTCCACTGGTGAAGTTCAATAATGCATGAAACCCAACATGGTGTGTGCTGAACACAGTATGGATAATTAAAAGCTTGACAGGTTCACAAAGTATAGTACCTGTAGTAGAATTAGGCCATTCGGCCCATCGGGTCTACTCCACCATTCAATCATGACTGTTCTCCTAATCCCATTTTCCTGCCTTCTCCCCAAAACCCTTGACACCAGTTCTAATTAAAAAATTGTCTATCTCTACCTTAAAATATCCACTGACTTTGCCTCCATAGCCCTCTGTGGCAATGAGTTCCACCGATTAACTACCCTCTGACTAAAGAAGTTCCTCTTCACCTCCTTTCTAAAAGAGCGCCCATTAATTCTGAGGCTATGACCTCTGGTCCTAGACCAGAGCGGGAATGACCTTTGTCCTGGGCCTCCTTCATTGCCAGAGTGAGGCCCAGCGCAAATTGGAGGAACAGCACATCATATTTCGCTTGGGTAGTTTACACGCCAGCAGTTTGAACAATTACTTCTCTCATTTTAGATAACACTTGCTTTCTCCCTCCTTCCCCTCCCCTCCCCAGTTCTCCCACGTCCTTCTGTCTCCACCTACTTCCTTTCTTTTTCCTGCCTCACCCTCAGCATCAGTCTGAAGGAGGGTCCTGACCCGAAATGTCGCCAATTCCTTCTCTCTATAGATGCTGCCTCACCCGCTGAATTTCTCCAGCATTTTTTGTCTACCATCGATTTTTCCAGCATAAGTTCTTTCTTAAACAAAAAATCAAATAGATATGTAATAAACGAAACAATCTTGGCTTGGGAAGATGGTGAGGACCTCCTGTCGAATGATCTAGGGAAGAACTGTAGATGCTGGTTTAAATCGAAGTTATACAAAATGCTGGACTAACTAAGATTTCCTCTCATCCTTCTAAATTCCAGTGAATACAACCCCAGTCGCTCCATTCTTTCATCATATGACAGTCCCACCAACCTGGGAATTAACCTCGTGAACCTATGCTGCACTCCCTCAATAGCAAGAATGTCCTTCCTCAAATTAGGTTGCAACTATATTATGTAGGACCATTGACACCCCTTCTCTTCACCTCAGGCAGTCCATCTATTCCAATTCTAAGGGTTCTGTAGTGACCCATGATGCCACTATCAAACTCTCAGAGCCAGACACAGGTGGTATGAAGAGCATTGCCAAGGTGGTCAAAATCGAGGGTGGGGGGAGGGGGAGGGGAGATATTAGGCTTGTTTGAGGTTGTGCATTCTTCTCTCAATTTACGCTGGTTTTCTGTGTGTGCTGGGTGGATTAAATTTAAGGCTCTTAATCCCACACAGATTCTGATCAGTCATGGGCCAGGGATTCCTATGACTGAAATCATTTTTCATGAAGGCTTTGAGCACATCCTTGGACTGAGGGAATGCTGAATTGTTGAAGGCTTGTTCATTTGGATCAGTTATTAAATCAGGCTTTCTCAAATAGACAGGAAAGATTCCCATACAATACTTTGAATGGAAGTAGGAGTGATCTCTAGCATGCCGACTAATAATTTTACTCTTAAATCAATGCTTAAATACAAATTATCAGCTCATTATCACTGTGCAATTTGAGGGAGCTTACTGTTCATATTAGTTAGCACATTCCCGATGTAACAGCATGACAGTATTTCTGAGTGTATTGGTTTTTGCAACTCCTTAAAAGGAATAATCCTCCCTGGTTTGGAAAGGGTACAGAAGATATTTACCAAGATGGTGCCTGAAGTGGAGGGTATCAGCTATCTGGATATCAGGAGAGGTTGGACAAACTTGGATTGTTTTCTCCAGAGCTTCGGAGGCTGAGGAGAGACCTGCAGAAGTTTATAAAATTAGGAGACATAGATAGGGGAGATATAGATAGGCACCTACCAGTCTGTGTAAAAAAACATGCCTTTGAACCTTCTCCCTCTTTCCTTGAATGTAGATTCAAGTAAATCCTCTGGTATTTGATATTTTCACCTTGAGGAAAGGAAGGACATATCAAATACTAAATGACACAGATTCAAGGAATGAGGGAGAAGGTTTAAAGGAGATGTGTGTGAGGGAAGTTTTTGTACAGTGGTAGGTGCCTGAATGTGTTGCCAGGGTGGTGGCGGAAGAAGATATCATTGTGGCATTTGAGGCTTTTAGATAGGAAGAAGAATTTGGAAGAATATGGATCATGTGCAGGCAGAGGGGGATTAGTTTAATTTGCCATCGTGTTCTGCATAGACATGTTGACATGAAGGTTCCTGTACTGTACCATTCTATGTTCAACTGTGCTATGAGATAACTTGCAACGTCAAAGCAACGGTGGATAAATAGCCCTGGAGCTAAAAAAGGGAAGAACACGAATTTCCTACCTAGTTAGTAGTCAATTCGCAGTGAGGCATCGCAACATAATTAGACTGCCTTTCAATGGCATATGATGTATGAAAAGCCCATTGAGATAGTAAACAGCACACACTCTCGGAAGGTAGACGAAAATGCTGGAGAAACTCAGCGGGTGAGGCAGCCTCTTCAATGCAGGGTCTCGACCACTCTCGGTAGATGGGTTATGCAGGGACACCGGAGACAGGGCGAAAAAAACAAACCTTGATTTCATGTGTAGGAAGGAACTGCAGATGCTGGTTTAAACCGAAGATAGGCACACAAAAAAGCTGGAGTAACTCAGCGGGTCAGGCAGCTTCTCTAGGGGAAAGGAATAGGTAACGTTTCGGGTCGTGACGGCCATGTAAGTCGTCGGCTATTCCCAGTGCAAACATGGCAGAATACTTTAAATTAATTTAAAAGTTAACGTGTGCCCATAAACTGCAAAATGACTGGTGCAGTTTATGGGCATAAAGGGCCTAGCTTTGAGCAACATTTCTACATTTGGACTTCTTTCAACCAGCGGGAGGGGAAAGTCTAACAGAAAGCCAGAGAAATTATTGCAATAGTTTTTACAGTCCTCTCTAACAAGACGATAACGGATTGACGGAAGGAAAATCGCAAACTTGTGTTGTGACCAAGACGCTTTAACCGCGGATTGGACCTAAACGCACAAGGATTTGTAATGAAGTTAGAATGAAGTCAACCGGCTTAATTATTCAGACTGTACAACTTTACCGTCACGCATTTTAATGAGATTATCACTGATATTATTATGCACTGTGCAAAATAAAATTCTCCCATAAAACAAATATTTTAAAAATTCGATGGTATTATCCATTTGATTATCCATTTGATCTCAGAAGGGCGAGAAAATAATTTCTCTGGATGGTCCGGCTTGTGATTATTCCGGTAAAGTCAACCTTCTTAATTAGTGTTTAATGAAGTGAATGCAAAAGGGTATCAGGCGATTACTAGTTTGATAACTTATCACCGATTTATTTTAGAACGGTTGGTCGTGATATTTTTGTTACACACTGACACTAATTTCAGGCGGGTAATATTTCACAGAGTGTTCCTGAAATCTAGACGCTCGCCTCCAATTTTCCCTCCTCATCCTCTCCCGGTCATGTGTGTGGATAGCGCCCGTTTATCGTTGACAGACGCGCTGCTTTCCACTCAACTCCAGATACCCATTTATTTCCCTTGCCTTGCCGTTACTAAAGTTGAGGCGGAAATTGATCGTTAGTAAAAAGTAGTTAACTATCGTCAAAATGAATGGAGTAAATTAGAACCGTGAAATCATTCTGAATTCTCGCAGTCGGAAAAGACTGAAGAACCTCCGTCTGTACCTTCCTTTGCATCTAAAGAATTTAACTTGTTCATAGCTCATGAGAATTCACAGCAGTCTAAAACAATTAGCACTGTATAAATGTGTTCCCGTTGTTGCTACTGTCTTTATATCTGATTTTAAAATAATTTAAATACTTGGAGGAAGAGGTGCTAATGAATGCGTTACTCATATTTACACATAGCATTGCCCTGGTGTTTATTTAAAAAAAACCACTAACTCCTAATTTAATAAAGGCTAGACTGAATACAGCATTCTCCGATTGAGTGTTTGGCTGGCCAATGGTTAAATCTTGCTAATCGTATGTAAATATAATTTACAAGGCCCCCGTCAATCACGCCAGCCCTCTCCAATGCCGTGGACAGAAAGGGATATATAGAGACAGGAGGTGGATTAGTTTGGCAGTGTTTTTAGGTTGATCCGCATCATGGCAGTGCCTCAGCTGGGATATGGAGACGTGGTCACGGCCGGCAAGGGCTCGGCTTTGACTGGTCTGCAGGCAGTGTTTGTGGAGAGGCGAGCAGCGATGCTGGCTTCTCCCGGAGCCGCTCTCAGCCTGGGAGTTCCCCCGCCTCTCCACGCTCTCTTGGCTCGCTACCCCGGCACCTATCCCATTCCACAGGGATACAGTCTTCAGCCGTATCCCGATCTCAGACATCTATCCCATCTGGTAAGGACGTGCTTTGGGTTTCATTGGATTTCTTTGTAGTTTTAGAAATGTAAGTCATTAGACTGGGAGAGTTGGACAAGACGATGCTAGCATTGGGCCACGCCGGGCACCTGGATGGAGCCCTCTGTTTGTTGCAAGTTACTGACCAAAGATCTAGAATCTTTGTTACTGACCACATCGTCCAGCGAGTGTTAACTCACCTGGAATCACTGGTTACAGCCCAAGGATCGAGCTTGTCGGATGAACACGATCCTCGCAATATTAACGTGCAACATCTCGGCATCGCTGGTTAAAATAAAACTAATCATTTCATAACTTCATGCCAGGTTAAATGGTTTGTTTCCTAAACTGGACAGATATGTAACAGTAACTGAATGAAATGCGACAAGAAGCACATGATTTAATAACGCCTCGCTGTTAACAAAAATAGTTACCATAATATCGAATGATATTGGACATGGAGTTGATTGACAATGGGGACATTAGCTTTAAACCCAAGTACATCTAAACGGAACATTTTGATTCACAAATTTGAAAAGTAATGTTCAAAAATCGCGCGTTAACTTTTAAATTCATTAAAAATATTCTGCCATGTTTGCGCATTACTTCAATCCACTTTTAATTTCCATAACGCACGCGTCTATATTTTCTCCACTGATACAGGAAGCGGCACCGGGTATAACCTGTAGCCCACTGACCTGCGGGATGGTGCAGTTGATTTCCTTTAGCGGAGGATGGGGCGATTATGGTGCCGTTTATTAAACCATCTCACCCTATAGTCTATCTGCTTCATACCCGCTGAGACATTCTGGTCTCTGGCTTCAGGTTAGACGTTTAGACGTGAGGTTTTAAATAAGTTTGCTTCTATTTCAGCAAGTCGGATGGAAAGTTTGCAAACTTGCTTCTCGCGATGGAAACGACAAAGTCACCCAATAATTTCCATTAAAGATGGGTGCAAATAATTAAACCATAGACTCACAAATTAAACAGTCTGAGTATAAAAATGGCATGGTGCCTTTAAAAGACCTTCACATCGAAACCACACTGGTAGTCCGTAAAAGTGGGACCAGTATTAAAATGTAACAGAATATAATATTTCTCCGCTTCGTTCGATTTACTTAATTTTTATATTGCAGATGATATTTTGAATATTTTATGCCAAATTCCAAAATATTACAGAAATATTTAGAAGAGTTTCAGTATTAAATATAATAAAATTTAATAAATTAAATTTGTGATGCCACAGAGTTGTGAGTCTGTGGAATTCTCTGCCTCAGGCCGGTTCTCTGGATACTTTCAAGAGAGAGCTAGATAGGGCCCTTAAAGATAGCGGGGTCAGGGGATATGAGGAGAAGTCAGGAACGGGGTACTGATTGGGATGATCAGCCATGATCGCATTGACTGGCGGTGCTGGCTCGAAGGGTCGAATGGCCTACTCCTGCACCTATTTGTCTATTGTCTAAAATGATATTTACCTGATGCATTAGATGGTGCTTATTTTGTATATATTGTGAATGGGTTAAATTCCGGGTTTTTACGGAAAAGCATTCATTATGTTTGAGCTTGCGTGTAATTATAGTTTACTTCTAACTGCAGGCTTCGCCCTACGACCTGAAAACCGGTTGCGTCTATTCCCACACCAGCTTTCCTCCCGCCGGCACCCTGTATTCTCCTTACCGGCCCATGGCGCACGGGGATGCGGGTCGAGCCAAGAACGCCACCCGGGAGAGCACCAGCACCCTGAAGGCCTGGCTGAACGAACACTTGAAGAATCCATACCCGACCAAAGGTGAAAAGATCATGTTGGCCATCGTCACCAAAATGACCCTGACTCAAGTCTCCACTTGGTTCGCCAACGCCAGGAGGCGACTGAAGAAAGAGAATAAAATGACTTGGGTGCCCAAAACCAAGTCGGACGAGGAGGACAGTGAAAGCGAAGATGAAGAGGATAAGAAAGGAGAGGATGTGAAACAGTCCAGAAGTGCTGCCAAGCAGCCGGTCAGGGAACAATGTAGAGATGGCTTGGAAGCATCTTCTCCGGGATGTGGCGACAGAGCGCCGGCCGAGGATATCACAGGCTGTGACAAGGAACGGGGTCACGGTTTGAGGACAAACTTGGAGCCGAATGAGATGAGAAAATCGGAAGTGGGCTCGACTGAGGAGGAAGGCGATGCGAAGGTGGCAGTCGCCACTGGACCCAGAGAGGGAATCGCTGCTCTCAAACCCAAGATATGGTCCCTGGCAGAAACTGCCACCTCCGACCACGGGAAGAGCAGTCGGGTTGGTCTGAACGGAGAGCAGCCAGTGCCTCCCGCCCCGGTCGCTCACTACCGAATCTGGGCTGGCGCCTGTTTCACAGACTCGGGGCAGCTCGTGTTCAACAACCATTGCAGGAGAGAGTCAAAGAGAGGACTTGTGGGCCCCGATCAATGAGAGGAGGTGAATGCAAACCGGGGTGTGAACCGTGAAGGTTCTGTCGGTTGAATAAACTCCTGGCATTCTGCACTTTCATCTGGCCTGACGACCTCTCACGGACGATGCCTGTCAGTAGTGTGGACCAACACACGCCCTCAGTAGCTGTGGGTTAATGGAAGCGGGCGGAGGCCCAATGGATTAATTTATAGCAATTATCGCGACTTTAGTTCAATTCTCGATAATTAACACAGCAGAGTGCAACGGACTTTTCTTTAGTAAAGGCCAAGGCTTGACCATTCTCTTCACATTGCTAAACACAACAAGCCACAAGGCTGGACATGACGTGCATCTTGGTAAAAATGTAAATATTATCAATGTCTCTGAACTCGGTACGAAAATGTTCGGATGGTCCTCTCGGTTTACATATCAAATGGTTGCGTAATATGGTACAGTGCACACTAACACACGTATCTGGATAAACTAGCAACAGCATACCAGAGGAAATGCATTTCCCACATTCACTTGAAGGTTCAACTATAAGGCAATTCTACAATGAACTGCAGATGCTGGTTTACAAAAAAGACAAGATACAAAGTGCTGGAGTAACCAAGTAGGTCAGGCAAGATCTCTGGAGAATATGGATAGGCGACGTTTAGATCGCGATCCTTCTATCCTTCTATCCATATTCTCCAGAGATGCTGCCGAACTCCAGCACTTTGTGTATTTTAAACTATTCTATAGTGTTTTACGGCATTTTAATATCTCGATGCTTTTGTGCTAAATTCTGACATGAAATCCATCCAACCAGATTCTAATCAAAAGATGTCGACATGCCAGATATCATTTCATTATATTAAGGCGTCTAATTCTACAAAGGCTGTCATTACTTATTTTTTAGTTGTTCAGGATGAGCGAAGGTTTTTTTTAAAGATGGAAACTCATCTCAATAGCCTTTGATCAGTGTTAAATTACTCCAGCTTGGTCTTTATGAAAATGTAAGAGCCAGCACTGAAACAATTATAAAAATGCCTCCTTGGAAACTATCTCCAGCTGCGCACATTTCTAAGACGTTTTCCCCCTGAAACACAAAATGAACGAATCTAATTTTAAAAATGAGATGAAGTATTAGAAGCACAAAAGTGTATATGAATTCAGCCAGGAATCCGTATAATTAATAATATCCAATAAAGTTACGTGTTTTGGTTTTGACCAGAAACCCCGATTATTTCAATGAGACAGAAAAGTACATTCAGGAAGTACCTCGACTCAAACCCCTATGACAAGACAGTGATGAGTAGCCCAGTGATCGTTTTACCGCCCTTCACTGGAGTAACCTCACAAATTGACAACAGCTTCTTCCCATTTTAACTATTTTAAGGAACAATTGGAGCAAATTCCGTTAGTAATCCGTCGTTCCCCTTTTCCAGTTGACCGCGGTTAAAAAAAAGACACATCTTATTCCAGATTTTATAACCAAATGCGGAGCTTCAAAAAAAAAAACCAGGGGGTTTTCTGTCAAGATTTATGCAATATGTTTTATATTAAATAGTGTTTGTACAAAATAAAACTGTAAATAAACATTGGGATATAAATATTTTATATTTTGCCTAATAAACTAAGCAGAGGTTTCTTCTCACTTGTTTCGTTTAATTGTGAAATTTTTGGACAAAATGACAAAACGACCTCTGGTGGTGGCCAATACTTCAGAAGATGAGCTATAGTTTTAAACATCTGTAAATGAAAAGGCAGGCGCGTGAAAAAGGTTAAGCTGTTGGGTTTGTTATAAACATTCTAATAATTCAGTATTTCCCTTTCAGGAGGGAATTCTGCTCTCGTTACCCGATTTGGTCTACCAGTATAAGGTCTATCATACGGTTGAGGTGAGGGGGTGGGGGATCAGGAGCCTGAGGGGTAACGTTATTTTACACAAAGAGTGGGTGTATAGAACGAGCTGCAGGAGGAGGGAGTTGAGGCAAATACTATTGGAACGTTTAATAAATATTTAGACAGGTACATGGATAGGACAGGTTTAGATGGATATGGGCCAAACGCAGGCAGGTGGGACTAATGTAGATGGGACATGTTGGCAAGTTGGGCCGAAGGTTGAGTTATTATGCAGTCCAGCCTTTGATTCTGAAATGCTTAATTGTATTGATGAGGGAACATCTCAAGTTTGTGCTTTCCAGCAGTTTAAGAAGGTGGTGGCCAGACATCTTCTCATCTCAAGCAGGAATGACTATAAACGCCAGCTTTGTCAGTGGCATATGCATTATTAAGGTATTGAAATGATAATCAGACAAAAACTGAAATAAAACAAAATGCTGGAAACTCAACAGGTCAGGCTGCATCTGTGGAAGGAGAAATGATCAGTCTGTGAGGAGTGTTCGGACACTTAAATTATCTTTACCAAGGTTTTGAAGATGCATTAACTTGTTTCGATGGACTGATTCCTCCATTAAAATGCCACAAGGAAGGGTTACCTATGTTGGGGTCCCGTTGGGATGATTCACTTCTATTTTCATCTTTCTTGAAGAAACGTATCTCTTGGAGTGGTGGTGATCGGAAGGAGCTAGGTTTGATTGTGCTGATAGAGCAATCATCACATGATAAACTCTGTATTCCCAAACTAGAATTGGAATAATCACCAGGATTTCTGCCTGTCAAAGCATGCTCACGCATTCAAGTTAAACAATATCTACATAAGCATTATCAAAGACAATTTATATGTCTATAATGCAACAGTGTAAGATTAAAAATGGTGACTGTGACTATATCTTAATCTTAATCAATCTCCCTGCATGTAACATAATACCACCATCTCCTCCCAACACCACTCATGTACCATCCAATTTCATTAAACTGTATGCTTGTAGTCCCCAGTTTTAGGCATCGGATCATAGCCAGAGATCTTTGGCAATGGATATTTCCATTGCTCTTAGTTTGTTACTGTCTGTTCCCCAGGAATTGTCTTTTCCTCTTCCTCATCTACATGCTGTACCATGGTGATTGCATCTCATCAGATCTACTTGTATTCCACCCCTCACATACTCACGATGTACAGTGGTCAATTAACCCACTAATTGCTTGAGTAAGGGCTCCCTTAAATAACCAGGACCATGGCATGAACAAGGCAGGTTACCTCTGCGTCAACATACGGGTCATTGTGGTTCATGAGCAGATGTGGCTGGTTCATGAGTTGATTTTCCTGATCGGCTGCCACATGTATTCTGGAAGTAAAGGCGACTTCAGGGAGCACAGGTGATCGAGCCAGTGCTGTATTAAAGGATTGATGGGGCGGGTGGGTACAGGCTATCTTTGGCTCAGACAAAAGATGTGTAGCATGGATACAAGGAGAGTCACCAAGTGACATGGCCAGGAATGTAGAAGGTCAGGCTGGTGGTCTGCACTAGTCCGAGATGTCCTGCACTGTGAGCTGCATCCTGCTCATCCTGGTGTACTGCATGGGGTAGCACCTTGCAGCTGATGCCAGAGGAAGAGCAGCATGGAGGACCACCCTAGAACAAGAGGAGCAGGAGGAGGGAGAAGACTGTGGGGAGAGAATCCCGCCTCAGCATCCACAGTCTCGCCCACTGACTGGGCTAAGGAGTGAACCATGGGGCATTTTGGAGTCCCTGACTAAGGGACGCTTCTCCTTAGAAGACTGCAACTCTTCCATGCTCCCCAACTCGTGACCCTCTCCAAACTATAAGTACATCAATGATCAGACTGGGAAGCCCATGTGGCCTGTAACAATTCATCGCCTGATGCTTTCCAGTCCACCAGCACTGATTGTAAGACATCTGTAAAATAATGCCTAATCCAATTACCGAACCAACAGCAAAAGTGCATACATAGTATAGGTACCGGGAAGTGAAAGGCTGCAGAGGGAGGAGGTAGTTCTCTGATTAGCCCCTCATTGCTGCATTTCTCTGTTGTTTGTAACTTGTTCTGACAATTGTATTTAAGGACATGAAATCAGTCTGTATATTGGTGCATTGGGTTTGGATTCTTAACAGAGCCACATCCTGCCAGGCCCTTCCTATGTTGGCCTTTGGGGGTCTCCTGGGCTGCTGGATGCTCTGAGGTGAATTTCAAGCTCTCTGTCGCAAAATTTCTAAGCTTCACTTCTCTGCCCAGCGATCTGGCTCTCCACTGCACCTCAAACAAGTATTGCTCCTGTCCAGCCAAGTTCCTTTCTCAGATCAGCTTCATCACACAGTCAGAAGCTGGGAACTGCACAGATTGGAGTTTACCTTGTGATTCTGGTTGGGGACCACTCTAACACTGTTTCACACATGTTTTTTAAGCCAACGTTGCAACTTGATTGTGCGGGACCTCAGTGACAGTTAGCACTAACTGCAAGAGTGTGTCGCATGCCAAAAAAGGTGAGCCCTGATTTCTATCCATTTGCTTTGATACCAAATGCCTTTTAACTACATGCTCAACTCATACTATCACTTTCAAAGATATGTTATTCTGAGAAACTTCTGTTATAGCATATTCTTCCTATAACTGTCTGTGCTCTGAAATGCTACTATCTTTCTCTCTCTTTAATACAATTTAGTAAGGTTTGAAATTATTACCTTATTTGGCCGGTTCCTGTTCATTTACTTTTGGTCATGAGAGGTAATCATTGTTGTTAACTTCTAATTGCTGCTAAACTGGGGAAGGAGACAGGAGTTATCTCTTTGATGGGTCTGGAATACCATGCAGCATGGATAAGGACAACCGATTTCCTTCCCCAATGAACATTAGGAAACCAAATGTATTTTTAATGACAATACAGTAGCTTTGTGTTGCTATCACTGATATTAGTTTGTTACTCCAGATTTCTTTGGTTCCTTGTATTCAAATTTTTGTCTCTGGATCAGTTGTTCAGGCCCCCTGAATCTCAGTTCAGTAATTTAACCTTCATGTTACCATAGAATCAATCAAATCTCATCCTTGTTTGAGCTGGTTCTCTGTAAATGCTGCCATTTCAGACTCCCAAGTGGTTAGTGGTGCATGCATCTCTACAACCTCATTAACCACCTACTGTTACTTTTTGCAGACTTCTACAATACCCTAACAGGATGGCTCATATTCCCCTTACCTGAATCAAAGATCAGCCCTTCAGCCCACTGTTTGAGCCAACCATCGATTACACTATATACCCACTTACATTAATCCCATTTTTTATGCTCATTCATTTCCTCCCAGACCACTCACTTACATAATAGGGACAGTTTACAGCTACCAGTTGAGTTACCAATCTATACATCTTTCGCTTTTGGTGGGAAACCAGATGATCTGGAGGAAACCCACTCCGTCACAGGGAAATTGGCCATACTCCATGCAGACAGTAGCAGAGGACAGGATTGAACCTGGGTCTCTGGAGCTGTGAGGCAGCAACTCTGCTTGTTGTATCACTGTGCTGCCAACAACCTTTATGCAAAGGTACTCTGTGCATCTGATACTATTTCCCTGAAGTTTCGTTTCCTCCTTTGCTAAATAATTTAACACCTCCCGCATGAGTGAAGGGTCAGTCCCACTTGGACAACCTAATCCACGAGTTTAGAAGACACAAGACGAGTTGAAAAAAATGTCAAGGTCGTATTGACTCGCCGAAGTAAAATACCTCCTACGACCTCCTATGATTATGTGTACGACCTCCTATGACCCCCCTCGACCTCAGTCTTCCACACCTAAGACCAACTACGACTAGCTACGAGTGGAAAATTATCACATGATAAAATGATGTCATGTTTGCATTCCTTTTTTCGGGCCAGTTACCGACCTACGACTACCTACGACTACCCACGACTATCTATGACTACCATCACGACCTACCCACGACCTACCTACGAGGAAAAAGTATCAATTTTTTCCATGCCGACCTTTTTTTTAATCATGGCCATTTTTTTTATCAGGCTGGAAAAAACGCCACAACCTACTTGAGGCCACGAGTACGCGGAGACCACTCACGAGCACGAAGAAGAGTTACGAAGACCTCCTATGACCTCGTGGCGACTATGCATAGAGTATGAGTCAATGGCAAATGCGGCAGAGGTCGCCAATTAGGTCGTGAAAGTGGGACATGGGCTTTAACATCCCAATGAGATCATCGGCCAGATGAGGGGGGACGAGTCCACCTCTACAGTTTTCTCCTAACTCAGGACAAGACTAAAAACCACACAAAGACTTTCTCCTGCTGCATTTTTTTAGTTACATGTTAACCGATTTTACCTTACTTTTTTTTTACCTTCCCTTGCTTCTGTGGTCAATAGCATGTGTCACTGGGAATGAACCAGTGATTACTGCCTAGAAATTAAATAGCACTCACTGGGTCTGATTAGACTGTCAATTGCAGACAGGCTAATGACTGATCTGTTTTCAAGGGTCTGCAACTGGGAAATCCAGCACATTGGCACAGATGTATTGTAATCTGTAAATCACTGGAAGATATGCAAGTCATTGGAAGTACAGCCTTATAACAATACAAGATCCTGGACAATATATAATCCTACAACCAGCACTTCACGTTTAGTAACCAGCAGAGCATTAGTGACTTCATGTGCAGGAAGGAACTGCAGATTCTGGTTTAAACTGAAGATTAACTAAACTAACTAGGAACAGCAGGACAGGCAGCATCTCTGGTGAGAAGGAATGGGTGACTTTTTGGGTCGAGACCCTTCAGGACTCAACCCGAAACGTTACCCATTCCTTGTCTCCAGAGATGCTGCCTGTCCCGCAGAGTTACTCTAGCATTTTGTGTCTTAATATTATTCCCCCCTTTCCCTGGTGCTGGATATTTTTCTTTCACTATTTCTCTCTAACT
Organism: Amblyraja radiata; assembly: GCF_010909765.2. NCBI lineage: Eukaryota > Metazoa > Chordata > Chondrichthyes > Rajiformes > Rajidae > Amblyraja > Amblyraja radiata. Next base: position 17,408,735 of record NC_045978.1, on the reverse strand, counting down.
TCTTTAATGGCACTGAGTTGCAATCTCCACAGGGAAATGGTTCAAAGTATGTCGGCCATCTGTCACATGTTGCTGAAGCAACCAAGTAGTCAAGAAGAATTTACTTCTCCCATAAAAGCCAAAGTATACAGGATATGGTTGAAGAACTCAACAGCTGGCCATGTGTAATTCAGTTGGAGTAGTTTTAGCCACACTTCAGAGATGACTGCACAGTCTCTGCCTATTCCACAAGGCAGCAATAAAGGACCATCAGAATTTTCAGGTGTCATCTTGTATATGAGGCATTAAACCAAGACTCCACCTACTCCCTCAGGTGGATGTAAAGGATTCCACTTTGGGGAAGATTTCCACGGTTTTCAAGCTAATGTTTATTCCCTGACCAATACTTCCAACATCTGCTTGCTATTACATTGTTGAAAGAATGATTTGCATTTATATAGCGTAATTCACAACCTCAGGAATACCAAAGCCTTTTTACCTAGTGAAAGTCTTTGTAACTTATGGTCATATTTGCAATATGGAAAACATGCAGCCAATGTGTATGGTAAATTCCCACAGACACCAATGATCTGGATAATGTTGCACATTGCACAGTCACTAACTAGGAATAACTTTTGTGCTCATGTGATGTTTGCTTTCCATCCCAGCAGGCAGTTTCTCAGTTTAACATCTCATCAGATAGATGGCAGCTCTCATGGCCCAACTGTTCCTTGTTTCTGTACTGATATGGCAATACTAAGGTTTCAGATTCAATTAAATCATTTAAAAGAAAACTGCAGATACTGGTAATCTGCAATAAAAGCAGAAAATGATGGGAAAACACAGCAAGTTAGGCAGCATATATGGAAAGAGAAACAGTAACATTTCGGTTCTGAAAAAATATATACTTCAGCATTCCTCCCCAGGGACCACTGTTGTGACAAAGGGGCCTGCCTTGAAACATTGTGATTATTTTTCCACAGAGGCTACCTGATCTGCCAGGTGTTTCCAGCATTTTGTTTTTATTTCACATTTTCCTTATTCTTATGTTCATGTCCACCGGCAAAAGGACCAACATACAATTGTCCTTTCTAACTCCCCACTGTAACTGCATTGCAGTCAGTGGTATATGTATGGCTCAGCAGTAAGAATTCTTGCAACTAACCTGTGACTTGGACCTTGCTGTGTGCAAATTGCCTGCTGCATTTCTGACATTTCAGCAGTAACAACACTTCAAATACCGGGCACATGATGACAGAATGCCTTGGGAATGTGAATATATATTTTTTTTTCTCCAGTTATTTTTTCAGTTGAGGTCTGAACAACTTGGATTCAGACTACAAGTTTTTTTAGAATTTAGAGATACAGTGCAGAAACAGCCCTATTGGCCCACCGAGTCCAGTGATCACCCCATACACTAACGTACACACAATAGGGGCTATTATACGACTTATTCAAGCCAAGTAACCTACAAACCTGCACGTCTTTGGAGTGTGGGAGGAAACCGGGGCAACCGGAGAAAACCCACGCGGTCACAGGGAGAACGTACAAACTACATACAGACAGCACCCGTAGTCAGGGTCGAACCTGGGTCTCAGGCACCGTGAAGCAGCAACTCTACCATAGCGGCACTGTGCCACTCATCAAAAATAAAGCAAAATATAGCTGGAAAATAGTGATGGGGGAAAACACGTTTCTGTAATGTGAATATCGGAACCACGGCTGGAATGATCTAACTTTAGCCAAGTACTGATCGTAAGGTTGAACTTATTAAAGAAAGAAAAGGTGAATAAATAACCAATGAATGGAAAGATAACAAATGGAAAAATGTGAGGGTCAATTGTGGAATGGAAATATGTCTAGAAATTGAATACTGTCACCTAAATGTACTAAATGCAATATTTACAACAGAGGTTGTGGTACCTAGGAGAAAAATAGATCCTATTTTTGAACCATTTGTTGAGCTGTGTTGAATAGTATGAGTCTAATGACAGAGGGATCTCTGTGAGAGGTGGAAGGAGGGTTAAAGTGATTTCACTATTGGTAGCTCAGAGTTTTAATTTTAGTTTAGTTTATTGCGTGCTTTCCAGTCAGTGGGAAGATTATGCATGTATACAATCAAGCTGTCCACAGTGTACAGATACAGGATAAAAGGAATAATGCTCGGTGCAAAATAAAATCACACCCACTCCATCTTTTTCATTGCTGAAGCTATAATATTATCCCCTTTTTGTATTTGGAAACAATCTTCTTCCTTAATGTATTTGGGTGGCACAGTGGTAGAGTTGCTGCCTTACATGAGAGACCCAGGTTCGATCCTGACTATGGGTGCTTATCTGTAAGGAGCTTGTACGGCTTGACTTGGTAAAATTGTAAATTGTACCTCGTGTGTGTAGGATGGTGCTAGGTTACGGGGATCGCTGGTCGATTGAAGGGCCTGTGTTCATGCTGTATCTCTGAACTAAACTAAAATAATCTGAAGTAAAAATCTGATTTAATTTAAATATTTTAAAGCTCTTTGAGGATAGGAGTTCTATTGACTGAATTAAGTATTAATTGAAAACTTTTCAGCAGGCAATTGATGGTGGGTCTTAATAAAATACAGCCTTGGCTCATTTAGTTACAATCATGGGTAACAATTTTGATTAGCAGAGTGCTTAATAAACAAAAATCAAAAGCTAATGGATTCATTTGGTTCTGATAAAATGTAAAGAAGACACTGTGTGGTTTACTGGCCCCAGGCTAGTCAAAGGGAACCAGTGTAACTCAACCCCATCCCCTCAGTCACTGTTAATTACAGGTTGCCTCTTGTTTCTGTCAGCACCTTCCTAATCTGTCTAATTACCAAGATCATCAGAGACATATGATCTGTTCATTCTCTTTCGGATACAAATCAGACGAAAAATGCATCGCTAACAGCAATGGATACATTTCCCATTTTATCAAATGCTGCATGCAATTGGATAGTTAGATAAAGTTACGGCCTTCTTGGTTCTTAAATAAGTTTATTAACTCTTCTGCCTTAATTTCTTCCACATTCAGTTGCAGCAATTTACCTGTAATTAATGTCATTGGATCACGTGTCTCTGGTTCACGCAGACGTCCATCTAGCATTGGATGAGCTGCACGTCATGGTCAACAAGCACCAGTCTGCATACCCCAAAGCCTTTACCACCATAGCTGGGGACTTCAACAAAGCCAACCTGAAAAAATCACTACCAAACTACTACCAACATGTCTCCTGCAGCACCAGAGGATCAAACACCCTTGACCACTGCTATACGACCATTAAGGATGTCTATCGCTCTATCCCATATCCTCACTTCAGGAAATCCGACTATTCAGCGGTGCTGCTTCTTCCTGCATGCTGAAGAGCGCACCCTCAGAGATTAGGGCTGCACAGAGCTGATCTGGGGAGGCAGAGGAACAACTACAGGAGTCAGTAGACTGGGCTTGGAGTCAGTAGACTGGGCAATGTTCGTGGACTCGGCAACGGACCTGAATGAATACACTACAGTCGTTACAGACTTTATAAGGAAATGTGTGGATGGCTGTGTTCCTACAAAAACCTTCCGAGTGTTTCCTAACCATAAGCCTTGGATAAACCAGGAGATTTGCAATCTTCTGAGGACCGGATCCTGGGCATTCAGGTCTGGTGACGCAGAGGTCTATAAGAAGCCCAGATACGACCTTGACAAGGTCATCAAAAAGGCCAAAAGGGACTTCCGCTCAACGCTGGAGGATGAGGCGGATGTTCAGCAATTGTGGCAGGGCTTGAATGCCATCTCCTCCTACAAGGCAAAACCAGGATGCAGCTCAAGCGACAGCGAAGCATCACTTCCTGGCGAGCTACGGTGTTAGAGAGGGACTATGCGCTGCCCATGGATGCCCCGGGGATTTCCGGGACCACTGGGCACCGCGGGGGGTTGAATGCATCCTTGACAAGGAGTGTAAGATAGTTGTATAACAGTTTATCGTTTGTCGTGTATTATGGTGGTGGGTTCTGCTTTGTTTTTTTACTGTACTGTATATATTATTTTAATATTTGAATAAATATTTTTGATTAAAAAAAAAGCTGGTTGCCAAGCTCACGGAACTGGGTCTCTGCGCATCCCTCTGCAATTGGATCCTCGACTTCCTCATCCACAGACCACAGTCTGTTCGAATTGGCAGAAATACTTCTTCCTCATTAACAATCAGTACGGGAGCACCTCAAGGCTGCGTGCTCAGCCCCCTGCACTACTCACTCTATACTCATGACTATGCAGCCAGACACAGTGCGAACTCTATCTTCAAGTCCGCCGACGACACCACCGTTGTTGGACCAATTACAGATGGTGAGTGTAGAAGTGAAATCGACCGATTGACCAAAAGGTGCCAGCACAACAACCTGGCTCTCTTCATTTATTTATTTATTTATTTATTTATTTATTTATTTATTTATTTTTGTTAGAAGTAAGTACAATACTGTGGTACCTCAGTACCTAATACTTGTTGACATATTACATTTCATATACAACTTCTTATTTTATAATTTAATAACAAAACAGGAATAAGGAAGAAAAGGGTAGAAAAGAAGAGATTGACATAAGTGGTGCGTGAGATAGAAAGAGAGTCCAAAAGAAGGAAGAAGAAAGAAGAAGAAGTAGAAGGAGAAAGAGACGAAAAAGAGAAAATAAAAATAAAAGAAGAAAAGGAAAAAGGAGATTGAAAGCTATATACCTATTTTATGTTCCAGGCCACTCGCCACCTGATTCTAAAAACAATTTATTTCGAGGGTTGTGTTGCACCATATGCTTGTAAGAAATCGATAAAAGGAGACCAATACAATAAGAATTGGTCTGCTTTACCTGCTAGAAGGAGTCGCATTTCTTCCAGATATGCCGTTTCCGACATATTTGAAATCCACATTTTGAGCGTTGGTGTTGGCGCATTTTTCCAAAATTAAGTATACGTTTTTTTTGCCGTTATTAAACCATAATTAAGTAGAGATTTTTGAAACGTGTTTAGCTTATTCCCATCTTCCATTGATCCAAAGATAATCATTCTGTTTCACAACCTCCTCTCTAACATGAAGAAGGGTTTCGGCCCGAAACGTTGCCTATTTCCTTCGCTCCATAGATGCTGCTGCACCCGCTGAGTTTCTCCAGCAATTTTGTGTACCTTCGAACTTCCAGCATCTGCAGTTCCCTCTTCAACACTTTGTCTTCTCCACTGCGATATCTCCTCAAGGTATGCCTACTTTGAAGAAGTTATCCTCCTCTCTCCGGAGACAGTTTCACAACCTCCTCTCTAACATGAAGAAGGGTTTCGGCCCGAAACGTCGCCTATTTCCTTCGCTCCATAGATGCTGCTGCACCCGCTGAGTTTCTCCAGCAATTTTGTGTACCTATAATCATTTCTGTATTAGGTTCGAGTCTTCTATTAAATAGTTTTGTAAAAATTTCAAAATTTCATTCCAAAATGTGTAAAGTTTTATACAGGAGACAAAAGAGTGTGTTATAATGGCATTCTCAGATAAGCATTTATAAGATATTTGGATAGATTTTATTCAATCTTGTTTTCGAATAATATAATCTATGTGAAATTTTAAATTGAATTAAATTATGTTTTACCTTAATCGAACATTTATGTATATATATCAGGTGTTTTTCCCATGTTTCTTTCGAAATTTTTATCTGTAGTTCTCGTTCCCAATCTGCTCTAATTGCCTCTGTCGATGGTGATTCTATATTTAAAATTATATTATATACGTATGATATTAAATTGCATGAATCTGCCTTAATATTCATTACTTCATCTAATAAATCTAGAGTTAGACTTTGATAACCTTGTATATGTTTTTTCCTGGCCACACGCTCATTTCACCCCTGCCATCGGGAAGAAGGTACACGAGCCTGAAAACTGTAACGTCCAGGTTCAGGAACAGCTTCTTCCATACAACCTAAATAATCTCTGAACTACAATTATTATTATTATTATTATTCCGCTATTATTGTTCGTTTTTTGTGTGTACCTATGTGTATGTGTGTGTGTGTATGTATGTGTGTATGTATGTGTGTATGTATGTGTGTATGTATGTGTGTGTGTATGTGTGTGTGTGTATGTATGTGTGTATGTATGTGTGTATGTATGTGTGTGTGTATGTGTGTATGTATTTGTGAGAATGTTTATATATACACACTGAACTTTATTTCCCCCTCCTGTTTATTATATTGTTTACAGTGTACTATGTTCTGTCGTGCTGCAGCAAGTAAGAATTTCATTGTTCTATCTGGGACATATGACAATAAAACACTCTTGTCTCTCTTGACTCTCCTGAAAACCCAAGTATATTATTTGATCCTAAATCCACAAATCAACCTGAAGAAGCTAGAGATACTTCCATACAGGAGAACTCTTGGTTAACTGGGGTTTCTTTCTCTTTCAGCCCTATACCAAGTTTTTCCAGCATCCAATGCAAGGCCTTATACTTCCGAGCAGGCTGCTGCCTTATATAGGCCTGGTCCCCACAACAACTGATTGTTTCCCAGGAAAGGGACACTGATTTATAAAAATTGAATGAATAAGATTAATCTCTTACACCATGAGATGTTTTATTTGCTGTGCTTGGTAATTCAGTTGTCTTTTCCATGTATTGCTTAGTGCAACAGACTTTTACAACAACTTTGAACTGCCCATCTGCCAATATAGCCCCTTCACCTGTATCCACCAATCACTTGTGTAGGAAAGAACTGCAGATGCTGGTTTAAATCAAAGGTAGACACAAAGTGCTGCAGTAAGTCAGCGGGTCAGGCAGCATCTCTGGAGAGAAGGAATTGGTGACATTTCTTCAGATTGATCAGTTTGAAGACGGGTCTCGACCCGAAACGTCACCCATTCCTTATCTCCAGAGATGCTGCCTGACCTGCTGAATTCCTCCAGCATTTTGTGTCCACCTATCACTTGCTGGGCTTTGTCCTGCCCCCCATCTCTCTTTTCCAGCTTTCTCCTCTACTCCAATCAGTCTGAAGAAGGGTCCTGATCCGAAACGTTGTCTGTCCATTCCCTCCACGGATGTTGCCTGACTCATTGAGTTCCTCTAGCACTACTTTGCACTTTGAGCTCTGCGGAAAGTAAGCTATAGGTTCAAACAATATGGGGGAAAAAATTGAAAAAATTGAATATCTGAAAAGGAATACAATAGATTGATGGTATTGAGAATTGTCTTCAAAGGGTTTAGATGGAAGCAAACCTCACACAATGTTTTGGATTGAAAACAAAAGAATAAAGATACAATATTAAAAGTAATTTAACTCAATAGTGTAGGACGTTATCAGCCAGCGATTTAAATCTGAAGAAGGGTTTCGGCCCAAAACGTTGCCTATTTCCTTCGCTCCATAGATGCTGCTGCACCCGCTGAGTTTCTCCAGCATTTTTGTGTACCAGCAATTTAAATCTTCTTTTACAAATAATATTATATGAAAGACAAGAGTTTATAACAAAAGACAATAGACAATAGGTGCAGGAATAGCCCCCTCAAGCCAGCATCGCCATTCAATGTGATCATGGCTGATCATCCACAATCCACTCTCAGGAAAGATTGAAAAGGCCTGCTGGGAGAAAGAAACTTAGGGGTCACTTCTTGACAATGGAAGGATTTGACAGCAAAATGATTTCCGATTGAATGGGAATTCAAACCCAGGCATTACAAACATGTGAAAAATAAATGCGAGAAATTCAAGAGAAGCTACTTATTTACACGAGGGATGGTTCGACAGTGAATTTAGTGCTGCATAGAATTGGGGAGATGAGAAGTAAAGTGTATGTGTGGATCAGAGAAAGTAATAGTATATGGTGATGAGGTTAAATGATGGCTGGATGGTCCATTAAAATGATATGGCTCCATAAAGTTCAAATACCTCTAGTCCACTGGATGGCTGCCTCGCCAACAGTCTGTCTGTCCCTTCCTTCTTTGTTGTTTTATTAGTATGTGTTAAATGTATGTTTTAGTGTTCTTTAGCTTGTTTTATGTGGGGGGATTGGGGGAATTTTTTTTAAATTCCTACCCCGACGGAGATGCAAATTTTTTCCATATCGTATCTCCGTCCGCACTGTGGCCTAACATTAAGGAGTTGGTGGCCTTTGCTGGAGATCGACTTCGTGAGATTCAACCGCGGGATCCTGCAGGACTTACCATCGTGGAATTTGCGATCCCTTTGACAGCGATCAACTTTGGGAGCTCCAACTGCAGGAGCCTGCGGACATAACATCGTGGAGCTTGCGGTCCCTGGTTAGAGACCGACTTCAGAGGTTCCAAGCCGCAGGAACTTTGATCGCCCCAACACAGGAGCTTTGATCGCTGGCTGCGTGAGATTCGATCACCCCTACTGCGGATCGCTCGACTGCCCCGACCGCGGGAGAACAAAGAGGAAGAAGATTGGACTTTATTGCCTTCCATCACAGTGAGGCACGTGGGGAATCCGCTGTGGTGGATGTTTATGTTAACTTTTATGTAGTTGTGCGTCTTGTTGCTTTTTTTAGTTTAGCTGTGTGGTAATTCGAGTTTCACTGTACTGTAATTGGTACATGTGACAATAAATTGAACCTTTGAACCTTTCAACTTAGATCAGCGACACAAATTGCCACTTTAAAGTGGTAAAGTGTACATAGCATCGCTATAAAAAAAGTTTTTTTGACTAAATTCAACACATTATTGCTTACAAACACAAGGGCATTCTATTTATTATGATTGTGATAGAACTTTCTGATCAGCAATTCTAGTTTAATTGAACAAGTAGAATTGAATGTTTCACAGAGTATTGGTCCCATAAGATGTAGACTAAGGTCTCTATTTATGTTTTAAAGCTACTTCATTGGAACATAGTCCAAAATGAGAACTCTTCCTGCAATTGTTCCATAGTATTAACATATTATCAACCACTAGCTTCAGACATGAAGTATTGTTTAAATAGAGGTAGAGAGGGATAGAGGCCATTTGGCCTACATGCCAACCATCCATCAACCATCTACTCCCATTTATTCACCCCATGCATCCATTAATCCCCTCCACATTGGGAGAATGACTGATATAATGATGTGTTTAAAGTTTCTAAAATCCCTTCCTTCAATGATTCCTCTCTCTATATTGCTCTATTTCTTTACCTGAACCATTCAAACAAGAGGACATGACTTCAGAATTAAGGGACAGAAGTTTAGGGGTAACATGAGGGGGAACTTCTTTACTCAGAGAGTGGTAGCGGTGTGGAATGAGCTACCAGTGGAAGTGGTGGCGGCAGGTTCGTTGGTATCATTTAAAAATAAATTGGATAGGCATATGGATGAGAAGGGAATGGAGGGTTATGGTATGAGTGCAGGCAGGTGGGACTAAGGGAAAAAAGTTGTTCGGCACGGACTTGTAGGGCCGAGATGGCCTGTTTCCGTGCTGTAATTGTTATATGGTTATTCAACAGACTGGAGAGATGAAGAAGGGACATTTTGAATTGCTGGAAAGTCCAAAACCAGGGATCACTGACTAAGAATAACGAGTAAGTCATTTAAGACTGGGAAGAGGAGAAGTTTCTTCTTGCAGGGAGTGGTAAACCAGTGAAATTTTCCACCACAGAAAGGAGTTGAAGCCAAACCATTAAATATATTTGTAGGTAGATATTCTTCTTAAAAATACCCATGTCAGGGAATACGGGGAGAAACCTCTAACAGGTACTGAATTTGCCATAAGCAAGTTGAATAATGGAACAAATGGCCTGCTCCTGCCTCAATCTTCTATGCTCCAGTTCAGTTTAGTTTATTGTATAGTGAAAAGCTTTAGTTGCGTGCTAACCAGTCTTCTATCTTTAAGATGTTCTTTGATTCCCTACCTATTGACCACGGTTTTGATTATATGACTCAGTATCTCCTTGTGTGGCCTGGTGGCACTAAATCTCAAAGTGTTTCAGAGGTAATGTTGGCAAATGGTCTTGTGAAACTCCCTGAGGCAATTTGCTGTGAAATAAATGTTATAAACTGTTGTTTGCTTTAGGTTGTATCATATAGTCTGTCTTCCGTGTTACAGCTGTGGGAACCGCTGGTCCTGGTCTGATTGCTGAAGTGTTGCTGGTCTGAGGCACCTGCTTTGTGTCGTGATAACAACTCTCCAGTAACCTAAACTAAATAAATCACGGAAACATGGTGGAAGTTCCAGTAAATAAAAAGCAAAAAAAAAAAGAAAACGGTTTACCTGGATCTAGTAAATAATCTAACAAAAGAGAACAATTAACTGCAGAAAGTACCACACAGTTTACTGGAAAATCGTCCTTCATCAGTGACTTTTTGAGTGAAGCTTTTAATTTGAATTGTTTATCTGAAGAATCTACTTTGAAGAGGAATTATCTGTATCCTGGAGACATTGGCATTTGAAGAGAAAATGTTTCTTTTATCATTCAGGAACTTCTTTTGTACTGGGTCTTAATTCCCTGATTAGTCTATTAAAGGATTTGCATAGCTGCAAATAAATGACTAATCCTCTGAAATTAGCAGTGATGAAACCTGTTTATTGTTCCCTCTAACTGAAAGGTAATGAATCCATCTAAATTTAACGAATGATCCCACGTATACAGGGCCGAGAGATCAAGCATCAAGTTCTTTCAAGTTCCCACAGACCAATGTGAGAAGATTGTAACACGATCCTGAGCTAGTAACAAGGTTCTAACGAGATAAAGCTTTAAGTAAATCTGAATTATGTTAGTTCAAGAGTCATGAGTGTTTAATTGTTATATGTGTTGACAACAGAACAATGAAATTCTAACTAGCAGCATCTTAACAAGGCCATAAATGCAATAACACAAAGATAATCTGTGCAATAATAAATACAATAAATTAATAACCTTAACTCTGGGTAATCATAAAAGTGCACAAACTGAAGTCTGTAGGGCAACCAAAGACTCAGACCAGACAAGACCAAGATACAAGATACAAGGTACATTTATTTGTCACGTGCCAGATGACACAGTGAAATGTGATAACCATACAGCCATACAATAAAAATAAAGAACACAACACACGATAGAATTCAACATAAAACATCCCCACACAGCAGAGTCAAAGTTTCCCACTGTGAGGGAAGGCACCAAAGTCAGTCTCTTCCTCTAATGTTCCCCAATGTTCACCCATGGTCGGGGCCTCCCTGAGCCCTCCGCAGTCGCCGCTACAGGCGGCCCGATGTTCTGGCCCGCTCGCCGGGGTGATGTAAGTCCGACATCGGGGCTGGGGGACGTCCTCAGCGGCCTGGACAACAGAGTCGGCCACCTCCTACCGGAGTCCGCGGCTCCCAAAGTCCGCAGGCCGCGCCGGGCGGAGACTCATGCTGGCGGCCCTCTGCAAGGAGCCCCAGGACTCCGCGATGACAGTCAGCGCCGCCCGCGTTGGAATCTCTCCCAAACCGTAGCTCCACGATGTTGGAGCAGTGGCCCAACGCTCCGGCGATCCTGGTAGGCATCGCCCGCTCTGTGGTGAATCCAGCGCCGCGCCGCCACTGTTGTAGCTCTGGTCCGGTTCCCGGTCCCCGGCAGGAAAGGCCGCTCCGATCCAGCTGGTAGACCAATTGCTGAGGTACCTATTGTGCAGTTAAAAAAGTTGAAAATAGAAGCAGAATATATTGGATTAGCAGGACTAAGGTGAAAAAGGGGGAGTGCGGCATATTGGATGCTTCTTTCAAACAAAGAACAATGCACACACATTCTAAATAACTCTGCAGATCCCCTGCCTCTGACATGCCCTTGTTGCCACACAGGAGGCCATAAATCACCATCCCTAGTTGCCAATAATATGCCCAAAGGAAAATTGAATAGAAACTATTTACCCAAACAACAGTTACGATATGGTACATACTACCACAGGGAGATGTTAAGGTAAATAGCATAGATATATTTAATGATAGTTGGGTAAACACATGAGAGAGGTGTCATAGGATTTGTCGATGAGGCTGATGAAGAACGATAGCAAGGGATTTGCTTGGAAATATGAATTCTATTGTCTGCACCTATGCACCTGTTGGATCAAATGTTATCTACGTCCCCCCTGGCAAATAGCCCACAGTATTTTTTTTACTGATGTGGCGTGGAAACAGCCCCTTCAGCCCACCAAATCCACAGCAACCATCCATCACCCGTTCACACTGGTTCTACGGTATCCCACTTTTGCGTTGACTCTCTTCACACGAGGGGCAATGTTCAGTGGCCAGTTAACCTACAAACCCGCACGTTTCAATGAACCATGTTCAGTTGCTACCTGCTGTGCTGTCTATGTGGAGTTTGCACACGCTCCTTGTGATCCTGTGGGCTTCTCCGGTGTGCTCCATTTCCTCTCACATCCCAAAGACCTGCAGGTTGGTGGATTAATCAGTCACAGCATATTACCCTGATTTAGGGTGCTGGTAGAATTTGGGGTTGTGGGGAGAATAGAATAGTAAAATTACCAGATTAACATAAATGGATATTGACAGGAGACACAAGCGACTACAGCTGCTGGAATCTTGAGCAGAAACCAAACTGCTGGAGGAGCTCAGCGGGTTAGTCTGCATCTGTGGAGGGAAAAGGAAAAACAACGTTTCAGTCAAATGTTCAGATGACTTTTCAGGTCAGAGCATTGTCTGTCCATTTCCCTCCTCAGATGCTGCCTGACTCACCGGGTTCCTCCGGCAGTTTGGAAAATGAGTGGTTGATGGTCAGCATGGACTTGGTGGGTGAAAGGGCATATTTCTGTGCAATAATTGCATCGGGGATTCTTTTACTCCATGTGTTCAAAACATAAATTCAAGTCGCTATTTGCAGTAGATATTGGTTCTTGCTGATCCTAATTTATTGACAATGAAGTGAAATGCATCTCAGAAATTGCTGAAAAATATCCAATCTGAAATGTATTTGTCAGTTTACATAACACATATTTAAGAATTACACATATGTGAATAACGTCTGGTTTCAGAGCCCCCACAGATTTGAACAGTAATAACTCAGCTTGGGTAGATTTTGTTCAGGAAATGCCTGTGTATCTTGAGGCCTGGGCAAAGGAAGGATATATCTCCATTAGATAGACACAAAAGCTGGAGTACCTCAGTGGGTCAGACAGCATTTCTGGAGAAACAGAATAAGTGATGTTTCAGGTCTCAACCAATCTAACAGATGTGCCTTCAAACACAGCCCATGGATGAGAAAAATCATTATATAATGTGATCAATACTAATATGATCAATAGTCTGAAGAAGGGTCTCGGCTTGAAACATCGCCTATTCCTTCTCTCCATAGATGGTGCCTCACCAGCTGAGTTTCTCCAGCATTTTTCGTCTACCTTCAATTCTTTTCATCTTTTTCACCTGTACAGATTGTCAAAACTATCAGTAAAGAACGAGGTAATAGTGGCAAAAGATAAAATACTTATTTTCCTCAGATCTCATATATAATTTTCAGTTTTGAAAATATGATTGCTTACGTCATTCATTTTTATTTTAATAAAGATAGTATTAATATTTGGGTATAACGTGCCATTTTTAGGACCCCATCATCAACCCAAAGAGACAAACTTAGTGGTCTGAATTCAGGCCTCATTATCTTAACCATCTAACATGGAGCAGAGGGATTAAACTGTGGATCCCCAGGGTGAGCTCTTCAGAAGCACTGAATGAAACGGATAGGATGTAAAGGACACTCCCTTCAGTTTACATGGAAATTCAGTAGCCCACCCGACTAATCTGCAGATAATTGGAAATCTCATTTGGAGGGCAGCAGTTTATCAGTAAGATCATCGTGCTCAATGCTGCTGTTACTGTTCACAAACTGCATGAAAGAGGTGAGAAACACAGCCGTCAACAGGAAGTAAAACTAGCTGTAATTCAACATGTCTCTCAGTAATTCAGAAGTGACTCAGCTAATAGGTTGCTCCCATCTACAAAGGGATCCAGTTCACATAATTTCTCAAATTAACTCTCTACAGGAGTGCAGAGAGAGAATTTAACATCTCAGAGGTTGAGATTGGTCTTTAAGGAACCCGTTGAACTTTAGGAAGAGTGAGCCACAATCAACAATCATCAGAAAAACGCAGACAGACAGGAGGCACTCAGCTAAGCAGGCAGTACATGCGTAGACAGGTTACCATTTCAGGCTCGAAATATCAGAAGATGTTTCCTCAAAGTTTTATATCACCCCTCAACATCAGTGGCACCACGGTGGAGAGAGTGGAGAGCATAAAGTTCCTCCGAGTGTAAATTACAGACAGTCTAACCTGGTCCAGGAACAACGCTGGGATTGTCAAACGGGCCCATCGGCGACTGCACTTCCTGAGGAAACTCAAACAGACCTCACTCCCCACCAACATCCTCAGGACTTTTTACAGGGGCACGGTGGAGTCTGTACTCACGGACTGCATGAACACGTGGTACTCCAACTGTAACTGCTCAGACAGGAAGGCTCTGCAGAGGGTAGTGAGGGGTGCAGAGAGGATCATTGGCATCTCCCTACCCTCGGTACAAGAACTGTTCCAGAGCCGCTGTCTGAAAAAAGCTCTGAGAATAGCTAAGGACAAACTGCACCCCCTCCACACACACCTGGATCTCCTGCCATCAGGCAAGAGATACCGTAGCATCAAAGCCCGGACTACCAGACTGCTAAACAGCTTCCTGCCACAGGCTGTGAGGCTGCTAAACAGTCACTCCACCTGATTCTGCGGCTTTGCACTGTCAATTTAATAACTCTGGCACTGGCCACTCAAATCAGCTGCCCTGGACATTTTAATGACTGTTTTTACTGTATTTTAATGTTGCTGTTTTACCTGCTTTTAATTATTTATACTGTTTCATCAGGGACTGGATTGTTTTTAATGTTATTATGTGTTAAATGTTTATGTTTTATGTGCGATGCTCTGGTATTCCCTGGGAAACGTCTTCTCATTTCGCACTGTACAATTGTTGCTTTGCAAGATGACAATAAAGGTTGATATGATTTGATTTGATTTGATTTGAAAAGTTTTTACTCAAGATTCCAACATCTGTAGCATCCTGCGTCTTCAAATATCAGAATGTTACTTTATTCATTGAGTGTTTTCTTTGTATGTTTTTGTCTCAACATTTCCAGCACTTTAGCATAATGAAACTGTGGTTGCAGGGGAAAAAGTCAGTCAACCCATTGAATCTATCTTAGCTCCAACTACACTGGGCCTGTGAGGAGTGGCAGGGTGGCACAGCGGTAGAGTTGCTGCCTTGCAGCACCACCAGAGACCCGGGTTTGATTCAGACTATGGGTGCTCTCTGTACAGAGTTTGCATGTTCTCCCTGTGACTGTGTGGGTTTTCTCTGGGTGCTCCGGTTTCCACCCACAATCCAACGACGTGCAGGTTTGTAGGTGAATTGGCTTTGGTAAGAATTATATTTTGTCCTCAGTGTGTAGAATAGCATTAGTGTAAGGGGATCGCTGGTCGGCACGGACTCGGTGGGCCAAAGGGCCTATTTCCGTGCTGTATCTCTAAACTAAACTAAACTAAACTAAACTAAACTAAACTAAACAGTCAGTCTCTATCCACAAAATTTCCCCATAACCTTGCAAGTTATTATCTCTCAAGAGTCTATCGACATCTACTGAAGGTCCTGGCCCTGATTACCATTGTCCTAAATCTGTGACATTTTTCATGACTAATGTTGGGACTTCATAGGTATTTGCGAAGCAGACCTAATGCTTCCTAAACCTTGATCTCTGACTAGGCTTGACCTTAGCATTGATTCTGGTGTTGTGGCGGTTAGAGTGAAATGAAGAAAGTGGATACAAGGAACTGCAAATGCTCGTTTACAAAACAAGACACAAAGTGCTGGGGTAATCAGTGGGTCGGGCAGCATCTCTGGTGAATGTGAATAAGTGACGTTTAGGATCAGGACCCTTTTTCAGACTGAATGTGGTAGGGGGTGGGTGGGGTGGGAGTGAAGGAAATATGGAAGAGAGGAGATGCAGGACAAACCCTGGCACGTAGTAGGCTGATACAGGTTTTTGATAAGTAGATGATGGACAAAGGCCAGAGATGAATAGACAGAAGGTGTGAAAAAAAAGGATTGAAGATAGACACAAAATGCTGGAGAAACTCAGTGGGATAGGTAGCATCTCTGGAGAGACGGAATGGGTGATGTTTCGGGTCGAGACCCTTCTTCAGGTGTGCACTGCTGAGTTACTCCAGCTGTTGGTGTCTATCTTCAGTGTAAACCTGCAGATCCTTCCTACGCACCTCAATTTCTACATTTGCTATCGACTTTTGTACTTAAAGATATCTGATACTGGACATCAAGAATAAAAACAGAAAATGCTGAAAACACTCAGCAGGTCAGGCAGCATATTAGACAGAGAAACAGAATGAGTGTTTCAGGTTGAAGACACCATATGAAAACTGTCCTATCTTGGTTGCCTCTCACTTCAACTCCTCATTATAAAATGGAGTTACACAGAAATTCACCCACTGTATCTTCCCCACATTCCATTGAGTTCCTTTTAAAATGGCTGAGTATTTGATGACCTTATTGATATGTACAAGATCATGAAAGATATGGATAAAGTGAACACTCAACAGTCTTTTTTCCAGAATAAAAGATTCTGAAACTAGGGCTCATAGTCTTCAGGTGAGAAGGGAGAGATTTACTTTGCACCTAGAGGGTAGTCCGTGTCTGGTCTGTTTAAGAATAAGGGGTAGCCATTTAGGAAAAACGTATTCACCCAGAGAGTTGTGAAACTGTGGAATTCTCTGCCACAGAAGGCAGTGGAGGCCAATTCATGGATGTTTTCAAGAGAGATTTAGCTCTTAGGGCTAAAGGAATCAAGGGATATGGGGAAAAAGAAGGAATGGGGTACTGATTTTAGATGATCATATAGAATGGTGTTGCTGTCTCGAAGGGTCGATGGCCTACTCCTGCACCTATTTTTCTATGTTTCTATGTTTTTCTATGTTGCTATGGAATGAGCTGCCAGAGGAAGGTATTGAATTGGATACAATTATGAAATTGAAAAGGCATTTGGAGAGATATATGGATAAGATGTTTTTAGAGGGCTATGGGCCAAGTTAAGGTAAACGGATTAGCCCAGTAGGCATGGACAAGGTGGGCTGAAGGGCCTGTTTCCTTGCGTACAGCTCTATGACTATGATTCTAAACAGTCTAACTTTTAAACAATAGTCCTAGTTCTAGATTTCCTCATAAGGGGAAACATCCTCCCCACATCCACTCTTTCAAGATCCTAGAGCGAGAAAGAATACCACTGATGATTATTCCTCTTTAACATCCTTCACCCCCAAACTAAAGTGTTTGCATGTTAAAGAGGAATAATCCATGCAGTGGAACAATCTACTTGGAACATGTTGGTAAGGGCCTAAGAGCACCAACACTGCCATCTGCTGGTAAAAAGATGCATTGCTTCTACCAAGCCAGAGTAAAGATGAGGAGCAGCAAAAATGAATAATTTTGCATTTGATTCTGAACAACTAATGCTAAACTGCTGCATTTTCAGAGGTGTTGCCATGAGGTTGCACAGTAAATTGATAGCTTACCAATAAGGGCTATGCTTATTGACTGAGCTGCACGTGTTCCATTCATTAAGAAAATACTGTAAGGTATCAGAGGTCTTGAAGACTATTCGGTACTATTTCAACGTAGTACAAAGAGAGTGCTTTACTGTCCCTTGGATGGGACATTGACCCCTGTCTCTAAATTCCCTCCCTCAGGTGGATGTTAGAATCACCTGTCAATATTAGTAGAAGCAGAACAACAACTTTAAGTCTTCACAGTCTTGACCTACTGTCAATTACATAGAAACATAAAAAAATGTGCAGGAATTGGTCATTCTGTCCTTTGAGCCAGCACCTTCATTCAATATGATCATGGCTGATCATCTAAAATCAGTACCCCGCACTTGCTTTTTTCCCATATCTCTTGATTCCTTTAACCCAAAGAGCTCATTCTAACTCTCTTGAAAACCTTGGTTTTTAGCCTAGTTTAGTTTAGTTTAGAGGTGCAGCACAGAAATAGGCCTTGGGCCCACCAAGTTTGCGCTGACCAATGATCCCCATACACTAACACTATCTACACACACAAGGGACAATTTACAATTTTTACCAAAGCCAAATTAACCTACAAACTTGTATGTCTTTGGAGTGTGAGAGAAAACCAGAGCACCCGGAAAAAAAACATGCAGTCATGGGGAGAATGTACAAACTCCATACAGACAGTCAGGGTCGAACCCAGGTATCTGGCGCTGTAGGATTTTAACATTGCAATCATTCTTTTTCCTACAACTGAAATCATCCAAGGGCAGGGCAGATTCCAACACTATCCTGTCCCGGTAGCAGCGTCCCATTTCAGCAGAAGAGTCCCAGCCTGATGTTCCAGCCAGTCTGAAGAAGGGTCCCGACCTGAAACATCACCTATTCCTTTTCTCCAGAGATGCTGTCTGACCCGCGTAGTTACTCCAGTTTTTTATGTCTATTCCCAGTTTGAAACATTGTCTATCCATTCCCTCCACATATGCTGCCTGACCCATTGAGTTCCTCTAGCGGTTTGTTTCTGCTCAAGATTCCAGCATGTGCAGTTTCTTGTGTCCCCATTATCTTGGCTTCCTTCTTTTAATAACAGGGCAGAACAATGGTTGCTGGTTGCAGCTTAGCCATTTTAAAAGGAACTAATTTGGAATTACTTAGAGTATAAAGTAGAGTCAGAGTATAAAAGTGAGGTCGACCGATTGACCAAATGGTGCCAGCATAATAACCTGACTCTCAACACCAACAAAACCAAGGAACTGATTGTGGACTTTGGAAGAGGTAGGATAGGGATCAACAATCCCGTTTATATCAATGGGTCGATGGTGGAAAAGGTCAAGAACTTCAAATTCCTGGGCGTGCATATTTCCAAAGATCTCTCCAGGTCCCAGCACACTGATGCAATTATAAAGAAAGCACATCAGCGCCTCTACTTCCTGAGAAGATTATGGAGAGTCGGTATGTCAAGGAGGACTCTCTTGAACTTCTACAGGTGCACAGTAGAGAGCATGCTGACCCGTTGCATTGTGGCTTGGTTCGGCAACTTAAGCGTCCAGGAGCGGAAAAGGCTGCAAAAAGTCGTAAACGCTGCCCAGGCCATCACTCTCTGACTTGAAACACGTGCAAGAGAAAAAGAAGATGGCACATGGAATTAACTGGATTTCTCTTTCAAGGAGCTGGCAAAGGCATGCTGATTGAATGGCCTCCTGTGTGTAAGATTAATCATTCTCAATGTTGAATTTAAGTTATTCCTTTTCATACTTTAGCCAGGTTTACAATATGGAAAGCAAGTTTGGAAGGTGGAACAAACAAGATCACTGGGGTTTAAATTAATGAAGGCGCAGAAAACTGCTGCACGTTGCTTGGAATGCCAAGTGTTTGTGAATGTATTCACACTGCAAGCCAGCTCCAATCATTTGTTGCTTGGCTGAGTCAATGCGCTGCTTTGCTTGACAAGAACAGACCACCCTAGAGGTACATTCAGCTTAATTATTGTGCAATGTGAACACAAACATCCACTTGTTTCCGTGCTGGAGAAATGGGTGCATGTTTACTGATAGAGCTGAGAACTTTACAGTCTGTTCCAAGTAAAGTTCAAACTGGGCCTTTCTGGAGTCTGACCTCAGCTTCAGCCTCTGAAACCTTTCTTCCTTTCGTTTCTGGATCCAAATCATTAAATATTTCTCCTTTTCTGTGGCCATTAACACGTGACAGGAAGCAGAGTTCAACAGAGTGAAGATAGACTCATAGGGATTGGAAGTGTAAACTTGGTAAGTAAGGGGACCATTGTGTCTTGGTGTGCATAGCAAGAGACTGAATACACTATTCAGTGATACATCCACTGCCATGTATGCCACTGAACCTCACAGGGAACAGCTTTGCTTCAATCTACTGTAATAGTTGGTGTATAATATTAGACGAAAAATATACAAAGTTCTAGGAATTTTTTGAAGCAATCTGGTAACGTCTAATGGATTTGCTTCAGTTGTATTGCATAACTCAAGTTTGTTTTTGTTAATTTGTTTTCATAAAAGCCAGTATGGGTGACCCTGACCCCCCCCCCCCCCCCCCGACGTCCCCAGGCCGTGCCGGGCGGAGATTCAACACTGACAGCCCTCGGCAAAGGGCCCCAGGACTCCACGATGTTGGTCAGTGCTGCCCGTGCTGGGAGCTCCGTGAACCACAGCCCCGCGATGTTGGAGCAGCGGGCCCAACACTCCGGAGCTTCAAACGGCGATCCAGGTAGGTATCGCCCTCTCCGTGGTGAATCCAGCGCCGCGCCGCCGAAGCTCTGGTCCGGTCCCCGGTCACTGGTAGGAAAGGCCGCTCCGATCCAGTGATAGGCCACGAAGAGGGGGGGCGAGAACGCAACTTGAAATAGTCGCATCCTCGCTAGGAAGCGACTGGGAAACGGTTTCCCCCTCACCCCTCCCCACATAGAAAAACTAAAGAATCCCCAAAACAAACTGTTTAGACAAACTAAAATTTAAAAAAGAGGGGAAAGAATGGACAGACTGTAGGCAGAGGCGCCTTCAATGCAGCGCCCCTAGTGGAGCAATGAATAAATTAGAGTCAGTGAATAAACAATAAATAGAAATAAAATTCCATTTCATTATCATCTGTATAAAAATAAAAATAGAGAAAATGGTATATTCTCATTAACTTTATTCATTAATACATTTGTTTAATATCGCTTACTACATGGAAAAAATATTTACAAATCCAAAATAACTAATTAATCACAAACAACCAAAAATTAGATTTGTCCAATACCTCAGCTTTACCCCAATACTAAGAACACATTGTAAATGTTGTTAAGATTTCCAAAGGTTTATGAACTGGACCACGACTTGAACAGCTGAGACCAGGTTTCACATACAGTGAATAGAGTGGAGAATTGAATGATGAAGAAAGGGAGGTTAAAGGTGAGCGTTTCGATGAAATAATGCGTAATATAGTAATACCAAAAATCCTTCCAATAGGTTTTATGGCATCCGAAACTTACTAAGGTTGAATGATTGGATATAAGAAGTTGAAGGTGAAATGTAGTAAAATAAATGCCTGGGTCAAGCCAATCACTAAGCAAGCAGTGCTTAACGTTTCTTTATTTAATGCTGTAATTTTGGTGTTTACAAGAAATACTGAGGCCTTCTCAGCAGCGGTCTTAACTTTGTAACCCTGCTTCTGCATTTTATCAATTTCTGAGCCCGTCATAACATCAAGGTCTTCTTCCTCTGCCTGGTGGCTCCTTCTTTGGCAAGGAGTATTTGTCCCCCACTGATGACCCCCTCTCCCATCTCCAACACCCCTATTCCTCTCTGACATTCCCTTCTTGCCTTTTACCTTTCCCCGACAAATTTGTTTTCAACTGCTGATAGGATATCTACCGTCTTGACTTCTCTATCCCTTTCACTCAATCCAAGCTCACCCTCTTCACGCACGCAGATCAAGAATCTTGATGCAGGCCTTTACCCAAGATATCAAATGTCCCTTTGCCTCCATAGATACTGCCTGGCCTGCTGGGTTTCATCAGCATTTTTTCCCCCAGATTCCAGCATCTGAAGTTGCTTGTGTCTGTCACTTTGATATTGTAGCATTTCAGTAAAAAATGCAAACCATAATCACGTCAGATCTATATGGTAAGTAAAAGGATCTGTCAATAAAAGTCTTCACAGTACTTGACTTTCTATAGATGCTCATATTATAACTTCTATTGCATTCAATTCTTCCTTTTTACACATGCAAAGATCAATGAGTGAGAAATCTAAAGTATGGGCATTTTTCCCTATTGTATCTTAAAGATTTGATGTTTTGCCGTGATAAGACTCTGTCCTTACTTTCCGGTGTCTTCTTTAATCAACACCGAAACGGCCCTTCAGCCCATCGAGTCTGCACTGAACATTACGCACCCACTTACACTAACCCAATCCTCGTAAATGTTATCTCACACACCGACACACTGGGAGTAACTTACAGGGCAAAACTAACCCCCCAGATCTCAAGTTTAGTTTAGATTAGAGATACAGTGTGGAAAGAGGCCCTTTGGCCCAATGACACTAACACTATCTTAAACACACTATCTTTACCAAGCCGGTTCTTCCTCAACCGGAGAACCAACCAATCCCCGTCTACAGATACTCTCCTCCGCCTAGTCATTACTCTTAATAACTTTTCATTTGACTCTTCCCATTTCCTCCAAATACAAGGCATAGCTATGGGCACGCGCATGGCCGCCTCTTTGTAGGGTACATCGAACAATCCTTGTTCGAGACGTACCAGGGCCCCATCCCCGACCTCTACATCCGCTACATCGACAATTGCATTGGTGCTACCTCCTGCGCCCACACTCAACTCACTGACTTCATCAACTTCACCACTAACTTCCATCCGGCACTCAAATACACCTGGATCATTTCCGACACTTCCCTATCATTTCTCGCCCTCACTATCTCCATCGCAGGGGACAGACTCCTGACCGACATCCACTATAAACCCACTGACTCCCATGGCTATCTAGACTACACTTCTTCCCACCCTGCTTCCTGTAAGGACTCCATCCCCTACTCCCAATTCCTCCGTCTACGCCGCATCTATTCCCAGGATAAGGTGTTCCACACCAGGGCATCGGAAATGCCCTCATTCTTCATGGAACGAGGGTTCCCCTCCCCTACTATAATGAGGCTCTCACCAGGGTCTCTTTAATACCAGGCAACACTGCTCTCTCTCCCCATCCCCCCACTCGGAACAAGGGCAGTCCCCCTAGCCCTCACCTTCCACCCCACTTGCCGTCATATACAACAAATAATCCTCCGTCATTTCCGCCACCTCCAACGTGACCCCACCACTCGCCACATCTTCCCATCTCCCCCCCCGTCTGCTTTCCGCAAAGACCGCTCCCTCCGTAACTCCCTGGTCAATTCTTCCCTTCCCACCCGCACCATCCCCTCCCCGGGCACATTCCCTTGCAACTGCAGGAGATGCTACACTTGTCGCTTTACCTCCCCCTTCGACTCCATGCAAGGACCCAAGCAGTCATTCCAGGTGCGACAGAGGTTCACCTGCATCTCCTCCAACCTCATCTATTGCATCCGCTGCTCTAGATGTCAGCTGATCTACATTGGTGAGACCAAGCGTAGGCTTGGCGATCGTTTCGCCGAACACCGCAGCTCAGTCTGCATTAACCAACCTGATCTCCCTGTGGCTCAGCACTTCAACTCCCCCTCCCATTCCAAATCCAACCATTCTGTCCTGGGCCTCCTCCATGGCTAGAGTGAGCACCACTGGAAATTGGAGGAGCAGCACCTCATATTCCGATTGGGCAGTCTGCACCCCAGCGGTTTGAACATTGACTTCTCCAATTTCCGGTAGCCCTTGCTGTCTCCTCCTCAGCTCTCCCTCAGCTATCTGGCTTCTCCTCTTCCTCCCCCCCCCCCCCCCCCCCCCTACATCAGTCTGAAAAAGGGTTTTGGCCCGAAACGTTGCCTATTTCCTTTGCTCCATAGATGCTGCCTCACCCGCTGAGTTTCTCCAGCACTTTTGTCTACCTACAAACCTGTACGTTTTTGTAGTATGGGAGAAAACCGGAGCACCCAGAGAAAACACATACAGGTCACAGGGAGAATGTACAAACTCCGCACAGACAGCACCCGTAGTCAGGAATGAACCTGGGTCTCTGCCATTGTAAGGCAGCAAATCTGCCACTGTGCCACCATGCTGTCCCATTCCTGTCTCTGGGAATTGGGAGGAAACTAACATCTGGAGGAAATCCACATGGAAACAGGGAGAACATATGTTCTCCAAACAGACGGCACCAGAGATCAGGACTCGTGCAAGTCATTTGATGCTGCAATTCTGCTTGCTGCATCACTTTGCCACTTTATTTATTCATTTATTTTCAGATCCGAGAGTCACTGGCATTTCTTCACCATTCCTAAATTCCCTTCAGAAGGTAATTCTGCGCTGCTGCCTTAAACTGTGTTTGTCCTTTTGGTGTAGATTTGCCAAATGTGCTACAAGGAGATCCAAAATCTAGACCCAGTGATGATGAAGGACTGGCAACATATTTCTAAATCAGGATAGTGTGTGATTTGGAGGAGATCTTGCAAGTGTCTGCTGCCTTTGTACTTTGTACATCATGGATTTGGGAAATGCTAATAAAGTAGTTGAGGTGAGTAACTGCAATATATTTGTTGTTATTTTGTTAAAAGGTGGGTACTGCAGCCATCATGTACAGATGGCGGATGGAATTCCCATTCAAGAAGGCTCTGTTGTCCTGGACGTCTAGGCAAGTGAAGAGTATTCCCTCGTGGTGCTCACTCCTGACAAACAGGCTTTGGGATGCCAGGAGGTGTTCGCTAGAGGATGACCTGCACTTGCAGGCAAGATACTAATGTGAATGATCCAATTGAGTGATGTTGACAGTGGCAAACATGATGATGATAATGCCATTGAATGTCAAGGTAGATGGTTATAATAATATTCAGAAGCAGGCTAGATTTTACACTGACATGAAGCAAAAGCATATGCATATATGAACAGAGAAATATTTCCCTAACTCAGGAGCAACAAACCCATTTGTCACTACACCATTATTCTTCAGTCTTTAACTCTGAGATTGAATCTCATACACCAGCTACTTGCCGCATCCGTTCATTTTCACATGTACTGACGTAGAAAGTTGGTACGATTAACTTCTAAGCATTTGTCGGACAACACATCTTTAGGCTTAGTTTTACAGTCTTAAATTGTGTTGGTTTATATTGCCATTTAAAGGAAGGATTAAGAAATAAGTAAGTGTTATCTGGGTAACTGGATTAATTTAGTCAATTTTAGCAGTTTGGTATGTAATATGGCGGTAAATTAGCTTTCAATTTCCATATTGTATATCAGTTGCGAAGAGTATTGAACCCTGTAAGATAAACAGATGAATTATTATGTCAGAGTTGATTTCATATATTTTTAAACTCACATTGTAACATGCTGAATGCAATTTGAGCTGTTGTATCACAATATATTTTTTGCTTTCAAATTACCCTTCACATTTTTCAAAAACTAAATGCAGACTGTTGCCTGGTCTTTGTCAATATTTTATCCAATATTCTGAGTTGCTTTAAGTCTAACACAATCCACCTTCCAAACTTGTTCAAGCTCCACAATGGAAATTCTAGCTACTCTGTCATAGTAGGTTCCTTTTCTGAGTCAGGGTACCAATGGAAACAGTGTTCAGTATGTCACAGGTGTGAGCGCAAAGGCTTCAGCCCATGAAGTATTAAATCATCCCATATAAAAGTAAAGGTTATACTATTGGTCCAAAAACGAACCTTTATAGTAACCTGAAAATCACAAAATCCACTCTTTAATTGCAATATTTCCCTTTGAACTGATGTAATGGTCACATTTTCCAAATGTGTACGTAGGAGGGAAGCTTAGGGTTGGAAACCCTACAGAATTATTCTGCCAGCAGGAATTGTAGTTTTATTTTGGTTTACTTTAGAGATACAGCATGGAAACAGGCCTTTTGGGCCACTGAACCCACACCGACCAGCAATCACCCCATACACTAGCACTATCCAACACACTGGAGGGTGGCAAATGTTGTACCTCTTTTCAAGAAGGGCGGCAGGGAAAATGCTGGGAACTATAGGCCGGTGAGCTTAACATCTGTAGTTGGTAAGTTCCTGGTGAGTATTCTGAGGGATAGGATGTACAGGCAATTGGATGGGCAAGGGCTGATTATGGATAGTCAGCATGGTTTTGGACGTGGGAGGTCGTGTCTCACAACTCTGATTGATTATTTTGAAGACGAGTCAAAAAAGGTTGATGAAGGCAGAGCTGCATATGTCGTGTAAATGGAGTTCAGTAAGGCGTTCGACAAGGTTTCACATGGTAGGCTGTTCTGGAAGGTTAGAACAGACAGCTGAATGGATAGCAAATTAGCTCTGTGGAAGGAAACAGAGGGTAATGGTGGAAGGTTGCTTCTCAGACTGGATGCTTGTGACTAGTGGTGTGCCTCACGGTTCGGTGCTGGGCCCATTATTGTTTGTCATCTGCATCATTGATTTGAATGAGAACATACAGGGCAAGATTGGCAAGTTTGCTGATGATACAAAAGTTAGTGGTTTTACAGATAGTGAAGATGGTTGTGAATGATTGCAGCAGGAACTGGATTGATTGGCCAGGTGGGCGGAGGAATGGTTGATGGAATTTAATACAGAGGAGGTGTGAGGTGTTGCATTTTGGGACGCCAAACAAGGGCAGGACTTATACAGTTAATGGGTAGTGTTGTAGAGCAGAGGGATCTAGGAGTACAGGTGCATGATTCCTTGAAGGTCGAGTCACAGGTACAGTAGATAAGGCAGTCAAAATGGCTTTTAGCACTTTGGCCATCAGTCAAAGTGTATTGAATATAGAACTTGGGAGGTCATGTTGCAGTTGTATAAGACGTTGGTGATACCGCATTTAGAATATTGTGTTCAGTTCTGGGCTCCATGTTATAGGACATAGTCAAGCTTGAAAGGTTTCAGAAAAGATTTACGAGGATGTTGCCAGGACCAGAGGGTGCGAGCTCTAGGGAGAGGTTGAGTACGCTGGATCTCTATTCCATGGAGTGCAGGAGGATGAGGGGAGATCTTATATAGAGGTGTACAAAATCATGAGAGGAATAGATCGGATAGATGCACAGTCTCTTGCCCAGAGTAGGGGGATCGAGGACCAGAGGACATAGGTTCAAGGTGAAGGGGAAAAGATTTAATTGGAATCTGAGGGGTAACTGTCTCACACAAAGGGTGGTGGGTGTATGGAACAAGCTGCCATCGTTTATGAAACAGTTAGACAGGTACATGGATAGGACAGGTTTGGAGGGATATGGACAAAGCACAGGCAAGTGGGACCTGTGTAGCTGGGACATTGTTGACCGGTGTTGGCAAGTTGGGCCGAAGGGCCCATTTCCACACTGTATCACTCTATGACTATGACTCTAGGGACAATTTACTTTTTTTTTTACAGAAGCCAATTAACCTACAAACCTGTATGTATTTGGAGTGTGGGAGGAAACCTGAGCAGCCAGCGAAAACCCAAGCGGTCACAGGGAGAATGTACAAACTCCATATAGACAGCCCCCTTAGTTAGGATTGAACCCGGGTCTCTAGCACTAAGGCAATTCTACTCCTGCGCCTTTGTGCCACCCTTGGAGCTCTTAAGAGAAATCCACAGCCATCACTGTTCCCTTATAGTCAATGCAGAAGTGCACTGCATAAGCTTTCAGAAATGAGATGAGAGTTAAAGTGTCTTGACTCTCACATTGGTGTCCATGCACAGCATCTCCCACCCTTACATTTGTATCCAAAGGTAAGCATCATGGAAAATGAATCAGTGGAATTCCCTTCATTGATTGCTGTTCTTTTTCCAAATAGATTGCGAACTGCATCTTTGATCAGCCCATAACTCTTAGCGGCTTGAGGCTACTCATGCCATTCGTGATCAGTAAAGTTCAGTGCATGGGAATGTGCGGGTGTTGCCCAAACATGCTGAAGACCAAAGCTCCGCTCTAGGATCTTTGCTGAAGACTGTTGCACCCTGCAGACCAATACAATTTTCTCCCGTCTGTAGCTTTCTTTTCTACACTAGCATTGTGATTGCCATGAGAAAAAGAAACGTGCCAATGATGCAACACTGATATGACCTCCCACAGAAAACCATACAAAACCCCATTAGCTGCACATGTTCAGCACACCAGAAGAGGGTGACATTTTTTGGTGTGCATATCTAGTGGACTGTATCGGTTTAACATTGGCCCAAACAAAGTTAGTAGAAACACTGCAAAAAAGGAAATAGAAAAGCAAGAATGAGTAACCAATCTGAATTTAAATGGTAAAGACTTTTCTTGATCAACCTTTTTGGAGTAATTTCAAAGAGCAACCACTAGAAGAATATAGTAGGTGTAATATTTCTCATAGATTTCACATATTTCATTGATTAATACACTAAAGAACCACAATTAGAACAAGTAGAATTAGCTAGCTGGCCATAAGACAGAAAGTGGAATAAATGGGTAATCGGGAGCTATTACTGTCAGAATCGTAGTCATGCAGCACAGAAACAGGACCTTTGGCCCATCTTGCCCATGCTGACCATAATGCCCCATATATACAACCGCCTGTCTGTGATTGGCCCATATCCCTCTAAACATTTCCTATCCATGTACTTGTCCAAATGTCTTTTAAATTGTGTTAGAGTACTTGCCTCAACTACCTCCCCTGGCAGATCATTCCATACACCTAATGCTCTGTGTGAAAAAGTTGCTCCTTATGTTCCTATTAAATCTTTCCCCTCTCACCTGAAACTTATGTCTCTTGGTTTTTGATTTCCCTACTCTGCATGTAAGACTCTGTGCATTCATCCTATCTATTCTCTTCATGTTCCTGTGTGCCTCTAAAGATCACTATTCACCCCCCTGCCCTGCAAGGACTAAAGTCCAAGCATGCCCAATCCCTCGCTATAGCTCAGACATGTGCTGCCTCTGATTTTATCCTGTTCATTCCTCAATGGTCTGTTTCTTTCCTGCCTTTCCTATGATTGTGGAGCAGTTCACTTTTTTCTTTTCGGTTTAATTTCACAGTTGCATGTTTGGCTTCTTAATTGCTCTCTTGGGACTTTTCTCCTGATTGTATTTTCCATCATGCTTTCAATGTGCTTGGTGAGAATATCTTTCCTTATGTTCAGCTTTCACATGTCCTCCTCCACTAAACATCTTCTTTCCAGCACAATATCCATTTCCAAGACGATACTCAAATCTATTTTGATTATTGTTCAACATTATTGTAATACTGTTACATTTTGTTTTG
Organism: Amblyraja radiata; assembly: GCF_010909765.2. Lineage (NCBI taxonomy): Eukaryota > Metazoa > Chordata > Chondrichthyes > Rajiformes > Rajidae > Amblyraja > Amblyraja radiata. The sequence continues at coordinate 17,379,888 of NC_045978.1, read as the reverse complement.
TTTCCCAAATCAGATTTGATCCAATTTTTTACCCTGGTCTCCATCATGCTTAGCATTAAAAATGTTATTAACTCCAATACCATTTAGTAAAGATAAATATTAACCATACTTAAGCATGCTGTAGATGCACATTTACTGGATTACAAATAAGTTGTTAGTTTGAGTAAATGAGAACTGGAACTATTCACATCTCCTTTTTGATCAACTGAAACCCTTACCTGGTCAATTTCAATGATTGGATTGATCAATGCTATCTTGTCTATTTTTGGTATTGGGAGTCCCTTCTTCAGTTTTGCTTTGAAAACATTTAAACATTTAGAAAACATTAAGTACAAGAGGAGAATTATATCTTATACAACCAGACTCTGGTTTTCATATTAAAAAAGATACATATATATTAGAGGAAGTTAAACAATTAGTCTCTCGAAAAACACTTGTTACCAGCAACATGGTTATAATGTAAAGTACTCTGACCACCAGTAAACAGTGACGAGTCCCATGACATCTCATGTTATATTATTGATAAATGAATAGGGATCTATATTGTTATATCTGCAAGAATACCATTTATGTTATTTTACCATATTACATAAGTATAGTCCATGTAATAAACAGCAATTCTCCCTCACAGAACAAGGTCTAGCATTTGTAAATATGACACTGTAACTGACAAAGATAACTCAAAGTCTAATGAAATTGTCAAAGCTTTGGGAATAAACAAGATATCATGTGGGAGCGTAATAGTATAGAGCGTTAAGGTACAGAAGTGTGAAAATGCACACCTCCAGATTCAGGGACAGGTTCTTCCCAGCTGCTATCAGGAAACTGAATCATACTACCACAACTAGAGAGCAGTCCTGTACAACTATCTACCTCCACCAACTTCGGACAATTCTTGATCAGACTTTACTGGCTTTATCTTCCACTAAACGTTATTCCCTTATCATGGGCCTGCCTCTTTGTAGGGTACGTCGAACAATGACTGTTCCAGGCGTACACTGGACCTATCCCCGAACTCTACCTCCGTTACATTGACAACTGCATCGGTGCTACCTCCTGCACCCATGCAGAACTCACTGACTTCATCAACTTCATGACCAATTTCCATCCTGCACTCAAATTCACTTGGACCATCCGACATCTCCCTACCACTTCTAGATCTCACCATCTCCATCACAGGAGACAGATTATTGACCAACATCTACTACAAACCCACTGACTCCCATAGTTATCTAGACTACACTGCTTCCCATCCTGCTTCCTATAAAGACTCTATCCCCTACCCCCCAAATCCTCCGCCTATGCCGCATCTGTGCCCAGGATGAGGTTATCCATACCAGGTCATCGGAGATGTCCTCATTCTTTAGGAAACGGGGGTTCCCCTCTTTTATTATAGATGAGGCTCTCACCAGGGTTTCCTCGATATCTCACAGCTCAGCTCCCCACCCCCCCCCCCCCCATTCATAACAAGGACAGAGTCCCCATTGTCCTCACCTTCCACCCCATCAGCGGTCGCATATAGCATATAATCCTCCAACATTTTTGATACCTCCAACGGGATCCCACTGCGGGCCACATCTTCCCATCTCCACCCCTTTCTGCTTTCTGCAGACACTGTTCCCTCTGCAAATCCCTAGTTAACTTGTCCCTTCCCACCCAAAACACCCCCTCCCTAGGTACTTTCCCCGGCAACCGCAGGAGATGCAACACCTGTCCCTTTACCTCCCCCCCTCAACTCCATCCAAGGATCCCAACATTCTTTTCAGGCGAGGCAGAAGTTCACTAACACCTCCTCCAACCTCATCTACCGTATCCGCTGTTCCAGGTGTGAACTCCTGCACATCGGCGAGATCAAGCACAAGCTCAGCAATCATTCCGCTGAACACCTCCGCTAAGTCCACCTTAACCAACCTGATCTCCTAGTTGCTCAGCACTTTAACTCCCCCTCCAATTCCCAATCTGACCTTTGTGTCCTAGGCCTCCTCCAGTGTCAGAGTTAGGCCCAGCACAAATTGTAGGAACACCTCGTATTTCACTTGGGTAGCTTACATCCCAGTGGTATGAACATTGGCTTCTCTAACTTCAAATAGCTCTTGCTTTCCCTCTCTCTCCATCCCCTCCCCCTTCTCCCACCAGTCTTACTGTCTCCGACTACATTCTATCTCCGTCCCGCACACTCCCAGCATCAGTCTGAAGAAGGGTCTCGACCCAAAACATCACCCATTCCTTCTCTCCAAAGATGCTACCTGTTCCGCTGAGTTACTCCAACATTTTATGTCTACCTTCGATTTAAGCCAGCATCTGCAATTCTTTCCTGCACATTCCCTTATCACGTATCTATACACTGTAGATGGCTTGATTGTAATCATGTATTGTCTTTTCGCTGACTGGTTAGCACACAACAAAAGCTTTTCACTGTTCCTCGGTACACGTGACAATAAACTTAACTGAAACTGAGCAGCCTAGCAAGTAACATTCCATACCACATGATTGATGTGAACACTTGGTTTCACACCACAAAAATGTTCAACAATGCCCTCTGGTAACTGCATGAGAGAAGAGTGTAATGACTGGGTAGATCCAGTCCATAATGGACAGGGAGCTGGGAAGATTCGATAAATTAAAAAAATTAATCTGTAAATGGAAATTCAAAAGCTTTCTGAAAGGCATGACTGATGAAGTGAAGGTCAGTGATATATTTTTCTGGACAGAAGAAGGATCAAATAATTTCAAGAGCTGGACACTCCGTGAGTCAGAGACCAGATGATCCAACATACATATTGAGCTGAATTCAAATCACGGGGCCACATTTATGAGTTCCATTGCCAAGATAAAACCAGGTGAGTCAGTCAACAAATTTCGTATAAGGTTTAGAATGCAGTTAGGAAGTACAAATTCAAAGTAGTAGATGGAGAGTAATTGACAATTGTTTGGGATTCAGCACACCTGCAACTGCAGAAAGCTTGGATTTGGAAAAATGAGTTCATGATAGTACAGGACGTAAAGGCATCCACAGCATTGAGTTTGGAAGACGTGAGGAATTAAATTAATCTCAGTAGAAATAAAAACATGGAGAATTGAAAGCAAAATGCAGAATTAAAAAGCTCTCCAGTAAGAAGCAAGGATCAGTCCCCATCAGCATTGAACACATCACCGGGGTTTGAAAACCAGGCACATATCCACGAGATGTCACTGTTAGTTGCAGTGTCATTACCAATGGTTGTGGCCTGTCATTCAGTGCTCTATGCCAACTAAAATCCTAGTCTGTTAATCAGACTGATCTCAGGGAGAGAAGCCTGTTAATTGAACAAGATAGGCACACTGTGAAGTCACAACTCCACTCCTTCATGTCAGAATTTCCTGTCTGAAGTGATTATTTCTATCCAGTCAACAGTTACATTGGTCCAAAGAACAACTCAACTGGAGGATTTGCAATTTTAGGCAGGCATACCATTTATTTTCGGAATCACAATCTTCTGTAGCCCCAATTTCAAAGCTGTTTCCATTGGCTTTACCTGGGAGCAAATTATAATAAAAATTAATGTAACATTTTTTTAATCTTTAAGCTTTATATTTTCCAAAAATTAAAGTAAAATTTTTATCTTTAAGCTTTATATTGTTACTTTAAGACTAAGTTGTAAGACTAAAATAAATAGTCACATGGTTTACTCACAGAAGTGATTAAAAAATATATAATCAGCAATTATATATTAATATGTAAAGTTAATAAGCAGTAATTAACCATATCACTTTTAAAGTGACTATGCACACTTACTGGAATGGTTCCCACTTTAGACTCTTCCAATACCAAGTCCACACTAATTTCAAAGTTAGAAAGATATTTAAGAATTCAATTTGACACAAATAAATTGCAAAATGTTAAACTATTGCAGAAAAATTTTCTTTAGAAAATTATAATGTAACTTTAATGGCTTGCACAATAAAATGGTTGCGCATTTGTTTAGGCAAACACTATTTTTGAACATGAATGCCTAATGTCTCCTCCAGGGAGGAACTTATCAATACTCTATTAAGTTGTAAAGGCAGAAGCCAAAATCAAAGATCTTGGTAAACTTAACTCTTCAAGAATTGAAGGGTAATACCCAGAATTCTTTTTTTAAAGGTTGTCAGAAGAGTGGGCGCGGTGGGTGGCGCAGAGGTAGAGCTGTTGCTTTACAGCACCCGAGACCCGGGTTTGATCCCACCTACGTGTACTGTCTGTACAGAGTTTGTACACTCTCCCAGTGAACGCATGGGTTTTCTCCGAGATGTTCGGCTTCCTCCCACACTCCAAAGACATACAAGTTTGTAGATTAATTGGCTTGGTATAAGTGTAAATTGCCCGTAGCTTGTGTAGGATAGTGTTAATGTGTGGAGATTACTGGTCAGCGTGGTCTCCATGGGCTAAAGGACCTGTTTCCATGCTGTATCTCTAAAGCTAAAAAACTAATAGAAACTGCTCATTAAATAGACACGTGATGCAGAATTGAGTAGCGGATAAGGAAGTAGACACAATGCATGCTTTGCTTTGCATGCATCCATAGCCATGCAGTCGAAAATATCAAGAGCGGAACTCGCTATCAAAACATGGAGGGGACGGGGGACACAATTTTTTGGCGGCCACGCGCGCATGCGCACACTCACACACACACACGCGCGCGAGGCTTCGGAGGCTCAATCCAGCGCTAAAAGCGGAGATTTTAAAATTGGGATCACAAAAACTTGGGGGGAGATGTCCCCCACCTCTCAAAACATGGGGGGGACATGTCCCCTCTGGCCCCCCCGGGTTTTCCGCCCCTGGAAAACATCATGTACAATTGAACAGTCCTTGCATTCTTTTGCACCTCTTTTCCTTCATTGTGCCTTGCGCAGAGGAAGTCAAGTAGGTCACATGCTGCAGGAGAGTCAGGATGGATATAATCTGGGGAGTAGGAGGGATGCTGTAGCTTTATGCTGGGATATCCTTGTGCATGAACAAGTCATACATCCAGAGGTCCAAGAAGCATTCTGTTATTTAGGAAAAGCATAACTTTTTAAATATATATTATTCCAACATGTTACACACAAATTATAATATGTAATAAAATGTCTAAATATTTTATGCCAATGGTCTTGTCTGTTGCAAATTATACGTATGACCTCAAAGATTGGACTATACCTTCATACCCAATATCAAAATGATAGGGGCACACAGGTTATGAAAATAGACTAGCACTCATTATTAACACATTAGGCCTGCAGCAAATGGTTTGATGATCAATGGGAGAGGCACTGCAAAATCCAAGATTAAGTCCTGTTTCTACACCAAACATGTTCTACATTGTGTTGGAATCACACAACGCAAAGAAAAGCAGGACTGGTTAAAATCACAATAAGTAACACAAAGCTGCTTGATATCTCCATCTCCATGGGGTGGGGGGAGGTGTGTATGTGGGTGCGAGTGGTGTAGGAGGGATGGGAGGAGGGATGTGCCAGAAGGCGGTGTGGGGGAGGATGTATGTGGACGGGGGGGATTGTGTGTAGGCAGGGGGGTGTGCGGGCAGAGGGGTAATAGGGGGAGGGGTGTGTGAGCAGGGTGAGGGGTGTGTGGAGGCAGGGGGGTGGTTGTGGGGGCGGGGGGCTTGTGGGGGCAGAGGGACTGTGGCGGTGGGGGGGGGGGGTGTGGGGTTGCTGCTTGGGGCGGGGCTGCTGTTTGGGGCGGGGCTGCTTGGGTACTTGGGGCGGGGCTGCTTGGGGCGGGGCTGGGCTGCTTCCGGTCCCTCCAAAAGTCCGGTTGGAAACCTCCGCAAGCCACTCTCACTCCAGTAAAGACGCGATGGGGCAGGAAGGGGGCGGACCATCCCGGAGAGTGACAGGGGAAGAAACTAATCCACGCGGCGCCGACTGGCAGAAGAAGAGATCAATCTGCGCACAACGTTTTTTAAGATTTTTAAACCTCTTTTACGACTTTCAACTGATCGGAACATAACTTGTTGGAATCGCAGTGCAGGAGAACAGAGAGTGCACTGGCGAAAAATCGCAGCACTTTCGCGAACAGTTTTTGCGCAGATAGAAAGACTGCCAAACTGGAAGATAACAAGATCAGAGTTTTAGTTATGTGTAGAGAAAGATAGAGATAGAATAGATGGATAGATATAGATAGATAGAGATCATTGCAGCAACATTGACCCTTACTCAGAATCCTAGATATACCCATCTCATAGCTTTGTGGCAGTAACTTTTTCATGTGATCGACAACAGTTCAAGACCACAACTCATCACCACTTTCTTCAGGAAGGAGGAATTGACAATATATATTACAAACAACCGTTGAGATACTACATGGTTATTTAAAGGCATTATTTAATCCACATAAGAAATTTTAAGGGAGTATCTATTCTAATTGATTGAACAAATGTCAGAGAATAAACAATTTGATCTCCTCCAGTAAATTTATCATATCTTTCATTCAGTTCATTGGGATAATTGGAACTGAACCTTTTGAAAACAAATAGATGCTTGAAGTTGTCTGAAACATGCCTCACCACTGAGGCAAAAAAAAAAAGCAGAAAAAATATTTACCTTTATTGTTGTTTGTCTACAATTACACATATTTTGTGGCTTGAATTTGGTGTCAACTTGAATATCTAAAATAATAAAGCTAGGATCTGTTGACAGATAAAGAAAATATGTTTTTCCGCTTTACTTCTTACCTGCTGAGAGATACTGATCCATGCAGTTTTCCATATGAAGTGTACACCTGCCCACTCACACTGGCTGTCTGCGGTTGACATAAATTTTATTAAAACAATACCAGAACATGATTCTTACCTACAGGAAAAATAATGTTATTACCCCAGCCTTTTTCTTTTTTTAAATGAACACTGGTATATTGAATGTAAAGATCTAGTAAGAAAGGCACTTACAATACCCAAAAGGAATAGCTCTGCTAAGGAATTGTTCGGCAAGATTACAAATACTTCGGCTGCAGTAAATACATCAGAAGAGAATTTTCCTGGGACAAGCTTCACAATTGGTTGTTTTGTAGCACTCATCACAACTTTCATCAGTAAGTTGGGGTACTCCTTTGCAACCTGGATGGGGTCAAGGACATTTTATAATGGACTGTCAGGAGACATTAGAATTATTATTAAACCCATTCACTCATTATCCCCAAAGTTTGACTAAAAGCACGTCAGTTCATTTCCCTTTTGAAATTTCAAACCAGTTCCAATTTATAAAGTGTATATTTATTTTTCTTAATGAATATTTATGAATCTGATATGTATTTTTAATAATGGTCTGACTCTAATTCTGTAATTAGAATCAGAACATCATTGCATGATTAGAGCATTCAATTTGTTTTAACAGTAGAATTGACTTTAACTTTTAGATGACCAATCAATAGAGCATGTCAATACATCACATATAATGGCACGTTCTGTCAAAGAAGCGGCCGCAGTTTTAATGAATTGGCTTACTGTTTTTAGCCAAGAGTCATGAAGCATCAAGTGACCACCCTAATGTAGCTTAGTCAATTAAAAATTTCCAATTCAGGCTGACCTGGCTGCCTTTGAAATGCAAATAGAGAGTAAATCATAATTGTCAAGGATTTGACTCGTAGCACAGCTGAGACCAAAATAAGAATTTACTGTGTGGAGAGATTGTGACCCGTGCAAGAATCAATTAGTTCAAAGTTAAAATGACCATCAGTCCTAAAATGGCCACTGACAACATTTGAGGCTAATATAGTTCCAGAAATGAAAATTGACTCAAAAAAGTTCACATAAACTCACATTGAAAGGAAGAAATGTTAATCTATCATTGGCAGTATTATCTGAGGGAGGATAGTTGCCCAGGTCATAAGGGATGTCTCTCCTCTCTTTGATTAGAGATCGTTATTTGTCCTCAGCTCACAAGGAAATCTAATTGTCTCATCCAAACAATTGTATCTCCAATGATGCAGCATCTCTAAAACATTTCTATGCTCCAATTTTGAATGGGATTGAACCTGTAACATTATAAATCATGGGCATAAATGCGACACACTGGCCAATCTATCACAACAATTTCTGGCGTGTAATTAACTGGATTAATCAAAGAAGGGTCTTGACCCGAAACGTCGTCCATTTCTTCTCTCCAGAGATGCTGCCTGTCCCGCTGAGTTACTCCAGCTTTTTGTGTCTATCTTCTGTCTAAAGCAGTATCTGCAGCTACTTCCCACACAACTAGATTTTAATGTTAATTTACAATAATATTTTGAGCAATAAATTTCTGAAATGTTACAACTTGACTAATGTTGACTTTTGTCAAAGTTACTATTTCAAATTGGGAGTAACTTAAAATATTTCATAATTTTACAGGGATCGATGCAACGCCAATGTTACCGACTTAAGAAGAAAGCACATTTTAACCATTGCAAAAGGATGGCAAGAGAATCATCAATGTTAGTATTTTTTAATTCTCTTTGTTAATTTATCATTGAAAGGTGAGGGGCAAAGTAAAAGTGGAAAAAAGTGCTTAATATAGAAACTGCTTAAATTATTTGCACTCTAATAGTTTAAATGGGATTCTTACATCCAGAAAAATGGGTTACAGTATGATGTATTTGAATAGATGTAAAGTTAAATAATTCACATAACCGGTCACATAAATTGATATTTAATACCTCAGGTAACAGAAAATTCAAACTGGATGTGTTCAACTGAAATGGTATATCTTTTGGAATCTGAAATGAGATGGAAAAATGTTATCTCCACATGAAGTTATCAAACCTGACTGAGCATTCTTAAGGTATTCATTTTTGTAATGATACAATCAGTTTTTTCAACAGCAAATTTTTAATCAATTATTAAAATAGATAGAACATTCCTTTTTAAGCTAAGTGATATTGTGGTTGTAACTAACTGAGGACATGTAACATTAAGATGATCCTGGCACTTTGGTTTGATGGTACATTTGGCCCTTCGAGCCAGCACCGCCATTCAATGTGATCATGACTGATCATCCCCAATCAGTACCCCGTTCCAGCAATTTCTCACCTACTCCATCAGTCTGAAAAAAAGGTCTTGGACCTGAATGTCATCTGTCCATTCCCTCCATAGATGCTGCCTGACCTGCGGCATGACAATAATAATAAACTAATCTACACTAAAACATCATCTATGTTTTTCTTCATAAATAATGCAGGGATTATGGACTGGACAATAATCAGGGCTGTTGATAGATTAGCAAAAGTTATTTCTAACTATTTTGAGAAGAATTAACAAAAGTCATTTGAATAACGGAACACATGCCAAAGATGATTCATGGATTAACATTTCAACTTGTTTTTCGTGTTTGTGAGTGGCTACCCAGAGTGTTTTTTCTTCCCGTCAGTCTAATTTGGAGACATGATTTACTTACCATGTCATTTGTGATATTGAATTGCAATGCTCCAGCAACAAAGTATGCAAAGCCTCCAGTGTTAACAGAGTATTCAGACAGTCCAACGACTAACATTTGATTTGTGGTGTTTGAGAGATTAAACAATTGCGCAGTAAACGGAGCCTCCATGTGATGTTGAACATCATATAATTCTCCCTAAACGAGATTTGAAAAAGTTATTAGTCACTATTAAATGGAATTAATATAGATTCAATAAAGAAGTGCGGAAGAAAGAATAAAGTGGGTAAAATAGCATCTATCAACTAATTGAGTCCTCTGGGCAATTGCAATCGTACATATAAAATATATTACAAGGGAACACAAACTGTTTCCATATTGCTCAATGCAATTGGCAGAATACCTTCAAATTTATCTTTAATCACTAGAGATCGAGGTGTATTAACTATTCAATACATGTTCAATTCCAATCTACTTTTGTTATTATAATTTGTACGGTCTGACCTGCTGAGTACTTCCCAGTAAAACATACAATCCAACATTCCATACTATACAACCTTGGCAACACATTACAGAGATAAAGAAACTTAATCTGTTTTTAACTGCACTTATCTGATATTATTTTACCAGAGGTAAGATTTCACTTTGTCCAACCCATCACCCTCCTCACATTCTCTACTACCTCGACTAATGTGTTGATCCTTCCACAACTCCTTGGTTCAATTATCCCTTCCCATCCAACCTACCCCCTCACCAGGTATTTTCTCATCCCCTCTTTCTATCCCATGCACCCCACCCTCATCTGGTGCGCTACCATTTTTCTTCACCAAGCAATTGGTAATTATAGAGACATAATATATGTATTTTCCTGACAAGGATTTTTCCAGTGAAATGGTAATACAACAATGTTCAAGTTTGTGGAAGAGCTCGATTACTTTAAAATTGCTGTGGATCTATTCAGCATTATGCTGAGACAGTGCCTACTGGTGCACATCATCAATGACCTTGCCTTAGCAGGCGGACACCTCATTTATTACAGAGTGTCTGTGCTACAATGATTACATGATGTTTGTCTACCAATGCCTTCAATTCCTGTAGAAAATTAGTGCTTGGAGGTGATAGAACATTTCTCTTTCTTTCCCCCAAAACAATTATTTTTTTCCAAGGAAAAAATATTGACGATCTTCAGGAATGAGACTCCATTGCTAACCTGGAGTCCTTAGCAAGAGACATTTGTGTTAGTATCCTGGGGGCTAATTTCATACAACACATATTCTTCATGCCAGATCCATTCTAAGCCTATGGTTAACACTCGATTTGTGTTTCCGCAGTTTTGGTTGTGGATGATACACTCTGTAAAGCCAAGAGCTGCCAACTGCCACTTACTATTTCTCAGCCCTTTCATGTGAGGTCCTCATGCCAGTAATTATTCTCTCATTTTAATGATTTATTGATACCCAGGTTGAGCCCACAAACTCAACTCATTAATGGCTATTTTAGATGAGCAAATATCTCTGCTGAAAAAAGGCAGATTAAATACTAATCAAAATAAACTTAATTGGGTTTTGAAATGCAAGCCTGGAAAACCAGAACAATACTCCTCAGAAAAAAAATTCACTTATCAATATATGACAACTGTACCTTTATGGGGAAATCAATGAAATCAGTTGTGATCTCCGGTTCTCCAACCAAAGAATAATCAAATTCTACATACTTGTCCAATTGCCATGAAACTGTGAACAAAACAATAGAAACAGTAAGGTACACAAAAATGCTGGAGAAACTCAGCGGGTGCAGCAGCATCTATGGAGCGAAGGAAATGGGCAACGTTTCAGGCCGAAACCCTTCTTCAGACTGATAGGGGGTGGCGGGGAGAAGGAAGGAAAAAGGAGGAGGAGGAGCCCGAGGGCTGAGGGATGGGAGGAGACAGCCCGAGGGTTGAGGAAGGGGAGGAGACAGCAAGGGCTAACAAAATTGGGAGAATTCAATGTTCATTCCCGCAGGATGCAGACTCCCCAAGCGGAATATGAGGTGCTGTTCCTCCAATTTCTGGTGTTGCTCACTCTGGCCAGGGAGTTGACCCAGGACAGAGAGGTCGGACGGGGAATGGGAGGGGGAGTTGAAGTGCTGAGCCACCGGGAGGTCAGGTAGGTTCTTGCGGACCGAGTGGAAGTGTTCGGCGAAACGATCGCCCAACCTCCGCTTAGTTTCACCGATGTAGATCAGCTGACATCTAGAGCAGCGGATGCAGTAGGTGAGGTTGGAGGAGATACAGGTAAACCTCTGTCGCACCTGGAATGACTGCTTGGGTCCTTGAATGGAGTCGAGGGGGAGGTAAAGGGACAGGTGTTGCATTTCTTGCGGTTGCAACGGAAAGTGCCCGGGGAGGGGGTGGTACGGGAGGGAAGGGAAGAATTGACAAGGGAGTTGCGGAGGGAGCGGTCTTTGCGGAAGGCAGACATGGGGGGAGATGGGAAGAAAGAAACAGTAACGTCCACAGAAGACACAAACGCCATGAGTAAATATTTCCCGCTGACGTTTTATGCTAACGAATACTTACCTCTCAGAGTCTGGATGACATCTTCAAGCTTTCCAACTCTATCTCTAAATTCAGAACATAACTGTATGATAAATATAACAAATAATTAAAATGTTAACAAGAAAAGTACATTGAAAACTAAACAAGAAAAGCACATTTTACTTTTTCAGACGCATTATTGAATCAGTTAAGTATGTGTGTTGAACTTAGTTTTAGTTTTTGAAACTGAGCATAGCCCATCGGCCCACACTAACAAATGATCACCCGTAAACTAGTTCTCTCCGACACACCCGGGACAATTTACAGAAGCCAATTAACCTACAAACAAGCATGTCTTTGGAATGTGGAAAGAAACTGGATCACCCGGATGAAACCCACATGGTCTCAAGGAGAATGTACAAACTCCGTACAGGCAGAACCTCTACCACTGCGTAAAAGCCCCGTCCCACGGTACAAGTTCATTCCAAGAGCTCTCCCGAGTTTGCCCTGATTCGAACTCGGAGATTTACGTTAATGGCCACTCGTCGGTACTCGGGGCTCTCGTGGACATTTTTCAACATGTTGAAAAAGCTTCACAAGTCTTCCTGTGCTTACCTGCCGTTAGCGAGTCTTCCCGAGTGTTTCATTATGTTCTGGCTCTTTCTGGACTATACATAATGGACGATTAAAGCAGTCTTGCTTACTAGATCTTTATTGTCTTTGTGCAGTCATCATCCGAACTGTGTCACGAGCCCGGTGTCACCTCTAAAACAGTCCCCCGTACAACAGTACTTAAATAAACAATCCTATTGTTACACCGAGTACCTGCCGTTAGCGTTACAAGCCGCTAAGAGACGTCCCCGAGCTCCGACGTATCCGCTACGTTCATTCTCCGTGCTTACCACGAGTTTGATTTTTTTTAAACTCGGGAGAGCTCTTGGAATGAACTCGTACCGTGGGACAGGGCTTTAACTGTGCCGCCACACTTCATGGCTATTGACTGATATCTGAATATTCAAATAGTCATTCAGCATTCATAGTCTAAAGCATACAACTTAGGGGGAGGAGAGCATTGTCTGTGTTTCTGCTGTTTTTCCATCAGCTTCATGTTCCAAACAAGTCTTCAGGTTCACAATAATTGCCAAGATTCCACATAAACACAATGAAACATTTTTTATTATAACCTTACAGTTTTATAAGGTTGTAAAATGTTAAAATAAGGTTTTAATGATAAACATTGTGCAATTTGTACATCAGAGCACCCTGAAACCTTGGCGTTGCAGATTTAAGCAAATTTGCATTTCTACTTTTTGATTACTCTGAGTAATTTTACAGTTCTCCACATTATGTTCCATTCCTAGCATTATTGTCTACTTGTAACTCATTTTAGGAGATCCGAAAATTCCTTCCTCCCATTTTACTGTCATATAGAGAAACATAGTGCATAATCATTTTCTGGTAGATTCTGCTACAGCCTCTGGATTAGTCTAGGAAGAAAATCATTAACCAAAAACAAAATTAATGGGAGCCATAGGGTACTTGATCCCACAAGCCTGCCTCACTGCTTAATATGATCATGGATAATCTATGCTAGCTTCAACTCCTCTACTATGCCAGATCCTCTCAGTTTCTCAATCTTTCAAATATTTACCTATCTCCAACTTAAATATATCTAATGCCTCCACCGCCCTCAGGGCAGATGGACCCAGAGTTTTACAGATTATTTTGTAGCTGTGTCCACTTGTTCATGATTCTCCCATTCGTGGAAATAATATTTATCCCTTCAAGTCCCCAAAGAATCTTATATGTTTGGATAATTTCACTCCTCATTTTTCAAAACTCCAAACCCAAAGTATTTAGTATTTCTTGATAGGACAAGCCTCTCATCCCAGGATTTAGCCTGATAAACCTCTCTTCAACTGCCTCCATTGCTACAATATCCTTTCAGGCAAGAGGCCCAGAACCGTGCACAGTATTCCAGCTGTGGGCTTACTAACACTCAGCACAACTGCAACAAAACTTTCCTGTTCTTGAACACCAATCCCTTTGTAATAAATGTTGTTTGCCTTCTCAACTACCCGTTAGGTCTGCTTGCTAACCTCATGATTTGTGCACTCAATTGAAGTACAAAATTAAATATCTTTATCATGAAAAATAATTCATTTTTCAATGATATACATTGTCTCCAATTTACCTGAATTTACCTTTACAATTTTTTAGAATTTTACAGCTTTGATCTTGTTAACATCCAAAACTAGGAACTGAGCTAAATCAGGGGAGGTGGAATGTTTGGCTTAATCAATAATACTTGTGTAGGCCAAACATAATCCGAGAAAATATATCGCCCATTTTACAAGGCTCCTAATCTCCTTCACCATTTATGATTATGGAAAAGAAAATCACATTTGACAAAGACAGTTTATAAGCATAAGAAGGAATTCTGGCACTTCTTAAGCTAATTGGGATCTAACTTTACTCAATTTAAACCCAGCAAATTGAAGCCTAGCCACCAGAAATTTGTCTATTACTAAATCAGGAAAACATCATCAAATGGCCATCAGGAAAGATAACCTATCAATCCTCCATGCTCTGGCCCGCACTGGATGAATAAGGGCAATTGGCTAATTACATGCAAACACTGTAGATGATTGTTATTGTCGATAGCAAATAAGGCCTTGTAATTGCCATGTATACCACAAGCTTGTCCCTTAGTAACAAAGCCACCATTCTGTATACCACCATCACCCAATCCCAGATTTTTGCTCCAGATTGCAGCATCTGCAGTCTTTTGTGTCTCCTGCCTATATTCATTTCTTATTGCATACACCAGTGTATGAATAGAATAGAATAGTTTCTTTATTGTCATTGTAACATGAACCATGTACAACGAAATTTAAAAATGTCAGCCAGTCAGTGCACCATTCAAACATTTCTATAAAATAACGATACATACAAGGTAAAATATTAAAAAAAGATAAACAACTAAAATAAATATGATGAAGATAACACGCGTAAACACCCAACCCTACATCCTTCTGTCGATTTCACAGTGTACCACAGTCCCTTAGTATGTATCGCTCCTGCGTTCCTTGGCGGCTACATTTAGTGCCTTTATAGCAGTGGGGTAAAAACTGTTTTTAAGTCTGTTTGTCCTTGTCCTTGTAGATCTGTACCGTCTGCCTGACGGCAACAGTTCAAACAGGGTGTGTCCGGGGTGGGAAATATCCTTTATAATACTCTGGGATTTTTTGATGCAGCGGGAACTGTGTAAGTCCTTTAAGGTAAGGAGAGGGCAGCCGACAATCCTCTGGGCGTTGTCAATGGCCCTCTGGAGCGATTTCCTCTGAGCCGCTGTGCAGCTGGTGTACCACACGCATACACAGTATGTTAGGATGCTCTCAATGGAGCACCTATAAAAGGACAGCAGCAGTCTCTGAGTGATGTTATTCTTCCTGAGCACCCTCAGGAAGTGCAGTCTCTGCTGGACCTTTTTCAGCAGCGCAGAGGTGTTCACGCTCCATGTCAGGTCCTCCTCAATATGGATTCCCAGGAAGCGGAAATCCGCCACCCTCTCCACACAGTCCCCTCTGATAATTAATGGTACCATGTCCGTTTTATTCTTCCTGAAGTCTATTATTATTTCCTTTGTCTTTAAGGTGTTGAGGAGCAGGTTATTTTCTCCACACCACACTGTCAGCTGCTCCGCCTCATCCCGGTAGGCGCACTCGTCCCCCCCGGAGATGAGTCCCACCACCGTAGTGTCATCCGCAAATTTGATAATGGTGTTGCTATGGTGGGCGGGGGTGCAGTCATGTGTGTAGATGGTGTAGAGCAGGGGGCTCAGCACGCAGCCCTGTGGAGAGCCGGTACTGAGGCTGAGGGCCGTGGATGTGTGATGGCCCACTCTGATTCTCTGGCTGCGACCTGACAGGAAGCTATTTATCCACATGCAGGTGGAGTGTGGAAGTCCCAAGTCCCCCAGTTTGTCCACCAGTTTGTGGGGAAGGATGGTATTAAAAGCAGAGTTGTAGTCCACAAAGAGCATCCGCACGTAGCTCCCCCGCTGCTCCAGGTGGGACAGTGCAGCATGGAGAGCTGTGGCTACAGCGTCCTCTGTAGATCTATTCGCTCTGTACGCAAACTGGTGGGGGTCAAAGCTTCGGGGCAGGAGTGATGTGATATGACCTCGGACCAGTTTTTCAAAACACTTCATCACCACTGGTGTGAGTGCGACTGGCCGGTAGTCGTTGAGGCTGGAAATGTGGGTTTTTTTGGGCAAGGGGACTATGGTTGCAGACTTCAGACAGGGTGGAACAGTGGACTGGGCCAGATACTGGTTGAAAATCCTCGTACAGACTCCAGCCAGCTGGTCTGCGCAGTCCTTCAGCACGCGTCCAGAGACACCGTCGGGTCCAGTAGCCTTCCTTGGATTGATGGCCCGCAGCGTGCGCCTCACCTCATGCTCCTCTATCTTGAGGGTTAGGCTGCTGTGGACCATGTGGTGTGATGTGGCTGTCTCGGGTGGCTCCACTTCAAAGCGAGCAAAGAAGAGGTTCAGCTCCTCTGCCAAAGAGGCGTCACCTTCAGCAGCTCCAAGGTTGGTCTTGTAGTTGGTGAGATACTGGATCCCCTGCCACACTTGCCTGCTGTTGTTACTGTCCAGGTGGTCCTCTATCTTCCTCCTGTAGTCTGATTTGGCCTCTCTGATGCCTCTCTTCAGGTTAGCTCGGGCCGTGCTGTATAAAGCCCTATCGCCAGACCTAAAAGCGGTGTTCCTCTCTTTTAACAGCCGCTGGACCTCCCGGGTCATCCAGGGCTTCTGGTTGGGGTAGACCCGGATGCGTTTGTCCACTGTGACCGTGTCCATGCAGTTTTTAATGTAACACAGTACACTGTCTGTGAACACCTCCAGGTCCCGGTGTTCAAACACATCCCAGTTGGTCCTGTCGAAGCAGTCCTGCAGCTGCTGAGATGCACCATCAGGCCAGGTTGTGATGGTCTTTGTGATGGCAGGAGCGGTTTTCCTGAGGGGGGCATATGCAGGAATTAAAAGCAGGGACATATGGTCCGACTGACCCAGGTGTGGTAGTGGTCTAGCCATGTAGCCCAGCTTGATGTTGGAGTAGACCTTGTCCAGTGTGTTAGCTCCTCTTGTAGCACATTTAACATGCTGGTAGAATTTGGGGAGCATTTTCTTCAAGTCCGCGTGATTAAAGTCCCCTGCTATGATGTGAACACCGTCAGGATATATGCTCTGTTGACTGCTAGTGCTACCATACAAATGTCTGATAGCCGAGTTAGCATTAGCATCCGGTGGTATGTACACAGCAGTTATCATGACAACAGTAAACTCTCTAGGGAGATAAATGGGCCTGCATTTAAGAGTCACATACTCCAGGTTCGGGGAGCAGTGACTGTCCACAATCACTGTGTTTGTACACCAGGTGTTGTTCACGTACACACAGAGCCTTCCACCTCTGCTCTTACCAGAGTCTCTTGTCCTGTCATGACGCTGTGCTGTGTAGCCTGCTAGCTCGATAGCAGTGTCCGGAATGAAAGAATGAAGCCAGGTCTCCGTGATCAACAGGATACAGCTGTCCTTCACGGCGTTGTTAGCTGCAGTTTGTAGCCTCAGTTCATCCATCTTGTTAGCGAGGGATCTGGCGTTCGTGAGAAACAGGCTGGGAAGCGGTGGTTTCAGTGGCTGCCTCCGTAGCCGAGCCAGCGCGCTGGCCCTGCCGCCTCGCTTTTGCCTTCTCTCTCTGCGCCGTCTTCACCTCCTCCCCGCGGAGATGGTGATCCACAGAGTGTCGGGGCTCCTCGCTATGTCCGCCGGGATCTTATATGAGCGGACAAACTCGGCGGTAACCCCCCGTTCGCGACCGGCTCGACCGGCTCCAATCCTAAGAAGATCCTGCCGGCCGTAGACGTTGTTCGCCCGACAGTAAGTACACAGGGCACAAAACAACACGCACACATACACAAAAAACACGAAGCACTGACCGGGAGGACATCGAGCCGCTGCAACTGTGTGAGCCGCCATGAACAACGACAACAGCTGGTGACAAATAACTATAATTGTTTCTTCAAATACGATTGGTACGATTAGAAAACAAAGGATCTCTGAGCTTACCTGCTTGGGAATAATTTGTCGAATCAGATCTTTCACTTTATCAAGGAACATCTTGTAAAACCAACTTTAAAAGAAAACATGCTGGTATTACTAAGAGTAAAATGGTCCAGGTTATAATATTGTAGATTTAACAGAAAGATTGGCATTGTACCATTGCTAAAATGTGTCTTTAGATTGCAGTAAAATTGTTTGTTATCTCCCAAAGTAAGACTCATTGCCCAGTTTTTCAGTAGACAAAAGTGTTCCCAGATACTTTCACTGACTTCAGTTGAAGTATATGCTAGAGGGAGTGAGTTCCAGAGTAAAGCAAAGACATAACTACTAAATTCGAGGATTGGCAAAGAGCAATGCGGAGATCCTGTTGATTTGGAGGATTTATAGAAATAGGAAGAAGTGAGACTTTTCAAGGATTTTGAAACATCAATGAGAATTTAATAATGAAGCCATTGTTAGAGGGTAGTGAGGGGAGCAGAGAGGATCATTGGTGTCTCGCTACCCTCGGTACAACAACTGTTCCAGAGCCGCTGCCTGAAAAAAGCTCTGAGCATAGCAAAGGATAGATTGCACCCACTCCACACACATCTAGATCTCCTGCCATCAGGAAAGAGATACCGCAGCATCAAAGCCCGGACAACCAGACTGCTAAACAGCTTCCTTCCACAGGCTGTGAGGCTGCTAAACAGTCATTCCACCTGATTCTGCTGCTTTTGCACTGAGAATTTAATAACTGGCACTGAGTAATAACTCTGGCACTCAGCTGCCCTGGACATTTTATGACTTTTTTTTTTTAATTGTATTTTAATGTTGCTTTTTTACCTGCACTTTTTTTTAAACTATTCGTACTGTTTTTATCAGGAACTGGATTGTTTTTATTTATGTGTGAAATGTTTAAGTTTTTATGTGCGATGCTCCGGTATTCCCTGAGAAACGTCTTCTCATTTTGCACTGTACAATTTGTTGCTTTGCATGATGACAATAAAGGATGATGATGGTTGCTGAACCAGGAACTAACACCTGGGCGGTGGCAGAGGGCAGGAGCAGTATTACTATGTTATGGAATGCAATTGTACATTCTGTTCATAAACAGACATGATGGTCAATGATCACCATTCTAAGATGTTTTAGACACCCTCCACATTCATCTCAGTTACCTGTTGAAATGCAGGCTACTTTCTTCATTTGCTTATTTGAACTTTTGTAAGGAAAGTTAACATAAACTGAATTCTAGGGAGAATTAAATATCTCAATTCATACATAGATTACTACACCCTTAGCATGATTATATGTGATCTGTATCACATAATTCTAGTGACACATCATGGGTGAACATTTTATTGACCGATCTTTGAATATCTAACTAACACTTTTTGATTCTTGCCCTTGATCGGTATCCTGATCATGGCCAGATATCCCTTTGATCCAACCTGTGTAACATTCTTTCAAGGTAATTTATAACCAACAAGCTTTAGATGTGTTTCTAAAGTTTCTAAAGTTATCACATCTCCCCACATTTCTAGAGAAATTGCTTGAGGGGAAAAACCAGTTGCTCTTGACATCTCTGAAAACATTTGAGAAGGTCAATAAAATCCTTTTTAGTCCATTCATCCAGCTAACCTACTTATTCTCAACAAAACTGCAGGCAGTAGAATCAACCACCATACAGATCATTTTAAGAGGTTATAAAAGTGAGAGGAATTTGGGATACCCTTGTCAAATTTGTCTGCCAGTAGAAATTCCTCACCATCTTATGTTTGTTTAATGATGACAAGGAACCCATGATCTTAATGAATGGGTTCGCAACATATACAGTTTCAGTGCAATTTCAGTTTTAGTTTTGCATCACCAGCCTAATTTGTTTCTCAATCTTTCTCACCTTAATACCTCAACTCTAGCCTGACTGGAAGAGATTTGTATGTCATTGATAGAGGGCAGATGAGGGAGATCAGTCAGGACTTTATTCATTGGAATATCTCAGTTTATAAGCAAAAAGGCATGGATGATGGGAAACAACTTCTTTATTTCACAAGTTCAAGTTTAAGTTACATTTTTATTGTCACATGCACCGATTGGTACAGTGAGATTTGAGTTACCATATAACCATACGATAAAAAGAACACAATACACAATAGAATTTAACATGAACATCCTCCACAGCGGAATCAACATTTCCCACTGTGAGGGAAGGCAATAAAGTTCAGTACTTTTCTTCTTTGTTCACCCACGGTCGGGGTCATTGAACCCTCTGCAGTCACCGCTATGGGTGGCCCGATGTTTAGGCCCTCTTTCCGGGATGATCGGAGCTCCGGCGTCGGAACAGAAGAACACTCTCAGTGGCATGGAGTTTCCGAATCGGCCACTTCTTACCGGAGATTGCGGCTTCCGAAGTCCACAGGCCGAGCTGGGCGGACGGAGATTTAACACTGGCGACCCTCGGCAAAGGATCCCAGGACTCCGCAATGTCAGTCAGCGCCGCCCGCGTCTGGAAGTTCCGCAAACCACAGCTCCACTATGTTAAAGCAGCAGGCCCAACACTCCAGACCTTCAACAGACGATCCCCGGTTATGCATCGTCCCGCTCTGCGATGGACTTCAGTGCTGCACCGCTGCTGAAGCTCTGGACGGTCTCCGGCAGGAAAGGCCACGGCAATCCAGATGGTAGGCCGCATCCAGATGGAGGGGGTGATGATGTAATTCGGAGAAAAGTCACATTTCCGACCAGGTAATGACTGGGAAACGGTTTCCCCTCTTCCCCTCCTCCCACCCCCACATAAAAAAGACTAAGATATCTTTAAAACATATTACTGACACATTAAAAAATAAAAAAAGGGTGAAGTGATGGACAAGCTGCTGGCGAGGCTGCCGCGCGCAGCGCCACCCGATGACGTTACTTTATGGATGTCAACCCAAAAGTACAAGTTTTCTTCTGCTGCCAATGACGAATATTAATTATGTGAAGAAGCAGCAAAACTATTATCATTAAAAAAGTCACATTGTTGGATATTGTTTGCAATATGTACATTTTGGTTTTACATATGTTCATCATTAACATTGTTGATTTAGATTGTAGATATTGTAACGGCACCTAGTGGTTAGGCCACTCTTGCTATGCGAACCCTCGGCAGTTGGGGGTAGGGTCACTTCACTGGGCAATGGCGGGAAGGAGTCACTGGGTGTAGAGGTGTGCCCTAGTATATAAGAACCGACCTTTCCTCTCTCTTCATGAGAGTGTCCTGCCACCTCAGCAGGAGCTCAGCTCGAGCCCACGAGGCAACAGCCTCTCAGCGATAACAATGACTATTATGTTAGAGTGCTAAACATGCATGTATATCTAACCTACAATGCTTAAATAAAGAAATCATTTATTCACAAAGTTTGTGCCTCTGCAACATTTTCCTTACTACATTACGAACATACCTGCCCCCTCCATACATTTTGAGGTCAAGATCTCCTAGTGTTGCATCACAGTCATTGTAGGTTATCATCGGTCGAGAACTGTCCAGTGAAACACCAACAATAAATGCGGCTGAAAGATCATTAATATTCAGATCAAAGGTTCCTCCATCGTGTCTAATAGAAAGCAATACACATCCAATTAATTATTGGTACAACGTCCAAGTTATGCTGAAATTTAGTGCAATATACTCTTGTGCCCATTATGAAGAACCTTTGCATACGTTTGCATACTTTTCTTCATACTAAAATAATTACCAAATGTGTTCCTCTCCCGAACTCAAATCTTTTTTGTACCATTAGTCCCTATACATCTACATACCAATGCATCAGAGGTTTATGATAACAGCCACAAAACATAATAATCAATAGCCAAGCCAAGTTCCTTTTGTAAATTAATCCCAGGGTTTGCACTATACTGCAAAAAATTAGTGGCTGTATTCTGAAAGAGACAGAAAGCAGTGAAATAGAATAGAGAACATAGTTTGTCAAGCAATCAAACATAAATGGTTTACCAATGTCACATAACTAACTAGATTTGTTAATGCATAATAAACAGAACAGAAATGAGATTAGCAGATAAAATAGCCACAATAATGAAAGTGATTTTATGAGCATTTGTTTTAATGCAATTATATTTGTGTACAATCAATAAAATAAATCCCATTGATAATGACTCAGTTGAATACCAAATCTTGTTTTACTTCCATACTTGATTCAAAAGTAAAGACTTTGACAGAAGTTTGGAACAAAGTGCCAGATTATATTGGCTCTTAAATGACCACATTAATGCTGTCACGTAAATTCAATCAACCTTGATTGTAAATAAAAAAGGAGCCACAACACCAAGTTTTGTAAAAGCAGGCCAATTAATGATGTGTAATGTTAGTTAGAATTGTTTGTGCATAGTTTGATTTTGCCCATAAGGGCAAAGATGGAAATGTAATTATATGGTGGCATGGCAAGGGTGACAGCTCATCCAGGATCTTGGTAATATGAATAAAGGCAAATACATTCATAGAAGTGAGACTTGTGAAAGTGAGCATTGTAAGAAGTGGAAGAGAAGCACATAGAAGTCAGGGAACCATTTACAATAGACTTCACCTGTCTAATACAATACTCTCGCGATAATTTGCAGGTTATATTTTAGCAATTCCATAGTTTTAGGTTTCGATGATCAGATGATTATTTCAGCTTGTTCAAAAGGGAACTGCAGATGCTGGAATATCGAAGGTACACACAATTGCTGGGGAAACTCAGCGGGTGCAGCAGCATCTATGGAGCGAAGGAAATAGGCGACGTTTCGGGCCGAAACCCTTCCTCAGACTGATGGGGGGTGGGGAAAGAAAGAAGGAAAAGGGGAGGAGGAGGAGGAGCCCGAGGGCGGGCAGATGGGAGGGTGGGAGGAGACAGCTAGAGGGTTAAGGAAGGGGAGGAGACAGCACGGGCTAGCCAAATTGGGAGAATTCAATGTTAATGCCATAAGGACGCAAGGACCCCAGACGGAATACGAGGTGCTGTTCCTCCAATTTCCGCTGTTGCTCACTCTGGCAATGGAGGAGACCCAGGACAGAGAGGTCGGATTGGGAATGGGAGGGGGAGTTGAAGTGCTGAGCCACCGGGAGGTCAGGTAGGTTATTACGGACTGAGCGGAGGTGTTCGGCGAAACGATCGCCCAACCTACGCTTGGTCTCACCGATGTAAATGAGCTGACATCTAGAGCAGCGGATGCAGTAGATGAGGTTGGAGGAGATACAGGTGAACCTTTGTCGCACCTGGAATGACTGCTTGGGACCTTGAATGGAGTCGAGGGGGGAGGTGAAGGGACAGGTGTTACATTTCTTGCGGTTGCAACGGAAAGTGCCCGGGGAGGGGGTGGTGCGGGAGGGAAGGGAAGAATTGACGAGGGAGTTGCGGAGGGAGCGGTCTTTGCGGAAGGCAGACATTGGGGGAGATGGGAAGATGTGGCGAGTGGTGGGGTCACGTTGGAGATGGCGGAAATGGCGGAGGATTATGTGTTGTATTTGCCGGCTGGTGGGGTGAAAGGTGAGGACCAGAGGGACTCTGCCCTTGTTGCGTGTGCGGGGATGGGGAGAGAGAGCAGTGTTGCGGGGTATGGATGAGACCCTGGTGTGATTATTTCAGCTTGTTGTCTATCATTTTTTAATATTTTTGTTCCATAAAGTCATGCAATCAGACTATTCTTCAACGCAGACCAGTGGGTAACCTTATGTACTAACCCCATTGCCCAACACTTGGTCTATAGCCCTCTATGCCTATGAGATTCAAATGTTCATGTACACTTATTAAATGCTGTCAACAATCCAGGTTCCACCACTCCCTTAGACAGTGCATTCCAGGCACTTACCACTCTTTAGGTGAAGAAGGTCTCCCTCATATTAGTTATAGATTTTAATTTATGGATTCTGGTCCAACTTCCTTGAGATTATTTGTAATATTTAATGCACACCGTCATTACTCAGGTGTTTTTCACCCTCTTGGCTTACCCCAAGTCTTACATTTCACCCATCCGCTTCATACCAAGAATCAGTCTTATTAATGTTTTTCTGCACTCTTGTTAAATCTAGTGTCTCTTTTGTACCTGATTTGCACGAGTCTAATATATGGGGATGTAAGGAAGGTTAGAACAAGAATAGTTGTATTCATCTTATGCTTTGTATTAGATTTTTTTTAAAGAACTGATGGTCTAATTGTTACATTGTTTGCAAATGTATTGGTTTTACCAAATCGCATAGTAAAATTAGCGTGAATGCGCTAAGGTGACAGCTGAACCATTCTACGTCCTACTGGGTATTTGAGAGCAAATGCCTGGAGTATTGCACAGTTTATGTCCCCTTGACCAAGGATGCAGGAGCATTGAAGGCGAACCAATAGAGATTAACCAGAATAATGCCTGGGATCAAAGGGTGGTCCTATCTGGAGAGACTAGAGTTTGTGCAAGTATTCTCCGGAGATTAAAAGAATGATGGGTGACCTTATCGAAGCCTACAAGACCGTACGGAAGTTTGAAAGAGAGCTTCACTAGTGGGAGAATATTAAAATAAATGAAAGATATTGAATGGAAACAGGTCTTTCAGCCCACTGGGTCCTCACCAACAATCGATCACCCATTCACAATAGTTTGACAATATTCCATTTCTGCACTCACTCCTTACACACTGGGAGCTTTTTACAGAGGCTAATTAATCTATAACCTTGCATGTATTTGTGGTGTGGGAGGAAGTCAAAGCAGTTGCAGGAAGCTCACGAGGCCGCATGGAGAACATGCAAACTCCACACAGAGAGCACCCAAGGTTAGGTGCTGTGAGGCAGCAGCTCTACCAGCTGCACTACTGTGTGGCACCCTGAATGGACATCACTGCAAAATAAGGGTCTGGTTATTTAAAATCCAGGTACATAAAAATGGTTAAGAAATAATTTCACTAAAATTTCAATTGGAATCTAATTGCACAGTGAGTGACAATGATTTAAAATTTTTTTTTACAGGTTTAATGCAAAAGTCTTAATTTTTTATAATAATTGTTGTAATGGATCTGAATAATATTAAAGATGTTGAATCGTGTTTTCAACAGTGAACTACTGTGGATCTACTGTATATATAGTCCTAATGAAAGAAAGAAAGAAACTGCATGCACTTATATGGCACCTACCATGACCTCAACATGCAGTTATATGCCTCCAAAACTTTCACAGTTATCAGGTACCATTTGGCACTGCAATGTTGGAAATGCAGCAGCAGATTTGCACACATCAAGGTCTAACAAGTAAAAACTATTGGCTTGTCTATCCTGGAGAGATACAGTACATATTGGCTGGGACACCAGGGAATACCTTCATTCTCCTCTAAAAAATATTTATCTTTATCGACTCAAAAGGTAGTTGGGGCCTTAGAATAAAATGCAGCCACTCCGACAATTTGGTAGTCTCTCAGTGGTCAGCCTCAGATTGACAGCTTTCCACTGCCTGACATGACACAAAAATACTATGACAGAGCTGCTGATTATATACAATAACTCTGCTTGGAGAAGATCATTAACTTTGAGACAACCATATACATAAAAAGAGTGATATGACAGTGTGTTCCGCATTAGTTTTAAGAGACCTTGAAATATAATGGTTGCAAATATAATAAAAAATAAATACAATAAAATGAGTGCATTGAAGCAAATATAATGTCTTAGTCTCAGACTGTGGTAGAAAGCAAAGACATGTTGACTAAAGAATATTTTTGTATTTTGAGTGGACCTATTTATTACTGTATTGCATTTGAATCTACTATTCATGCACAATCTTCTTCAAAGACAGGCTATAAGGTCATAATCAAAAACATACATTAGTCCAAATATCGTATGCCAGTTTCCACTAATGCCAATATAGGCTTTTTCCACTGAAGACTTGAAACCAGTGTTGGGGATCAATCCGACATCAGAGACAGGCACGCCAAAACTTCTAACCCTCATTCTGTGAATAGAAACAACCATTAGTTTTGTACATTCATTAAAAGAGTGAAAGCATTATTTGCAAAATTAAACATTGTAATATGTTTGTATTAAATATTGTAAGATTATCTTCATAATCTCTCCATAGAATGCATACATATTATACGGCCAGTCCAATTTCCATCCCATTGATGTCAGCAGGACAGTCAATAGGGCCAAGTCCACTATCTTTGAGTACATGGCAGTATGTTTCTCTTACATAGAACATAGAACCGTACAGCACATGGCCTTTGGCCTACAATGCCTATGCTGAACATATTGCCAAGTTAACATGCTACTACTGCATGAGTTCCATATCCTTCCATTCCCTGCAAATCTATGTGCATATCTAAATGCCTCTTACATGCATCAATCATATCTGCTTCCACCACCACCTCTGGCAGCACGTACCAGGCACCCACCAACCTCTGTATATAAACAAAACACATGGGCCACACATCTCCTTTAAACTTTTCTCCTTCTGACCCAAAGCTATGCTGTCTTGTCTTTGATATTTCCATCTTAAAAGAAAGGTTCTGAATGTCTAACCTATCCATGGGTCTCATAATATTATATTGTTATATCAGGTCTTTAATCAACCTCCAATGTTCCAGAGAAAATAATCCAAGTTTGTCAAATCTCTCTTTTAGGTCATACCCTCTAATCCAGAAAGCATTCTAGTAAACCTCTTCAAACACTTTACATCCTACCTTTAATTGAGCAGCCAGAACTGCAAATACTCCAATTGCAGCCTAACCAAAATTTTGTAATGCGGCAATATGACTTCCTGACTCTTATACCCCATGCCCTGACTGATGAAGAGAGCATACATAAAATACACCAGCTTTACCACTCTATCTATCTGTGTTGCTACTTTCAGGGAGCTATGGACTTGGGCTGCAAGATCTTTCTGAACATCAATGTTGTTTTGGACTTTGCCATTAACAGTATACTTTCCCCTTACATTTAACTCGCTTCTCTTCCCAAATGTTTTCACTTGGTGGTGGGGTGTGGTTCATGGCCAAAATGCTATGACCACAATGGAAAGAGGAAGAGAAGGAGAAAATGAACTGGCAAAACTGCTTTTTAAAGGCTAGTTCATGAAACTGCAGTGACATTGTATTTGTGAAAGCTAAACACATCATAGAATATCACTGAAAAACAGATTAAATGCATTTGAGTGGATGGCTGGGATGTATCAACAACATCTCAGACCTAGACCCTGATCTGTGTCCGCTTCCCTTTTGAAACAAAGTAAATCTATGTTCTGCGTATGAAGGAGCTGCAGATGCTGGTTTAAACCGAACATAGACACAAAAAGCTGGAGTAACTCAGCAGGACAAGCAGCATCTCTGGAGAACAGGAATGGGTGACATCTTGGGGCAAGACCCTTCTTCAGAACAAATCCTATGTTCTGCACTGAACCAAATCACTGCATGCAAAGTAGTTATTGAAGCCTGCACAAGGTGGCAGTGTGGAACATCAGTTAAATCATAATCTGCTTCAGCAGTCTGTTGGCATTGACTATGACTTGCTTCACTCTGGTTTTGTGGGTTCTGTGAGTAGTTGATGAAGCCAATGTTGAAAGTGCAGACTTCTCTATAGATACAGTTGAAGGTGCCTGGCAGCATGAGTAGGTGGGTAGTTTGAGAAATGGTGCGCTTATTTTGTTGTTGACCCGAGGTACTGTGAACTTGTGATGCCACCATATTCTGATTTCCCACCCTTCTACTCTGCTCAGGGAATAATATTCTATGAAAAATGCTATTGACAACAGGAAAACAAAGTTTAAAAAAATCAGAAATCAAAAAATGAAAAAAGAATGACAGTAAAAACATTAAAGTTTAGTGTAAAACCCTATCAGTGCAATGAACATGACAGGTTGAAAATAGATACAGCATAAAACTGACATTCAATATTTTATGACAATTTTGCTTCCCGGTTATTTTTGGTACCTCCCAACTCATGGTTTGAATGGAACAGTAGAAATAAATGAAAATCAGTCAGTATTTCATAATTTCGTCCAGTATAGTATAGTATAGTATATCTTTATTGTCATTTTCCTGAGTACTCACATACCCAGAGGAAACAAAAAAACGTTGCTCAACCAGTGTTCATTCAGTGTGCAGTAAAAAATAAATAGAAATAAAAATACATATATCATGAACAAATTAAACACTCTACTCTCTACTAAACATCAACAGGCGTTCCGATCGGCAGCGGCACGACAGTGGCTCTGCTGCAGTGTGTCCAGGTTGGTGGTTGGTGCGCGATACTTTGGCAGGGGGCAAAGTCCGTTTATCAGTCTTATAACCTGCGGGAAGAAGCTGAGGAGCATCCTGCTGGTTTTGCAGCTAATGCTCCTGTACCTCTTCCCAGATGGCAGGATGGAGAATATGTGATGCGATGGGTGGTAGGGGTCTTTGATGATGGAGATGGCTTTGCTGATACATCTCTTCCTGTATATGTCCAGCAGGAAAGGGAGTGGAGCACCAATAATCCTGTTGGCGGTCTTCACAATCCTGTCTAGTTGGTGCCGTTCGTACGCCTTGCAGCTCCCGAACCAGGAAGTGATGCCATAGGTTAATGTGCTCTCGATTGTCCCCCTATAAAAAATTCGTAGGTGTGTAATGGGGAGACCTGCTTTCCGTAGTCTTCGGAGAGGGTGTAGTCGCTGCTGGGCTCTCTTGACCAGTGCTGTGGTGTTGGTCGTGGACGTCAGGTCATCTGACAGGTGGAGCCCTAGGAACTTCACGCTGCTGACCCTTTCCACATCAGCTCCATCGATGTGCAGAGGTGTATGATGGTGTATGGTGTATGGTGATGTGCAGTATAGCCATTTGTGAAAACAACAAGAGCAATAAACATGATAACAATGTATTCACTGTTGCCATACATACCCAGTGATGTGGTATTTTAAGCCAAACTTGGATATTGTCCCACTTATTTCTGGCAAGGGAAACTCCTGAATCTTCTGCTCAGCAAAACTGAGGGCAACTTGTTTGCCTAAACCATATCAACAGCGAAATATAAAATAAAGTGTTAAAAGCATGTAAAAACAAATCAAGTTAAACTTATTTTCTGACGGCAGTGGATGAAATTTAAATCCATGAACATCAAAAGGCTGCCTGATAAATAGTGAATGAGAATAATAAAAACTGTAAGTCATATGGCCAATTGGAAGGTAGCATTCCTGATGAGCAAGCATGTAATAGTGGTTACAAAACTACATATAATGTTAAAAATAGCAAAACTTTCAGAGGCTTCCACTACAAGTGGAGTAGCTTGGGCCACCGGTTGAGAGTTGGCAGGAGCAGGGTTAGACGATGACTGGCATTGCAGCACAATATTGCGTTTGACACGACACCGATTGTGGAGGAGGGCACATCTGGAGTGGTCTGAGGATTAAGGTAGGCATTTCTAGCATTGTGCAGCCTCTCAGACCAGCACTGAAGGATTATCACTATCATCACGATGGATTGAGCGGCAGTAGACTCTCCTAGTACAAAGTGATCCAATTCTCCTGGTATCTGAAGAATTATCTCAACATTGGCATCCCTGATGCTTAAATTGCATTTTGATCACTTTATAGAAAATATCCAGTCAGATTTTTTGTTCAGAATAATTTTATCTGAAAATAGTGCATTTGATTTTTAATCACATTGTTCAAGTAAACACATTATATATTATATTTTCTAGACTAAACTTTTCCTTGATTGCTTGGGTCCTTGATCCCTGTAGGAGTTGCCGCACTGGATTTTTGAAGTAAGAGTAAAGGGCCTGTCCCACTTAGGCAACTTTTCAGCGAACTCCCTGCAACCTTCAAGCTCGTAGCACTCGCCTGAAAAACCGCGAACTGGAACGGCGACCAACACACACACACACACACACCACCACCCCCCCCCCCCCCCCGGTAAGTCCTTTAAAAGAGCGGGGAGGGGAGAAGGGGGGGGGGGGGAAGAAGGTTGGGGAGACACTTTTAAGAAGCCAGACACTTTTTAATAAGCCAGAGATACACAGCTGTGAAGTTTAGCGGGCATTTAACATTACCGGTCGGTTTTCCTTGGTTCTGAAAACTCGTGCTTACGTTTTTTTTCCCCCAATGAGCCAATGAAAATGCCCGGTCAGCAAAGGAGATTAACTAAAACTACATAAGGCTACCTCGACTACCTACAACGACATGGCGACCTCACTGCCACTGTACCTATGACTACAAGTTTATTGTAGTCATAGGTACTAATTTTTGGTCGCAGAAAATGTTTCAACATGTTGAAAAATTTGCTGCGACCATACTGAGGCCGCGACTAGTTCCCAGAATGCGGGAACTCCTTGCGACCATGAAGGAGACTCACCAGAGACCACCAGCGAAATGTGGCGACCATGTGGCGATCATGAGGCGAGCGCAGAGTCTCCTGCACTCGCCTAAGTGGGACAGGCCCTTAAATGCGCTTGGAACCTCTATTGGCAAGTATCAATGTGACAAAATGCTGGCACAGTTGAGTGTCACAGACGACAACATCTGAGCTAAATGTTTTTTCTCAATTCCAAAAAAAGACAAATGTGAGTTTAAACCACATTTTTTGTGAAGTGCAACCCCATTATATGAAATACACCTGCATTAACTTGCAGATTAGTACCCGAGATGTGTAACATTGTCTTAAATCCATGGTGCTATGTCATTTGCATCAGAGGTTTTTGTTTATCAATTCTCCGGTTCATGGCCTACTGATGCTATCTTAGTTTTCCTCTTATGTTTAGTACCTATATTTGCAGGATCATAATTGCCCAAAGAACATTAACATCCTAATAGCATCCAAAACTTTGTAACTACCACTATTAAATGTTAGCATCCCAATAGCACCTTTAACTCCCTTATATAAAATTACTGATCTGTTTTTCTGAACTAATAAAAAAAAATGTAAAAATCTACAACTTCAATGCTAAAAATAGACCACCTTCTCTATAGAATGACACCAGCAACTAGTGATTTCACTCGAGTTCCATCTTGAACCTTCAGGTCATTTTTCTATGACTATTGGTGACACGTTTTTTTGTCTTCATTTAACATGGCCATTACATTACATTTATTTAAATATAGATCTGAAGTGTCAGATGGTCATAATCTCTTTAAATGCAGAAATCGCATGCCGTTAAGTTTGCAAAATTCAAATAAAAGCTATGACAAATTCTATGGTAACTCAAAGTGAAAGAGACCAGGAAACTTTGGGACTTTTTAATAAATATATTCATAACATACTTACCATATTCTAAACCTTTCTGTGTGATTTTGGTTTGTATTCCAGGATTGAGGTAATTCTTCTTTCCAAGTGTAGTTCCAATCAGAATAAACACGACACAGACGGACAGATACATTTTTCTTGTGTTAAGTTTGGATCAGCACATTGCTTTGTATTAAAGAAAGAAATAAACTCTTATTGCACTGATTCCTTAACATTTTCACAGATCATATGTATCAGTAATGTTTACAAATTATCACGATTTAATTGTCAACATTATAAAATGTCAGGATGTTATGATTCCTTCGTTATTACAAGTGCTTTTTAAAAAAATATATTAGAAAATAAAATCAGAATTAATCATACTTTAAAACTTTTATGCTACATAACATATCCTTTGAAACATTATACTTAATTAGATCTATATATGGTGCAATATCAGTCATAATTATATCTACTTTAATAAAACATGTTTAAAATAAATGTGTGGGAAGGAACTGCAGACACAAAATGCTGGAGTAACTCAGCGGGACAGGCAGCTTCACTGGATAAAAGGAATGGGTGACCTTTTGGGTCGAGACCCTTCTTCAGACCCAGTTCCGCTGAGTTACTCTGGCATTTTGTGTCTATGTTTAAAATAAATATCACAGATATGTAAATATGGTCTGCAAGAATGTTTTAACGATGATCATCTTACCTTCTCTAAAGGCACAGTATCGCTTGATTCAATTATAGTCGGTTAGTTTTGAAGGCAAAAAATACTTCTTCAAAGTATTTTTATTTCATTTCAACAGAAACAGGAAGTAATGTCAAATGAACCTGAGAGCAGACACCGCTCGATGACCACATTGCTTTTAACTCAATCATCACCAAATGAGAGGTCTAGGAAAGAGTGTTCACGTCGCGCCCACCAATCTTTCCACCAATCTTTCTACCACCATGCACAAGATGCGCAAGACAGACATTATTGTATGCAGATGCTGAGAAATTGTGTTCAGCTCTGGCTGAACAACTTCGAATCTTGTGTGTGGACTCGACAAGAAGAATCTCTGAAGGAAAAGATTTAAGCGACTTCCAAATAATCCAATCAATTATTTTTTTATAATTAATCTTAATCTGAGTATGTAACCATCAAATGCCAGTTATATATAAGAACACAGTTGTTAATCTTGCATGTAGTGTTCTTCCTGGGTGTTAATATGTAAACTTAATGCTCCACCGGAAATGATTTTGAGAATATAAATGCACCAGCGTGCAAGCAACTCCTTCACTTTTAAAATTCAACGAATGACAAACATAATGATTAACTACAGTTAAACACAGTTATCAATATATCAGTTTTAACCTTGAAAATCTTGCCAATGAACTTTGCAGGACCGTTATCAAACAACATTCAATACTGGGTCATAACGAACTGATTACTGGTATTGGTTTATTAATATCACGTACAAAAATACAGTAAAAACCTTCCTAAAACTTCCTACATAGCAATGGCATACCTGCCCACCAGAGTATTGGTTCCCCTCAAGTGCAGGTGCAATGCTGGTTTGCGTATTAGATTGTATCCACTGCTCTCCGCAATTTCTTGCAGTCTTGGACAGAGCAGTTGCAATAATAAGCTGTGATGCATATGAATGATATGTTTTTAATGGTGCATTTCAATCCTTTCTTGCTTTGACAGGCTTTCATGAATCAGCACTGAACAGCAAAGAGTCTGAAGAAAGGTCTTGACCCAAAATATCAACTATCCAAGTGTCGGAGCAACTGAATTACTCTGACACTTTATGTTAAGCATGATTTACTAAAGAAAAAAAACTGTCTTGCAAGAAGTTTCACCTTTGGTCTTCAGTCTTTTATATACAAAGTACCTTGTGCATCTGGATATTCCCACTGATTTACGAGAACTTGCCATTGACTTACTATTCATCCGTGCCAGTTTAAAAAAAAAATAGTTGAAACAGTTAAAGCTTTGGCAATATGATCTTGGCATACTCAGATTTTAATGTTTACTTTGAGGGTGTACACATAAAATGGAGATTATTCCATTCAGACAGCTTTATAGCTACAATGCCCTCCATAATGTTTGGGACAAAGACCCATCATTTATTTATTTGCCTCTGTACTCCACAATTTGAGATTTATAATAGAAAGAAAATCACATGTGGTTAAAGTGCACATTGTCAGATTTTATTAAAGGGTATTTTATACATTTTGGTTTCACCATGTAGAAATTACAGTTGTTTATATATAGTCCCCCCATTTCAGGGCACCATAATGTTTGGGACACATGGCTTCACTGGCGTTTGTAATTGCTCAGGTGTGTTTAAATGCCTCCTTAATGCAGGTATAAGAGAGCTCTCAGCACCTAGTTTTTCCTCCAGTCTTTCCATCACCTTTGGAAACTTTTATTGCTGTTTATCAACACGAGGACCAACGTTGTGCCAATGAAAATCAAAGAAGCAAATATGAGACTGAGAAACAAGAATAAAACTATTAGAGACATCAGCCAAACCTTAGGCTTACCAAAATCAACAGTTTGTAACATCACTAAGAAGAAAGAGAGCACTGGTGAGCTCACTAATCGCAAAGGGACTGGCAGGCCAAGGAAGACCTCCACAGCTGATGACAGAAGAATTCTCTCTATAATAAAGAAAAATCCTTAAACACCTGTCCGACAGATCAGAAACACTCTTCAGGTGTGAATTTGTCAATGACCACTGTCCACAGAAGACTTTGTGAACAGAAATACAGAGGCTACACTGCATGATGCAAACCACTGGTTAGCCACAAAAAAAAAGCCAGGTAACAGTTTGCCAAGAAATACTTAAAAGAGCAACCACAGTTCTGGAAAAAGGTCTTGTGGACAGATGAGATGAAGATTAACTTATATCAGAGTGATGGCAAGAGCAAAGTATGGAGGAGAGGAGGAACTGCCCAAGATCCGAAGCATACCACCTCAACTATGAAACACGGTGGTGGGGGTGTTATGGCCTGGGCATATACAGTGCATTCAGAAAGTATTCAGATCCCTTCACTTGTTCCACAATTTGTTATGTTACAGCCTTATTCTAAAATGGATTACATTCTTTTTTTTTTTATCATCAATACCCACACAATACCCCAGAATATAAAAGCAAAACAGGTGTTTAGAAATTTTTGCAAAATAATTAAAAATAAATAACTGAAATATCACATTTACATAAGTGTTCAGACCCCTTACTCAGTACTTTGTTGAGGCACCTTTGGCACCGATTACAGCCACGTCTTCTTGGGTATGACACTACAAGCTTGGCAAACCTGTATTTGGGTAATTTCTCCCATTCTTCTCTGTAGATCCTCTCAAGCTCTGTCAGGTTGGATGGAGAGCGTTGATACACAGCTATTTTCAGGTCCCTCCAGAGATTTTCGATCGGGTTTAAGTCCGGGCTCTGGCTGGGCCACTCAAGGACATTCACATACTTGTCAAGAGCCACTCCTGTATTATCTTGGCTGCGTGCTTAGGGTCGTTGTCCTGTTGGAAGGTGAACCTCCGCCCCAGTCTGAGGTCCAGAACGTTCTGGAACAGGTTTTTCATCAAGGATTTCTCTGTACTTTGCTCCGTTCATCTTTCCCTCGATCTGACTAGTCTCCCAGTTCCTGTAGCTGAAAAACATCCCCACAGCATGATGCTACTTCACCGTAGGTATGGTATTGGCCAGGTGATGAGCGGTGCCTGATTTCCTCCAGATGAATGACGTTTGGCATTCAGGCCAAAGAGTTCAATCTTGGTTTCATCAGACCAGAGAATCTTGTTTCTCATGCCTTTTGGCAAACACCAAGCAGGCTGTCATGTGACTTTTACTGAGGAGTGGCTTCCACCTGGTCACTCTACCATAAAGGCCTGATTGGTGGAGTGCTGCAGATATAGTTGTTCTTCTGGAAGGTTCTCCCACCTCCACAGAGAAACTCTGAAGTTCTATCAGTGACCATCGGGTTCTTGGTCACCTCTCTGACCAAGGCCCTTCTCCCCGATTGGTCAGTTTGGCCGGGCTGCCAGCTCCATGAAGAGTCCTGGTGGTTCCAAAGTTCTTCCATTTAAGAATGATGGAGGCCACTGTGCTCTTCGGGACCTGCAATGCTGTAGAAATTGTTTATACCCTTCCCCAGATCTGTGTCTCCACACAATCCTGTCTCGGAGGTCTACGGACAATTCCTTCATCTTCATGGCTTGGTTTTTGCTGACATGCACTGTCAACTGCGGGACCTTATATGTGTGTGCCTTTCCAAATCATGTCCAATCAATTTAATTTACCACTGGTGGACTCCAATCAAGTTGTAGAAACATCTCAAGGATAATTAATGGAAACAGGATGAACCGATGCTCAATTTTGAGTGTCACAGCAAAGGGTATGAATGCTTATGTAAATGTGATATTTCAGTTATTTCTTTTTAATTACTTTGCAAACATTTCCAAATACCTGTTTTCGCTTCTTCATTCATCCATTGTAAAATAAGCTATAATGTAACAACATTTGGAAAAAGTGAAGGGGTCTGAATACTTTCTGAATGCACTGAATGGTTGCTGAAGGTACTGGCTCACTTATCTTCATTGATGATACAA
The DNA here is from genome assembly GCF_010909765.2 of Amblyraja radiata. Taxonomy (NCBI): domain Eukaryota; kingdom Metazoa; phylum Chordata; class Chondrichthyes; order Rajiformes; family Rajidae; genus Amblyraja; species Amblyraja radiata. Next base: position 17,344,089 of record NC_045978.1, on the reverse strand, counting down.
CTGCTGATGGTAGTAGCATAATGAATTCTGAAGTGTATAGACACATCCTATCTGCTCAAGTTCAAACAAATGCCTCAAAACACATTGGCCGGCGGTTCATTCTACAGCAAGACAATGATCCCAAAAATACTGCAAAAGCAACAAAGGAGTTTTTCAAAGCTAAAAAATGGTCAATTCTTGAGTGGCCAAGTCAATCACCCCGATCTGAACCCAATTGAGCATGCCTTTTACATGCTGAAGAGAAAACTGAAGGGGACTAGCCCCCAAAATAAGCATAAGCTAAAGATGGCTGTAACACAGACCTGGCAGAGCAGCACCAGAGAAGACACCCAGCAACTGGTGATGTCCTTGAATCAGTCTTCAAGGAGTCATTGCATGCAAAGGAGATGCAACAAAATACCAAACACGTCTACTTTCATTTACATTGACATAAGACATTGAGTGTCCCAAACATTATAGTGCCCTGAAATTTGGGGTCTATGTGTAAACACTGCTGTAATTTCTACATGGTGAAACCAAAATGTATAATAATACCCTTTATTAAAATCTGACAATGTGTACATTAACCATGTGCTTTTTTTAATTACAAATCTCAAATTGTGGAGTACAGAGGCAAATAAATAGATGGGTCTTTGTACCAAACATTATGAAGTGCACTGTATGTACACTTCTAACACAAATACATTCTGCGAAACATTTTTTAAGGTGTCACCGTACTACACTGTCTGTTGTACCATGCAACTTATTCCTATTGTTACCTTACACTGTGCACAGTGAAACTTCAGTTGTAATATATGGCTTTGCTTTGATTAGCATGGGTAGACTGCCATCCAAGATTCAATTACCAACATAGGGCTACCATTAGCTGTAGGATAAATTAGTGAAACTTTTCTCAAATAGAAATGGTCTCAAACTGAAGGAGAACTACAAAACAAAAGGGAAGCAGTGAAGCCAACTAAAATAAAAAATATTCCATAATTTCAGTTCTTCTTTTATTAGCGTGTTTACCACAACACCAACCCAAATTTCTTCAGTTATATTTCTTTACACTTTAAATTTAAAAATGTTGCAACACCTTAAATAGTACTTGTTTATATTTTCATTACTGTTAAATCTTAATATTTAACATAGAAAATAGAACAGCACAGCACAAGAACAGGCCCTTTGGCCAACAAAGTCTCGGCCGAACATGATAACAAGACCTGTCGCTACACCTCCTCCCTCGATTCTGTCCAGGGACCCCCACAGTCCTTTCAGGTTAGGCAGAGGTTCACTTGCACCTCCTCCTACCAAATCTACTGTATCCGTTGTTCAAGATGTGGACTCTTATAGATCGACAGACTAAACACAGACTGGGCGATCGATTCGAGGAACACCTCCGCTCTGAACCAACCTGATCTCCCGGTTGCTGGACATTTTAATTTTCCTTCCCATTTCTACATAGACCTTTCTGTCCAAGGTCTCCTCTATTGTCAGAGTGAGGCTGAACACAAATTGGAGGGACAGCATCTCATATTTCACTTGGGCAGCTTGCAGCCCAGTGGTATGAATCAAAGATCCTATGGCAAGCAAGATAGTTCACTCGAGGAAAAAGACGTAGTACGGTCATGGGCAGATTCATGGGTAATTTTCGGCCCCATTTCTGTAACCGGCTTCCGTCTCCGCACCAAAGATCCCATAGGATACTAGTTAGTTAGGAAGCCGGTTAAGGAAACATCCTTTTATTTTCCCAAATAAAAGTTATTTGGGACAAATCTTCTCATTTTTAGAATTATAATTTATTAACACAAACTGTTCCACCGCAACGCTGATTACACTGCGAGTAGGGTCGGGTTACTGAAATGGATGAAAAAAAGGCCCACGTTCCGCTCCGTTGCGTACTACACGTCAGCCCATTGCATTTAGAAAGAGTGGTCTATCTTGCTTGCTATAGGATCTTTGGTATGAATATTGATTTCTCTCACTTCAGGTAGCCCCGGCATTCCCTCTCTATCCCTCCCCCACCCAAGTCGCACTTGCTTCTCATTTTCACCCTACAACAGCTTACAATGGGGAAGTCCAGAACAAGGGGTCACAGTTTAAGGAGGAAGTCTTTTAGGACCGAGATGAGAAAAACATTTTTCACACAGAGAGTGGTGAATCTCTGGAATTCTCTGCCACAGAAGGTAGTTGAGGCCAGTTCATTGGCTATATTTAAGAGGGCGTTAGATGTGGCCCTTGTGGCTAAGGGGATCAGGGGGTATGGAGAAGGCAGATATAGGATACTGAGTTGGATGATCAGCCGTGATCATATTGAATGGCGGTGCAGGCTCAAAGGGCCGAATGGCCTACTCCTGCACCTATTTTCTATGTTTCCTTTATCGTTACTTTTGTTTCACATTTCATTCATGTTCTTTTCTCTCTACATCACCGTCAATATCTCGTTTCCCTTATCCCTAACCAGTCTGAAGGGTCTCGACCCAAAACGTCACCCATTCCTTCTCTCCAGAGATGCTGCCTGTCCCACTGAGTTACCCCAGCTTTGTGTCGATCTTCATGATAACAAGACCAACCCTTATCAGCCTGCACATAATCAATTTCCCTCCAATCCCTACACATCCACGTGCCTATCCAGAAGTTTCTTAAATGCCATTATTGTATTTGCCTACACCACCACGCCCACCACGCAGTTTCTATTTCCATCCAGGGAAAAAGGTTTGGACTGTACTTTAGTTCTTATTTTCAGATTTTAAATTGGTGCTTGACATTGTTCTCACCTTTCGCCCCTTTCCAATTTTGATGCACCAAATTGATTTTATTTTTTACCTTACCACATAGCCTCTGCTCTTAACTAATCCAACAAGCAGAATACATGTAGAAACATGGAATTGTAGATGCTGGTTTAAACGAAAGGTGGACACAAAGTGCTGGAGTAACTCAGCGGGTCAGGCAGCATCTCTGGAAGGGTAATGCTTCGGGTCGGGACCCTTCTTCAGACTGAAAGTGGTGGGGGTGGGGAAGTGTGGAGTTGAAGAACTGGAGGCAAGAAAAGACCACAAATGAGCTCAGACAGGGCAGTGCCTGGTAAACTCATTGTTGGCTAGCCAAGGTGTGATCTCAAGAGGATATTGCTTCCTTATAATTAACACTATCTACATGCACTCATATCAACCTACTGGAACAAATTGTCACTTGGATTACTAAAGCAAGTTCTTTATCTGCTCCAAGTTCATTCTACCTGTTCAATCAAACACTCCCAAAGTGCCATGAACTAAGCAAATCAAACATCTCTGAAAAAAAAAAAAACTATTATTGCAAGATTTTAATCATGCATAAGATTCAATATATAGCCTCACATCAATAATGATTAATAGCAGGTAGATTCCAGCAATGCCCGCAATGAATTAACATACATATATTAATCAGTCTGAAGGGTCTAGACTCGAAGTCGACAATTCCTTCTCTCCATAGATGCTGCCTCACCCGCTGAGTTTCTCCAGCATTTTGTGTCTACCTTCGATTTTACCAGCATCTGCAGTTCTTTCTTAAACATTGTTATATGGTTATATATATTAAAATGTAATGTAGTTATATTAAAGCAAAGTATCCTATTAAAACAGCCTACATGGGTATCTTTCATTGTTGATCATTTTTCAACCTGAATAATGAAGCGTTTTCCCCCATCAGATGACTATGGCACTTTTCAAAATTTACTGCTTCTGCAAAGATTTTCATGTTCCTTTTCAGAGGCTGTTAACAAAACATTTATCCCCTTGTTGGTCACTAAGTAGTAGTGCTTTGCCTAATTTGTATTTTTCACTGATTTAGTACTTAAACCTTATTTTTCCAATAATGTCTGCACGTCTGGCATTCTTCTGCTACCTGTTTTATAAGATTCAACCTTGCACACCTATTTCATTTAACTACTTAATTTACCCATTTAACTTCTTACTATTCTGTCTAACTTCAATTGCTGTACCAAACAACTTCAATGCAGACATCAAAAGACTGAATGCCGGCGAGAAAAATACAAACTGGATTTGGAACTCAGCAGACAATTCAGCATCCATAGGGTGAAATAGAAAATGTTTCGGTTTGGGATCCTTCTTCAGACTTCAATGCGAACAATAACACTAAAAAGGATCCGATGTTCTCAGAAAAGGTACAACTGATAAAAGCTTGGTATTAAAGCACCACACTAAGAGAAGTGATGAAAATGAGTGGGAATGCTAAGACTTGTATTCATACATTAACCTTTGATGTTCTCCAAGTTTTGAACACATTAGCACTTCAGACATTGAATGTAATTGAAGTACTGATGATATATAGGACCAGAGACTGGGCAACATTGAGCTGGATTCATCCCACCACCTACCTGCATTTACCCTGGCTTGATAGAGAGGTGATCAAAATGACCCTCTGCAGCTTGATACCCACATGTCAGTGTTGATTGTCTATCTGGAACTCTCACACGAGCATTTGGCAGGAGGTAAAACTGGAGTGGAGGTTTTTCGCCTATCAAAACCCTAGGCTGTTAATTTGATAAAGTTTTCCAAAATCTCCGATTATGAGAGATTAAAAACTAAAGATTTTTCTCGTAAAACTAAAAGATAAAATTACACATTTAAGATACCACAGTAAAATAAAACTTGTTTACACAGCGTTCAATTTTGGGTGAGAACTGCCATCCAAGGTGAGATCTGACTGTCATGGATTCGGAGGGTCGCTGCTCCACTGCAATACCGGGGGAAATCAGGATCACAGGCCCTTGCAGCTGGACCCAGGACATTTCAGAGTCTTGTAATGAAGCAAATGTGCAGCAGTAACTCAGCAGAAAGCTCATGCTGTCATATGCAGTCCAATTTGCTTGGGAGCAACTGTAGGAATGTGCTTCAACAATCTTTAATAAGAAGCACAAGATACTGGAGGACTCAGCAGGGCAGGCAGCATCTCTGGAGAGAAGGAATGGCTGACATCACCCATTCCTTCTCTAGAGATCTGAGTCTGAAGAAGGGGTTCGGCCCGAAACGTCACCTATTTCCTTCGCTCCATAGATGCTGCTGCACCCGCTGAGTTTCTCCAGCATTTTTGTGTACCTTCTCTAGAGATGCTGCCTGTCCCACTGAGTTACTCTAGCATTTTGTCTTTCTTTGGTTTAAACCTGCAGCTGCAGTTCCTTCCTACACATCTTTAATTAGAATGTTGAAGCAGCATATCAGATAAAGACCAGATCATAAACGTGGGTGATCATATTTGATAGGTAAATGCTGATCAGACACAAGATTCATTGTTTTTTTTTGATTGGTGTTGTGGAATTTATACTTGCACCTGAACATAGTGTATACATATATATATTTTGTTGTACTGCAATTACCTGGTTAATTTTGCAGCAGTCTTCATAAAATGAGTGGTCAGTTATTTTTTTGCCCTGCTCTTAAGTCAATTCACTCCTGGTATAGATGGTAACAGCCTCGTTCCAGAGAAACCTCATTCCCTCGTCAGCGCAGCTGCTGGTGAGGAAAACCCCATTTATGTACTTGAATGCTCTGCATCTTTCTACATTTCAAACGGTATGTTCAAGTTAATACCCATAAACAAAAGTCATGTTTCCTGTCCTAAAGTCCATCCCATGCAGCTCATTTCAAATATTCATGTTGATCAACAGCAATGAGGAGCTTGAAAGAAAGCTGGGTGCCAGGAACAGATTCAGAATTTTTGCTTCATCATTAAGTATCTAATTGCAATAACTTTTTTTAAATAATTTATTTTTAATCATCAGGTTAATGCACATTGACATTGTGGAAATATTTTAGGTTGCAATACCTAACAATCACATATTCTATTTTTTTAAATAACATCTTAAATGTGTGCAAGGAAACTCAGCATCAAGATTTTTGAAATCAAATGGCACAAAAACACATTGTTGCTGTGAATTGCAAATGATATGTACTTCCTCTCATGAAAAATTGCATTCGGTTCCTCCTTCCTATCCTCAGGAAAGTTTTGTGGTAAAGTATACTTTATACTTTCTCCAGTCACCCTTCATTACATAAAACTTGGATCAACTCCAGTCCTGATCAATGCTATTGTCCATTACTGACGGTCTTCAATTCTGTCACCTTTGTTGATTTGCTCAAGGTTGTAAGGCAAATAGGAATACCCTTTAAACTTTGGGAATTGGCTGATGTTATCTGAAAAAGAAAACATTTGAATCATATATTTGTCCATAAATATAAAAGTTGTATTTTATTTATATTTTTCTATTATTGCAAATTTCTTCTCAGGTTTAAGGGGATGGTGACTCTGAGAATGCACATGTTACCACAGTTGTTCATAGTGAACAGCTTACTACCCAGTTTTGTTTCCTACAAGACAAAACTATATAACAGAAGTGGTAACAACTCATTATTTTTTTATGAGCTCAATGCTTTTTATACATACTTTGAAAGGGAGAACAATAACACGTCTCTTTGCGCCCCAATAAAGCTCCTGACAACCCTGAGATCTTAGTTTCAGAGGTCGATCTCAGTGTGTCCTTCAAGCGGGTTAATCCACGCAAAGTGTCCTGCCCAGACGGCATACAAATATCTTTGGGGGGCAACTGGCAGGTGTACTCAAGGACATCTTCAAACTCTCACTTCTGCATTCTGAATTCCCATCTACTTCAAAAGGACATCTATCATATCAGTGCCCAAGAAATTCATGGTGACTTGACTCCATTACCATTGTTGGTAGCATTTACATCTACCCCACGGAAGTGCTTTCAGGGGTTGGTTATGGTGCAAATCAATTCCTGCCTCAGAAATAACTTGGATCCATTTCAATTTATCCATCACAATCAGTCTACAGCAGATGCCATCTCACCGTCTCTCTACTCTGCCTAGACCATTTGGATGACAGGAACACATACATTCATAGACTACAGCTCAACATACAGCACAATAATTCCCCTCCAAACTCTTCACCAAGCTCCAAAACCTGGGCCTCTACACCTCCCTTAGCAACTGCGTCCTAGATTTTCTCATCAGCAAACTTCACTCAGTGCTGATCAATAACGACATCTCCTCCTTACTGATCATCACAATACTGGTGTTAATGAAAGAACTGCAGATGCTGGAAAAAATCGAAGGTAGACGAAAATGCTGGAGAAACTCAGCGGGTGAGGCAGCATCTATGGAGCGAAGGATAGATGCTCTATAGATGCTGCCTCACCCGCTGAGTTTCTCAGCATTTTTGTCTATCACAATACTGGTGCACTCCAAGGCTATGTACTCGCCCCCCTGCTCTACTCTCTTTACACCCAGGATTTTGTGGCTAAGCACATCAAGGCTACTACTACATTGTTGGCCTCAGTCACAAGCTGTATTATCTATCTACTGAATTTGTTCTGCTGCTTGGTTGAGAATGTTTACATTCTTGATGTACCATTCCCCATATATGAAAATTTCAAATCATCTATCACACCTAATCAATGCTCTTGAATAATATCAACAATTCACTTACTTGGACTGATATGTAATCCCCAGGTTTGATAGAAACAAGCATATCAGATGACCAATCACATGGTATCACCAAATTTGGAAATATTACTTTAATGTTACCATCATTTCTTCCACACAATTCTACCTTAGATCGCTTACTAGCCTGTGAACAAATAACAACATTTAGCAATTAGTAATGGGCATATTAATGGCAGAAAATCTATCTCTATTCATGGACATTTACACAAATACATGAACGTAAAGTTTCAAAGTAGTGATCATTCTTAACAAAAGGTGATAGGAAGAAAACATTCACATTACTACCTAATGGAAGTTTAAATAAAATTAGGATAATCATAGGCAGACTAAAGATTTGAACATGTGAGAAGTACAATTAAATGATATCCTCTCAAAGTACTTTATAACCTGCTTTAGTGAAGGTCCTTTACTAATATGGAAAGTAATGCACAAAGGAAGTAACTGGTTCCTTCCTCCCTTCACTGAGTAAACTGAGTGATTTACGGTTGCGGAAAAAAAGTCAGCTGTCTCAACAAGTTAAGCCACTTTCAAAAGGAAACTACTGTAATGCCTATTAAAGGAAATGCATTGGAAATCCTGATGCAGTAGTAACTCCAAATTGTGATGGAATCCATTGTGAAGTTTGACAAAAAATTGATTGTGCAATTTGTTGTGGAAAATTGTTGAAAACTAGGTTTCAAGAGTCAAAAAACACAACTGGTTGAACTTCTGGAAACTAAAGTTCAAAAAACATTAACAGGATTTACCAATGAGAAAAAGCTTTGGTATTTAGTACTTAAATGAGATTTAGCTTGCTTTTATGATCTTATCTAGACCAAGTGGGACCCGTTGGGCCCCGTTTCCCCCAACGCAATATTCCACCACTCACCCATAGCACCCAACTGAACAGGCGAGGCTGACAGTTCCCGTTGTGACACCAGAGATTCTCGTTGTGATGCGAGTCACGGCAACCCTCCCCAATTGCGCCTTTCCATCCTTCTTCCGACCCCTATCCTCTTCCATTTCCCCTCATCCCCCAATATTCCCTGCACCTCCTCTTCACCCTCCCTCTTGTTCCCCCTCCTCCTCCTCTTCCCACTCCCTTTCTCACCTCTCCCTTCTTCTCCTTTCCCCTACCCTGTCACTCCCTCCATAACCCATCTCCCCTCCCAACCCCCATCTCCCTCCTCCCCCACTCACCCCCCCTCATCCCACTCTCCCCTCCTCCCCCACTGCCATCCTCTCCCTCTAACCTCCACTCCCTACCTGCCCCTCCTCTCCCTCTATCCCCCCCTGCTCCCCCATACTCCCTCCTCACCTCCCGCACTTTCCCCTCTCTCCCATCCCTACCCACTCCTCTCCCCCTATCCCCCTGCTCCCCATTCACCTCCACAACGAAAATCACAATGTTTTTTTTAAATGAAACTTCCCCCCTATCCCCACCTCCCCCCCCCCACAATGACAACTGTGATTTAAAAAAAAAAAGGAAGCCCTCCCTATCCCATCTCCCCACAATGAAAATCACGTTTTTTCTTTAAAATAACCTAAACACAATGTTTGCTGTTCATGAAAATGGAAGAATTTGATTAAAACTGATTTTTTTTTACTTAAATGAGATTTGGGATCCCATTGTGATCTAATTGTGAATGCAAACGGAAGAATTTGAATAACGGATTTTTGAAAATCGCGATTTATGTGGTGGGATTTTGGAATACCACGCACACATACAAACAAACAAGATGAGAGTTTTAGTATTATATAGATGATGACCAGATATTTGTACTTACAAATCCCTTTTTTCCTCTATCCCAGTTAAAGGATTATTTACAGCAATGTGTGATCTTCCAAATAACCAATCTCAAACCAATCTAGAAGAATGGGAATAGTGAAGATGAGCAAAATGGTGGGCAGATATAGTGTGGCATGGCCCCTTCCTGTTCATGTGACTATGGTTAAATAATAGATTTTCAGTTGCCATTTTAAAAGAAACAGCAAACTGTGCTGTGCTTCTGAATTTGTAGGCCTTGGAGCTTGAATTTATCTTTTTTGAGAAGGAAATAGAATAATAGTTACAAGAGATATCTACCCGATTCAATTTTGTATGTCATCGAATGTTAATAAAAATGTATACTACAGGTGTTAATAAAATGTATATGGCAGGCAAAAATGTTTGTAGATAGAAAATTTCAAATTCCCCAGCAAATCACTATCTGACGGCATGGTGGCACTAGTAGTAGAGCTGCTGCCTCACAGTGCCAGAGACTCTGGTTCCATCCTGACCTCCGGTGCTGTCTGTATGTTTTCATGTTCTCCCTATCACTGCATTGGTTACCTCTGGGTCCACTGCTTCCTCCAAATCCCAAATATATGTAGGTTTGTAGATTAATTCTGTAAATTGCTATTAGGGAGTGGATTAGAAAGTGGGATGACATAGAACTAGTGTGAATGGGCAATCAATGGTACCTCTGCTTCTTTCTCCATTGTATATTTCTTTTTAAGTACGTGCTATTTAAAGCTACTCAGAGGTAATAAATTCCACATTTTCTCCATTCTTCATATAAACAATCTTCTTAATTTACTGGTTAGTTCATTGATGATTATAGTTTCTGATTTGTAAATACATCTTCTTTGCCTGCAAATTAAAACCTTAAATAATTTGAAAAACATCTATTAAGTTGCTCTTTAATCTTCTAATATCAGATAGGACCAATTTGTTCATTTTGTTGATGGATGTATCTAACATTTCTAGAACTATGCTCTAAATCATTTTTGAATCCTTCCAAACTTTTAGCCAGAATACATCAGCCAGAACTGCATATAATACTCCAAGGTACACAAAAAAGCTGGAGAAACTCAGCGGGTGCAGCATCTATGGAGCGAAGGAAATAGGCAACGTTTCGGGCCGAAACCCTTCTTCAGACAATACTCCAATGCCACTTTAAATTTTGCCTAAAATACCATAGTCGTTAAACAAATAACAGGTAATGATGAATCAGAGTACAGGAGAGATCGATAATGTGATTGAATGGTGCCAGACAATAATTTTGTTCTCAAAGACAGCACGGCCCAAAGGTGCAGTTTATTGATTTCTGGAAGGGAAAGCCAAGGATCCATGAACCCACACTCGTTGACAGAAAGGAGCTTCAAGTTCCTGGGTGTGCATATCTCTGAAGATCTGTCCTGTGCCCAGCACACTGATATAATCACAAAGAAAGCTCATCAACACCTCTACTATCTCAGAATATTCTAGGAAACTTCCTCAGAAGTTTGAGGAGAAGTTTGTTTTTGCAGCTGTTTTTAATGTTACAAGGCTCACATCTCCAACTTCTATAATTTATTCTGCTTACCCCTTCTACTAGCACGATTTGGTCAGTTCCAATAAGTTCAGTGTTCAGTTTAGTTGCCTCCTCTCGGAACACAGCAATAAGTTCTTCCAAACGACGTTGTTTAACAACTGCAGGCACGCTGTCCGCCAATCTATGATAGGCATGCGTCTTCTAGAAAAGAAAATTACAACAATTTACAAATTTTAAATTTACAATACAATTTATGTTCAGCTTCCATGGCGAGCACTGTCAGCAGAAAGCCAGGGGGAAATTAAATGTGAAGAACAATAGTAGCTCCCCAGGACTTGTATATGTCCCATCCATCTCAAAGGTATACTGCTTCCCCCTCATCTGGAAAAAAAAAATCCTACATGTATGCCAATTTCATTACGCTTTACTGAACCACAATCCCTCTACACTCCTTCAGTGTGTTAAATTGTCAACATCCAATACTGAATAAAATGGAAAACAACAAAACAATGGAAAAGCTGAAGACTTTTTGTATTGAATCCTTTTACAATCTCTTTTCTCCAAAACCCACCTCATCCTTTTCCTTGATGACTGTTTGAAATAAACCATTCATTACAATCCCATTTCATATGAGAAGCACACATTTGTTCCATCAAAGCTGCCTGCAAGCATAACATTGCTTGGGTTTGTAGCTGAAGTTTCCCCCTTTGTAATAAGACTGGACCAGGCTGATATTTGCCTGGCCAGCCTTTCACTGTCCAATATCCATAACTTGAGCTCGCTCACCTGAATCTCTGCTGCTTATCTCCTAATTTAAACACAATTCTATTTAACGATCAACTATGTTGACTTTCACTCCAGTGCCATCTCAATTTAACAATGTTTAATCATGTTTTCAAAAGAAATCCATTGCCTTATTACCCTACACCTGTCCTCATCATTCATCAGAAACTCCTGCAAAATCTCTGTGCTTCTTTAAATCTGGATCTTGATGCAGTCAGTTTTAATTCCACCATCACTGCCATATTTGCAATCAGCTACCCAAGACTTAAACACAGGAATTCCCATCCTAAAATCCAGTATTCTACCTCCTTTTCCATCTTCCTGCAATATTCTTTTGTCCAGGCTTTTAATCATCTGCCCCAATATCATCATGTGTGGATTGTTGTCAAACCTTACTTGACAATGATGCTGCTAAATTCTGCGATGAGAAGGATATGATACAAATAAAAGTAACTGTTGTTAAAAGCTTTTCAAAATAACAAATAGGTAGTAAAGGATTCCAAATGTTTAAATTGTGCATCCAAAAGACACCTCAATTTGTTTGTGAAAAAAAAAATCAAAAGAGGTGAATAAATCTACAAATGAAAAATATGGGTACAGTTTTATTACAAAATACACGTTACAAATACAAAACCCTGGAAACAAATGAAAAGGTCGAGTAATTTGTGAAACTCACTTTTCGCATGCTGTAGGCAAAAAGATATCCCACATTATATCGGACCTGTCGAAGAAGAGCTATAGTCTGCAAGTGATCATCTTCTGTTTCCCCACAAAATCCAGCAATGAAATCGCTACTTAAGCTTACACCTGTTAGTATAATAAACATTGCAATAAGAAATTTATCTGACATGCAACTATCAAATGATCTATACTATTAAGGACCTTAATTACTGGTCCATTCATGTATTTCAGAATCTTAAAACTCACAATCTGTAAAATGCTCTCCCACAGACACACCCTCCACTTGCCTGGCTGTATTCTCAATGATTAAGTTTACAGTTGCTTGTGCAATATAAGATTAACATGCAAATAACAAGCTCCATTATAAAAAAGTGACTGGTCTCATATCGAACAGAACTGCACATGCAAATGTTACATTATACAAAAACCTAGCTGGGTCAAACCCAACAGTTGGTTTTGAATTATAACTATAACTTGGTCAATATAAAGCTACAGCCCTTCATTATCATTAATTTCTTCCCCAATCTCCCATTAGCTGCAGCTGACCCTCATATCAGATTACTGTAGATGGGCAAAAAGTTCAAACACTTGGGAGAGAGTATATCAAAGGCAAGTGGATAACCAAGGAAAGGGACCAAAGTGATAATTTGTCTATTGTGCTAGAGGATATGCGAGGTCTTAAATGCGAGGAGGAGGAGGAGCCATCTTGGTGAACGGCTGCTAGCAGCAGCCGTCCGTCTTAAATTCGTTTTTTTTCTAGTTTTTAGTGAGTCCTGTTTTTTTGTTTGTAGGGGATATGGTCTTTTAATGTGGGGGGGTAGGTGTTAATTTATTTATAGGTCCCTACCTGGTCGGTGTGGCAGCCTTTTTTCTGGGCTGCCCGTCGACCCGTCGTCGTGGCCTACCAGCGGGCTTGGAGCGCCGTTTCTTGGCGGGAACCACCCAGCACCTCGGCCTGGGTGGCGGCACAGCGTTGGAGCGCTGGAGCGGGCGATGCCTTGCCTGGGTCGCCGCGCTGGAGCTCTGGCGAGCTGGACCGCCGTGAGCAACACCTCCGGGCTGCGGGTTTGCGGAGCGGAGAGGCGGCGTGTGGAGAGACGGCGTGTGTAGAGGCGGCAGTGAGGAGAGCGGGGCGCCGACTTTTTCACCTGGAGCCTAGGAGCGCCAAACCGGCGCGGCCTTGTCGGCTTCGGCAGCCGCGGGCTCCAACCAAGAAGAGGCCGTTCCAAGTGGCCCAGCCGCCGAAAGGACTCTCCCGACGCCGGGGCAAGATCACCCGGTGAGAACGGCCAGGGACATCGGGCCTCCGTAGAGGCAATTGCGGTGGCCCCAATAGGCCTGACTTTGGGGTGAACATGGGGTGGGGACTGGACATTGTGCCTTCCTCCACAGTGCTATCCACTGTGGGGGGATGATTTTTTTTTTGTCTAACTGTAGTCTTGTAGGTCTGTGTCCAAGATGGCTGACGTGAAGGGAGAGTGGACGCTGGCACGAATTGGTTGCCGCTGCTCCCTCTTCACACTGTGTTTTTGATTTTCTGTTTTTGGATTGAATCCTGTTTTTGATTTGTGTCTCTGTGATGTCCTTATTGTTATATTCCGATTATATGTTTACTATGTAAGGTGTCCTTGAGATTTTGTATGAAAGGCGCCCATTAAATATAAAATTTATTATTATTAAATGAATACTTTCCACTTGTATTCACAATGAAGAACATTGCACTTGAAGAATTTAGGAAGGGAGGGTTGAATTCCAGAATAAATTACTGTTGAAAAGGAGGTATTAGATTTCTTAGCAGGTTTAAAGATGGGTAAATCTCCAGACTGCTATGGGAAACGAGATTGCTGGAGCTTTTACTAATTTTTCTAGTTGGTCGCAAAATAGATGCTAGAGGACATGCTTTTATTCAAGAAGGGGAACAGAAGGAAGCTAGTTAATGACAGGCCAGTGAGTTTAACACATGTGTTATGGAAATCACTGGAAAAAATACTGAGGGTTAGAATTAATTCATTCTTGGAGATCCTGGGATGAATCAAAGATAGTTAATGTGGCTTTTATGAAGGGGAGACTTTGTCTGACTAATTTGATTGAACTTTGAGTTGTTATCCAAAGTATGTTCACGGTAGCAATGCAGATAATGTAGTTTAAATGGGCTTAAATAAAATCTTTGTCAAGGCCCCATATATGAAACTGGTCCAAAAGGTTAGAGGAAATAGGATCCTGTGTAATATGGAAAATCAGATCTGAAAATGACTTGCTAAAAAAAGGCAGAAGGTGATGGCCTAGGGTTCTGGTGATTGGAATTGCACAGGTGGTTAAGATGCTATAGATGTGCGAGATACCTAGATGAAGTTACCTGTGATGATCTCGCGTATGCGCTCAACAAGTTCCAAATATGATTCTCTAGTATACCTGTGATAAAAATAATTAAATTGTAAAATATAGTTCAGCAAAATTAACATTTATTTATCGCCTTTAAATGTGGACAAGTTATATATAGATGATGGATAAGACAAAAAGAACAATACAAGAGATGTTTTTAATTGCTTATATTCAAATTTTGAAGGAATGGAAGAGGAGGCTTTCAAAGTTGGGAAGAAAGAGTGCAAAAATGAAAGGATCAAAGAGAATACCAGCAAGTAGGAGATCGGCCACTGAAAGTGAAGTGACAATTACATTGGAGATCAGAGACAGAAGGATGAGGGCATGCACTGTTAGGTATGGCTAATAAAGGTTGTAGAATCCAAGGAGTAACGGGAATGATACAAATTGTGTAGAATTTTCAATTTTGCATGCTGAAAGCCATTTCAAGTCCACGAGACACATTTGGAATATGAGAAACAAAACAAGTGTGGATGAGTCAGCATTGGTCATTAATTGTGAATTTTCACAGGATGTTTAACTTATCACATAACTGTATTTAATTCCCCAATAGCTTGCCTTTGATGCAATAAAGTGCACGGAATGACGAATCCAGATTTGCTACACAAAGAGATGGAGTGAAGCTTGAGACTACATGAAGCTCATATTCCAAGTTCAAATTAAATGAGACTAGAGTAGATCAGCACAAGTGGCAGGAAAATTATGCACTGATAGGCTCACTTCTGTGTTGTGCCACTCTATGACGTTATCTAGGTTACATAAAGGGCCTGTCCCACTTGGGCATCATTTGCGCGTCACACAAGTGGGCGCGCGAAGATTTTGCAAAATCCTGGGTCGATCGCGTGTCACTGCCTACACCACCACGTCTCACCATGCGCGCGTCACGTGTAAATGATGTTGCGTCATGTGTCGTGACGCGTAAATGATGTTGCGTAAATGACGCTCAAATAACGCCCAACTGGGACAGGCCCTTTACTTATTGTGTTCAGGAAAGGATTTTTTTTTCCTTTTATATACGGCACTACGAGTTGATATTTTAGAATTAATTCATACCACAACTTCAGTATTAATGTCAAATGTCCTCTATATTGTAATTGGTAATAATAAGCTACAACATTAGCTGACTACTTCCTAGAATTTAGTAATTACACAGCTTCAAGAGAGTTTGATATAACTGATTCAATGAGGCTCAATTTTCCATGAGATAATCAAATAAGAGTTTCATCTTAATCCCAACATTTGCATTTGAACTGCAGGAATAAGAGCTCCAACAGCATGAATGCAGGTAGGGGCTTTGCCTTAATTGTGACCATCTTCAAGAAAGGTCTATTGCAGTATTCAGAGGTAGTTCCTTCCTCGGCTGAAAGGAAAATCACTGTAAGAACAGCATGACCAGCTATCAATTTACAGTGAAAGACAAAGTGGTGGAGTAACTCAGCAGGTCAGGCAGCACATCTGGAGAACGTGGATAGGCGACATTCCTCATCAAGACCCTTCTTCAAACTAATAGTAAGATGGTTTGTGGGGGGAGGGGGAGAGAACAAAGCGTGAGGAGAGGAGGGGCAAGACAAAATGTGGCAGGTAAGAGGTGAACACAGACAAGGGGGGGGGCTTTGATAGGCAGGTGGTTAGACAATAGACTGATGAAGAAAATACAGAAGGTGTGACACAAAGGATTAAAGAGTGCAAATTGTCTTTTCATGGGAATAAATACAAAAGAAGCTTAGGCTAGGTAGGCTTTTAACACCTTGATTAACTATGATGAGACCATGCAGAAGTCATGTCGCCAACTGTAGGAAGAACATCCATCCACCCATCCCATATCTTTGAACACCTGTGTAGTCTCCCAAAGCATACTTCAGCCATCTTATAATTCACAGAACAGAGTAGAAGCTCATCATGCCCATCCAAAGGAATTGCTTACATAAAAAAGCCTCACTACAAATTGTACTATAATTATACACAAAGAATATACTAATTTAAAATAATGCTACCAATCCTGTGGCAGAAATTCAGAGTATTAGGACTGTTAGAATAAATAGTACAAAAATAGTCTATGAAGATCTATGCGATTGTCTGGTCACTTACACAAGTATTGTTTAACAGAGGAATCAATAATAATGAACACAAAGTAGTATACCCTCGTCTCATGGCTTCAAGTATGGCAGTGCTTCCACTTTGTGCTGGCAAATGGATCTGTTTGCAAATGTTGCCTCTCTCCTTGATAAGTTGTAAAACCTGATAAGTGTAATTAAAAGTGTGAAAAAATGTCACTCTTCAAAATCAATGATAGTATGCTCATAATATTGAAGCAAAAGATTCAGATGTCCCTCAACTCTAGTTACAACACAATCATGCAGATGTTTTTGAGACAAGGCAAAATTACATCTTTAGCAATTACTAAAGATTGCCCATCTTGACAATAGCAATATCTTGATGAAATTGTGTAATCGTATAGGAGACATGAAATAACAAATACATTACAGATGCCACCTTACCTAAGGTTCATGTTTTGTGGACATTTAACATTATTTCTACCTAAAAAGAGCAAGTATAATGGCGACTCTACCTCATCTGGGAAATCCTTAGGGTGAGGTGACGTGAAACGGATTCTCATCTCAGGATCAATCCTTGAAACCTGATCCAATAAGCAAGCAAAACGCAAACCTCCATGTTTGTTCCTGTATATGGTACTAAACCCTCGGCTCAGATGTGTCGGTTCCCTTGTATGAAACTGAATCTCTGAAGTATCACAGTAACTGTTGACATTCTGTCCTAGTAGCGTAACCTCCTTTACTCCCTGCAAACAAGGGGCATAATTATATTCCATCAGATTCTTTGTTAGTTTAATTTAGAGATGCAGCACAGAAACAGGCCCTTCGGCCCATCAAATTGCTCCGACCAACAATCCCCGTACACTAGCACTACCCTACACACTAGGGACAATTTAACCAATCCAATTAGCCTACAAACCTGTACGTCTTTGGAGTGAGGGAGGAAACGGGAAGACCCAGAGAAAACCCACTCAGTTACGGGGAGAACGTCCAAACTCCATACAGGCTAGATCGAACCTGGGTCTCTGGTGCTGTAAGGCAGCAACTCTACCGCTGCGTCACAGTGCTGCCCTTCTACATTAATCTTTGCACGTAGAAAAGCTGTACAATAAAGTTTATTATTAGTCACATGTACCAAGGTATAGTGAAAAACTTTGTTTTGCAAGTAATTCAAACAGATCAGATACACCATACATGAATAAAATCAAGTCAAAGTCAAGTACAATAGATAGAACAAAGGGGAAAATACAGAGTGCAGAATATAGTTCCCTGCACTGTAGTGTACCAGTTCCAGAGACACAGCCTAATGTTTACAAATGGGGCAGAGGTAATCGAACAGCAGCCCATGTTATGGACAAACTGTTCAGAAGCCTGGTGGTGCGTGCTTTCAAGTTTCTGTTTCTTTTGGCTGATGGGTGCGGGACTCAATTAAAGAGTCAAGAGAGATACAGCACAGAAACAGGGCTTTCGGCCCACAGAATCAATGCCAGCCTTCTCCCACTCATTGAATTTAACTCATTTTTATTTTATACTCCAAGATACCAGCCCGCAAAATCGGCCGCAAAAGTTAGCTTTGGAACGGATCTGTCGTTCTCCGGATGAGCTGGAGCTCCAGAACCCCAGCCACACTGGGAAATCCGACCTGCCAATCAGTGCAGATGTGGGCTATGGGAACGGATCTGTCGGGTGTGGCCGAGCTGGAATTCCAGAGCCTCAGCTGTAAAGGGCAAATTTGATCAACTGATCTGCGCAGAAGTCTTGATTAGGTTGAGATTGGCCACCTCACCCGGCCCAGGCGCCACATTTTCGGGGGGACTTCTGGGGGGTGAATTTTAAGTGTGCTCTTGTAATTTTGTCCAGATTAAAGGAGATGTCGGACCGTCAGTTCCCGGAATATCGATGGTGGACCTGTGTATATACCAGTTGGTAACATAAATTTATGCCACAGAAATTGCTAAGTGTTCTTGGGGTGGTTTCAGTAGGATCAGCAGTATCCATCTTCAACACTGTCTTTGTCCCTGGTCTTGCAGTCACATTATCATCCATGCAAAGACCACCACACACCTGACTACTTCCATAGATGACCAAGTTCAACAATGAAAAGAAACAGGTATTCCTTCTTCATTTAATCATTTCAGTTTGTATCAAGTGATTTACAATATGAAGACAGTTAAAAATTGTAAATGTATATTGTTATAAACAGAAGCATTATTATTTCAGTATTTTTACCAATTACTTCTCCATTTTAATCTAATTGATTCATCAGAATGTCACTTAGGCGGCTTTCCACTTTACATCTAGTCCATCAGCTTTAAGTTAGACATGGCTCAAGTGTGCAGCATGACTGATACACTTCAATGGAGTCGCAAACCATGATTAAAATGGTTTGTTTTCTTTATTCATTTTAATTAATTTAAATATTTTAAATTAATTCATAGCACTTGCTATGCTTTAAGTATTTAAAAAAATAATTCAAGTCCTTTTGACCCATTTAAAAAAATCTGCTAGAGACATTTAACAGTAATTGACAGCAAATTGTGAAAAGCACAAAGTGGTCCAGAATGGGATCTTGGAATCTACCATCCTAGGCCCAGCTGCCATTTCTTCAGCCTCACACGTTGACCAAAGAACTGAGGCTGTCGGGAAAATGGGAACAGTAGAGTCATACAAATAAGGGAAGCAAGTGCTGGTAACTAGCTAAACCAAGATAGACCAGCACATTGTTCGCAGGCAATTTGTGAAATTACATACAATGCAAACCAGCTATTTCAGAGTAATTTTAGGAAATAAAATTTGACAAATTACTTAAAAGCAACTGGAAAAAACTATTTACTGTATGTTTTTTTAATGTTGGATTTTTAAAAACTGCTGATGCTTTCCGTTCATTTAAAGATATTTTTTCAAAATAGTGTTTACCTGGTCTGAAAGGATTCTGACTTCTTGCGAAATGGAAGAAATTGGTCTACTTCTCTCTCGCCCACGTGTGAAAGGAACAATGCAATAGCTACACATGTTATTGCATCCCCGCATGATGGAGCTAGAACAAGGAAATGCTTTGTTTCAGCTAGAAACTGTCCATTTCGACAGTACTATGATAGCATCGTCGAGCAATTATCATGGAACAAATAATAACCGGCCAGCTAAATAACCACGTATTTACAGAATCAATGTTACATTAAAACAATAGGCAAGAAAGCACGAGCTTTGAAGTGACTCCAGCTTTGATGCAAATCATTAAGATACAGGAAATACTAGCTAAATTAATAAGGTGGATGTTAAGATCCCAGTCACCGTGTGCACAGTGGGGCCCACTGCTCTTGTGAATGCAGAGGTGACAGCTTTGTTCTGATAAATTTGGAATTCATAGATCACATGCATCAGTGGGACTGTGTGGTTTGGAAAGAAACAAACATTTTGGTGGTGTTCCACTGGACTGGCTTCCCTTGCCATAAAGAATAGAGTCTGTAGATTTGAAAAATGCTGGTGAAAACCTTTCAGTGGAACTTTATTGTCATGTGTACCTGGGTACAGCAAAATTCCCTTTTTGCATACAATTCTGTAAAAATCTTACTATATACACAAGTACAATCATACTTAAGTCCAAGAGTATAAGAATAGTAGATTACACATTGGCAGTACACAGAACTCTGCACTTTTCTTGCTTCATCTTGCACCCTGCCATTCAGTTATTAAAAAGTCTTAACTTGGCCGTCACAATTTTTTGCAGTGTATCTGGTTAATGTTGCTATGGTGTGGCATTGCAGTCAAGCCACATGCTGTTCCTTGGAGTTAAAGTACATAACTATAGTTAAACTCTGTAGTTTAAGTACACATGGAGCCTCACTCACTCAGTATTTTATAAATCTGTGACTTTCACTGTATAGTAAATACAAAGGCTTTTGGATGTCAAGAGGTGAGTCACTCACTGCAAAGTATCTAGCCATTGAACTAATTGCTATTTTACAATTTATACGTTTATAATCAATGGCAATCTCCCAAGATAATCATAGTGAGGGATTTAGGGGGGAAGATGTGAATGAATTTGAACACTAAGCAATCATCAGGCAACATTTCACTTCTAATGATAAAGTGAAGGTCGCCAATTAAACAACTGTAGATGGCTGTGCATAGGACACATCTCTGCAGAATTCCTGCAAATGTCTAGTAGCTGAGATAATTAACAACAATTACAGCTACTTTTCTTTATCAGTTCCAGACAGTGGAGAGTTGTTTTCTATTCATTATGCAAAAATTGATAAACTGGGAATCACACTTACATGAATGCGGTTTTTGTCTTGGAATTTACATGAACGGGCATGACATCTGCATAGGTCTCATCCAGTGACAACAAAACATTCACAGCCTTTTGACCTGTTTCAGCAACTGTCAGAAGTCTGGGAAGATCACGGTAGGAATCGGGCCCAGCAAGAACGTCGACAAGCTTTTCTTTTTCAAGGATTTCCTCTTTCAGCCTCTCAGCCATGCAACCTATCATAAATTAGTAACAATATTATTTGATTTGATTTCCACCTTGGAAGAACTTGGTAATATGTTTTTTGCCTAAATTACTCCATAATTTTCACATGAATATTTAAATTTTAAACAAATATGGCTAGTATTTAATAAAAATGCTTTATTGGATTAAAAAATAAACTACTGGAAGAACTCTGAAGGTTGTGATCTACTGGGTATAGCAGTATGTATCGGCATATTTTGATTCAACTTCAAGTCAAAATTAAAGTATATACTTTTGTCATATTTCCAGTCCAATTTATTCATGCATTATAAAAAAAAGAAAAACAGATTATTATATTCTTGTACTAGACACTCGTGTCAAATTAAATTGATGCAGAGTTCAGCAACTTTATCTGGTGCTTGTGGCTATGTTGTTAAGGAGCTCAATGATGTTGATTGATATGCTGGAGTCTAAATGGTTAACCACCTTGATCTCACATGCATACTGAATAAAATGTGCAAGCCTAAGATGATATGGCACCTTATTCTCCACTGCACTCATTGTTGAATTGAGTAAATTTTATTTTATTTTTTTTAAACTTTAAATCATCTAAACTCATTGGAACGTTTGTTCTTTTAAAAAGACTCCAACATAAATCATTAAAAAGCTAAAAGCCTATGATGGCAGTGAACTGTCAAAAGTCATCAGGGGATTTTGGGATGGGGCCTCAGAATAGGTTGTTACTTGCCACTTACGAGTTTTCTCCAACTCAAGGAATGCCTTAGTGGGTAAAGGAACAGCTAGTCCAGAAATATTAAGTCCAGCTAGGTGGCAGGCACAGAGTCAGAAACAGAACATAGAACAGCCAGAGGCTTTAAAAACATTCATTCTTTTCTTAAACCTGTTTCATGCATTCACTTCAATCTGTGCCAGGTAGTCTGTTCTGCCTTCTTTCCATATTGTATTTCCACATTATCTTTACATGTTACTTAAGTTCCCATAGCTGTTTTGAAATTATTTTCCTCCTTTGTCCCATAAACAAAAAGTGTCAATATATAGCTGTCGCTGTGATTACATTGGTCATCTTGACAATATCTTGCTGAAATTGGATAATTGTTAAGGAGACATGAAATAACATTACAGATGCCATCTCACCCAAGATCCCTATTTTAAGTGGTACTTGTGATTTTGCTCGGTTGGATTTTAGTGCAGCAAGCTGCTTCAGCCTTTTCCAGATGGTTTGTTCTGCCTTCTCTCTGAAAAAGCAAAAGTCTTATGATGCATTTTACAAATTATCTTTCTCACAGACTAAAGATGCAAGTTAGCTTCAAGTTATTTTGCACCATCCCCTTGTAGGTAACTAATCAGAGTATTACTGATCAGTTAAATTAAGAATTGTACACTTATTATAAAACTGCTTTCATATAAAAGCCAGTGGTTGTAGGCTCAGTTGAGATTTTGCACTACCTGTCCAAAAGGCACCACCACTTATTGAATTTGCCCTAAATTTAATTTGAATAAGCTTAGATGACAATTAGTATTCCCGGTTAAAAATGATAATGGCATAAAACAAAAAATATTGAAAATTATACCTGATTGAACATGTTACAAGTAAAATCACATCAGCCTGCAACAACAAAAAATACAAGTCAGATAATTTTTCAAAGGTTTATTGGGTTAACATGATTGAAAATCTTTTGTAAACATGCAGCATAGGTACTTTATTTCAAGGCTAGAGAAGTTTCACACCTGAGCAAGTTTCTGTGTAAAACATTGGTTTTATATTTTTCTTTGCAAGTCTTTTAGTCTTGTTATTGACTGGTGCCAAGGCAGTCTTCTGCAACTGAAATTTCATTCAAACTTATGTCACATTGCAAAACATGATAATAATTTGGAAAACTAAACACAATTGGAACCAGTTATGTACTGGAGTACTTTAATAACTCGGCATGGACTCATGCAGAAACACCATTTTGTTGATTTTAAATGGTATTCAAGAATTTCTATGCCACATATTATAATACTGCAATCAATGAAATATATATTATAATCTATTAAAAAAAAAACACAAGTCAGTTAAAAGTTGTTAAAGTCATTTATTCTGGATACCAAGCAATTCTATTACTTTAGTTTTAAAAACGACAACGAAGACTTGCATATCTCGCCATCATTATTGAGCAGCAAGTAAAAATGGTAAAAAAACACGGGGAAAGATACACATTGTGTGATGGGAGAAACAGATTTTAGATAAGTGCATTAAGTAGGAAAATGTTGGAGCATATCTGGCAAAGCTAAGGTGAATCAATGTTCTCGTGCACAGGAAGTTAACAGAGCCAACTGGGGCAGGGACAATGGGAATGGGATGCTTTGTGCAGCTGGGAATGTAAGAGATGCTATGTTGGACACATTTTATTATAATTAATTTGGAAACAGGAAAACTGGCTGATAGATTGTAAAATCCTTGGTAGGGAATGTGAAAATCTGACAAATCCATGAAACAATGCAATGTTCATTCTATTGAAGATGGTGAAACTACACTGTTATCACAGTTAATTTTAAATACTTCCACTTCCTTGTCCATTCAATAAATTAATTCCCCGCAAGCTCCAAGAATCTAACAAGTTTATTCATATCTAATATCACTACAAATTAAAAAGACATAACAAATTACAAAATTGGATATTGATCTGACAATATGAGGCGCAAATGCAAACTGAATCTTTTTGTTAAGTTAACTTCAGCCATTAATCTTATTTGGTTCACATCAACCTTGAACAACTTAATTTAACAACAATTAATGTTAAAAGCCTTCATTTAAAAAACATAAATCTATGCAACAATGCTAAACTGCAAACATTAAAGATAAAAAGTTGTTTATAATAATATAGATTACCTCAGTGCAGCTGGTAGCTTTCTTATAACCATTTTTCTGGAGGATGGACCAAGCAATTTCTGTGTCATTAACATTCATTTGACATCCATAGGTTTCGAAATACACTGCAAATAATAAAATAATTCAAATTCTAGAAATAAGTATTAAAACCAGGAGCAAGCATCATCACCGTGATACAGCATCATTAAATTATAAAAATAAACATTCTTCCAACCTCTACGGATGGGAGAATGCAGTTTTGCAAATATATTTCATCTTATATCAATGCATAAGCATTGCAAGGTGACTAGCAGACATTGGTATCAATTCACAATTTGATTTGATGTTAGGAAAGAACTGCAGATGCTGTTTTAAATCAAAGGTAGGCACAAAATGCTGGAGTAACTCAGCGGTCCAGGCAACATCTGTGGAGAGATTCCTTCCCTCTGAGTTATGCCCGTCCCACTTAGGAAAACTGAACGGAAACCTCTGTAGACTTTGCGCCCCACCCAAGGTTTCCATGCGGTTCCCGGAGGTTGCAGGTGGTTGCAGGTAGTGGAAGCAGATAGGGAGACTGACAAAAACCTCCGGGAACCGCACAGAAACCTTGGGTGGGGCGCAAAGTCTCCAGAGGTTTCCGTTCAGGTTTCCAAAGTGGGACAGGAGCATTACTCTACCTTTGATTTAATGTTATTTTGTGGTCTCTGTATAGCCTGCTTGTTGGCCTTAAATACAAACAGTATTGAAGTGGCTCAGTCACTCTGATTGATCGCCACAAGTACACTATTTTGGTTTAACCTATCCAGTGTCTCCTCAACTTAAATATTCCGAGCATATAGAAATGTGTATTGTGATTGTCCTCAGCATTTTATTTTACATACACCTGGGTAAGGGAACCCAGGCTATATTTTGAATTTTACAAATGATTCTAAAGCAGGCATGATAATTAATTGCAAGGGGTACATAGAGGCTTCAAACAGAACTTGGAACAGCAAGCAAATAAGCCAAAACAGAAGCGCTGCAGTACGACATAGAGAAAAAAAACGATGAGGTATGTGGGAGATGGGCAGATGAAACCCGCTGGGTGAGTGTTGGCAGTGAGGGGATGAAAATGATGCAAAACTGAACAAAGATAAAAACCCTGGCTGGACTGGTGGGAACGAGAGGGGATTGTGGGGAGGAGGGGCAGTGGGTGGTATTAAGATATACAAGGAAAGAGTAGGATAATGGTAGCGAATAGATGATCAACTATAAAAGACAAAGTATGGGAGTCTGAGAAAGGTCCTTGCATGAAACGTCACCTAACCATGTTCCCCAGTAAAGCTGCCTGACCTGCTGACTTACACCACACAGGTTATGTACTTATCTTGTAAATGAGCATCTGCAGTTCCTTGCATGACAGAGGGGTCAAAGGACATGCTAACCTCTACCACTTTCTGTAATGGCAGCCCCTCTTTTCACTCCCCTGCCTCTTTTCTACCCACGCTGCTTCAGGCAACGAGATACCGGCTAACCGAGGCCGCCACTCACCGCTCCTATTGCCGCCGGGCTCTGGCTCCCCGATCAGGTAGGGCGGCGCGTCCTCCCCCAGACCCTCCCTCACCGCCTCGCCTCTGGACGGTGGTCGAAGAAATGCCCGAAGGCCGGGTCCATCCGACAGCCTGGCGCATGGCTCGGAGCCGAGAGACGGACAGGATCTAATCACTGTCCCCGCCACGAAGGCTTGGGGTAGACATTTAACCCCTGCATTGAGCCTTGGCGGCCTACAATGCAGCAGCGTCCTCACTGCCCTCGCAGGCCCCATCATCGCCGCTGCTCATCACCAAGCAACCACCCTGTTTCACCGCGAGATGTAGCTACGGGAGCGGATGGCGGCTCCCGAGAGTTCAGCCGGCCGCCATCTTGGCAAAGGAGCGCTATTTTCTCGAGCGGCAGAGTGGTGCCATTTTTGTAAAGGAGTGTGGGCCGTTAATACCAAAGATTATAGAGCTCCTCTAGTATCTTTGGTTAATACGTCGGTTCGCTATCGTGAGAGACATTTCTGGAAACCAAGCGAACAAGATGCAAGCTAAAGCTTGTTATGAAAACCAGCAAAAAGTCGAAAAATGCCTGATTTGCAACAATGCAATTTTGAAAAGTGGAATTTCAATTTTTACCAAGGAGGTCATCAGTAAGGGCGATTTAACACATATATGGAATTGTGAAATCGTGAGACAGTTTACTGTTAGTTAAACATACTCATGAGTAAGTATACAGAACAAGTTCAGAAAGCAGGCAAAACATGTAATGAAACTGCTGTTTCTTTTCAGCACTAGTCATCAGGTTTCAGTCCTTATTGCTGGTACTAGCTGTGTAGACAAGGCGCATATTCCATTCTCCTCCCACATTCCAAAGTTATTTGATTAATTGAAAATTAGCCTTTGTATAAATAGGAGCAGTGAGATCGAGGGCAGTGATTGATAGTGAGAGAAAATGTTACGGGAAAGTAGGATGAGGAATGGGACCATTGTGGTTGCTCTGAAAGCCAGCCCAAAGACATCCAATCACCATATGGAAATATGAGAAAACTCAGCATCTTTGGATAAAGAAATGTTAAGGTTTCAAGTTGATCACCTTATATTACATTTCGGAAAATGTTTATTAAACTGTAGGAGAGGAGGACAATAGAGAGAAAAACGATATGGTCTGACATCGGAAGACCAAGTCTTCCCTTTTTCTTGACCGTTGCTCCCTCTGTCCCATAATTGCCACTATTCTTACCTGTACCTCCTTTATTTGCTGTTTTTCTGATTTTACTCTCCTTCCAGGCAATTTCTCATGGCCTTATCTTCCACCCAGCAGCATTCACATGGATCACATGATTTCAGGCAATGGATCACACTCTGTAATTTCCATAACCTTCAACATGGTAGATGCAGTATATCATGGATAAAGATGAAAGTATCTGCATTATTACACAGTGGTGCAACTGGGAGAAATGTTGCCTCACTGAGCCAGAGACCCAGGTTCAATCATGACCTTGTGTGCTGTCTGTGTGGAATTTGCTTATTCTTCCTGTTAATGCATGGATTTCCTCCGGGTGGTCTGGTTTCCGCTTATGAACCGAAGATGTGCAGGTTTGTAGGTTAACTGGCCACTGTAAATTGCTCCTTGTGTGTAGGGAATGCACGAGAAAGTAGGATAATATCGAAATTGTGTGAATGAGTGATCAGTAGTCGGAGTGGGCCAAACGGCCTGTTCCATGCTGCATCTTTCAATCAATCAAGATTTCACAAGACACATCTTCCCCCTTTTCTTCACTCTGAAATCATTTTTCCCATGTCAACTCGCTGGTTCAGCTTGCCACCAATCTCTCCCATTCTCACTGCAGTTTCCCACGCAACACCAGGAAATGCAAGACCTAGCCTTTTACATTTAACCAATGTCGCAAGCAGTCCTTCTAGATTAAGCAACAGTTCATTTGCATATCTTTCAAATATTGTATTTGCTGCTCATGATGTGGGCTCTTCTGCCTTTTGGTCTGCTCTGCAAACCAAATGCAGATTGAATGAAGGTACACAAAAATGCTGGAGAAACTCAGCGGGTGCAGCAGCATCTATGGAGTGAAGGAAATAGGCAACGTTTCGGGCCGAAACCCTTCTTCAGACTGCAGATTGAATGAACCGCTTAATACAATATATCCGTGCAGACCTCATGTTAATGTGAGAACCGTCAAATATCATTTTAATTCTCTGCCCTACTCTCACTCTGATCTCTCTGTCATTGTTTCACTCCTCCACTGTTTCAAATTAAACTCTAACTTCGAGGGTGATCAACCTGAAACCAACTCATTTTCTGCCCAAGCATTCAATATTGAGTTTCCAACAATCAGTGTGTCAGTGTCAGCAGTAACCAGTTCTGGTGTGTGGTCATATATCTGGAATGTTAATGTGGTCTTTTTCTTTCCAATTATGCTGCCTGATCTGCAACATATTTCTAGCATTTTCAATTGTTTCAGATATCCAACAATTGTTTGCTTTGTTTCTCACAGTTTTAGCACATTCTTGTTTTATTTCTAACTTTTCACACCCACATGCTAACTGGATGGCTCTGAAGGTATTGCATCACTTTGAAAATCTGCGTTGGCACATGATCATAGATAGTTCCCATTCCGACATCAACATAACTGTCCTCAGCCCCTCCAGCCTCAGGGTGAGACTAAATGCAAACTGGAGGAATAGCACCTTATATTCTGCCTGGGTAGTCTATAAACAAATGGTATGAATATTGAATTCTCCAATTTCAGGTAACGCTGGTTTGCAAACTGTATTTCCTAACTAATTATGGAAGCAAGTAGCTTTGGCCCTAGCAAGAAGCCACGGGTTGTGCTTGATATTGTATTTAATGTAGTGCATCAATAGAAGTCAATTAAATCGTAACATACATCTAAAATCAAAATCAAATATTTCTATCTTTTATTTTGCATTTCAAAAATGGAACATGATTCATTTCTTATTCCAAAAATATATGCTAGCAGTACACCACAGGCACATTTATTATCCACCTTCTTTCCTTCATAATTGCAGTAAAATGTTGATGTGTTTAATTGTGGCTCATGAAAGATAATGAAGAAGTGCTTACAATAAACATGATTGTAAAGCAAGATTTAAATAATTTCTCCATGGTATTTCAATTAATGACCGTTCGGCATCATTATACAAAATTGTTGATGTTTAATAATAGGTGATATCTGTGGCAAACATAAGGAAGTTCTAAAGTATAAAGAAGAAAAACATTAAGCACATGAAATAATAATGTATTTACTTATCACACACACATTTTAATCACCTTGAAAGCATCCATCACAGTTGTTGGTGTAAATATTTCACAAATGCATATATATATTGTACTAATGAATTGCACACATTTTCATTAATTTTAAGAAAAATACATTCATAACTTTTATGATATTTAATGATCTAGAAAAACAAATACAGGAAAATAAAAAATAAAATCACAGTGTTCAAGTAGTTGCAGTAAATAAATAATTGCAATAAAAAGGTGGAACCAAAGTCAGATACATTCATTCCAACTAAATTACACTTAATGTTGCTTAATGTAGCACAATTTGAATTGTGTGGTATAATGTGGTTAATGTATACCTGGTTAATGTAGGTTAATGTATACCAAGCTAAAGTACTAACAACAAAGGTTAAAGCTATAATATGGACTGATTTGCTAATGAAAATGTAAAGGATTGAATAAGAAACACAGAAGTATCAGAAAAAGACGTGAGACGGTTATGAAACAAGGAATCTCAAAATATATATGATCAATGCAAGAAGAAAGGTATCGTAAATCTACAACCTCTGCCATTAAGAAGGGCAAGGGCTTCAGGCGCACGGGGGCAACTTTATGTATCTGGACTTCTCCAAGTCAAGCTGCCTTCATACTTTAAAAATATATAATTGTTCCTTCATTGTCATCCCATCTAAATCTTGAAACTCCATATCCAACTGAATTGTGTGAATACCTTCACCAGATGGATTTCAGAGGTTTGGGATGCACATTTTATTAATTGGGTAGGGCAATAAATTCTGGCCTTGTCAGCAATCCCCAGATACATTTAAAAAAACAACCAAATAATGACCTAATATCTGAAATGTTGGTTCAGAAATGATTGAAAAAAATTAAGATTACTTTATTGTGATAAAAAGCTTCAGATGGTGAATAAATGTAAATACGCTTCCTATTCACCACAAATTGCTGGGTGATTTGTTTCACTCTCTTGTTATTCTCGCATAAATCAAATAGAAATCTTGCACAGTTCCCCCAGCTAATGCATTTCCTAATATGATATTTGGGCTGGTTTGCCACCAATGTCAACTTGCTTGCTATAAATATTATTTTGGAGCACTAATGCATATTTAATAGCCAGAATATTCAGCTGCTACTGAATGTATCTGGACTTGTTAGTGTTCTGATGGAAGGTCAATGACCTGAAAGTTAAGATAACTTTTAAAATTCAAAGATGTTAACTGGCACGCTGAGAACTTTGACCATCTTCGTTTATTTCAGAAATCCAACATTAGTAATTCACTTTAGTTTTCATAATTTTTTTATGAGACAGCATTTCTTTAACAAACATTACCTTATGTGGCTGCAAAATAAGGTTAGAAAGTTTGATATGGTCCATCAGAGGAAGTGAATATCCTTTGGCAAGGTCAGCTGCATAAAACAATGGTTTGCATGTTAGTTTAAAATATTGTAGGCTTGATTGTTCAATTAATAATAGGCTATAAACGGGTTTGACCAAATCTTTAATTAGCAACATATTTCTCATTTGATTTCCTAAAATCCTGAAATGAAGTAAATTTGTGAACACGTGTTCGGTGAATATATTTAATAAAAGGAGGATATTCTGCTTTGGCATGCTTGGCATACCTTACCATGCATTGCGAGTTCAGATATGGCAACTCCTTAGCTCCTCACTATACATTGCCCCTGATGTACAAATTATACATTTGATGGTGCTGAGTGAGATCCTCTTTGCCAACATATACTCACAAAATTGCATCGAATATTGTAACATGGTGTTGGGGAAGAAAATATATCAAAACAACGTTATGAAGGGATTACCATGGAATTCAATTAATTTGAGCCACGTTTAGTTCCTGGTTCCTTTGATCAGGATTTGCTGTCAACATAATGGTAAGTGCCTGCAGATAATATTTCCGAATGCATGGATTTACTTTAAATTAGATTAGTAAATGTTTTCTTCACCAACTACTTTTCCATCAGCAATAATATCTAGTACAGGTACATAAATATGGAAAAGCCATGCATTCAGCAAACACACATCCACAGATTTTACCTC
The DNA here is from genome assembly GCF_010909765.2 of Amblyraja radiata. Classification (NCBI taxonomy): domain Eukaryota; kingdom Metazoa; phylum Chordata; class Chondrichthyes; order Rajiformes; family Rajidae; genus Amblyraja; species Amblyraja radiata. The sequence goes on along the minus strand of NC_045978.1, from coordinate 17,313,231 downwards.
GAGACACTTCCATTATGTTCACAGCAAATTCTGACCCGAAGAAGCAGAAACTCAAAGAGGCTCAATTTAATAGAATTCTATGTTAATCCCCTCCTCAGAACATTAAACTTTGATATAACTTGGTCTCCAGCATTATGTTAAAATATTGGATGTAATTTTGTGAATATATGTTGACAATAGAGAATCTCACTTGGCACCCACAAACGCACAATTTATCATATATTGATTTTTCAAACGTTGATGAAATGTATTTATTTCACCAGTTTTCTGCTCTCCCTGTTTTGAAGCCATTGATTCTTTGCTAATTACCTTTAATAAGTGAGCGTTGACAGTGACATAAGATGAGCTGTTCTATTTAGAACACTGTCCAATTAAAGTTAGATATAGAAATCCTAAATTATTTTCACTTCTTTAATTCCATGCATTGCCACTGCAGCAGTCCAGTAGTGAGATTGAACCTGCAATTTTATACGTCTTTACAATTCAACTACTTTTTCAACAGAACATAGCAATGGAGAGATTTTTATAATGTTGGGGAAAGGTGCTGACATTAATGTAGAAAGACTCTAATATAAATTATAAATTACAACTTTCTTCAGGTACTTACTATTAATACGAGGCAAAATAACAATTGAAATCAAGAAATCAATTCCAGATTGTAGACAGTTTACCTGGGAACAAAGTATGTTACAATGAGGAAAAACAGTTGCATTCAACAGATATGGAATTTTGATTAAATCACCATTATATTTACACATGTTATTAACTGTTTTAACTGCCTTTCACCTATCTTTATATCATCCGCAAACTTGGCCACAAAGCCATCAATTTCATCATCCGAATCATTAATAAACACCGTGAAAAGTGGCGGACCCAAATCCAACCCCTGCGGAATATCATTAGTCACTGGCCAGCCAGCTAGAGAAAGCCCCCTTTATTCTCACTCTTTGCCTTCTGCCATTCTGCCAATCTTCTAACAATGCTAGTAATATTCCTTTAATACAATAGGTTCTCAACTTGTACAGCAGCCTGTTGCTGTGCCTTTCCCTTTCACATTGTTAACTCCAATCGCTTTTGTGAAAAATATTCATTTAGTGACTCTGCTATGCTCTCTACCTCCACATTACTTTATACTTAAACTTTAGAGATACAGAGTGGAAATAGGCCCTTCGGCCCACTGAGTCCACGCCGACCTGTGATCACCCCATGCACTAACCTCCGCATACTAGGGACAATTTTACAACTTATTGATGCAAATTAACCTACAAACCTGGACGTCTTTGGCGTGGTGGGAGGAATCCACGCCTACAATCTCCGTACAGACAGCAGCCCGAGGCAGGATCAAACCTGGGAATCTGGCGCTATAAGGCAGCAATTCTACCGCAGTGCCACTGTGCTGCCCTTAGTTTTACGCTTTTTTATCTCAAATTTCCCCTACCATTCCATCATCCATCCTTTTGTTTTTAATTTGTTAATCGATTTGTTCCTCGCTAATCTTTTCTAATTCCTTTTACATTATACCTTTAGATTATCTTTCAATTCTTCTACCAGGCTTTTAACTCCATTCTGAGTATAACTTTCATCATATACGTTATTATGAAAAAGTAAAAGCTTCTTTCTATTCCTTAATTGAGGAAATTGGTTTAGTCTTTGAAGGCCCAACATGCTGTTTCTCTATATCTTTTATCAATACCACCCATTTCTCCAGGCTTTTCTCCTTCCATGTTTTTTTTTCTTCTTGAATATGTTGTAACGCGTAATATTACCCATTCCTGCAAATGTTTCATCCAGGAATCCATTACTCGTCAATGCTGTTTTTGAAACATTCATGCTCGATGTGAATTTATAAATGTAAAGATAGTTGTTAATCACTAATCTGTTAGAAGATTGGAAATACATTTGATATTTTATATTTTATAATCCTCTGCGATTTGTCTTGAACTTGGCAAACGCTGCAAACTATTTGTAAGTTGGTTCATAAATATTGCTGCAAATTTAAATAACGTTCGACTGGAGTTTGAATGATGACTATAACTTTCATCATATACCTTTACAATTAAATCAGTACAATTAAAGAATGAATCTGGAATCTTGCTCGCCAGATTTGCTGTTAATGTTACAAAAAAAACTGTCACGTCAGCAAATTTCTCAATATTTTCTGTTGGGCATTTGCCATCGCTTTTCTAGATATATATTGGAAACTTCATTTATGCAAACAATATAATGGTGGAGTGGGAGGGAGAAGCTTTAGCAAAGGTCATGGTTTAATATCAAATAATGGGATGATTGTAACTAAAAATAAAGTTTATATTATACTTACCTGAAATGGACCAATGTTAGATTTCTGTAAAGATAATTCTACTCTAATGAAAAATAACAGAAATATATATTAGCATTGTGAAAAATTATTTTTAACATGAAACAGACTCATTATTGCTAGTTTATGAAACAACAGAAGGGTTTAAATTAGAAGGGATCAGAGATCTTACCTAGGATTTTAGATCTTACCTAGGATTCTGAATTTAGTGCTGATTCAATGGCAAATCCTTTGAATGACTCAACATAGAATACTGAGCCCCTGTTTTTGTTGGTACAGAGTTTAAGGCGGCAAAATATATATTTTTGATAGTGATCACCATCCTCTTCCTCATTCCATCATCAATCATTTCCACCCCCAAGAGACAAAGAGGCAGACACGCAGACACCCATGCACACAAAACCACCCCACTCTTCCTGACTCATCTATTTCTTGATGATATAGGAATTAATTTACCTTAATGGCCATTAAAATATTGTCAGTGTGAAGTGTTTAGAAGCTATAATAGAAATAATTATTGCTTGGCAACTACAGAACTCCTATATTACCTGTCTCTTAGCAACCTTGCTGAACAGATTGCTTTATTATCTGAAAATTTTGAATAGGTTTATTGTTGTCACTGAGATACAGTGAAAGACTTGGTGTAGAAGCCATTGCTTAAGTCGGTATATTATAGCCATGTCTAACATTTTTAATAATTTAGTCTTCATCTGTATTTTGTAGGTGGGATTTGATATGTAGAAGGGGTGTGTCTATTTCTAGACTAGCGCAGACTCATAGGAGGCAGTTGGGTCTCAGAAGGATGAGAATGTTTTTTTTTTACCATTCATTCATTCACACACACAAGTTAATGAGACGACATACTTTTATAAGAAGAAACTTTCATATGATTTATATGACATGAATGGAACAGCGATTAAGAACGGAAAGTGACGGAGTATTTCTTTGCTAAGTACTACTTCAATAAAAGACCAATTAATCAAGAAACACCATTTGGAAGATTCATTTTTTACTATCTTAAGTATGTCGTGAGTGTGTAAAATATACCTCCTAACCATCCACGAGGAGTAATGGCTATCGAAGTTGGACTTTGAGAACGTCGTAAAGACTGCCATTATACTTGGTTTTGCATACAATCCAGGCAAATCATGCTATACAGATAGTATTAAAAAATAGCAGCACTTGCTGTTACAACCACAAAAAAGTACAGATAAAACAAATGCACGAGGTTGCAATGGGAATTAGGGAATTTATCTTTAGCTTATTGGCTGTTTAAGGGTTTGATAACTGCGAATGAAAAGGTGCTCTTGAATCTAGTGGTACGTGCTTTCAAGCTTTTTTCTGCCTGATGGGAGAGGGGAGAAGAAGGTGTGAGTTGCTGGCCGCTTTAAAGAGTGTTTTATTTCCCAATACACACTGGCTGCTGATCCACTCTGTTTCCTGAAGTCGATGTCCAGCTTAAAGATTTTCTCACATTAAAGGAGAAGTCGTTATCTTGACACCATGCTACTAAGCTCTCGATCTCCTTCCTGTACTCCATTTTGCTATTGTTTGATACTATGGTGGTGTCACCTGCAAATTTGTAAATGTTGTAGGAGCAGAATTTGGTCACACACTCCTGAGTATTCATGGAACTTCACTCTGTGGTGATCCATAATGATATGGATGGATAGATGTGCAACAGGTGGACTGGTGAGGATGAGGTTCAGTAAATTTGCTCTCTTGTGTTGTTCGCTCACTAAACTCAAATCGTTCAATTGTTGTCAAACTAGTTTGATGATTGAGTAATTTCATGAGATGAAGCCACAATTTATGAAACAATTATTTTAACAAGCTTGCCTCTTTTTAACAATGAGCAGAGACCAGCAGGACAAAGTTCTAGTCTTTTTGGGCTTCTTTCACAAACCAAGACATTGGGAGTGGAGTAGCTATGGGAAATGGTAAGATCCAGGGGTGACTAACTATAGACAAAGGGAAGTTTTGAACATATCTAGGATGATTCATTCTAGGACAGCAGATGGACAAAAGTCATATCAAGGAAATGTGAAGAATAATGAGTCTGGAAGACAGCTTCCCTCATTTAATTGGTACATGCATCTTGGATTAGTTCATCAGCACATTTATTAAATTGAATTAATTTATCTCAATTACTGTATTATATCATATGTTCTAACATTACCTATCCAATGTTAGTTTCCCAGTAATCTTGTCATCTTTTATACCAACTGGGGTTGTGATTTGAGCCTTCTGCAAATGAAAATTAAGACTCAGTTGTTATATTCTACCACAACTTGTAAATTAAATCATTTTTTAAAATGTGATCCAAAACTTACCAGTTTAACATTGAAGAGAGGAATTAATGTTGAATTTGGCAAGATAGCAAAGGCATAGACATCTCCAGATGTTGTGAGGATGATTTTATCAGACTGAAAAGCCATAGATGGTGCAGAATCCGCTATAAGCTGCAGTTTCATCTTCATGACTGGATACATTTTTTTCATCTAGAATGATTAAGTGAACACTTTTGCATTTATATTTGGATTGGAAATTGGCATTTTGTTGAAGTATGTTGAAGGCCATTCCAGCCAGGATATTAACAAGCATCAAGTTAGTGTCCAGTATTCAGAACAGGCCGATCATGAGTTAGACAGTGCTGGAGCCATGTCGGAGCTCTGTCCTACCTAATCCTTTTTGGTTTCAAACAGCAAACAGTTTAATTAGCAGAAAATACCTTCTACGTGTGCTAGTTAAAGGACAAATTCTTAACGGTTAGTATCAGCTTATTCCTTTCAGCCAGATCACATGGGGCTGGTCAAGCTGCTGGTTGTGGGAGCTAGATTGTCCTGGTCTGACCAAGAGGCTCAGGGAGCAATTTTACTTTTCAAACATTAGGAGGCGCTTCATTGAGTAGGTCCTCACAGAAATCTGCTAACCATTGCACACTCTAATAGTCCATCACCAAAGCTGCACAAGGACCACATCAATGAAGACAAATTATTTATTATGTAATCAAATCGGGCCTGGCTAGTGATAGAGAGATATAATTAGATATATTTTGGAATTTGCCATCACATAACATCTTCAGTCCCTCTTGCCAGAGAAAGCTGGTGAAATAAGCAAAATGTTGCGTTTAACAGGTATGACGCAGCATTTACACCCTTGCACCCCACCCCCAACTCATCACCTTCCCACAAGTACAAGCAATAGAACATTAGCGTAGAATGAAGATTAAAAAAACAATTTAATTCCAAATGTTTCCATAAATTTATTTAAAGCTATTTAAAAAAAATATTATGTTATTTGGATTTCAATTTACTAATTTCATAGTAAACTATTAATTTTCAGTCTAATTCAATGCTGTAGATTTTAGTATAGCAGTAAACGGGTAATTTGTAATTTTAAACACAAGGAACGATATATGCTGCTTAACAAATAAAAAACCACTGGAGTAAGCACTGGAGTAACTCAGCAGGTCTGAGTCTGAAGAAGGGTCCCACCCCAAAATGTCACTCATCCATGTTCTCCAACATCAAGAGATGTTGCCTGACCCGCGGAGTTACTCCAGCATTTTTTGTCTTCCATTTGTAAGTTTAGTCAGCTTGAAGTGACAGTGTAATAATTGTTTTAGATCAACAGGGGTCACTATTGTTGTACTGATTATCAGACAAGCAGTTTTCAAATAGAAGACTTATATTAACATTAAGGCCTTTATTTTGAATGTGTTTACGTGATTTTTAAAAATATATCTCTAAACATTGCAGTTGCAATTTTACAATCCTTTGTATGTTTATATATACTGTCCTTCTACCAATGCGCCGTGGAAAGTATCCTCTCCTATGGAATCCTGGTGTGGTTTGCTAGCTGTACTGTGGCTGAGAGGAGGGCACTGCAGGGAATTATAAAAACTGCACAGAGCATTACAAACGCTCAACTGCCCTCCTTGGATGATATATATATAGGGCCCGATGCTTGCGCCGGGCCACAAATATCAAGCAGGACACATCCCACCCTGCCAACCACCTTTTCACTCTGCTACCCTCTGGGAGGCGATTCAGGTCTCTGAAGGCGACTAAAAAATAGTTTCTACCCATGTGCGATAAAAGAGCTTAATTCCAACAGAGAACACTGGGGAAGCAAAATGTAATTCCAAGAAATGCCGCCAAATTCTTTAAAATTCTTTTTAAATACTTATTTATTATTTTACTAATAAGTGTACATATGTGTCGTGTTTGTATTTTTTTTAACCGGAGGAGATGTGATGGAATTTCGTTGCACAGTATTGTGCAATGACAATAAACGTATTCATTCATTCATTCATTCATATATTTTTCAGAATAAAAATTCATCATTTGCTGGAGTGTGTCTCGTTTGTCGCATTGGCTTTAGGATCATATATCAGGAATTTTATTAACTTTTCAGTTTTTATTTTTTAAGCATATTAGGTATCCTTTGGTGCATCAACCAACCCTGTTGTTCTTAATAGCAATAGAAAGTACTGGGAATACTCAGCAGGCCAGGCAGGAAACAGAAATGTTTCCTGAGCTGAAACCTTAACCCAGTTTCTGTCTCCACAGATGCTGCCTTGACTGTTATTGAGTGTTACCAATTCTCTCTGATTTTAGGTTGGATTTTCAGCATCTGCAGTTCTTTTCCATTCTTAATTAAAACAGTATAACATTTAGACTGTTTTGGTATTCAGCTGATGTAATATATTTTGTGCTCCACTGGACTACTTTACGAGTGACCTGGCAAATGACGCCACTGACATGGGACACAATTGAATGAAAGTGATGATGTGATCCATATTATTTTAGAATATTTGAGGATATGGGGAATAAATCGGGTCCATGAAGCTGACACAGTATGCAGATTAAAACAGTACAGTACACGGACAACCTACAATGTCCGTGCCGAACACAACTCTGTCTTCATGTGCTCCATATCTCTCCATTCCCTGCATATCCATGTGCCTATCCATGTGCCTATTGAAAACATTCTTAAATGGCATTATTGTATCTGCCTCCACAGTCGCTCCACTCTTTCAACATCCAACGTTTTTGCGGTTACAGCACCTAGACTATGGAACAGCATCCCTCTTCCCATCAGAACTGTCCCCTCCATCAATTCTTTTAAGTCTAGACATAAAATTGATTTCTACTCTCAAGCCTTTCTTGAGCTCCTCTGAGGGAGCGCTGTATATATGTATTGTTGAGCTATGTACCACTGTTTGTAGCATGTTAGTACCTGCACTAATGTAAAGCAATTTGGTCAACGAGAGTTGTTTTTAAATGGCTATAGAAATAAAATTGACTTGACTTGACATGACAGTCCCGTCATCCCCGGGAATTAACCTCGTGAACCTATGCTGCACCCCCTCAATAGCAAGAATGTCCTTCCTCAAATTTGGAGACCAAAACTGTACACAATACTCCAGGTGTGTTCTCACTAAGGCCCTGTACGACTGCAGAAGGAGCTCTTCGCTCCTATACTTAACTCCTCTTTTTATGAAGGTCAACTTTAGTTCCTCACCTTAAAACAATGCCCTCTAGTCTTTGACATTTTTCCTGAGAAAATGGTTCTGACTGTCCACCCTATCTATGCTACTCATAATTTTATCTACCACCAGATCTTCCCTCAACCTCTGATGGATCCATAGAAAACAATCCATGTTTGTCCAATCTATCTATATGACTAATACCCTCTATCTACCTGTGTTGCCACTTAAGTGTTGCGAAGTGGTGTGGACTTGGACTCCAAGATACCTCTTTGCATCAATGCTGTTAAGGGTCTTGCCATTAACTGTATACCGTTTCCTGACATTCAACCTCCCAAAGTCCAAAACCTCACACTTGCTCAGATTAAATTCCATCTGCTATTTCTCCACCTGTAGCTGATCTATATCCCACTTTATACTTTGATAGACATAAAATGCTGGAGTAACTCAGAAGGTCAGGCCACATCTCTGGAGAAAAGTGACGTTTCAGACTCCCCCACTGTATACTTTGACAGCCTTACTCACTATCTGTAACTCCACCAAATTTGGTGATGTCTGCAAACTAATCAACTCATCTACCTTTATGCCCAAGTTATATATATATATATATTCTAGATCATAGAATCCGGTAGATCATAACATCCGGTAGATCATAGCATCCGGTAGGCGGCGCGACTCTCGTCTGCAGCGGCCTCTGCAGTCCGTCTGCGTTTTTATTATTTTATGTCTATGTTTTCATGTAGTTTTTGTTATTTTTGTTGGGGTATGTGTGTGGGGGGGTGGGGGTGGTGTGGGGGGGGTTGGGGGTAACTTTTAAATCTCTCCCTGCACGGGAGACCCGACCTTTTCTTTGTCGGGTCTCCGTTGTCATTGGGGCTGCAACGAGGAGCGGCCTCCAACAGGAAGACCGGGGGCTGTGGTGCCGACTACTCACCGTCGCGGAGCTGGCCGAGTCCAGAGCGGGTGGAGCTGTGGTGGACGCTGCTGCGGCCCGACCCCCGGAGATTCGGTGGCTGCAACTGCGGGTTTGGCGGACGGTAACACCGGGAGCCCGCGGGTCCCTGGAGGGAGACCGCTTTTCGGGGCTTCCGCAGCGGCGACTTCTCCCGCCCGAGTTGCGGGGTTGAAGAGATCCTGGAGCGGGGCCTTACAGCACCGCCCCGCGCGGCTTGGAATGGTCGCGGGACCCTGCGAGCGCACGCCGGGGGCTCTAACACCAAGACCTGGTGTGCGACCTTGCATCACCCGGCGTGGCTTTAATGGCCACGGGACAATCGCCATCGCCGGGGGCTTTGACTTTGACTCTGACATCGGGGGGGAGAGTGCAGTGGAGAGAGAAGTTTTTTTGGCCTTCCATCACAGCAATGTGATGGATGTTTATGTAAATTATGTTGTGTCTTGGGTCTATTTGTTTGTATGTATGGCTGCAGAAACGGCATTTCGTTTGGACCTCAAGGGGTCCAAATGACAATAAATTGAATTGTATTGTATCAGCCTATCATGATGGACATTATCAAATGCCTTACTAACATCCATGTAAACAACATCTACTGCCCTAGATTAGATTCAATTTAAGTAACAATGGGACAAAGCCAAGAAGGTGGAAGACCCAAATTCAATTTTAGGTAAAGGGAATATTGTAAAGTATTCACAGCTATGTAGGCTGATTCTATGATGTAGTTAGGAGCAGAGTTTAAATAAAGTGCATATTGTAGTGTAACGCTCTCCCTGTCAGTTTTTATGCATTGGATGGATTTTAGAGTGGTTGGTTAGCAAGTTATTTATAGCTAGTCATTTACAAATAGACAATATTTTTAATATATTATTTGTTATTATACAGAACTATAGGGCATTTAGTTCAGAACAATTAAGTATATTCACTGTAAGCATTCATACAAAACGACATACAGATTACTATAATAAATTGGATCACATTTGTATAAATAGTTACAGTACTCTTTCTTTAAACCATAATTTCAGGAAAAGTATATTAATATAATTTAAAAGTATATTTGAGAGTATTTATATAATACCTGTGGTATCAGTGTTCCAATGGTTTCTGTATTAAAGCGTATGCGTGAATTATCTGGAAGCTATATTAAGAAAAAATATGCATTGTCTATTACATTTCAGGATTGAAGTATCCATACATAACAAAAGATAGAAAACAAGATAATTAAATTAATTTATTGAATGTTTATGTAACTTGTCAATAGAATCGCAGTGGATTTAATTCTTACTAGTGAATTATAAGCAATTTTTACATACATTTCCTGTGTATATCAAAATACTCAGAGCCAAGGAACAGAGTTTGAGAAAGTTAAGCCAGATCATTTTCCTTTAGCTGTTGTAGCCTAAATGCACACAGCATGTGAATCATGAAGAATGTTTTAAGAATGATAAAATGTTTTTAAAAAAAGTTAATTAAATCTATGAAGATAAAACACAAATGGAAATAATTTCCTGTAATGGAAATAAACTATAGATTACATTTTTGTTTTCATTGTTTTATCTTAATGTAAAACAAAGAGAATTCTCGAGTTAACACGGAACATGTTGCTGTAAGCATAAATATAAATCCTTCATTTTCAGAATCAATGATCTCCATCTTTCATCTGAAATGTATTTGTGAAATTAGGCTCCAATTTCAATCCAGGCAAGTTTCCAGTATAATTTATTAATACCCTCCTATGTAAACAAAACAGCATTATATAAAGTAGACACATTCTGAGTTATGTCTCACAATAATCAGCTCTAAAAGAAGCATTCACTTGAACTGGCCTTTGCCATTTTACATTAATGGCATGTTTTCCATTAATACCCCTTAAGGTTCATTAACCCATTAATTGTAAATAGTACAAAGCCACTCCTTGACTCCAAGAACTTTATTGGGAGAGAAAAAGGCATCCAAGATTAACTAACACATCGGGTGGGCTGCCCTGTGTATATATATACAAGGCCAGTATGTTTTGCTTTATGTTGAATTTAGAATAATGGAAGATTTCCAGATTTCAAATTCTATAAGAACTATTTCAAAAGGTCATTGATAGAAACGATCCAGTTATGAGAAACCAAACTTAGTCCAAGCATTTGGTCTAGATCTGAAAGGATAAATTTGTGGATTTTCTACTCAGGAAAATTTATTCATGACCTTTCACTCCTGGTCCCAAGTAACAAATAGAAAATCAGATTTCCATGTTGACTGTGAGGTTAACTGATAATTGTGTTGTTTTTGATCTTCATCAATGGAACACTTTCTATTCGATAAAGATATCAATGGACTTTCAAGCATCTTCCCAACCAAAAATGATCAGAGTACCATCAGAATTCCACCATCAAGGTAATTATGTTGACAATCGTGTATGGTGATTTTCACAACATGGTAACTCTGTGTGTTTATACGGTTACTGATCCATATATTTGTGTCACAGTAATTTGACTGTTATTGAAATTGCTGAAGACATCCCATAGGGTTGCAATGAAGTCCAGTGCAACACTTCTCCATCGTCATGTGGGATCGCAGACTCATTTGGCTCCATATCTTCTAATGTCCATTTGTTTTCAGTGATCTTGAGAACATTCTGCCTCGCAATTTCAGTTACTCTTAGAATAATAGGATTTTAGAGAGTCTAGGACCAGAGGCCATAGCCTCAGAATAAAAGGATGTACCTTTAGAAAAGAGTTGAGAAGGAATTTCTTTAGTCACAGGGTGGTGAATCTGTGGAATAGACATTTCCAAGGCGGAGATTGACAGATTCATGACCAGCAAGGGCGTCAGGGGCCACAGGGAGAAGGCAGGAGAATGGGGCTGAGAGGATCTAAGCGGTAAGCTTCTTTTACATGAAGAGGAGGTGATGTAATTAAATATAGTTATTATGTTTAAGAAGCATTTGGGCCAACACTTAAATAGGCAAGCCAAAGAAGGATGGTCCTAATGAGGAGAAATGGAATTAGTGCAGATGGGCAAAAAGGTAGGCATGTGCTTGATGGCCCAAAGAGTCAATTTTTATGCAGTTTGATTTAACACCGTATTACCCCATTCTTCCCCTATTGCCTTGAATCATCTATCATCTCATTTACTGAATTTGTTTGACATGAAATTAATAAATTCATGATTCATTAAAAGTAAAAATAATAGTTATACCTATTAGTACTAAAAATAGTCAAGGTAGTTCTCCTCTATTATTTTCAGTATTTAGCTGATAGTAAGGTAACAGTAAAGACTTTCTTATTTTGACTTGAAGTCTTTGATACAATTTTAAATAGAAATTATATTATAATTCTATGTGAATCATGTTCAACTCACCATATCGTCAGTAATGTTAATGGATATACCTCCCACTGAGTTGAGAACATAACCAGCAGAATTAAAGAAATATTCGGAGATTCCGATGTAAAGCATACGCTCATGGCCTGAAAAAATGTTCAGCGCTGGAGCAGAAAATGGAATGTCGGTACGATGTAATAGATTGTAAAATTCCCCCTAAATGGAATTGGATTTAAGTTAATTTCCAGTGCATAATATTTCTTCATTGGGTTAGACATGTACAGTATTAATTAAATGTATGAACAGTAAAAGAGCAATCATACAATAATAAAATGAACTATTTTCTATGCCATATTGTAATGAGAGATTTTCTCTCAATAGAATATACAAGAGGATCATTTTTAGTTCTATTGAGAGAAGTACTTCATGGATTTTTTAAACATGTAGGAACTATTCACACCATGTTAAATAGGGCAGCAATCCTACAACTGCGATATTTATGGTGAGATGAATGATCTGTTAATTTATCTTTTTTTTTCCATGGGCCACTTCATTATAATGTATTGACACTGCATTATTTCCTTTAAGTGGTACAATAGATCTTAAACAAAAGATGGAGTAGGCTGATGCATCTTAGTTTAGAATCTCATCCAAGGGAGAGCATCTCCAACAAAATAGTTTTACTCAGTGCTGCCCAGGAGCATCAACCTGGTTTGTGTGGACTTCTATCTTACAAAAAGAGAAAACTCAGGATGTAGGATAAGCAACTTCAGAAACAACAACATGATTTTCTTGTGTACTATGACACATGATTAAATAATATATTAGATAATGTAATGAACCTCAGATTTTAAAAAGGACTGATTGAACATAAGAAATAAGTTACAACATCTGTTCATTTCAATACCAAACCATTCTCTTTTAAACAAATAATTACAAACTAAAGAGAATCATTTGTATTTTGAAATGCAGATTAAGATATTCTGATGTAAAAGAAAATATGGGATGTGCTCAGAAGGACAAGCAACATCTGTGGAGAGAGAAATAAAGTAAATGTTTCAGGTTAATGTTCTTTTATGAAACTAGTGAAAGTTTTGATGAGAGGTCATTGACCTGAAGCATAAACTGATAGACACGTATTTCTGTTTTATCATTATTAACACAAAGTGCTTTTATTGTTTGTAAACCTTTACAGAAATAAATTGTGGAGAAACTTCAAATTTCTTACATTAAAAATGGCTGCATTTACTTAATTTAATTGTACATTACACTGTCATACCTTGAGGGGTAGATTAAGTGAATTGTTTGTCACGAATGGAGGACTGGTCAAAGAGTAATCAATTCCGATATATCTGCCAACTTCTTTTGTCACTGAAAGAGTCAAAGTGGTGGAACATATTAAAATACCACTAAATGTTTGAGTACTATTTAAATAACAAAATCATGAAAGTATGGAGGATAATGTCATTTGTCAAACCTGAGGACCTGGAGACAATGGTCTAAGATGTTCAGTAACCTGATGTGTATCGGGTCTGTGTCAATGAATACATCTTCAAATGACCTATCCCACCAACTACCCTCCCAGATTCAAATGCGTCAAGGCTCATAACCACATGTTACAGTTATCACAAAATGCCAGCACTTTCAACATGTGAAGTACACTAAACACATTCTACAACACTCAACGAATTTTTATTTTTTTTCATGCAAGCTAAGATACCATATAATTAGTAGGAACAACAAATCTGAGTGAAGGTAGTGAAATTGTATCATCGGGAGACTGTACTCAGAATCACTGGTCAATCCAGATTACATTATCAGGGGCAGGGCTGAGACAATCATGACAACACAATGCATCCAATACCTTTCTTATTTTCCACCTCCCACTTATTGCTCAACCTCTTCTGATTTATTCAGAATTCACATTCTGTTTTCCATTTTCCTCTATCAGAATCACAGATAGGATGCAATATTTGTATGTCCCCCTTCTCCCACTGCTTATTGCTGTGAGAATGAAATACAGTCTGCTCTTTTTGAAGGAGAGTGTGAGCTTATTATCCAACGGTGAATTCTCAAAGTATTTACAATTCTAGCCTGGAATAAGCCCAATGCATTCTAAAATAACTTAACAACTACTGACGAAATATCTATTGCATATGTGTTTTGATTATCATCAATATGTCCATATATCCACAGACTAATCACACATTAGGTTTAAGTTTATTATTGTCATGTGTACAGTAAAAAGCTGTTTTGCATGGTATCGAATCAGATACCATATATAATGTGAATAATACTATATATAAATACAACCAAGTCAAACTCAAATACCACAGAAGGAGCAAAGTGCAAGATCCATCAGTTCCATAGACAAAGTCCAATGTCCGCATAGGTGAAACAGACAGTACCCTAACTCATGGAAAGACCTTCAGAAGGGGGGAATAGAGGGGAAGAAGCTGTTCCTAAATTCGATGGTGTGCGCTTTCAAGTTTCTATTCCTTCTGCTAGATGGGATTAAGGAGAAGATGGAATGACCGGACTTTGATTGTGTTGCCTGCTTTTTTTTGAGGCAGCTTAATGTATTGATGGAGCCAATAGTGAGGTCTGGTCAGTGTGTTGGGCTTAATTTACAATTCCCTGCAATTGTTTGGGGTCTTGGGCAGTGCTGTTCACAAACCAAGTGATGATGTAATCTGAAAATATGCTTTCTATGGTGCATCTGAAGATGTGTGTAAGAGTCATTGGAGACATGCCAAATGTCTTCAGTCTTCTAAGGAAGTAGAAGCGTTGGTGTCCCTTCTTTTCAGTCACATCATTGTGGTTAGTTCATGACAGATTGTTGGTAATATTAACGCTAAAGAACCTGAAGATCTCAACCCTTTCCACTTCGGCACAATTGATGTTGATAGGGACCTGTACTCCACTATACATCCTGAAGTCAATAACAAGGACCTTCATCTTGCTGACGTTGAAGGAAAGATTATTATCCTGACACCATGTTACGAAATTCTCTATCTCCTTCCTGTGCTCCATCATAATTTGTGATACAGACCATCAACCTTCGGTTGATAAGGATATCTGCTGCGACCATTTTCCTTCTCACCCTTCCAACACCATGCTCTGTACTCATTCTCTGAAACATGATTAACTCTAAGGGGAGTGTCTTGTTATACACCCACATCTGCAGAAGCATTGGAGGTAAACTCAATCCATTCCTGGCATCCTGCATTTTTAAAGAAACTAGCTGACCAGGTGGCGCCACCAGCAGTGGCTGCCTCGCCAACAGTCCGTCTGTCCTTTCTTCCGTTTTTGTTATTTTAAGTATGTGTTAAAAAGTATGTTTTAGTGTTCCTTGGTTTGTTTTATGTGGCGGGTGGGGTTGGGGGAAACGTCTTTTCAATCTCTTAACTCGACGGAGGTGCAAATTTTTTCCGTAACCTATCTTCGTCCGCACTGCGGCCTAACATCGTGGAGTTGGTCGCCTTTCCTGGAGACTGATGGGCGGTCCAAACCACAGGAGTCTACGGGACTTTAACATCGCGGAGCTTGCGTTCCCTTTGATGGGGATCGAAGCTCCAACCGCGAGGCATGTGGATTTTAATATCGTGAAGTCCGCGGTCTCTGGAAAGAAGAGGCCGATTCGGGAGCTTCATGCCGCAGAGAGAGTTTCAACTGCCCCGATGCAGGAGTTTCGATCGCCTCGACAGGGGCTTCGATCATCTGCTGCGGGGGCTTTGATCGCCCCGACTGCGGATGGTTTGACTGCCCCGACCACGGGGGAGAACAAAAACAAAAGGAAGAAGATTTAACTTTATTGCCTTCCATCACAGTGAGGAATGTGGAAACCACTGTGATGGATGTTTATGTTAACTTTTAATTTATGTGGTTGTGTGTCTTGTTGCTTTTCACTTGGTATGGCTGTATGGTAACTCAAATTTCACTGTACCTTAAGTGGTACATGTGATAATAAACTGACCTTGTAACCTTCAATCAGAAATTAATTGACAAGTCAGCTATGAGTAAATGATATGCCTTTAAATACCACTGAGTTGTCACTTAAAGGACATCCTCTTGCTGCCTAATGTGTGTTCAACAGTGCAGGACTAGTACATTATGGTGTTGAAGGCAGAGAATAATTAGGAGCCTTATATCAGCCGGATAGTTGAACTCACATTTGGCAATATCCCATCGTCAACATTGAGATCATTATGATCATTTGTGTCAAAGCCAAAATTTGCTGTCCATTATTTTTGTAGGGTATAATGCCCAGATCATTATTAAAAATATATATGTTTCATTTAAAGTAACCTATGTAAGACATGCCTATTATTGTTTAGAAACCGCAGTTATTAATCATTTCATCATACCTGGCACTGTCCGGAGAAACGGATATATCTTTTCATTGAGAATTTTCTTCAATTCAAAACAGATCTGCAAAATTGAAAAAATTATTAGTATGGATTAAATCAGTCATTAAACTGTTTGATTATCTTTACTGTATATTGCTGTACATTTTCTGCTTATAATAGATGTTGAAATTTAGTCAAAATACTAATCAAGAATCTCCACCTTAAAAATATACTTTGACGGCCTCCATAGCCTTCTGTGGCAATTAGTTCCACTGGTTCACCACCCTCCGACTAAAGAAATTCCTCCTCATCTCCTTTCTAAAGGTCCATCCTTTTATTCTGAGGCTATGACTTCAGGTCCTAAACACTCCCACTAGTGGAAACATCTCTCCACATCCATGCTATGCAGACCGTTCACTATTCGGTAAGTTTCAATAAGGTCCCCCCTTCCTCTTCTTGCGTATGGCGTGCACAGCGTAAAGTTGTAGGACAACTTGTTCTATTTGACCTTACTTGATTGTGCACGCTAGGTTGATTGCATTCGTCGAAACAGGGCGGACCATGTGAAGGTTGCAATTTCCCACCCCAGGTCCCTCCCTCATCCTTCTAAACTCCAGCAAGTAAAGGCCCAGTGCCATCTTCAAAACAATCTCTGGGACATTGTCTGGCTCAGTAGCTATATCCACTGCTCTTAACTGTTTCTTGATATCACATGGAAATCATATTTTACATCCACTGGTTACTCTGCTTGCATATCATTGAAGAAGTCCAATACATGTTTAAACATGATCTCCCTTTGCTCACTCCTGGAGAGTACTCGACCTAGCCCAGACCTCCCGCTCATTTTTATGGCTGCATTTACTTTTCCAATTCCCATTGTTTAAATTGAGATTCAGATCATCTGATGAGAAACAGAGTGTGCCACAAAATGCAAACTACATCTCAGTCAGTCGATCCTGAGGCCCAACTGCCAGACTGCACGAGCTTTCCAACATCATATGTTTCTTAATGCCTCTTATAATCAGAGACATTTGGAAATCAGTTGAAATGGATTATAATAATGGATATTATAATCAAAATATTATGTTTATTTACAAATGTTTACAGGCACAAATTTAAATAATATTGTATTAAAACAAAGTAAAATAACATATCTGGGGCATTCTGGAAGGTCGCAACTAATATATCCACAAAGATAGACACAAAGTGCTGGAGTAATTCAACGGATAGCTAAGATAGTTTGTTATTTACTATGGTAGTGTATAATGCTGGATGGATATTTAAAGCTCCCACCCTTATTATGTAAAATAAAATGTTTTATATCATACCTTGCCACTTAAGTATTTCCTGATGGAGGGTTCAAACCACCTGATGATCAGGTTGTACAGCCAACTGAACATAAAAAAAGAAAAAACAATAGACATTAACAACCAGAATCTCCAGAACATTTCTGTTAAAAATAATTAATGCTTATAAAGCATTAATTTTGAGGATTTAATTGGATAATTAACACAGCCAACCTGAACTTTGGCTGATCCCTTGTTGAAAGTCTTCGGCCATTAAAATGACCAATATAACAACAGAGGGAAAGGCTCTTATTTCCTATTCATGTCTTCTGGAAGGGACAGAATGTCTGAGAAGCATTGAAAGTTTTTGAAATTGTGCAATAAACTAGGCTTCCAGTTCACGTTCATAACTTATAGGAGCAGAATTAGGCCATTCTGCCCATCTTGTATACTCCACCATTCTATCATGGCTTATTATCTTTTGCTCTCAACACCATTCTCCTGCCCCATAACCCCTGACACCTTACTAATCAAGAATCTTTCAATCTATGCCTTAAAAATACCCAATGACGGCCTCCACAGCAGTTTGTGGCAATGAATTCCACAGATTCACCACACTAACCAAAGAAATCCCTCCTCATCTCCTTTCTAAGGTACATCCATTTATTTTGAAGCTATGGCCTCTGGTCCTAGATGCTCCCACTAGTGGAAACATCTTCTCCATATCCACTCTATCCAGTTCTTTCACTATTCGGTAAGTTTCAATGAGGCCCCCCCTTCACCCTTCTAAACTCCAGCGAGTACAGGTCCAATACCGCTAAATGCTCATCATATGTTAACCCATTCATTAACGATTAAGGGCAAGGCTTAATCATTAAGGACTTAAGGGCAAGGCTGCTTTATCAAAGGGAGCTGAGGGAATGCTCTGTGTCCTGTTGCACAGCGACATGGCTCACCCCCAGCTCCCCAGACTCAGCTGTCCAGCCTGAAGGGTACTCCATCCATTGTATGGACCGTATACTGGCATCTGGGAAAGTGAGAGGAGGGGGCGCCTGCCTCATGGTCAACTCTGCGTGGTACTCAGACGTGGCAGTCCTGTCCAACTCCTGCTCTCCACACCTTGAACATCTGGCATTGAAGTGCCGTCCCTTCTACCTCCCAAGGGAATTCACCTCCATCATCCCGTGGTCAACAAGCACCAGACGTCTTACCCCGAGGCATTTACCATCATAGCTGGGGACTTCAATAAAGCTAACCTGAAGAAAATCACTCCCAAACGTCCATCAACATGTCTTCTGCTGCACCAGAGGGCCAAACACCCTCAATCACTGCTACACCACCATCAAGGATGCCTATCGCTCTATCCCTCGACCTCACTTCAGTAAATCTGACCGAATGGGGGGGGAGTCTGTAGACTGGGCAATGTTCAGGGACTTGGCAATGGACCTGAACGAATACGCCACAGTCGTTACAGACTTCATAAAGAAATGTGTGGAGGACTGCGTCCCAACAAAAACCTTCCAAGTGTTTCCCAATCAGAAGCCTTGGATGAACTATGAGATCCACATTCTTCTGAAGACCTGACACCGGGCATTCATGTCTGATGATACAGTGGTCTACAAGAAGTCCAGATACAACCTTGGTAAGGCCATCAAAAAGGCCAAAAGGGACTTCTGCTCCAAACTGGAGGATGAGACAGATGTTCGGCAACTGTGGCGGGGCTTGAATGCAATCACCTCCTACAAGGCGAGATCAGGAGGCAGCTCGAATGTTGGCGAAACATCACTCCCTGACGAGCTCAATGCGTTTTACGCGCGCTTTGATAGGGAGAACACTGATGTGCCTTCTCGAGCCCCCATTCGCTGTGATGGTATTTCAGTCACAGTCACAGAGGCCGACGTCAGAAAATCCTTCAGAGGGGTGATCCCTCAAAAAGCGCCTGGACCTGATGGTATACTCGGTCGTGTTCTAAAAACATGTGCGGACCAACTGGCTGGAGTTTTTATGGACATTTTCAACCTCTCACTTCTGAGGTCTGAGGTTCCAACCTGCTTTAAAAGGGCATCAATTATACCGGTGCTCAAGAAGAGCAAGGTGATGTGCCTCAATGACTATCAACCAGTGGCACTAACGTCTGTGGTGATGAAGTGCTTTGAGAGGTTGATCATGGCGCAAATCAACTCCTGCCTCAACAAAAACCTGGACCCTCTGCAGTTCGCTTACCGCCACAACAGATCAACGGTGGATGCGATCTCGCTGGCTCTCCACTCCGCTCTGGACCACTTGGACAACAAAAACTCATATGTCAGGCTGTTATTCATTGATTACAGCTCGGCATTTAATACAATCATCCCCTCCAAGCTGGTTACCAAACTCGCAGAACTTGGTCTCTGCGCATCCCTCTGCAATTGGATCCTCGACTTCTTCATTCACAGACCACAGTCAGTTCGTATTGGTGGAAATGTGTCAGCCTCGATAATAATCAGTATGGGAGCACCTCAAGGCTGCGTGCTTAGTCCCCTGCTGTACTCACTCTATACTCGTGACTGCGTAGCCGGTCATTGTGCGAACTCCATAATCAAGTTCGCTGACGACACCACTGTTGTGGGACGTATCACCGATGGGGACGAGTCAGAGTACAGAAATGAGATCGTCCGACTGACCATATGGTGCCAGCACAATAACCTGGCCCTCAACACCAGCAAAACCAAGGAACTGATTGTGGACTTTGGAAGGGGTAGGATGGGGACCCACAGTCCCATTTATATCAACGGGTCGATGGTGGAAAGGGTCAAGAGCTTCAAACGCTTGGGTGTGCATATCTCTGAAGTTCTTTCCTGGTCCGAGAACACTGATGCAATCATAAAGAAAGCACATAAGCACCTCTACTTCCTGTGAAGATTACGGTGAGTTGGTATGTCAAGGAGGACTCTCTCGAACCTCTACAGGTGCACAGTAGAGAGCATGCTGACTGGTTGCATCGTGGCTTGGTTCGGAAACTTGAGCGCCCTGGAGCGGAAAAGACTACAAAAAGTAGTAAACACTGCCCAGTCCATCATCGGCTCTGACCTACCTTCCATAGAGGGGATCTATCACGGTCGCTGCCTCAAAAAGGTTGGCAGCATCATCAAGGACCCACACCATCCGGGCCATACACTCATCTCCCCACCACCTTCAGGTAGAAGGTACAGGAGCCTGAAGACTGCAACGACCAGGTTCAGGAATAGCTACTTCCCCACAGCCATCAGATTATTAAACTCGGCTCGGACAAAACTCTGAACATTAATAGCCTATTATCTGTTTATTTGCACTTTATCAGTTTATTTATTCATGTATTCATGTATATTTATACAATGGTATATGGACACACTGATCTGTTCTGTATTCGTGCCTACTATGTTCTGGTGTGCTAAAGCAAAGCAAGAATTTCGTTGTCCTATCAGGGACACATGACAATAAACTCTCTTGATCTTGAACATTCCTGGGATCATTCTCAAAAATCTCCTATGAACCCTCTCCAATGCAAACACATCCTTCCAAAATTGCTCACAACACTCCAAATGCGCTCTAACCAATGCCTTATGAAGCCGTGTGATATCTCTGTGTATGATGCAATATATTAAAGGGCCAGATGTTTCGCTGCAGTGGCGATCAAAATACTTATTCCCTTATCGATGCAGGCAGCCTCAGCTATGGCAATACTACAATAAAGGAGCCTTATATACTTTCTGTATGTTACTGGTGTTGATTGGGTAGTTGGATGATGCATAGTATCATGGTCTATATTGGGAAATACTGATGTTGCTCAGGTTCAAAACGATAATTGTTTGAATGTATAGACATTTGTAACAGTTCATTAAAGGCATCTTAAAATATACTGGCCTAGAAGTATTACTGCACAAC
The DNA here is from genome assembly GCF_010909765.2 of Amblyraja radiata. NCBI lineage: Eukaryota > Metazoa > Chordata > Chondrichthyes > Rajiformes > Rajidae > Amblyraja > Amblyraja radiata. The sequence continues at coordinate 17,291,615 of NC_045978.1, read as the reverse complement.
TTCACAATAATGCTGCTGTACTGTTGTAATTGGCTTAAACCAGAGTAAGGTAATATTATGGAGACACAAGAAACTGCAAATGCTAGAATTTTGAGCAAAACACAAAGTGTTGGAAAAACTCAGTGGGTCAGGCAGCATCTGTAGAGGGAATGGATAGACAATGTTTCGGGTCAGGATCCTTCTTTAGCATGAAGATGCTTCCTGGTCTGCTGAGTTTCTCCAGCACTTTGTGTTTTTTTTTTAAAGCAATGCAATGCCCATTTCTGGGTTCTTTAACGCCTGTTAGAAAAATTGACCTCCCCCATTTTGACAGGATCTTTTTTCTAACATAGAACTTCTCCAAATTAGGTCAGCAGTAGTGCAAAGCATAAAGTTCAACCCCAGTGTGATTTTTTTTTTTTACTTTAACAGCCTGTAAAAAAAATATTTCTTAGTTGCATACAGCTCAACCAGCTGTAATTCAGTCCACTTCCCCTGAAACCATGCTATTTAAAAGGGCAACAGTCAGAATATTTTTTTTGTTCTCACTGATCTCCTGCCCCTTCAGATACAGGCTCCACACATTGCCTTGACTGCTTTGTTCATAAAAGCCAAGATCACAGAGATTCTCAGCAATCAAACTCATTACCAGCTTTGTCTGCTGATTTCTGCCACATTTCACAGCTTGCTGCTCTCTACTTCATTAGGGAGGTCACCCATACAACGCACACAAGGAGAGGAGGCTGCAACTGATTTTTCTACAGACCATTGATACAAAGGATCATGGGGAAGAATGTTTCCCTGCATTGCAAGTTTTCAAAGGTGCAGAAATTCACAGACTGCTCTTGTGCTACATTATTTACAGAGCCTTGTCAATCGCTGGCAAAAGATGCAAGGCTATGGCATGATGAGGTCATGAGCTCACACTGAAGAACATGCTGCTTCAGGGAATTGTTCTGTGCCAGCCAGCCCATGTCCTACTGATCCTCTGGGAGAACATTCCCACACTCCTCCCATCATTCTGGCATACACAGCAATTGTCCCTTAAAGTAGTACTAGTAGTTTTTATATTATAGTATGTATGTTTAAGAGCTGACTGCCGAGATCACATCTGTTGGCCCTGATGGTGTTTTCTGTGAGAATTTACAATTGATCCAATAACATGCTGACAGTGAACACTTTGGATGTTTTTTTTTACAGGGAAACCCGTCAACGCAAATTTGTGAACCTTTCAAATAAAGTTCAAAATATTTATGGGACTTTTAAAATCAACAATGATCCAAAAATATTGCAGATGCTGAAAATAATCAAAAGGTCCAGCAAAAACCATTGGAGAGAAAAACGGAATCAATGTATCTGGTGGACGGCATTTAAGTAGAAATTTTAAGTCCCAGGAGACAAATAAAGCTGTATTAATGCAGTTAAAATGTAGTAAAGCATATCAATGCCAAAGACCAGATTCATCAGGTTGTGTTGAAAGCACTCAAGGAGCAGAATGTTCATGCCCAGTTCATCTACATGGGGCTGGTGTACTCTAGGTGAAAGTATCCTGCACAGCAGGATTCGGTTTCCATGGATGCTGTCTGCCCTGTTGATTGTTTTGAGCATTTTCTAATTTTTAGACTTCTATGTGGCCCAGCATAAAGGCTAAAATAAAAATCCAGCGTTGATCCAGTATTGAATTGTAAACAGTTGTAGGCCTAAGAGTGCACCTGAAAAATAAATTTTCAAGGAGATGCAAGCTCAAGGCATTTGCAGGCAATCTTCAGACATTACTCAGAATGTTTCTTCATTCAGAAACATGCACATGAAATCTGAAAATGCCTTCTAGTGCCTCAGTGACATAAAATATTGAGCAGTGCAGCACAGGAACAGGCCTTTTGGGCGTCAATATCTATGCCGAACATGATATCAAGCTAAATTAATCCCAACTGCCTGCATATGATCCATATCCTTCCATATCCATGTTCCTATCTAAAAGCCTCTTAAGTGCCTCCACCACCACACCTGGAAGTGCACCCATCACTTTCTGTATAAAAAAGAACTTGCCCCACACTTTTGCTCCTCTCACTTTAAACATATGTCCTCTAGTCATTGACATGTCCACCCTGTTATAAAGGTTCTGGCTGTCAAAAGATTTCAATATTACAGCATTAGTCTGGGAAAGCTGTTGATGTCAATTGAGGGAATCCCAAAATTGCTTGGTCAACATAAAAGGTTGAACAGCTGGTGTTAAATTCTGCTATCTCATTTTCTGAATTTTGAATTGAGAATTTAAGATTCCTTGGGCACTGATCTCAAGAACGTTACCTGCCTCTTCTCCACTTGTATTCTCACGGTTGACTCTCTTCCTCTCCAACTAGAAATAAATTGTTTTGTTTGGTTTTGATACCTTTTTAAATGTCAAAATGAAAGAAACAAGAAGCATATGTTGATGAAGTAGTTAAAATATAAAAGCAAAGGTGAAGATGTAAGATTCCATGCTGGAGGCTATCAACAATTAAAGAGTATAGAGAAGGGGGAGAGTAATGGTTAGGAAGAACAAAGCTGGCTTTTTTAAAGTATTAAGATTATAAAAGGAAGGGTGGGTTGGGAGCGGGCAGGGCTTAACTCTTCCACAGTTAAAGTTTTCCGCAGTTTGACCATTGGTATATATGACCAACTGGTACAGGATGTCTCTGCTTTAATTGTTAATGTGAAGAGAAGACCCAATCTTGCTGAATAATTTATTTAGGATGTGGGGAGAACATTTTGTGAGTCTTTAGAATTTCAGTATATAAATAAAAGAGTAAAAAACAAGAATGACAGCAGTGAAGTGATATGCAGGAAGTGGAATTTTGTTTAAAAAAAAAGAGTAAACCCAAGGAGTCATCTTCTTGAGACCGAATTTCTTCACTTTCTCCTTGAGTGGGGAGAAAGCTGGAAAAGAAAGATGGGATAGGGAAAAAGCCTGGCAAGTGATAGGTAAGGGGTTGGGGATGTTGTTGGCAGATGTCTGCAGGAAGTGACAAAGGCAACAGGTGAAAAGGAGACAAAGGGGGTATCAGATAAGGAAAGAGGAGGAATATAATGTAAAGCCAAAGGATGTGATATGGGTAGATAGGCATGGATGGGGAAAGGGGATTAAAGGTGAAATGGTGGACTCAGGATGGAAGATGAATATACAAGGAGGGGAAAGAAGCAGGGTATCTTGGAGAGGGGTTGGTGAGAGACTGTGGGAGCAAAATATGTGTACTGACATGGGAGGCACGGGAAAGAAAGCGGGTGTATTCATTGAAGGTACACAAAATTGCTGGGGAAACTCAGCGGGTGCAGCAGCATCTATGGAGCGAAGGAAATAGGCGACGTTTCGGGCCGAAACCCCTCTTCAGACTGATTCATTGAAATTGGAGAATCCAATATCCATACTATTGGGCAGTAAAGGGAATATGAGGTGCTGTTCCTCCAGTTTGTGTGTGGCCGCACTCTGGCAATGAAGGAGGTCATGGACGGAAACATTGGTTTGGGAATGGGAAGGTGTGTTAAAATGGTTAGCAACAGAGTGATCAGCAGGCCATGTTGGACTGAGAGCAAGTGTTTGGCAAAACTGATCATCTAGTGTATGCTTGGTATTGATGATGTAAAGGAGGCCACAATGCAGTTGAGGATATTTGAAAAGGCTTACGTGAACCTCTGTTTCACTTGGAGGGGCTACTGGGTATCCTGGTTGGAAGTGGGAGAGAAGGTGAAGCGACAAGTGTTACATCTCCTGCAGTTGCAGATGAAAGTGTATTGTAAATTGTATTGTATTGTATTGTATTGTATTGTATTGTATTGTATTGTATTGTATTGTATTGTAAGTACTTGTGAAGAGAGCGAGTTGGGGGAAGGGATGAGAGAACCAGAGAATTATGGAAAGTGGTAGTGATGGCAAGATATGGCTGTTTGTGGGAGAAGGTAGCAAAAATGGTGGAGAATAGTGTGTTGGATGCAGTTGAGTTCCTCCAGCATTTTGTGTTTTGCTCAAGGTTCCAGCAGCTGCAATTTCTTGTGCGTCCAAGGAATCATCTTTACTTGAGGGTGGCAACTATTTTCAGTCTTGAAGAAATCCAATACAATGTTTTTTTTAATTTTTAAGCTCACAGATGAAATGCTTAAAGCACGCGTTGTAACCCCATGTACATTTATAAATCTCAGCTGACTTTGGCTGAATAACTGGCCATTCAATTTGAGACCCCACCATGTGGCTCTGGTAGCAATTTTACATATGATTAAGTATGAAGGAAAATACAGAATAAATATATGTTGAAGGACATGCTTACCTAGATTTTCCAAAAACGTGTACTTGGAGTTTTGCAATGTAACTTGAACAATCCATTATAAACATAGTTGGCCTGCCTGCATCATCCTTGCCAAACCTAAGGAAAATGGAGGTGGCAATGCTGTTGATCTGTGCCTTTACTTTGCCATGAGCCCTCCTGTAAAAAACGAGGCTACAGTTAACATGCAGAAACAAAGAACTGCAGATGCTGGTTAAAACACAACAGGGTACAAGGTGCTGGATTAACTCAGCAGGTCATACAGAATCTCTGAAGAACATAGATAGGTGACATTTCAGATCGGGACCCTTCTTCAGACTGATTGTAGCAGTGGAGCAGAAAGCTGGAAAAAGGGAGAGGCAAGACAAAACGTGGCAGGTAATAAGTTGACATATGCATAGGGGGTTTTGATAGGCAACAATTGGGTTAAAAGCTACCCAGGTAGAATATGATTAAGAAAGAACTGCAGTTGCTGGAAAAATCGAAGGTAGACAAAAATGCTGGAGGAACTCAGCGGGTGAGGCAGCATCTATGGAGAGAAGGAATAGGTGACGTTTCGGGGCGAGACCCTTCTTCAGACTGAGGTAGGGTCTCGACCCGAAACATCACCTATTCCTTCTCTCCATAGATGCTGCCTCACCCGCTGAGTTCCTCCAACATTTTTGTCTACCTTCAAGAAGAATATGAGATGCTTTTCCTCCAGCTTCCTCACACTGGCAATGGAGGAGGCCCAGGACAGAAAAGTTAGCGTGAGAATGGGAAGGGGCGTTAAAATAGTTAGCAACTGGGAGATCCAGTAAGCCTTGGTGGACCGAGTGTAAATTTTCAGCGAAATGGTTACTGAGTCAACACTTGGTCTCGCCGATGTAAAGAGGGTCACATCGGGAACCACAGATGCAGTAGATGAGGTTAGAGTAGGTGCACATGAACCTCTGACTCACCTGGAAGGACTGCTGGGAGGGAGGAGGGTTAGGGACAGGTACTAAAGAAAGACGACACCTCAGATGAATGGAAAGTATATTTAAGAATAAGGGGAAAGCAATTTAGAACGGAGATGAGGAAACACTTTTTTCACACAGAGAGTTGTGAGTCTGTGGAATTCTCTGCCTCAGAGGGCGGTGGGGGCCGGTTCTCTGGATACTTTAGAGAGAGAGAGAGAGCTAGATAGAGCTCTTAAAGATAGCGGAGTCAGGGGATATGGGGAGAAGGCAGGAATGGGGTACTGATTGTGGATGATAAGCCATGATCACATTGAATGGCGGTGCTGGCTCGAAGGGCCGAATGGCCTACTCCTGCACCTATTGTCTATTGTCCATTGTCTATTGTCTATCATCCTGGGAGCAGACGAGGCGGAGATGGAGGAATTAAGAGTAGGGAATAGCGTCTTTGCAAGAGGCAGGGTGGGGGGAAGTGTAGTCCAGATAACTGTGGGAGTCAGTAGGTTTATAATAGACGTCAGTCCAGAAAACTGTGGATCTCTCACCCGCATCTCCTTTGTGTGCTGTTGTTCTGCTCCCCCAGACGGAATAAGGATGGAGTCCCCCACCTCCCCCCCCACCCCCCCGCCCCCCCACCAATGTCTTGTCTACTTGTCACGCTTTGTCCTGCCTCTCCCCTTTTCCAGCTTTCTTCTTCCACCTTACAATCAATCTGAAGATGGGTCCTGCCCCATAACATTACCTATCCTTGTTCTCCAGAGACGCAGCTTGACCTGCTGAGTTACTCCAGCATCTGGTGTCCTGCTACAGCTAATAGTTTTAAATACCAAATATTAATTGATTTTGGAAGACACATCTTGAAATGTTAATTCTTGCAGGTTAACAGGCGAAGAAATGAATCAATTACTCTGATAGATAACCCATTAAATAATGCTTGCAGAAAGCTGCTAATATGGTGACATTTATGGTGTTGTACTCTATGAACTTTAAAGACAAAGCTGTAAAACGGTAACAGCTCCTTTGGCATTTAATTGTATTTGTGCTTATTCAGCTCCATCATTTAGTTCTAGATCATGTACAGTATGTCTATGAAGGATAGTTATTTCAAAATTCCTTCTTACATACAGGTCATGAAAATGAGTGGTGCAAATCTCCAAAGTTTTAAGTGTGAGTCACATAAGGTAATGTTAAATTATTCAATCGTGACTGTTGAAATTTTTTTCTGAGGTAAAGATTACTTACAGAATCTTTGATTTGATGTACCAGTTACCACTCATCTCAATGTAACCAAGAGAAAAAGCAACTTTCAGTCCCACATTGGAGACCAGGTTCACACTTGTGTCTGGAAAGTTCACTTTACTTATTGTAATGCTGAAACATAAAAATAAATCAGTATTTATAATTTGAACAATGTGCATGTAGAGTCTCTCAATTTACAAACCAATATTTTTGTTTTGCTGGTTGATATGACCCTTGCTCCACTGTCAATAATGCTGTTTACCTTTATCAACCTGTGCAAAACTGAACTAAGTTTCCACCTTTGCCATATTGCCTTGCTTTCCCTTACTGTAACTCTTGGGCGTTGCAGCTTCCAGATTTAATCCATTATCTTCCATTGTCTGGTTTGGATTAGCTTGAATCCATCAAAAACACAATAGCTTGGAATCCGTTCTGTTTCCACTGCCGTAGTTTTATTAATGCCTTTACTTTAAAATCGTTATCAAGGTTTCCAAATTTAACTGAGACATTATGCTTCTAATGTCTGCAACAGGACATACATGTATGCTGTCCCCTTCAATGCTTGGGCTTTGGTTCCATGTGTAACAACCCCTCATTCTGGCCCATTGTAGGTGGTAAAACCTTCAGTTGATTGTTGTACTGTCTCAGCTCCCCCTCTGCAAAGCTGTGCTCTTTAAAGAACTTCTCTTTTTATTGCTCTTTTCTCTGCAGCTATCCATCTCTGTCTACCTTCTATTAATTATTTTAATTTAATTCGTAAAAATTCCAGAGGATTGGACAAGGTAGATGCAGAAAAAATGTTCCTGATGTTGGGCGAGTCCAGAACCAAGGGTCACAGTTTAAGAATAAGGGGTAGGCCATTTAGGACTGAGGTGAGGAAAAACATTTTCACCCAGAGAGTTGTGAATCTGTGGAATTCTCTGCCACAGAAGGCAGTGGAGGCCAATTCACTGGATGTTTTCAGGAGAGAGTTAGATTTTGCACTTAGGGCTAAGGGAATCAAGGGATATGGGGAAAAAGCCAGAATGGGGTACTGATTTTGGATGATCAGCTATGATCATATTGAATGGCGGTGCTGTCTCGAAAGGCTGAGTGGCCTACTCCCGCACCTATTTTCTATGCTTCTATGTTACCTGGATCTTAGCTAGGATCGACAAATGCAAAGTAATGTTGCGGTCTCTTAGTTTGTTCCAATTGATATTTTGTTTGACAAGCAGATACAAATGGGGGGGGGGGGGGGGGGGTTAATTAGCTGATGGGTACGTAAAGGTTAGAAATGTAAAGATGGCAAAAGGTTGACAAAGGGGACACAATGTGACAAAAAGGATCAAGGAAATATTTTGCTGATATTTTCTCTTCCAGGTGAAATTAATCTAATATTGTTTTCCACGTAATTTATAAGTTTATTAGCTAACTCAATAAAGCCTTTTATAAATAATATTGCACACTATCCGTACATAAATATATGATGAGTATCTAAGAGTTTTCAATTCATTCTCTCTATAATAAAACAGTAATAAATTACAGTATGGTGTGTAATTTGCAAATTCAAATGTGAAGTGTGGAATTTTGGTGGGAAGAATGAAGAATCCAAATGCAACCGAAATGTGTACATCTGGAGAGATAGAAACATAGAAAATAGGTGCAGGAGTAGGCCATTCGGCCCTTCGAGCCTGCACCGCCATTCAATATGATCATGGCTGATAGACCACATTTTGGGGTACTGTGAACTGTATTTGCTTTTAATGCCTTGGAGAAAGATGAGAAAGGATTTACTAAGTTAAAAGAAGAGCATGGAGATTATTTCTACTGGAAATATTGAACAGGTGTGATTCACTGCTGGGGACACACCAGGTAGCTGTGGATGTCTATATTGGGGCGATCAGATTGGGGGATTAAACTATTATTAATAATCCAAGGTAGGAATTGTGGAGTTTTGCTTCCCCAGGAAGTGTTTAGAAAGCGGAAAATACAAGTGTAAAGACTATTTGAGGCAAACAGATGCATTTAAGAGAAAGCTAGATAAGTGTACTTAGATTTTGTGAGAAATCTGTCAATCCAGATTTTTTTTAAATCAAACAAACTGGTAAACATGACACTTTCTGCACTTTGATATTACGTTACAATTTACAAGTGGCACAAAAGTAGGAAGATGGCATTGAATAATTTCACACGTTTGTGGAGTTCCAACATCCTTCAAATCATAAAACAACTTGGTGCAGGGCTGAAAACTGTCCAGATTGATCAATTTACATGACCCCTTAATTTTGGGAGAGCATAGCCAGGGGACGGAATGAACTAGTAACGTTTGGAAAATATTTATAATAAATAATGCTGAGGTGGTAGAAAGATCATTTTTCTAAAGAGAAGGAGAAAAATAATACATTTGTAACATCCTACCATTTCCCGTCAAAGTTATATCACTTATTGTGCTCTCACATTAAATTGTGTACAAATTGTGCTCTCCCATTAAATCCACATTCTCTGATAAGGGTAACCCTGAAGAACCCTATGAAGTCATTTTGCAAGCTGTGCAGGAACTTGGAAGATTGTGTGGTGTTAAAGCATCCAGAATTTGGAGCCTTGTCTTCAATCTCTCCCCACAACCGCAATGAGAAGTTTCTGTGGTTGTCAGAAACAATTATTCACTATTCAGACCTGCTAAAGACCCCAGAAGAAGCATCAACCAAACTGAAGAAAATGGTGCAAGAATTGTTAATCTTTGATCTGTATGGCATTTGGTTCAAACAATATTTTTGCACATGTTAAGATAGCAAAGTTTCAACAGTGCAAAATATTTACAAATCCAATCCTGCTAGAAGAAATTTGCACTTCTTGCTATGATGGTACTGTTGGTAATTGGATTATAACAAGTTAGTTGGATGGAACCGTGAGGGAGGCGTTCATGTAGGGGGGGGGGGGGGGTGAACAAAGGAGGACCAGGTGCGAGATACTTTGTAACTTTGTCAGTGCCCTTTATGTGGCAACTATTTGCATATCCTAGGTATGCAAGCAAAGAATTTCACTGTGACTTTTCACATGTGACAATAAAGTATTCAATTCAATTCAAAACAATTTAATTAAATTTAACGAAGCAATTTCAACAATGTGAAGGAAGAAAGAAATGCAAGAATTCTGTCTTCTGCCAGTGGAAAAGGAACAAGTGCCTCTCCCCATCAGAATTTATTATGGTATGCAAGGAAAAAAGTTATTTAATCTCTGGCATTGCTATGTGGTGTACTGTTATATTTATTAAAAGAAGGAAGAACAATATTGGATAAAAATGCATGACTTTTCCTTAAACCAACAATGTGAAGGGAACTTAACATACCTGCTTATGTTATACTGAAGTTCTTGTAAAACTTTGCTCTGTTTATCGCCTGATATATCTGGAATTCTCACATCAATCAATCTGTTTCGTAAAACAGACATCATCATTTTACAACCTGAAAAAAAAAATTGGTCATTTTATTCATATAATTTGAGAAGGATAAAATAGGTTTTAAGCTTGATCAACTGTGATTATCAAAATGTGTTCAAAGGTTTTCATTTGTTTTTCAAGTTTTTCAAGTAACCTTGATGTAATTAACAGTGCGCCTGTAATAATATCATCTGTCTTTGGTATAAGGCTCTGAGATTTAGTGATATTTGCATCTGCTCCATTATTAAGGACCAGAAATCTTAATGCCAAAGCAAAATAGTAGAGATTCTAGAATAGTGAAATGAAACCAGAAAATGTTGAACATTATTTCCAGAGAAAGGATAATCAGCATTTCAGATCAGGGATTTGAGTCGCCCTAGACTTTGCCTTCAGCTGAGAAGGAAATGCACTCATCAATCATTATACTGACAACTGCCTATACAGTTTTTGAGGTCAATTTAATGGAGACTTGCTGTCACCCGCTGGTAGATCGCGTATCACTTCAACAGGAAATCCTTGAGTAAGATAGAAAGGGTGAGATTCCTTAGCTAATCAAGTTGAAGAATCCTCACTGAAATCGATTCTAAACTAGGATAACATTGAAGCTTTATTGAGTACGTTTCACTTGTCTAAATAGATCACCAAAATATTGAAGGCCTGTCAACTCTATGACTCCAATGGTCTTATATTGATTTAAGTAAAATATTTAATTTGTTATTGAGTTGACTGCAAAATTGCTGTTTAACATGGTTGATTTATCTCTCCATCCACATCAGCAGTAAATACACTTCCATAAAAATATTTGAAATATGTGATTAGTCATAATAAATAACAAAGGGAATTGAATCTGGATAAATGAGAGATGTTTCATTTTAGAAAGTCAACTGCAAGAGAAAGTATACAGTAAATGGAAGGAGCCTTAGGAGTAATGATGTATAGAGTGATATTTGGGTGCAGGTCCATAGATCCCTGAAAGTGGAAACACAAATGGATAGGATACTAAAGAGGGTATACAGCATGCTTGCCTTCATCGGTTGAGGCATTAGGTATAAAAAACGGCAGGTCATGTTGCTGCTATATTTTAATTAGGCCCTATATGGAGTATTGTTTGCAGGTCTGGTTATCACATACAAGAAGGGTGTGGAGGCTTTGGAGAGGATGTAGAAGAGATTCATCAGAATATTGTCCAAATCGTAAAGTATTTGCTATAAATAGAGGTTGGACAAACTTGGATTGTTTTCTTTGGAGCATTGGAGGCTGAGGGGCGACCTGATAGAGGTATATAACATTATGAGAGGCATCAAAAGAGTTGATTGTCTTTTTCCCAGGGTGTAAATGTGACAAATACCAGACAGCATAGCTTTAACGGGGGAGGGGGAACGTTCAAAAGATTTGTGACCAATTTTTATAGAGAATGTGTTGGTGCTTGGAACAAGCTGATAGGGAGATTGTGGAAACAGATACAATAGCAAAATTTACGAGATACTTAGATAGACACATGGACAGGTAGGAAATAGAGGGATGCAGTCCATGTACAAGCAAATGTGATTAGTTAAATTGACATCATGGTTGGATAAGACCTGATGTGGCCGAAGGGCCTTTTCCTGTGTTATGTTCTACTTCTATCAGAGAGCAGTGTGATTAACAATCCATAATTTTCTGGTGTTAATTGGGTTAGATTTTAATTTCTGTCAGATGTCATATTTCATATCCTAGGTACTTAAATTGTCACTTTGGTTACTAGTTGACTGGAGATTGCTTATGGAATCTCTTTTTCTAATGAGAACCAGAATAGCAGAATTTACAGAAAGTGCAATCTAATTATCAAAGTTTAACATTTGTTTGCCACCTCAAGGAAAATCACACCTATCATAACTTTGAAAAGTGCTTAGGGTATGGAGATACAGATGTTCCTTGATTCAATTTGTTTTATTTTTGTTTCTTTCAGCATTGTTTATTCACTGATGGGTGGGTGTGAAGACCAAATCTTCATCAAACTTCTATAAAATGGTGGAGTGAAAAATTTTGGAAGAATTATTGAACAATCTGTACATCTCATCCACATGCAGGCATTTCCATATTTGGTATTGGATCACCTGTGGCAACCTACCATAGTCAATTCCTTTGGTGGTGATTTTTGTTTTGAATCCAGGATTAGTGGCCCAAACACTTAGTGGGTGGAGAAAAAAGGTGCAGAACAGAAGACGTCCAGCCCACTTCATCGTATTCTCCAAGTCTTGAATCCGTAACTGAGAAATTAAGAACAAACTCTTTTGAGTTTAACTTCTGTAGTAATCAATTCCCATCTAGCCTTATTTAATTCGAGCAGTGCATACATTCAGAGAAATGCTTTTTGACCACTTATTTCTTGTAATAAAAACACATCTGATTTCAATTTTCTGATTCCGATTTCTTGGTGTTACACTCTCTTGTGCTTTTGCTCTCTTGGTGGGCATAATTGATCTCAATATCCCATTTTGTAGAATAGCAGGAATGTTCAGGTAATATCCTGACTAGAGATTTCCCTTAGCCATGAGTGCTAAAACAGATGGCATTGCCACTGGCACATGGTTGTGGAAATTGGCTGCGTGATGCCTTCTCTACAGGAGTAACTGTACTTCATTGGCTGTGACTTGGGATGTCCTGAAGTGTGAAAAGCTGTTACTCAAGTTGCCGACATTTATAACTAACTAAAGCATTCTGATCTTAAATCCATGAGACAACACAAAAATGTGCTGTTGTTTTGCTTGAGAGCATCCAATGCATAATTTGATGCATAATCTAGCACTATAGATTCTAAATGAGGTTTATATTATTTAGTAAAACAATCACAGCTGCCACTCCTACATAATGTTCAATGTGACTTTTATCAATGTGCATTTAAAGTCAGTGTAACTTTTCCTCTGTTTTCTAAGTGCAGTGATCAGAATGGCTGTGAGTGGAAGCTATTCATCCTCCTGTCTGGTAGCTGGAGATCCACTTTCATAACTCATGAAATGTTGTGGGATCAAGTGGCTATATTTATATCCTATATTTATATTGGATGTGGCACTTGTGGCTAAAGGGATCAGGGGGTATGGAGAGAAGGCAGGTACAGGATACTGAGTTGGATGATCAGCCATGATCATATTGAATGGCGGTGCAGGCTCGAAGGGCCGAATGGCCTACTCCTGCACCTATTTTCTATGTTTCTAAGTCTGTAAATGTATAGAATAACTTTTCTTTCTTTGCATTACCAGCTATCTGAATGCTTGATAGATGTATACAAGTCATATTCAAAGTGATGTTCTCTTTATGGTTATATTATTGACTTTAGAGCAGAGATAACTCCACCCTTAATAAAAATTAAAAGTAATTGAATAATTGACATCCTTTGTGACATTACGCAGGGACAAAGAGAACTGTGTAAAAATAAAATGTGAACATTGCAAGTCTCAGAAAAAAAATACAATATTTGCTTGATGGCTCCCAATGTTGATTTGTTGCAGTACAAGAGGAGTTGTCATGCTTGACATCCAAAAGGAGCTTTGTATCAGAGTTTGCCAAATGGGTTCATTGGTTTAGGTAATGTCTAGCTGCCATCTACGACACTCTGTCATTCATGGAAAGTTTACATCTTACCTTCTTCCCCTGGGGAAAATCATTACCATGTTATGCACTGTCATTTTCTTGATAAATCTGTTGAAAGCTTGTCTGCGTATATTTCTTGCATTGGCTTTGTAGGATATAGACATAAAAAAGGGATAGGTTCACAAGTAGATCCGTCAATCTTCTATATTTTGATTGCAAGTCAATCTCAAGTAGATGAAATGCAGTTATATAGCATTCATCTTGTGAAGCAGATCCTGAAAATATATTTCATATGAGCATAAGAAATAGGAGGGGAAGTAAGCCAATCTCTAGCCCTTCAAGCCTGGCTAAATCGTTCATCAAGATCCTCATTTCTGCCTCAGTGTTATTTTCCATCACTGATCCCACATCTCTTGATTCCCTCAATGACCAGAAATATATTGACCTCGGGTTTGAATGAATATAATAACTGAACTCCTACAACTGTCCATGGTGGAGAATTCTAAAGTTCACCACCCTCTGATACACCCAGAATGATTTGTTAGGGTCAGTTAATGATGGCTGGCAAGTGACGATGACACAGCATACCTTGTAAATGATATGGTCACACCTACCCATTAAAAGTAAATCCCCTTAAAAGTTAAAAATAAATGGGAATATTTAAGGTTTAACTGTATTTGCACATTTACGCCAGTTACATCAACAGTGTTTAACAGGGAACAAAGAATATTACATTTCATCTTTTTAATGGAGCTTTTGTGAATTGAATCATTTCTATTTACATGCAGAACTGTAGTGGATGAGTATATTGAATTGTTGACAGAAGGAATCAGTCTTAAATGGACCTCACTCAAATGTAGGCAGGCTGTCAGGAATGCAATGCTTTTAATTCACCCCTACGGAAATCATCGAAGACCGCATCTTGATTTGTTCTCTTGTAATTGCTTTAGCTTCCAGCTATTTGTATTTTTGTACTTTCTATTTTTAATTTAGTAAATACAATGGAAGTAATTATATGTTGAATCAAAATTTTGGCATTTTCCTTGGCACACAAGGGCCGCACTGTGGCATAGTGCTAGAGCTGCTACCTTACAGCACCAGAAACCCGGGTTCGATCTTGACTGTGGGTGCTGTCTATATGGAGTTTGTACATTCTCCCTGTGACCGCATGGATTTTCTTTAGGTGCTCCAGTTTCCTCCCACACTCCAAAGACGTATAGGTTTGTAGGTATTCGTTGTTCAAGATGTGGACCCTTATACATCGGCGAGACCAAACGCAGACTGGGCGATCGTTTTGCGGAACACCTTCGTTCAGCCCACCTGAACCTACCTGATCTCCCGGTTGCTGGACACTTTAATTCTCCTTCCCATTCCAACACAGACCTTTCTGTCCTAGGTTTCCTCCATTGTCAGAGTGAGGCTAAATGCAAATTGGAGGAACAGCATCTCATATTTCCCTTGGGCAGTGGTATGAATATTGATTTATCTCACTTCAGGTAGCCCTGCCATTCCCTCTCTTTCTCTCTTTCTATCCTTCCCTAATGTCACACTAGCTTCTCGTTTTCACCGTACAAACAGCTAACAGTCTGTTTCCTTTATCATCATTACTTTTTTGCATATCTTTTATTCATAGTTCTTTATCTCTCCACATCACTGTCTATATCTCTTGTTTCCCTTATCCCTAACCAGTCTGAAGAAGGGGCTCGACCCGAAATGTCTTCTCTCCGGAGATGCTGCCTGTCCCGCTGAGTTACTCCAGCTTTTTGTGTCGATCTTAGGTTTGTAGGTTAATTGGCTTTGTTAAAATTGTAAATTATCCCTAGTATGTGGATAGTATTAGTGTACGGGGGATCGCTGGTCTGTCTGGACATGGTGGACTGAAGGGTCTGTTTCCTGGCTGTATGTCTGAAGTCTAAAGGCGGAATTCCTTGGTCTGCATTGTATTTTTATGCAGATTGTTCTGTCCCCATCCGTTATTGCATAAAGGATTGTGTATTGACATTATTGAGCACAATGGTAGTATATTCATGATAATCTTCAAGAAGATAAATGGTTGCATAATTGGCAATTAAAAATTGTGTAGGAGTATAAACTGTTTCATATGAATTCATGACTATAATCGTGCTAAATGGGACAGACTCAGAACAAATCTAGTAGCAGCTCAGAACTCAGCAGCATGAATTGATCTGAACTTTGTGCCATGGCAGAAATGTACACCATCACAATCTGTTCTCTCAAGTCCTGCACACCCTTTACTTTAACATTAATATCAAGTCAGAATATAGAAGTATGGTAGTTGGGAGATTTGGGAGTTTGGAGCATTTTGTAGAAGTATGGTAGTTGGGAGCATTTTGTTCATTTCTGGGCATCATGTTATAGGAAAGATGTTGTCAAGCTGGAAAGGGTACAGGGAAGATTTACAAGGATGTTGCAAGGGCTAGAGTGTCTGAGCTAAAGCGAGAGGTTAAGTAGGCTGGGACTTTATTCCTTGGAGTGCAGGTGGATGAGGGGTGATCATATTGAGCTGTATAAAATCATGAGAGGAATAGATCGGGTAGATGCACAGAATCTCTTGCCCAGAGTAGGTGAACCGAGGACCAGAGGACAGGTTTAAGGTGAAGGGGAAAAGATTTAATAGGAATCTGAGGAGTAACGTTTTCACACAAAGGGTGGTGGGTGTATGGAACAAGCGGCCAGATGAGGTAGTTGAGGCAGGGACTATCTCAAGATTTAAGAAACAGTTCGATAGGTTAGATGGGTAAGACAGGTTTGGAGGGATATGGAGCAAACGGGGGTAGGTGGGACTAGTGTAGCTGTGATATGTTGGCCGGTGTGGGCAAGTTGAGCTGAAGGGCCTGTTTCCACACTGTATTACTTTATGCCTCTCTATGAGTCTATGACTCAGGGGATCAATCCTGCTTCAATAAGAAATGCAATATAACATGCTGAGAGAAACATCAAGCAAACCTAGAAAAGAGTACAAAAGAAGGTTTGAAACTACACCAATAAAACGTAATCTCAGATAATTTCCATGGGAATAAATTAAAAGCATTACATTTCATCCAAAATGCACAGTGCTCAAACTATATGCGAGTTAAACATGTCACTTACTATGTGTTATTTATTTGAAATGTCCATCATATTCACCAATATAATATATTTGAAATCTCATTCTGCACGTTTAAATGAGTTTGCAATTACTGATTGCAGATGCTATTCCTTATAGTTTGTTTCTACTGATGTCATTATTAATGCACAGATTTTACAGTTTGTTTTTCACTATGTTGATTGCAATTCAGACGTGGAGATTGCAGATCCTGACAACTGGGTCTGTGAAAACACCAAACTATTCAGAAAGATGGAGCTAGAGTTTCAGCTTTCTGTCAGTTGATTCATGTCATGTGGATATTTGTATGTGGAAAATTTTGCACTACCTTCAGCAGAATTGAATTGTTCTGTTTGATATTGTTATAACATCGTGTCAGAAGTTTCAAATCTTTTCAGCAAATCGGTATTTGCACATGAAATGAATGCATTTCACTTCCTTCCATACACACCTGTAATAATTGAAACTCATGAATCTCATATATTAATCTCTGCTGTTGCAGACATACATTTGCAAGACCCAACTGGACTAATAGCACATAGTATGATGATGAAATGGGTCCGAATGGCAATGTGGAACAGTAAAGGCAATTTATTTGTTATGGTTTGTGGCAACCGTGAGAGGGAAATCTGGCGTTAATTAAAAATACCTTCTGGAGTTGCTAAGATGTTTAAAGTCTTCCACCCTGGAGATGCTGGTGGCTGGGATACCAGTGGGAGTTGCCATCAACAATACTTGTTGCACACAGTTACAACGTGGATGTACTTGCTTTTATGGAGATTGTTCTGAAGTGCATGCAAGCTCTAATTAGAAGGTAATAGCCAGATTTATTTTTGTAACAGATACATAAAAGAACTGAATATGGTACTCATTATGGAATTCAACAATTTCCTATTGCTTCAAGTGACATGAAAACAAATAAAATAAAATGGGACATTGCTTCTACTCCAAGTGAAAACTCCTGTCGCACTTTCAAGCACAATAATCATAAAACAACTAATTGCACGTTATATTCCTGGTGTCATAGATGATTTGATTATGGAATAAAAGTAACATTTTGAGAACCAAGTGTTCAGATTCTGAATAATGACAAATAAAACATAATTGAAAATCAGGGACTTGCAGGGAGTTGGATTAAGGTAGCGATCCTCCTTCAAGTCTTCTTGAAAGGAAAATCACTCAAGGTGCACTACAGTTCTACAATTTCAGTCATCCATGTCTGGCCTGGGGAATATATGGGCCACACGCGCGCGCAAAGGCAGAGCCCTTCATCGTGCTTGTGACGTCGGTTCTATTGTTGCTGAAATCAGCATTGGGAACCTGCTTCAGCTGGATATTTATTTGGCTGTCTGTCCTCAAGATCCTCATCTATCAGCCCTCCTATTTCCATCCATCAGTATACCAGCCCAGGTGATTGCTCCCACACTCTTAAATTACCTCCCTGACTGGCAATGCCACCTACATGTATCCTCAGACCACTGATCCCACCTTCCAGACCACTTCTTTTCTAGACTCCTATCTTCAAGATTGTCTCTTATCTACTGATCCTATGTCCATCAGTCCTCTCCTGATTACCAATCTGCTTCGTGAATCTAAATGTAGAATCACAGAAACTGACCCTTTCTGCCCATCTCATCCATGGCGACCATAATTCCCATCTATGCTATTCCATTTGCCTGCATTAGGCATATATCCCTCTAAATTTCTTACCAAAGTTTGGACTTCTTGTCCAAATACCTTTTAAATGTTGTAATTGTCCCCGCTTCCATTATGTTCTCTGGTAGTTCATTGCAGATAAACACTAAGTAAAAAGACATATACGCTTCAGATCTCCATGTACATCCCATGATACCCAACCACTAATTCTGGTCCGGATCATTTTACTTAACAATTGGCCTGAATCCCCCCCAACATACTAAACCATGCTCCTCAACCAAGCTTCCTTGCCCCACGATTGTCCAAACCTGTCGCTGGCTTTGGACTTGACAACTTGTGTTGAACACGTGATGGGTGTGAGAAACCTGAAGCACCAACCTTATGCTTTGTCCATTGCTAATGGGCCTGTCCCACTTAGGCGACTTTTTAGGCGAGTGCAGGAGACACTGCGCTCGCCACATGATCGCCACATGTTCGCTGGTGAGTGTCCTTCATGGTCGCGAGGAATTACCGCATTCTGGGAACTTGTCGCCGCCACAGTATGGTCGCCAAAGATTTTTCAACAGAGGTTGTCTGGCTTAAAAGTGTCTCCACTCCTTCTCCCCTCCCCCCCCCTCTCTTTTAAAGGACTTACCGTACACTGTGCTAGGTGTGTGTGTGTGTGTGTGTGTGTGTGTGTGTGTGTGCGTGTGTGTGTGTGTGCGTGTGTGCGTGTGTGCGTGTGTGCGTGTGTTCCACTCTGACAGTCGCCGTTCCAGTTCCCGGGTTTTCAGGCGGCTGCCGGATACTTGACAGTCGCCGGCAGTCCGCTGAGAAATGGCCGAAGTGGGACAGGCCCATTACTTTCCCATCGGCACTCATGTGAAGAAAATAATCCCAGTGGATGTTCTGCTGCAGGCTCTCAATCTGAAACATATTTTATCTTTTATTTATTTCTCTCCACAGATGCTGCCTGATCCACTGAGTTCCTCCAGCTGCTTGTTTTTTACTCCATATTCTGGCATCTGTAGTATACTGAGTCTCCTGGTAGAAGCTGTCTGAATAGTGGTTGTCAAGACTTTTTTTTTTGCAGGATCTCCTGACAAGATGCTACCACATAGTGGCACCAGAACATACCTTGCCCAGAGAAATATTTAAAAAAATACATTGACAGCCACCTAAACCACATCCCTGGCTCACCTGGCTACTGGTACTGCCAGAAATTCTTATAAATGTTTAGAAACAGTTAAGTAAAATTAATTAATGCAAAATATGTCGATACAGTAAACCCTCATTATAATGTGACAACAGCCGTGCTAACCAGACCGTGCGATGGGTAAAGAAGGGCAGCTAGTGCACCTTGCGAGCTGGAGGTAGTGTCGGAAGTCGGGGCTGGGGAAGCCATGCAAGCAGAATGGCGTTGGCAGGTCTGCCTGCTATAACCAAAATCTGTTATAAAGAGGTTTGTTGAAACAAGGGTTTACTGTAATCTATGCTTACCTCAATAACTCTTTGAAAATTTGGTTACACTTATCAACACCGGTCATCCATTTGGTCTTCCACATTCAGATACTTTCATATACCCACCACCCTCTGAGTGAAAAAGTTGTTACTTAGTGTCTTATTAAATCTTGGCCCTCTCATCTTAAACCTATGTTTCCTGGCTTTTCAGTTGAAATTTCATGAAAAGCATGCCTGTGAACAGAGAAAGACTATTTAATCTGCTTATGGAATTAATAGTACAAAGAAATGGTTCAAACATGGCTTGCACATTTTGTTTCTGGTTTATAGAGTGCTTTGCCACAAGAATTGGTTGAAACAATTAACATGTTTTTTATAAAATAAAACTGGATAAATATATGAAGCAGAGAAGGCAAAGGCATAAATCAACTTGAAGAGAATTGGCAATGGTTTGATTTGAATTTTTCTAGCAGTCAGTTTTTATACAATTGTCTGAATTGCCTTCTCCACAGCATGGTTCCATAAAAACTAATGACATGCCAAACAAAAATATATTTCCCTTTTAAAAGGAAGAGCTGGCAGTGTCATTGTACCTTTTCCTATGTGCTTCTGGACATTAAAACCATTGTATTGCAAAGACAAAAGTGCTTGACATCAAATTGAAAGAACCATGTTTGACCTGTAAGTTTATAAAATAACAAAAAGGAGTAAGCAGTCTGATGGCTAATCCATCTTACTTTAGTAAAGCACAACATCATATCAACTGTAATCAAATTCCCTGAGCTGCCTTAAATGTTAAGTCAAAGTCTAATCTTAGGCAGCCATGATTTATTATTTATACGTTGTTATTTGTTATGCTTGCCCAGTCTTATAAATTTGCAGCAAATTTAAATTGCAGATGATGGAAATCTGAAATAAAACACAAACTGCTAAAAAGAGAAGTAGCTTCTGCGGGTAAAAGAAATAGTTAACATTTCAAGTCTGAAAGGTTCATTTTATTTCTGCTGCTTGGCTTGCTGAGTGCTTCCAACATTTGCTATTTTCACTTATGAATTTGCAATATGTTGCTTCTCAGCACTGCTTTCAAATCAACTCACATTGCCTGGCTTTGTCCTGTCGCCAATTCTCTCCCAGATTTCTCCCCCATACTACAATTAATCTGAAGAAAGATCCCAACCCAGAATGTGGCCTATCCATGTTCTCAAGAGATGCTGCCTGACCCATTTAGTTCACGCAGCACCCTATGCCATTTTTGTAAAACAGTATCTACAGTTCCTTGTGTCTACAACTAGTATTGTTCCTTACTTCTGGAGTCCCTTGTGTCATTCAAGAAGTTGATGATTATTAATTTTATCCATTATCAAACAGTGGCAGGATAAAACAGACCCTTGGTTTACCGAGCTGAAGATTTAGAAGTTTTATCTTTGCAGAGAAAGTGAAGAATAGAGCAGCAGAAAAACTGGTAAAATAACACATCAACTTTTCTATGAGATTTAATTTAGTTTAGTTTAGTTTAGATATACAGCGCGGAAACAGGCCCTTCAGCCCATCAAATCTGTGCCAACCACCAATCTCCGCACCCTAACACTATCCTACACATACTAGGAACAATTTACAAGTTTACCAAAGCCAATTAATGTACAAACCTGTACGTATTTGGAGTGTGGGAGGAAACACACACTGGTCACGAGAAGAACGTACAAACTACGTACAGACAGTACCCGTGGTCAGGATTGAACCCGGGTCTCTGGCGCTGTAGAACAGCTACTCTACCACAGCGCCTCCATGCCATCATGTCAAGATCACTGAACATGGAGCCAATAATAATATGTAAAAGAGTATTCAAATATCTGATTGATAGAACACTAACTCTTGTGTTGTAGTATTTATTTTTAAGTCTAGTATTGTCTAAAGTTCAACGTATGATAGTGTTAATGATACAGAATTAATTTATACCCAGCATTTTCCCTTTTCTGATCCATGCATGAGGTTCCAAATCAAAAACGATGCATTTCAGAAAAGATGTTGCAGTGAAATGAAATTTCTTCTTCTTATTCAACAGTCCCTCATGATCAGGGATAATTTGTTCTCACTCTGTTTCTGAAGATGCCTGTGTGTGAATTATTTTGTTGCTAGTTTTCCATGGCAACAACAGTAAAGACTAAACATGTGGTCTCACCAATGACAAGGAGCGGCAAGATGATTGGAGTGCATTGCACAACTCCCAAAATGCGTACTCATACGTTAAGCATTTAAACGTTACTGACCTGGGCACAAATGCATGACCTCATCCACAACCTCTCCCTTAGCACATTCTCCCTCCTTCCCTACCCTGATCCATGCATCAATCTTCCTCCCTCCTCTAAGTGCCCCCCACTTTTTTGCTCTTTCCAGGGTGTTCCCTGCCACTCAGCTCTCCCCCTTCACCCATACCTTTCCCTTTTAACCTCATCCTTTCACACTTTTGCCAACCCCAGCCTCCCCCACTCTCCAGCTTCTGCAGAAAGAAGTTGTCCCTAACCACTGCCTCCCACAATGTTCAGGGCTGCCATTCCATTTCAGCAAGCACATTGCATGAAGCCTGTTGTTTAGTCCAGATTGCCTAACCCTCTTCCAGAAAAATTTGGGAGAAACATCAAAGCAGGCATTTTCAGAACTGGAGTGGGAACAAGTTACCCTCAATCCCGAGGGGCTTGCCTCATTCTGCCTGAGGCACAGATTGGAAGTGGATTAATACTGCAGGAGTGGCAGAATCTCACCCGATTGCCACCACTATGGTATATTGCAAACAGTTTCACCTGTGATTTCAGCCGGACAATCAGATAAATAGACTGAAATTTTGGTGTAAGCCAGTCTCTGTGAATTCCCCAGCTAGGGAATTTTCAGCACAGATTTTGTCTTTTTTTGTGCACCTCATAATCAAAACCAGACATTGCACTATTTGTTTGGAAATCTCGGTGGATACTGCATTTTTTCTAGACTTTGTAAGATCTATATGTCTCCCCGTACATGATTCACCTTTCTATCAGGTGGCTCGTGTCTCAACTTTAATGTTGTGACTGCTTTAATGTTGGGAATTTGTGGTTATGTTTGAACAGATCCTGGTTTGCCTCTCTCTTTTATAAGTCTTGCAATACACATTCTTTCAATGGTCAACATTATTATTTCATTCCTAGGAGCTCTGACGGTACTGATTCAAAAAATCTAAATTTAAATGTCAAGAATCGTCTGTGACAAATATATTGAATATATTCAAATTAACATTGGTATTGCTTTGAATCTTGCAGAGTTGTATTTAGTTAGCCTGTACTTTACCTATAACAGTAAGGGCTGATTTTTTAATCTGTTCATTTTTTGTAATCTGGATGTTGCTACAAAGACCAGCATTTATTGCCCATCTTTAATTGCCTTTGAGAAAATGATAGTGAACCATCTTCTTGCACCACTGCTATCATTCTGATGATGGAATTCCCACAATGCTATTGGGTACGAGTTAGATTAGGAATTAGACACAGAGCCAATGACAGAAAGTTGATGTATATCTAATTCAGGATGGAGAGGGATAGCTTTGAGAATCTCGTCTACCTGCCTGGAGCATGCTGACTCCAAGTATAAACAATGGAAGAGGCTCAACACCTCCTGAACCGCCCATTTGCTTTCCCAGTCAAACACCTACTGCCCATTTATCAGAAGGTCCTATGTTGGTCTCAACATCTGTATGAGCCGGAGTGGAATCATGTCATCTTCAAACCAGTGACTGGCAAGATATATATTATATAAAGATTATATATATGATAGAGAGAGAAAAAGTGCTATAGAACTGGATAATAGAAATAGTCCAGTTTAATTCAAATAACATATTGATTTGTAGAACCATAACATAATTTTATGTAAAATTAAATTATTGAAAGAAGTGAATTTGATCACAATTATCCTTCTGTATGTTATAATGTGCTATAACATTTTGAAGTGAACGTCAGCTCACTGTGTCTGCAATTGAACATTATTGTGCATAGATTTGATTCAGATAGCAAGGACTGTCACCCCAGTCAAGTTACATGAACTATATACACCATACTGGCCACACATGCATCTCTCCGCTGCCATCAGGTAGAAGGTACAGGAGCCAGACATCTGGTACATCCAGGTTCAGGTACAGCTACTTCCCCACAGCCATCAGGCTATTAAACTCACCCTCAAACTAACTCTGAACTATAACAGCCTATTGCACTTTATCTGTTATCTGTTTATTTATGTGTATATATATGGTCTATGCTATATAGACACACTGAACTGTTCTGTATGCTTACAATATTCTGTTGTGCTGCAGCAAGCAAGAATTTCATTGCCCTATCTGGGACACATGACAATAAACTCTCTTGACTTGACTTGTCTTGATATACAACTTTCATGAAAGCCAGATGAAGATTTCTCACACTGCAGGACAACTAAGGCAGTCCCAAATATCCACGATGGGGGTAATTGCCAGTTTTCAAAACAGTTTCCAATTAATCTGGAGTTGCTTCTTATTATTCTAAAAGATAAGTGAGCAGGAGGCTAGATTGTTTAAATGTCGTCCTCCAACACTGACATTTTGTAAATGTAATCTGATGAAGTTAACTCCTTTATTAATATTATACTGCAGTAGTCTTTATCAAATTAACACAAGCTTTCAAATGGAAAAGAATCTTAACCTTATCTTTTTTTTAAATTTGCTGTAGTTCCACCTGATTTACTTTCTTCCTATATTGTTCAATCTCTCCTCTCTTCAAAAATATACCACCTTGAGTATTACTTTGGCTTAATGGGTAACAGTGTTACCTGTGGATCAGACGATGTGAGATCCAGCTTCTTTCGAAATGTAATCATAATCCAGATTAAAATTACATTTTTAATGCAATACCAAAAGAGTATAAGCATATGTGGATATATTTTATCTGCTAAAGGCATCTGAAAAAGTTGTTATATTTTCAGTCAAGATCAAGGAAATGTAGTTTTGGCATTTATTTTGGCTCATTCAACTATAATTGTTTTGAATGATCAGCTAATCCCTGTCACAAGGCTAAAGATATTAGGAATATTCCGAAAAAAAGTGGATATCATAGTTGAGTAATGATGACAATGGAATTGGGCTGGGAAGAATAGCTTTTAACATTTTATTCTCTTACCCATTTCTCAGTTGTACACTGAATAGTATGTTTACCCACGGCCATCAGAGGTGTCCAGGATGACAAGATTTGCTTGAAAATAAAAAGCTGTATTTAAATCTAAATACTTGTATCAGTTATTTCCCTAATTCAGCAAGAAATGTCTGGGTTAGATTAATTGTATACCGATTCCACTATTAATAGTTAAGAGGTATAATTGTATCTGGTGTCATACTACTAATTAGATACTTAAATTATCTTAATTTATAAAATGGGGAAGATAATTTTATACAACTGTATTAGCAATGTGTCAGCAATCATTTCTGAGTATTCCTAGTGCTTATTTCTGAATATATGTTTTATCAGTCACCAGAAATCTGTGCTGGAGTCATACTGTTTTCATGGTTGACTATCTGGCTGTACATAATGTTATTTAGTGTCCTTAATTTAGAATTTGTCAGAACAGATGTAACACTCATCTGAGTTGATAGACTTGAGCAGCAAGCACTACATGAGAAGCACACAGGCGATCAGCATTTACTTGATTTTAGTTTCAATGTCAGAATAGGGTTTCTCACTCTTACCCTTCCAACCTTCTTATGCTCAAACTAAAGCAACAATGAGTTAAAGACATTCTCCCTTGAACTGACTAGTGATCACACATGTACACACACCGATACACACACTGCTCAGGACAGAAGAGATCAGAGTTCCAGATACACATACACAAAGACAGCCAGGATCACGCAGGGCTCGCGCACAAATACATATTTACTGCCCAAGACGGTAAGTTTAGATATGCACACTGCTTGCTATGCAGACATTAAAACTTACGGAAGGGCAGAGAGCAAACTCACATTGTCTGGGAATGCAATGAACAGGCATGAATGGTGGTTGTCAGTGAAATTCAAATACACACACACACATGCACATGTGTGCTCACGCACACACACACACACAAACCCCCTGTGGGGGATCTGACACATACAGACACTGGGCACTGGGATAAAGTAAGCACATTGCTGTGGGATTTCAAGGATTCCAACACAATAGATATGTTGAATTTTATTATAGCTGCATTTACTGGAAGTTCAGAGAATTTAATGTTTTCATATTAACATAAAATTGTTTTATTGCTAACTGCTACCAGTACTAGTTAAACCTACCCGCAAATCAGCTTGATGATCCAATAACTGATCCAAGATGGCATGCCTTCTACACATTTGCTGTCCCTGGAGAGTACTTACTTCACCACTTGTGCTCCAGTATATTTGACACTTTAAAATCCAAAGTTCCAGCTTGGGGGCATCCAACTGTATAATTTTTGTCTTTTTTATAAATAGTCTTCTTTTATATTTTTTGAATAAGCAAAGATTTAAATCTATCTTCTGTAATTTGAGACTGAATCCTTCATGGCAGGTGGATTCTCCTTGTTGCCACGGATGTGGAAAGGATTTGTGGTGAAAGATATTGAATGTAATGATGCCTCGTAATTCAATTATAGAACCAAACGGACATTGCTGCTGCTGAAAAAAAATTAGCTTTCCTCCTTGTCATCTGCTTCATTATTTTGTCAACCTCTTCCTTTGTTAGAAATGGTCTGGTCCCTGGAGGAATTGCATCGATACAGTCTCTCCCCAGTCAATCCCTTCAGAATTTAAAACATTTCATTGATATTAAGGGTCACTATTGTAATCAGCAATGAATGCAGAATTCTAGTACAACAGTGCTATGTTCTTGATAGCGCAACTGTAGAGACCAGATTTCATTAGCACTGTATAAACTATATTCTAGCACATAAATGGCAATTCCAATATTCTCTAAGTTCAGCATTGTGTGACCTCTCTTTGCCTCTGTGTGTATTTTGGGTTCTGAAGTGATTTCGCAAGCCAATGAAAAACAAGTTAAACAAATAGACCAGATAGATGGTGCATAGCAACTGGGCAGTGGTGAATTTGCAAATGAACCAGATACTGTTGCATACTAAAGATTTTTTCAAGGTGGTGTGGATTACATGCAAATTCACCACTGCCCAGTTGCTTTACACCATCTATCCTGACAGTTTTACCAGTACTCTGGCATAGTTTTTGTAGTCCCTTGCTGATGGTCTGCACAGCGTACTTTACATTATTGCAACTTGGAAATGTTACAACTCAGAGAAGAGACCAAACTATTATGAATTTCCAGAAGCACTGGAAACAGAAATTATTTTTACATGGAATTCAATTAATTTCAATGCTCACTCGTCAAAGTCTCAGATAAATTCAGGTATAAAAGTTTTTTTCTATCTTTCTAAATGTGTGTTAACTATCAAAATGTAATAGCTGTCAAAATGGAGCATAGGCTATATCTATATTATCTTGAAATAATAGATCATACTTATTTCAATATGATTTGAAATACAGAAAGATTGGCAATCAATTTAATTTTGGTTCATGCACTATTAATATTGAGAAACTGCCCGGAGAAATACCAAAACCTAGGTGTGGCAGGTCTAAGATAATGAAAATTCTTTCATCTAGGGCTATAAGCCTGAGATAATTGATTCCAAGCATTCCTGTTGGAGAATAATAATCTTTTAACATGCATGCCAAGCTGTACTAATTATTGCAAAGCCCTGGTGTTTGCCTGATTGAAGCTCAATCTATTTTAAAGCTCTTTTTGTTTATTGCAGCAAAATATCATAGTTTTGCATGAAAAGCTCTGAAAAAAGCAGTGTCCCTTTGTAACATTAACCAAGCTGAATTTGGGCAATATTTCAAAGACTAGCAATTAATGAGCCTAGCTTCAAATCCACTTTGGAGTTTGCGTGTTAACTGTTTGCTATGCTTGGCTGCGTATGCTTGGTTTTGAATCTTCTGCATGGCAAGAAAGACCGCTATGTTTTTCTCTGATTATCGCTTCGCTTGGCTTGAATAATAATTTAGTACTCTTACCACTGCTTAGCTGAGTGGAGTACCCATGCTTTCATAGTTAATTTTACACTAATTTGTCGGAGCTGCACAAAATGAAAGCCGACTAGTTTGAAGATCAGACGCAAAGTACTGCAGTAACTTCTGCAGTCTGAAGAAGGGTCCTGACCCAAAAGTATTCTGAGGAAGGGTCCTGACCTGAAACATCACCCATCCTTTTTCTCCAGAGATGCTGCCTGACCCGCTGAGTTAATCCAGCACTTTGTGTCTATCTTCAGTATATACCAGCATCTGCAGTTCCTTTCTACATAGTTTGAAGTTCATTTGACTCAACCCTCACTGGCAAATGTAATTTGCAATACTATTTCATTGCAGCGCTAAGGAAATTATTCACTTGTTCGTATTGATTTTCAGTTGGGATGTGAAACTAATATCTCTTCTGATTGCACTGCAAATATAAAAGACATTATTCACTCAACGAGCGAATTCAGTTTATCATTCAATCTTCAGCCACCACACCGAAAGTCAAAGATGTGGTAAACAAATTCAATTTCTGTTTATGGACTGGTGTGAAAATTTGCTGTAATTTTTCTCCATAGGGTGACAATATCCATGGATATCATTCATTTTGTGAAATGTATAAACATGAATAAGATTGGTTATTTCATACATGCAATAGGCAATTGGTCTATTGAGTAGGCCACTCGGCCCTTCGAGCCAGCACCGACTGCACTGTGATCACAACTGATCATCCACATCAGTACCCCGTTCCTGCCTTCTCACCATATCCCTTGGCTCCGCTATCTTTAAGAGCTCTATCTAACTCCCTCTTGAAAGCATCCAGAGAATTGGCCTCCACTGTCTTCTGAGGCAGAGAATTCCACAGATTCATAACTCTCTGGGTTAAAAAGTTTTTCCTCATCTCCGTTCTAAATGGCCTACCCCTTATTCTTAAACTGTAGTCCCTGGGTCTGAACTCCCCCAACATCGGGAGCATGTTTCCTGCCTCTAGCGTGCCCAATCCCTTAATGATCTTATATGTTTCAATAAGATATCCTCTCATCCTTCTAAATTGCAGTGTATACAAGCCCTGCCGCTCCATTCTTTCAACACATGACAGTCCCGTCATCCCGGGAATTAACCTTGTGAACCAATGCTGCACTCCCTCAATAGCAAGAATGTCCTTCTTCAAATTTGAAGACCAAAACTGCATACAATACTCTAGGACCAGCAAAACACCAGCTTCAAAACCATCTACAAAATAATGGATTGTGTGGTTTCATTTGTATGATTCAAAGATGCTGGATTCAAAGTAAAATCAAACACGCTTTAACTGGAAATGTATCACTTGAATACATGCTGCGGTTTTACGTTATTTCTCTGTTTACGTTGTTATATCAAATTGTATGCTCGTGAAGGGTAAGGGATGCAGTTAAATGTCCAGACATGTTAGTTAAGGAGTAATTTTCTGGTTCCTTTGGGTGGATCTCAGAAAAGAGTTCGACCTCAGAATTATAGGTTTGCCTGTTCCTTTTGGGTGGGTCTGTGCTTGATGTAATATTGCGGTGAAGCGTTTTCATTTGTTAAATAAAGGACTGTAGGTTGATGTAATCAGTAATAGATCAGAGTTCATAACCTGATGGTCAATACTTTACACACATTTACACGTAAGGTAGCAGGCAACTTGACTGCTTCTTTCCTAAAAGTAATAATTGTGGTATGGAAACTACAGAGGCTCTTGGGAGCCAGCAGAATATGTTCTAAAAATATAATATAATTAAATGGTTTTATAATGAAGTTGTTGCATTTTTAACAGACATTCCCTTCGTGTTAGTTGCCTGGGACAACACCTATCAGTGACACCTTATTTGCTCTGACTTAAGGCTTATCCTTACATGACCATTATTTGGGAAGTAAACCTAGTGGATATATGCAGTTGTTATTCTTTAAAGGCTTATAAGGTGTCCATAAATGGAAGTATTTATCGTGAGCCTGTATCTTCATTTGTGCATAACAACAGGGTGGTAACAGAATGAAGATGTTGAGGAAAATTGAAATTTAAATCCCGGAGGAACGGCTCAATGTATCTCAGCCTATCCAGAAACTGGGGATATATAATGGTCTGGCTCATGTGACAGGCCCTTACAGCATTTTACTTTATAAAAATTGGATGATAATAGCAGTTTGCTCCTGCCAACCAAAATATGTTGCTAAAAGTCAGAGAGCATCCACTTGGAAAGCCTACTAAAATGAGAGGAAGCGAGAAGCAAGTGTGGCAATTCGTTTATGCTGCAATTAATGAGACATTAGTCATTCCAGAATTCAAAGTCTTATTGCTTATTTATTGTCTTCCTCAAGATTAGAGATTGCTTTTACTCTCATTTCTTAATTTCTCCTTAGTCCTCTGGACAAGTACCCATCTTTGTGTAATACTTCAGAGTGTGTTTATACAGAATTAATATTTCATAATACTCCCATATATTTCACTGTGGTCTCTTAATATTAGCAGAAATCTCTGTGATGCCCTTAGAATCTTTGAATCTACAAGTAGAGGTTTACTACTTTTTGATTGCATAATTTACATACATTTTTAATAAGATGCATGAACCTGTATTACATGTATTTGTGTTTGAATCTTGGTTATACCTAATGCAACAAAGGTGGGTAGTATTGATGCCAAAGTGGGTGGTATTGCAGACAGTGAGTATGGTTGTCAAAAATTGCAACAGGATCTTGATCAGTTGGGCAGGTGTGCTGAGGAATTTAAGACAGAGAAATGTGAAGTGTTCCATTTTGGGAGCACTAACATGCACAGGACCCACACAGTGAACAGTAGGGCTCTGGAGTGCAGAGGGATCTAGAAATACAGGTACATAGTTCGTTGAAAGTGGCATCTCTGGTAGATAGGGTAATTTAAAAAAAATCTAATTTATTTCAGGAGTTTTACATCAGGATGCCCATTTATCCTATGGTATAAAGTGAGGGATGACCTCAGGATAGTGTGCTACTAGTGGATCAAGTTCGACTTCAAATTTGAAGGTTTCCCAGTTCTCAGGATTGTGTTAAGGCAAAGAGCTGACATTAAGTTATTTTGGTCTCACCAAGAGAGTACTCCTCTCTCAGGGCTCAGATACTGAAGATCAAGATCAATGGATAGGACAAGTTTGGAAGGAAATGGACCAAGCGCAGGCAGGTGGGACTTGTGTAGCTGGGACATGTTGGCCGGTGTGGGGAATTTGGGCCGAAGGGTCTGTTTCCACACTGTATCACTCTATGATCTAATTTAGGTTTTAACTCGTGAGAGTTAATTTCAATTCAGGTTATCAAAACTGCAAAATGGAGTGTGAGATTTAAGGTTATAAGCTCATAAAGTATAGGAGTAGAATTAGGTCATTCGGCCCATCAAGCCTAATCATGACCGATCTATCTCTCTCTCCTAACCGCATTCTCCTGCCTTCTCCCCATAACCTCTCACACTGTACTAATCAATAATCTATCTCTGCCTTAAAAATACCCAAATAATTGGCCTCCACAGCCTTCTGTAGCAAGGAATTCCACAGATTCACCACCCTCAGACTAAAGAAATTTCACCTCATCTCCTTCCCAAAAGTACGTCCTTTAATTCTGAAAGTATGCTGTACCTCAGGCAAATTGTTAATGGAAAACATATTTTCTGCAGTAAATATTTACCATAGTACCCTTTCTTCAAATCCATGATCAACATGTCAACTATATTTATTGTAAGATGAAAAATATAACTGTGCAAAATACAACAATATCAAAATCAATAGCACGAGACTCCTAAAGTTAACATCTACTAAAACTGAAATTTCAACTTTCTTGCTTAAGTTTTAGCAATAACTGTATCCAGGTAATAATTAACATTTTGTTTTAAAAGAAGTAAAAGGTAAAAGAAAGTAGAAGAAAGCAACAATATTGTTAAAACTATTTCATAGGTTATGCATATTGCGTACCTGATGAGGCAACTTACAATGTCCTTGCTTTTCAGCCAGTATATTGTATTGTCTGTGATTCTGATAGTGCAGTTTCTTTGTCTTTGGTCATGCCAGCTGCCCTTCTCTCTGTTGCTGAGGTTGCTGTGGGAAGAGCTATGGTGTTGAGATCTTTCTCCACATCTACCTGAACTCTAAGTACAGATAAATGAGTCCCACATTCGACAGCCACAGAATCCTTTGAGGAGTGTTCACACATCAGTATTTGAAGCATTCCCCAAACATCTTGCAGCAAAGTTTTGAAATTCTTTAATAGAGAATGACTAAATTAGTAGGTTTAGGCATAGCCTGTCATCATCTATAGTTATTAGGTCTGCCATTTGATGGTTTGTATGATTGGGAGATCTGTTTCTTTCCAGTCTGCCTCCTTCACCTTCATGCATTTTTTCTTAAAATAACACAAATTATTTTCATAAAGTTTTCTTTCAAAATTAACAGTAATGAGTGCTGACGGTAAGGAACAAAATACACACAGGAAGTAAACACGTCCTTAATAATTCACAAAAAACTGCCAGGGTCACAAACATTTCTCAGTCTGGTGGACTTAAATCAAAATCAAGAAAGCTGCCGAACACGGCAACCAGATTGTGAAAAGCTAACAAACTAATCCAAAAGAAAAGGAAAAGATAGAATGTAACAAAATGGAGAATATTGCGTTACAATATTCTGATCTAGATTTATAGATGGTGGGGGTAACCTGGTGGGAACTGAATAAGGGTGGGAGAGTTCGGTGGATATGGAAGATAAATGGTTTGGATGTGCAAAATAAGGTGTAGTCTATCAGTGTTCCCAGAACTGAATAGACTGCTTATTTAAATGAATTATGACTCCTCAATTGCATTTATGATAATTCTGAAAGCACCAGCATGTCTGAAAATGTGCAAGGAGTTGTTAATTTTGTTACATATCCTCCAGTTCTAACAGGTTTAGGTTATTGCCAGTGCTGTAGGGTTTACAGATGCCAGGAGAATTATAGTTATGAGGAGAGACTGACTAGGTTGATGTAATTGAGGAGTTCTGAACTATAAGAGACCAAAACAAACTGGAAATGAAGGATTTATACCCCCTTGTTAGGGAGATACAGAGCCAGGATACATTAATTTTAGTAAATTAGTAAAATTATTTTAAATGTTGTCACCAAATTTCTGGAACTTACCGTCTGATCAGATAGTGGAGACAGAAACCCTTATCAGACGTAAAAGCTACCTAGATGTGCACTCATGAAATCGTAATTTGCATTGAAAACTGGGAAATAGGTGCAACTTTAAAAATAAAAGTCTGGCATTGATGCTATAGGTTAAACAATCTCCTTTTGTGCTGCATTTTCCATGATTCTTTTGAACATAGAGCATAGAAAAGTACAGCACAAGAACAGGCCCTTCGTCCCACAATGTCTATGCCAAATATAATGCCTAGACCATTGCTTATCTACCTGCAATGGAACGTGCACTTCATCCAGGCAGTTACATGTGACCTTGCATTAACCTCTCAAACTTCAACTCAAATGTCTACCTGAGCAGCAGATTCCCATGTTCACCGGATCCTTGAAAAGCAACGCGTAATTTCTCTAGAAGTTGAACAGACCATTGTGGGGGTATATAGCTGACACCCTTTCAAAAAAGTAAAACTTACGTTTCTCCTTTAATATAGCATTGACTTGTTTGTTCCATTCTGGAGATTAGTCATCCTGTAATTCTATTCTTTGAAATATTAGAATAAAAGGAGACTCTTCAGCTCTTGTCATAACAAGTAATAAAGTTTTCAATCTACCTCCTTTGCTTCCATAATAATCAGTATTCTTTCCTGAGGAAACAAGGCCCTATCATGAAATTTGCTATTGACCAAGCTGACTTTTTTTCAAAGGGGTGAGATCTGAATTTTCACAAAAGTGCTGGGTGGGCAATCAATGCAAAAGTTTCATCTTCCAGACTTCAAAGGGGTATATATTTTCTTACTTCATTAAAAGTTCTGTTTAAAATTGTGGACATTTTGACAGAGTATATAAGGAAAAATGTTTCCGCCAGCAGAATGATGGGTGACCTATAATATCAGGTTTCAAACAATTGGCATGTAAATCAATAGAGAAATAAGTAGAATTTCATTTTGTAAGAGAGTTGCTCGAATCAGAACAATACATGAAAGGATGGAGTAAACATATTCAATGATAATTTTCTAAAGGTATTTAAACATGTACAGGGAATGCAAGTGTCACTGGACAAGGGGACAGTTATTGACGATTCTTATTGACTCTGAAATCCTGCCATCTCAAACCTTTCAATTAGTGTATGAGGATATTATGCCCAGCTGTTAGATAAGATAAAGAGTTGCAGAATTTTGAACTAATGCCATGAAGAAATGACAATATTGAAAGTCAGTACGCTATGTATTTTAGTTTAGAGATACAGCGC
The DNA here is from genome assembly GCF_010909765.2 of Amblyraja radiata. NCBI lineage: Eukaryota > Metazoa > Chordata > Chondrichthyes > Rajiformes > Rajidae > Amblyraja > Amblyraja radiata. Next base: position 17,257,488 of record NC_045978.1, on the reverse strand, counting down.
GAAAACAGGCCCTTCGGCCCACCTGGTCCGCGCTGACCAGCAATCCCCGCACACTAACAGTATCCGACATCCACTAGGGACAATTTTTACATTTACACCGCCAATTAACCTACAAACCTGTACGTCTTTGGAGTGTGGGAGGAAACTGAAGATCTTGGAGAAAACTCAAGCAGGTCACTGGGAGAACGTACAAACTCCATATAGACAGCACCAGTAGTCGGTATCGAACCTGGGTCTCCGGCACTGCATTCACTGTAAGGCAACAACTCCACCGCTGCGCCACCGTGCTGCCCATGTATTTTGGAGGATACACACAGTGGTCTCCTCATGGGAACTGCTACAATTTGCCTTGTAGGCGATAGAGATTTAATGTTTGGAGAGTGCTGCTGAAGAACATTTTATTGCATCTTGCGGATAGTATACACCCCAGCCACGGAGCTCTGGAAGGGAATGTGAATATATTTGGGGTGAAATGGATGGGGCTCTCTCAAAGGGCAAAAAAGTCCAAATGGCTTCTTTCTGGGTTGCATGGTGATGTGATTCTAAAATTTAAAAGCATGATTATCCTACTCATACTCTCTCTCTGTACCAGCAATCAGCTGCGCAAGACAATCCTTATAACCTAGTGTTTTCCAATGCCTATTATTCTAATAAATATCAACTATCAAATCAACAGGTTCACTGATTTTACATAAGATCTAATCGAGAGATGATGTTTTGGTTTGAGGCCCTTCATTGAGACTGAAAGAGTAGATGGAAAATAGCCTGTATAAAGAATTGGGGTGGGGGTCAGGGTCACGGAAAGAGAGATGGGTGGGGTTAGGTGAGGAGGGGTGTACTGGCAGATGGAGTCAGGTGCAGGAGGAAAATAGGAGATAGCGACAGAAGCCGTGAGTGGATTAGTAGAGACAACAAAGAGTAGTTTTTAGTACATGCGGGTTTCAAACAGTCATTCTCAAGAGCCTGGTAACTTCAGTTCCTGGCAAGCTGCGACTTGCTCTGCTGGCTTTGTATAACCAGAGGACCCTCTTTGTTCTCAACTGGGGTAATTACAGAAACTCCTGTCTGGATTCTTATCTTTATAAATCATTTTAACTCTTTCGAAACACCTGTTACTGCCTCCTGTTTATACTTTGCTCTGAGATTTGGGTGATACTACAAAGCTAAATATACTCACTTATTTCTGTTACCCAGAAAGAGGTGGGTTTCACCAAGAGCCACTTGGCTATTATCAATGATAATAAAGATCCTGAAATGCAATATTTTGCAGGTGCATGTTACAGACTGTGTGGCCATTATCTAACCCAATGCAGAGCAGGAGGATGTTCAAGGCTCAGACCTTGGACACCAAACAAACATTGAAATATTACAATTGGTGAAAATCTGGAAATAAAAGCTGAACAAGCTGAAGATAGTTAGTAAGGCAGGTGGCACCTGTAGAAAACATCAGCATTGAGCCCTAGGAATTACAAAGGTTAGTTTAGTTTAATTCAGTATAGTTTTTAATTTAGTTTTGTTTAGTTTAGATTAGTTTAGTTTAGTTTATTATTGTCACATGTACTGAGGTATAGTGAAAAGTCTTTGTTTGCATGCAATCCAGTCAAAGAAAAGACTATACATGATTATAAAAAAAGCCATCTACAGTATACTTTAGCTGATGTTTTTCCATATATATTTATGCATTTTTATCATGTTGATTTTGTTTAGTTGCCTGACATAGTTTCCCACTTATGCAAGTAGTGGACCCATCACATTTGGTTTTGAAGGAATATACTTATTCTCCCGAATGGCTATTGTACCCTTTTTATCTCCGGTTGCTCCCTGGTTTCGCGTCTTCAAATTGTTTGGGTGCACTGCATAATCTCACAGAAACAAACATTCAAACAATTGTTCATATGGCCACAGAAGAAAGATGAATCCTTATATTAATCCTCCATCTTATTTTTATTTTTCCCTGAGGGAATGATGATCAGTGATATTCTCTTCAGTGACACATTGAGTAAAGACACATTGATAAAAGTTAGGAAGCTGCACCTTTTTGTCATTCAGAGTAAATGCAAAATGTGCTTTGGCTCTCCTTTCAAAGAACTGGGCACAGTGATCCCTCCCACCTGCAGCATTTTGTTCCTGGTCCCAGCCACACAGGCAGAATAGGCAATGAGTTGTGGAGACACACCGGGCTGGAGGGCTGTCGCTGAACAGAATGAGCGCTAGCAATTTAAGTAATAATGAGAGGAAGAAGTAATCTTTAACAGTAAGTACAGTAGACTTGTAAATGTTTGGATTTTGTACAAAACCTTTTTTGCAGATGCACAGTTGATCTTTGTTGATGTCTTTCAGTGTGTTTGTGCCAATCGTTCTCAATCTTAACTGCAGAGGAATATTAATTAGATCATGTGTTCTTGTATCCTTAATAGACTTAATTGGAAATTCTACTGGTATGATGAAGAGGTTATTTTGCCCAGACACTGTTCTACTCACCCAGAAGCTAAATTAAATAATATGGATATATTTATATATTAAAACTATAGATGCTTTTAAAGCTGGCTTCTCATCTCTCAACTATAGTAATACATCCAAAGTTGGAGTAACTTGTACTTGATTTCTTTGTGTGAACTCAGTGTAACTGCCGCCCTTACTATAACTGTCTATACTCTCATTTTTAAAGTATACACATTATTCTATCTGTCTGTCACGAAACAGTCATTGCTAATAGATTTCCACAACGGGTCTTTCATTCGAGATAAATGAAATGGAAGCATGAATCATATTTCATTCATGCTCAAAAGACCATACCTGTAAGCGTCAATCTAACTCCACGTACCTATTCAGTTGGTTTTATGACCAGACAGCATACCTCAGAGTTCATTGTTCAGGCAGGTACAAACTGAAACAGGCTCTGGTCCACACAGTATGTATTTGAATGCTTGTCCAAATGATTGTTTACCCTGTCTAATATTTCCCTGGTGCAAATACAACTTAAATAAATTGCTAACTATTGTTCTTGTTAACTTTCATTTGACATCTAACTTAGCTTTGTGAGCTTAGTTATTCATAGGTTCATGAGTTATTAGTCATGAGTTCATGAGAATTAGGCCATTCAGCCCATCATTTCACTCTGCCATTCAATCATGGCTGATCTTCCTTTCCCTCTCAACCCCATTCTCTTGCCTTCTCTCCCTAACCCCGGACACCCTTACTAATCAAGAATCTGTCAATCTGCACCTTAGAATATACCCATTGATTTGGCCTCCACAGACGACTGTGGCAATGAATTCCACAGATTTCCAAGCCTCTGCCTAAGGAGATTCCTCATCTCCTTTCTAAAGGCATATCCTTTGGTACTTCTAAAGCTATGGCTAGTTCCAGACTCTCTCTCACTAGTGGAAACCTTCTCCACATCCACTTTATCCAGGCCTTTCACTATTTAGTAAGCTTCAATGCGGTCCCCCCCTCATCTTTCTAAATTCCAGTGAGTTCAGACCCAGTGCCGTCAAATGCTCATCATATGTAAACCCAATCATTTCTGGGATCCTTCTCGTAAACCTCCTTTGGACCCTCTTCAACGCAAGCATATCTTTCCTCACATATTGATCTAAAACTGATCAGAATACTCCAAATCTGTTCTGACCAGTGCCTTATAAAACCTTAGCATTACATCCCTGTTTTTATACTTTAGTCCTTACTACTGACTCAACTTGCAAATGACCCTTTGGGAATCCTGCACCAGCACTTCCAAGTCCCAAGTTTGATTTCTGGATTCTCTCCCCATTTCTAAAATAGTCTGCGCCTTTATTCCTACTTCCAAAATTTGTGACTCCACACTTTGCTACACTGCATTCCAACTGCCACTTCTTAGCCCACTCTCCCAACCTGTCCAAGTCCTTCTGCAGAGTCACTGCTTTCTCAACACAACCTGCCCCCCCACCTATCTTCGTATAATCTGCATACCTGGCCACAAAGCCTTCAATTCTCTCATCCAAATCATTTATATACATCATGTAGAGCAGCAGACCTAGCATCGATCCCTGTGGAACTCCGCTAATCACTGGCAGCCAACCAGAAAAAAAACCCTTATTCTCACTATTTGCCTTCTGCCATTCAGCTAACCTTCTATCCATGCTACTAGCATCTTCCCTCTAATACCATGGGTTCTCATCTTCTTTCAGATATGGAGCCCAAAACCTCTTAAAATACTCCAAATGCAGTCTGACCAGTTCCTTTTTAAGCCTTAGCATTACATCCCTGTTTTAATTTTCCACTCCTCTCCAAATAAATGCTAGCAATTCGAGGGATTTCTGATGAAAGATCATCAACCTGAAACTTTAACTAATTCTCTTTCTACGAATTCTGCCTGACCCATTGTTTCCAATATTTTCTGTTTTTATTTCAGATTCCCATCATCTGCATGATGTTCGCCTTTCTGAACTGTGTTAATTTTTTTACAGCCATGAACATTGTGACAATGTAATAGGCTAGATAATTTCAACTTCTAATAACTAAAACTTAACTGCACCTCATTTGTAAAACACATTTATTGTTATTTATCGTTATTTCCGTGGACGTAGAATATGAGGTAGGCCATCTAATAAAATGTTGTTGAAGTTTGCATGATTCCAGGAGAAAGTTATAGAGCAGTGCTTACAATCTTTAGCTGACGGTATTACAGCACGAATAAATAGGCACCAATTGGAGTGATCATTGTAGTCAGAGGCTAACCTCTTCAGATTCCAGATTCTTAATTACTGGTCCAGTAATGTATCTTCTTGCATTTTGAAGATGCGCTCACCAAATCTGAGTATATGGTGTGGCTTTGATCCCAGGTCTGCACAGTTAAAGAAAGACCACAGGTGGGTGAATACTAACTGTTTAACTACAGAAAAAGGCTGAATTAAAAGCCACACGATACATTCAGATCTGGTGAGCACTTCTTGGAAAAGTATGAAGTTGCATTACAGGGCCAGAAATTAAGAAGCCTGGATTGATGAACCGAAGGGTTAGACCATTTCATGGGAGCTCTTAAATTCATCTGGACAATTTCAATTCAGTTAAATAAAGATGGAATTGAAAATTTCATAATCTTCTAAAATTTAAGACTGTCATGAACACTTATGTTGGCTACTTTCCCAAGGCAGCATGAAGTGTGGATAGTGTCAATGGTGGGAAGTCTGGTCTGGTCTGTGTAATGGACTGGGCTACACCCATGACTGCAATTTCTTGCGGTCTTGGACAGAGCTGTTCTCAAACTAAGCTGTGATACAACTCAACAGTCTGCCTTATATGGTGCATCTGTGGATATTTATGAGACTCTATAACACTATGACTCTAAAGAACCATTCTCCAATTGTTGGAAGTTGTGTCAGAGAGTTGGAGTGATAGTACACACAGACTTTTGGAGAAAAATCAAAGGATTGAATAGTTCCTTCATGGAAAGCATGGTTAATGGTTTAAAAAGTCTATTCTTCAAAATTAATTTCTCACAGAAGACACCATATATTATAAGTAAAAGTGAGAGAAAAGTTATTTTAAATGTCATGCAATTATGGGGAAGGATTTACAGAAATAAACTTTCACTTGGTTAGCACTTTTATGTTTTACTAAGTACAAATGTTTTGTCCAGTTTTCTTTTGTGAACATATTAAGCAAGTCATGGGGAAATGCAACATTTTGAAACGGGCTCTTTGACCCTTGGAGGTCATGCCAACCATAAAGCACACATTTTTAATCTAATCCTATTTTATCCTCCCTACATTCCCATTAATTCCCCCCAGTTTCTACTACTCATCCATACATTTGGTATTCTGTTAACTCATCAACCCACATGTTTTACGTGTGGGAGGAAACAGGAGCACCTGGCAGAAACTTGCACTGTCATAGGGAGAGCATGCAAAATCCACAAAGACTGTACTGGAGGATTGAACCGAGGTCATAGCTCTGCCAGCTGTGCCACTGCACTGTGCATTTTTAGGAAATCCTCTTCAGCCAGTACACAAAGAGTCGTCTCACTCTGCTGACATCTTGGTATTGCAGTTCTATCTAAGTATCTTATCGTCATCCATATAATTTTTTTTGCACCATTTCAGTGCATTCTTTTATACTACTTAGAGACCTATATACCTGTACGATGCTCAAAATGTGGAGTATTAACCATGGTTTGACATTAATTGAGCATTGACGTCCCCAACTTTCAATTTTGCCTCTTATGACATATATGTTATAGGACAGCACGGTGGTGCTGCGGTAGACCCGGGTTCGATCCTGACTACGAGTGCTTGTCTGTACAGAGTTTGAACGTTCTCCCCGTGACCTGTGTGGGTTTTACTCGAGAGCTCCAGTTTTCTCCCATGCTCCAAAGACGTACATGTTTGTAGGTTAATTGTCTTGGTAAAATTGTAAAATTGTCTCTTGTGTGTGTGTGTAGGATGGTGTTGGTGTATGGGGATCGCTGGTCCGCGTAGACTCGTTGGGCTGAATTACCTGATTTCATGCTGTACCATTCCATGATATCTAATTTTTAATTTTAGTTTTAGAGATAAAAGTCCTTCAGCCCAAATTGTCTTCACCTACCAGCAGTCTCTCTTCTATATTAATGCCTATCAGTTGCTTTGCTCATTTACGACCCACTTTGCTCCTTTTAGTGATTTATGTATTTGTACAGTTAGCCTTGTTCCTTTATCCCATTTACATTGATATTTTCTGAATTTAAGATTTCCTTACTTTCCTCACAAAATTTCAGTCTTACTTACCGTGAAATTATTTTGAAATTTGTAAGGCTGTTCTGCAGGTTTATTGATGCTTTTCCATTAGGTGGTGACTGTGGGAATGATGACAGTTATGGAGTTTCACGCTGATAATTTTTCATGCTGCTTGTTTCCTGGGATTCTGGTTCCCCCTTCATGGATTCTGCTTAACCTGATGGGTATTTCTAATATGTCCTGATTTTATGTTAGATCGCAGATGTAACTCCACATATGGTTGGACATTTTTACCACACAACCTTCAATATTTCTTAAGGAAAGTGAACACACAAGTGAGCAGCAATTGCCATTTGTGGAAGAGAAATCCAAATTTCTAACCCTTGCATGTAGAAGTGTTTTTTGAACTTCACTCTTGTAAGATTTGGCTCTAATTTTTCATGATACCGCTGTTGCACCACACAATAAATTGTAAATTAGCCTTTCCTTGCTAACTTGCATTGATTACCAGATTTTTAAAGCTTCTAATTTAAAGTTCAACTTCAGAATTATTTTTCTCCTGCTCTGACCTCTTGTGAAACTACCCTTTCCCTTCCCCAATCTAATGCCATAATATTCATTTGTCAAATCTCTGTGCTTTCTTATTTCCTGCACCTCTCTAAAACAGTCATCTTTAGTCCAGCGGTCCTTGGTTTACTAAGAATGTTTTTGTCAGATTACATGAAGCACTTTGGGGATTTGTTTCCATATTAATGGCACTTTAAAATGTCAGTTTTTTAAGCAAAGACTTATCGGAGTGAGTGAAGATAGATTGATGGATGCAGAACAGTTATACTACAGATAAAATACATCTGGGCAGAATCTCCGTGCTCTTAGGTATATTGGCATCTGCCCTGGGCGCATAACACTGAGCATGCCTCCAAGTGCACAGTCTGGTCCTGAATGGACTTCTGGTTGTTTCAGTGGAACCAAAAAGAACAGTATGAGTCTGCTGAGATTATATTGAGAGTCTGCTGGAGATTGTTGGAGCTTTAATGTTTAGCTTTACTGATTACTTTTCCAAGGGTGCTTTTGTTTAATAGAAACCCAAGGGTCTGATACACTCACATATCAGGGAAAAGAAAGTTTCCACTGCACCTGTTTATAATTTAGACTCAAGTATAGTGAAATGCGAGTTTACACTGAACATCTTTAATGACATAGTTCTGCCTGGTCTAAATACCAAGTTTGGCATGAAGCAAAGCAATGTTTAAAGCTGGAATATATATCAATAAGCTTTCAAGATAGTTTTCAATGTGGTTCAATAACTGGTTATATTTAAATATGTGTACATGGCTTTTGAAATAATAATTGAAAGCATCCCACAATTTGGTTGTGATGAGCAACTTGAATATGAGTATACTTGGCAAGAAATATCAAAGCAGAAGGTTGGAGTGAAACATAAATACATACAGTACGGAAAAGCCATTAGAAGTTTTCTTTTGAAGAATTTATTTAGTATTGTACAAAAAAAACCCTCAAATACCAAACCAAATTGAAGGTATAACATCGTTGGCATATGCACTTAGGCTCAACGTAATATTTGAATGAATACTGAAATCTCAAATGTTATTGTCTGATTGCTTAATTAGCTTCAGATGAGGGGAGGGATTTAGTAAAACATAAAATATTAACTAGGCATTAGCATGCGAAAGGGGAGGTTGACCGAATACCATTTACCTGCAGCAACATTTGATCATTATTAACATGGTGAATACAATTAATAGAACAAATATTTAATAGCAAATATCAATACTTCTTTCCAAAGCCGTGGAGACAATGAGCTGAAAGAAAGTTATATCCTATTCCCTACAACACTAACCCCAGCTAGAAAAATATGTATGCTATGGTAAAAAGACCAAAAGGAAAGAAAATTAAATCTGAAAGTACATGTTGCAAACTCATGTTGCAATGATAACTATGTATTATAGGCTGTACCAAGTAGTTTTTGTTTCTGAGCAAAGGTTTCATAAATTGGGTTAGTACAAATAAATCAGGATGAAAGCCATAGCGTGCTGTTAAATAATTTATAACGAAACATCATGCTCAAAAGAAGTTGTTTATAACCTCAACAAGTTCAGAATTTGTCCTGTTTGTGATTCCCAGCCAACATCGTGAAATCTCTCACCAGCTTGTTAAAACCATCAATAAGATTAGCTTGTTTCAAAATATTTCTGCTATGTATCTGTTAATTGACTTTCTTACCTACCACTTGTGAGTTGACTGTGTGATGTGAGTGCGCTCATAATATTTCATGAAGCAAGTGGATGATTCTGCTCTGAAAGTGGTTTGACCCGCTTTGCATGAGTTGCTGATTCCCTGATTAAAGTTGATACTGCTTTTCAATGTTCTTTTGATAAAAGGGAAATGAAAGAAGTTGTTAATTGTGATAAAATAATAAACAGATGGTGAGAACCTAAAAGGAATTTTGGGAGACTCTTTACTGCAGTGGTGGGCAGGTTTGATTTGATACCAATAATCTTTATCTGGTTTCAATTACTTAGAAGCTACTTTTGTGTATTTTTTTAAAACAAAATTTAATGTATCAGTTCATTCAGATCATAAAATTCCACTCCTATGTAGAAAAAGAAAACAAGCTCAATTTCTCTTCCCAACAGAGTCTCTTTCCAACATAGAGATCACTCTTGTCCCTCATCAAAATGAAGCCATGGTGTTTAACCATTGAGTGATACAATGATCTGAAGAAGGGTTTCGGCCCGAAACATTGCCTATTTCCTTCGCTCCATAGATGCTGCTGCACCCGCTGAGTTTCTCCAGCACTTTTGTCTACCTCAGATTTTCCAGCATCTGCAGTTCCTTCTTGAACAATGATCTAATGATTTGGTGTTTTCTACTTTTTGGCCCCTCCAACTTCCACCACTTAATCCCCATGTGTTCTACTGAGGAGTGATATTGCTGAAGCTCTGAGTTGTACACTGGCACTGCCGTTAGAGAAAAGTCGACTCCTCTTGCTGGGATTCACAGATGTGTGGAAAAATGGAGAGTTTGAGAGCTTGAAGACTTGCACGTGTAATTTGTGTGGTCAAGAATAATTTATTTTGAAAACATAGGTCTGATTTGGTTTCTCACAGTTTTTGATCTGGACGATACCATGCTGATTTTTACTTTATGAATCTCTCCTGGTAAGGGCAGTCATGCCATAAAAGGCTCATGGATGGGGATCAGTAAAATGGCTTGGGCAAAAGTTGAATCAGTATTTAAACTGAGGAAGGAAGGAAGGTTGGAATGTGGTTTGATAAATTACTTCCAGCCTTCTTAAAAATATATAGTCGCATCACAGTTAATATAAATTCTTAAATGAGGAGGTGCAAGAAAAGATAAGAATTAATAAAGAGGTAGCAGAGCCACTCTGCTGTCCACTACCTGAAGTCCTGAAGATATGACATATGTCTGCATTGCTTTCTCTACGGCTATGAAACACTAAATTGTGCTCACTGTTATGCTGCACACTCAATCACTGTAACATCTTCCTCTCCAGCATCATATCAAACGGCCACTGGTTTTCCTAAACCCAGGGGTGCAATAATTAACATCAATATTACATTACATGTTTTTAAAGAATATTTCTTCCACTCCGAGAATCATACATATTGAGTATGAAACTGTAGAGGTTTTTGCATGTCAAAGTAAGTTCAAATCCATGTTCTTTTGATGTCTATATTTTTCAAAATGAGAATATCACTGAATTCTTCAAAAAAAATCATGTTAGTAGATACCATGTAGGTGACATAGCCTATCTTTTTCTCATCAACAACGCACTGTCTGAGATCGTGATGGCGGCAAAGGCTCTCACAAAATGTTAAAAGTACCTGGGCAAGCGCTTGAATCACCAAAGCATATGTACTGCTTTAAGGCACGTCGAAAGGAACTGCAGATGCTGGTTTATACTGAAGATAGACACAAAGTGCTGGAGTAACTCAACCGGTCAGGCAGCATCTCTGGAGAAAAAGAATGGTGAAATTTCGGGTTGGGATCCTTCTTCAGACTGCTCTGAACAAGCAGTCTGAAGAAGGGTCCCAATCTGAAACATCACCCATCCTTTTTCTCCGGAGGTGCTGCCTGACCGGTTGAATTACTCCAGCACTTTGTGTCTATCTTCAGTACTGTTTGGGCCCGTCCCACTTAGGCAACTTTTTAGGCGACTGCATGAGACTATGCAGTCGCCATATGGTCGCCACATGTTCGCGGATGGTTGCCGGGGAGTCGCCTTCATGGTCGTGAGGAGTTCCCGCATTCTGGGAACTAGTCGCGGCATCATTATGGTCACATGTTGAAAAATTAGCTGAGACTAGAATGAAGCCGCCATGGAGAGTAGCGAGAATTCTCGAGCCGTAGGTGGGTCGCAAGGAGGTCCTAGTGGATTGCCAGGAGGTGGAAGGTTCTCTTAGGTTCTCGTAGGTTGTAACCGGTGCTGACCGGTGAACTTCATTGGCTCATTGGGGAAAAAAAACGTAAGCAGTATTTTTCAGAATCAAAGATAACCGACTGGTAATGTTAAATGTCCGCCGAACTTCACAGCTGTGTATCTCTGGCTTATTAAAAGTTGTCTTGCTTCTTAAGTTGTCTCCACTCCTTCTCCCACACTTCTCCCCTCTTCTCCCTCCCTCTCGCCCTCTCTTTTAAAGGACTTACCTTACACTGTGATAGCTATCTTAATTACAGCGCCGACCTTCCTGTGTGTGTCTGCATCACCTTGGCTTTGCACCGTGTGAATTTCAGACAGCGCTCCCTCGATTACCCTGGCACCCACCTTTGCAATGTGTTTGTGTGTGTTCCACTCTGACAGTCACCGTTCCATTTCCCGCTTTTTCAGGCGACTGCTGACTGCTGAAAAATCGCCAAAGTGGGACAGGCCCATAAGGCAATGCTTTGATAACAGTTTTGGAGGAACATCTCCAGTTCAATTAACTTTGTATTTCCCATTTCACTCATTGTATACGAATAAGCAGGGTTAAAATGCTGCTGTATTTGATACTTATGAAATGTTAAAAGATATTCAAATGTGCACGTGCATTTTTAATATTTGCATATTGCAACCATAACAACATGGAGAGAGAACTAAGGCTGGATGAAGTACAGTCGACCATTTTCCTTGTTTAATTTCAAATGAATGATGCCATAAAAAAAATTGTTGTTGGAGGCAATTTAATTTAAGTATGATCTTGGCTGAATTAAGGCTGTGGAAACATTATCCTCTTTTGGTAGTTTTAGGATCAGTAGCGATTTCACAGAAATTATTTATTTGTAATATTTTTCATGCACTATGGTGCAGTGAAATAGAAGATAAGAATTTTTCCTTGTGACAATGACTGCATACAAATCTTGAGATTTTGTACTGAGCTACATTCGGAGGTTTCTATGGAAATATTGGAATGCTGCTTTGAATGGGTTCTCACTGTTTTTTAGTCATTAACTCTGCTGATTTAGTGCCAGTGAACTGCAGACAAGCCTCCGCCTGTAGACATTTCAATCTTTCTTCAGCTGCTGTTGTCCTTTCATTAATATGATCAAATACACCCTGACTAAAAATACAGGATGTACTCAATTGGCACTAAATCGTGCTATTGTTTTCCCAGCTGCGCAGCCTTTGAGGTTTGCTGGTTGATTTATCTGCTTTACTAAGGAGAACCCAGTTTCAAAATTGAGTGGTGTTCTGTTGTTGTCTTGTGTACACTGAAGTTCAAAATGTCCAAGAAACAGTCCGCAGAAAACGGGGTTAACTCCTTCATTCCTAACTATGTTTTTTCGTACTGACTTTTTAATCGTTCTTCTTTCCATTCTCTTCGTGCCATTCTTTGCTCCCTATGTTAGACAGAAACTGGTGATCCACTTCTAGACATCTACTGGTGACCTTCAGCAGACAGCTGATGGTCATCGGAGACAAGCTGGTGGCGGCTGGTCTTGACTTCTCCCTGCCTGCTTACAGCAAAGGTCTGATCTTTTCTCAGTGCCTACTTATGATATTGTCATATCTGGGATGTCTTAATATGGAGTTCTGTAGTCTTTAATCTTACCCTTGAAAAACTTTGGGGAAGCAGAAAATGAGCGATCTCTACAGAAGTGTTAGAATCTGACCTGCTCTTATTGGCATAGCGTATGACTGGTTTAGTTAAGTTTCTGGTCAGTGTAGACCTCTAGATGTTTACTTTGAGGTGCTAACATGATGATAGTAATTCCATTCGATGCCACAGGACTGGTTAGACTTCTGCCTTTTCCAAGGCAGTTGTTGCCTGGCACGTATTATGTTTTTCTTATCAACAAAGCTTGAACACTGTTGAGGCCCTGCTGCATGTGAGCATGGGTTCTTCATTCTCCAAGGAGTTGTGAATGGAACTGAACACTATGCTGTGCAACCATCAACAAACATCCGCATATCTGACCTTTTCATGGGGTGAAGGCTATCAATGAAACAGTTGAAAGTGTCTGGGTCTGGAAAACTGCCTGTGGAATCCTGAATCCAGGTCTTGGTACAAATAATTGACTATCAATTTATCGACTATCAAATAGCCTTAGCTATTTTCTGTTGTGATAGTTATGATTCTGGCTAGTGGGGATTTTCTATTGATTCCCATTAAATTATCACTATTTATGAACACATAAAATGACGAGTTTATAAAATATTGCAAACATTTCAGAACTTTTTATCATGCCCAGAAAAGGCAGAATAAACTGGAGTTGTTTAAAAGAGCAAAATTTAATAGATGGTAGAAATAAAACAGAAAATGGTGAAATCTCTGACCTCTGTACAGCCTCTGTCCCCCTCCCCCGTCCCCGCGCCTCCACACTGAAAGTGGAATGTATTGAAGCCCATGCCTTAATGACGACCAGAAAGCTGTTTCATTGTTGCAGCTGAGTTGACCACGTTGACATTTTTGTAATGGGCAAACCAACAAAGAAACAGAGTGGTTATGTTTGAGTGGTCCTGCTTCCTTCTCCCTGAGTTGAATTTCCCATTTGTGACCTCTACTGTTTCTTTAGAAACGTGGACATTCCAATGTGACAGTAGTGCCTTTGCGCAATGACGATGTTTCTATTGTAAACGTGGCATTCTTGGCATGCATAGATGTACAAAGCACACAATCCAATGTTTTAAAGTTTTGCATGTGTTAAGCCCTAATTTAATTTCACATTTAATTTTACCTCACAACTAAATGTTGTTAAGTGTTGCTACAAATGAATAGCTAGACCAACAAGTGCAGCTGACAATAAGCCATTCAATATAACACCCATTGTAGAAAACACAATAGATTTCCTAATAAAGAAAAACCAAACACACACCAGAGAAAAAATAATAATAATGAATAGTTTGTGGACTTTCGAAAGGAAGGTCTTGTGTGGCCTACCTTAGTGAATTCTATGAAGAGGTAGTTTGAGAGAGGTCTCAAGATTAATGTGGCAGATGTTATCTTGATTTCCAATTGGCCTTTGATAAGGTACTGCGGAATAGACTAATGCATGTTGAGGCCTGTAGTGTCGGGAGCCTGAAATAATAGCTGGCTAGCTGAAAGGCAGGAAACATAGACTGAGGTAAGGAGTAACTGCTTCGAATGGCTTGCTGAAAAATTGGGCCCCACAGGAGCAATATCAAGTTCACTATTGTTCTCAATTTGTGTTAGCAATTTAAATTTCACGATTAAAAAACAATTTCTAAATTTGCAAAATTAAGAATTCATTTTCAGTTTGAGGGATGTAGGCTGGTGGTATTAGCAATACTGCCAGACATACACTGAGCCGTACAAATTTAAATGGTTCTCACCAATCAGTCTACGCTTTACTAAGTTACAGTGTTTTTTTGCAGTATTGGTTTCCAACAACTTCTCCACCACAGATATTAGGCTGACCAGCTGATCATTTATTCGTTTGTTTGTCATTCTCTTGAATAGTTGGACACAATTAACATTCCAGTCTGCTACAGCCAATGAAAACCGAAACACTGTGACAAATGCCACTGCTTGTTTCAACTTTGCAAACTCCCAAATTCATTCCCAGGTGATTCACCACATTTCAATAAATTTAATTGTTTTTAATAGATATCTCATTATGTCTCACTCTCACACCAGTGTAGATCCATGTTCACTTATCTTAACATGTTTAACCTTCCTATTATTACTACCATGTCTATAAATTCTGTCTCCTCTTATACTATAACCTTCACAAGTGACTGAGGTTAAGTTCAGCAGCCCCAAAATGGACACAAGGATCACCATGGAGACAGTCTCATCACAAAGTGTTGACAATGGCTTTCACTCCACAGATGCTGCTCGACCCACTGAGTTCTCCCAGCAGCTTTTTTTTTTTACCATGATCGATGAATCCACCCTTGCTAAATGTAATACAGTCAGCACACCAAATATGCTGATGGCTAATTTAAGCATTTGCATCCCCTAGACAATGTTATACTGTTCTGATGAGAAATCACTGGTGGGAAATGTTAACTCTATTTCTCACTCCACAGAGGCTGCCCGTCGGGGCTGAGTTTCTCCAGCATTTGGCGTTTTTATTTCAGGTTTCTATCTTCTGCAGTTTTCGGCTTTTTGCTAACTACACAATAAGGGATCAACATGAATTTCGGCTTGCATGGCCTTCAATGTGCATGGCTCATCTTTGAAAGTCTCTTCATGTCTCTCGATCATATCTGTCATGTGTAGGAAGGAACTGCAGATGCTGGTTTAAACACATCTGGTAGACACTAAAAGCTGGAGTAACTCAGTGGGACGGGCAGCATCTCTGGAGAGAAGGATTGGGTGATGTTTCAGGTCAAGATCCTTCTTCACATCTATCATGTTCCAGTCTTATTTGTCTAAACATGCTGCATCTTCTGACAATCTGAGGCATTTTCTTTCAGTCCGTTTCTTCCTGGCGTATTGATTCTGGAGACGTGGTCTTTTAGCCTACATGATACATTTCTCCCCTGACCAGCAATCAGGCAGCATAAGTTTCCTTTCAAAGCAGTAACAGTCTTTGCTTATCTTTTTATGATTATATTAGGTTTTCCTTGGAACACTGTGTTTTATTATCTGTCCCCTATGCACACTGTTACATTAAACAGTGCTGCATATTATTATGTTGAGATCTCACTGCTTGTGCAACTTCCAGTGTGTTCTCAAGGGGGAGATTCATCTGCTGAAACTGATCATCATTGATTCCATATGCCAACATGTAGGTTTGAGTAAAATTTTGAGAAAAAATCTACAAATTGGCCAAAAATACATTGGATATTTTGCTGGGGAGATGTCTTGTATATTAATTAATAGGCTATAATGGACCATGTTAAGGTCTTCAATGACACCTCTTTACACAGCTGCAGGGTCATTGCCACACTGGGAAGGCTCGTAGAGATATGGCCCAAATGTGGGCGGATGAGACTAGTGTGGATGGTCGGCATGGACAAGTTGGGCTGAAGTACCTGTTTCCATGCTTTATGACTTTATGACTCTATGACTCTATGATTCTTCTTCAATTCCAGCAATTATATATTTTTGATGGCCAAGGAACCAGGGCTGAGTTTAACTTTCTGTTAAAGCAATGCATTGGAGGTTGAGCCTGTCACTTTGATTGGAAATGCCGCGCATTACATTGGGCCTCAACGACCTGCTGGCAGCTGGATTCTACAAGGAAGACTGTGGCTGAAGACCACATTAGATCAGAGGCAGCTCACCAGTCAGCTGAAGGTCTAGGATACATTGTTGTTTTGTTCACTTAAATCATCAGCAGCTATCTCAAACCGATAGCTTGTGGTAATCCTTAACCCATTGCCTTGAACAATTGTTGATGGAGTATCTAACCACTGTTCTCAAGATGTTCCAAAGCATTT
Organism: Amblyraja radiata; assembly: GCF_010909765.2. Taxonomy (NCBI): domain Eukaryota; kingdom Metazoa; phylum Chordata; class Chondrichthyes; order Rajiformes; family Rajidae; genus Amblyraja; species Amblyraja radiata. The sequence goes on along the minus strand of NC_045978.1, from coordinate 17,240,919 downwards.
CACACCCAATTAATTACTTTTTGAAATGCACTGTTGTGATGTGGGTAATTATGGCAGCCATTTTGCAATTGTTAGTGTTGCTCATCGGCAGGCATGGGGAAGGATGTTTGGTTTTGGTTCCTGAAGAACAGCAGAATCTCATGTTTAACTGGAGTAAGGAGTCTACAACATCATGTCAAAGGATGCTATTTTAAACCACCAATGCTAAGTCCACCATTCCCTTTGCATTGAACACATTAGTTTAAAACCCACCAAAGTGAGGGGTGTTCATAAAACACCCTTATTTCGGGCTGCTTGGATGGGACATGGATAGGACAGGTTTAGAGGGATATGGGACAATTGCAAGTGAGGTGGGACTAGTGTAGATGGGGCATGTTGGTCAGTGTGGGCAAGTTGGGCCGAAGGGTCTGTTTCCACACTGTGGCTCCATGACTCTATAACTCTATGCTTCACCACCTTCTGACCAGTCAAACCTCACTTGATGTCAAACCATCTTTATCAAATTAAAGTTGCTTTTGACTGTTACCTTTGTGTTCTGGTTCATTGAAAATCTTCCTTGACTAAACAAAATGACTTTAATTTGGCAATACCCACAAAGCAGTCTTAATATGGGCAGTACAGCAATGGTGATACAAAGTGTTTTTATGGTCCAGCTTGATACTGAAATAGATTTGGGAATGAGATGTCAATTAACAGGTCAGTATAGTTGCTTTGATGTCCTACACACAGAATCTCCCAGACACATTTTTCAATAGCCAGCATTGAATTCACTGAGGCTCTCTCCGCTGATGGCTGTGTTTTGTCACCAATAGCATGTGGCCTGCAGTGACCTCTTGCTTTTGATGAGGCCGCAGCTCACAGTGGCTTGGGGCCACTTGTTCCAGGGAATGTTATCAGGCTGTTTCATCACTGATAGGGATGTCCAGACACACTGGAGAGTGCGATATTTCTCTTCCTATGTGTTTTCCTTTGTTTAATTGGGTTGCTTTCTGAGGGTGCCATAGGGTGATTTGACTCACTCCCCAGTCTGCTGCTCTGAACTCTATAAAGAGGTGCCAAAGAGAGGCACTACGTGTTCCATTATGGCTATACTATTTTTATACTAGGCATCCCCATAGCATCACATCCATTTGGCCAATTTATAGATTTTTTTTGCAAAATGTGAGTAGGTGTAACTGTATCATAATAAATGCATCATAATAAAATAAGGTGGATTATAATTTTGATATTTATGTAAAGTGTTTGAGAAAACCCCCCAAAGAAATTTGGGATTCACCTTTGTTTTCTGTAGAGAAGATCAGCACAAACCAATTTCCCAATGATAGACTAATTTTGATATTTGTAAAGTGTTTGAGAGATAAAAAATACTAAGAAATTGGAATTCACCTTTTTCTGTAGAGAAGATTAGCACAAGCAATTTCCATTTAGGCTGGTCAGAGGCAGAATGTGTTGCTTCTGCTTCAGCTGTGAAAGATACATTGTGCATTCTGTAGTGTAAAACTGAGGCAAGTATTTGCAACTGCTTATTCTGAATTCATAGTAAATTCATGACGTAGTTCATGTTTAAATGGATTATTTATTATCAGACATTTCTGAGATTGGCAAAGCATGAGGTAACCATCTCACCAATTATACAACATTATTTTTTGGATATGAACATAATAAGCTGCTATAAGCTTTCAAGAGAGAGTTAGATTCAGCTCTTCGAACTAAGGGAATCAAGCTAAGGGGATAAAGCCAGTACGGGGTACTGATTTTGGATGATCAGCCATGATCAAATTGAATGGCGGTGCTGGCTCGAAGGGCCGAATGGCCTACTTCTACAACTATTTTCTATGTTTCTATACATTAATATTTAATCTCAGGTAATATTGCATTTGATGCAGCCCTTTGAATCAGAGAGAAAATAAGTGAATAAATGCAAAACCAGTATAGCTGTGATGCACTTTATTGTGTTTTGAGTTGTCCCTACATTGTTAATAAATCAGCCCAGTGTGGAACAGAGGTACAGATAGTATACCTGCTGCCTCGCGACTCCAGTGATCCAAGTTCAATTCTCATCTCAGAACAATTGACATGTGCTTATGTGATGATTTTCTATAACACCAGATTTCTTAGGAACATAATTGTTGTGTAATAGCAGAACTACTTGTATTTTAGAAGATCAAATCAGATAGGAGATACATATCATGAATGCTCTATCCCAATCAAGTATTTGGAAGCACTCTGGTATACAATTCGATAGATTCCAAAACGTGGCAGCATAGGTTGTTAAGGTGATAAGGAAGGCATAGATTTCTTGGGGCATATGGTATAAGAGGATGGAGATCATGGTGCAACCTTATAAAACATTTGTTAGGCCACATCTTGAATATTGTCGTTGTCCACTGTGGAAAGGATTGTTCTGGAGAGGGTGTGAAGGAGATTCATTGGGATGTATCAGGAGAGACTGGATGTGCTGGTTTTGTTTATCCTGAAGTGAAGAAGGCTAACATGAAACCTGGTAGAGGTATACAAAATGATGAGGGGCATAGATCGTGAGAAACTTTGCCCCATAACTGAGAATGAATAAAACCAAAGTGCAGTAAGTTTTCGGCGAGGAATAAGAGTGTTAGTGGGAGGGAGGGGGTAGATGGAAGGTAGATTAGGCAAAGATTGTCTTCATTCAGAGGTACTCAGAAGATTCACTTGGGCAGGTACTATCACAATGTTTAAGAAACATTTAGAGAGGTACATGGATAAGACAGGTTTAGAGGGATATGGGCCAAATGCAGGCATGTGGGACTAGTGCAGATGGGACATGTTGGTCGGTGTGGGTAAGTTGAGCCGAAGGGCCTGTTTGCACACTGTATAACTATGACTTTGACTCTAGGACTCTAAGGTGGTTGCAATCTGGGATGCACTGTCTGAGAAAATGGTGGAGGCTGAAACTCTCACAACATTTGCAAAATATCTGGATGAGGACTTGAATTGCCAATGTATAGTAGGATTGGGACCAAGTGCAAGTGAATGGGATTGGTATAGATCAGCATGGATATGGTGGGCTGAAGGGCCTGTTTCTATGCTGTACAACTTTGTGAATCTATAACTTAATGATTCCTTCCAGGTGAAAATATTTTTCCTAAGCTCCCCTCTAATAATTCTATCAATTTCTATAGATCCATGTCGCCTGGTTTTTGATTCCCATCAATGGAAATAGGTCCTTCCTACATAGTATGTGAGGGCGCCTTGTAATTATATACCTCCATTAAAGTCTCTCAACCACATCTGTTCCAAAGAAAATCTATCTTATCTAATCATCCTTCACTGCTACTATTTTCTTGACCTCATAAATCTCTTCTGGGGTCTTTTGAATTTTGACCACACCTTTCCTGTAATGTGGTGATCTAGACTGAGCACAATTCTCAAGCTGTTGCTTAATTAGTGTTTTTTTATGTTGCTGGTATAATCAATCTACTCTGACATTCTATGCTTCAGCAATAAATGAAAGCATCAGATGCTTGTTCACCTGTCCTGTTGCTTTGTGGAATCTATTGAGATACATTCTCAGGACTTTTTAACATAATGGCAATTGGCCATTAAAAATTGACCCTAGTGCAGGTTGGTAGTAGTGGAATCAGGGCAAATTGATGTCAAGTGAGAGAAAATAGATGACACAGGAAACGAGTGGGGGAATATGATTGATGAAGTTGCTCTGAGAGCTGGCATGGACATAAGTTTGCTGATGACACCAAAATTGGAGGAGTTGCAGACAGTGAGGAATGGTGGCATAGGCTACAGTGGGATATTGATCAGCTGCAGAAATAGGCAGAGAAATAGCAGGTGGAGTTTAACCTGCACAAGTATGAGGTGTTGCACTTAGGGAGGTAGGATGTAAGGGGAGAGTATACAGATAATGGCAGGCCTTAACAGCAGTGATGTGCAGAGGGATCTTGGAGTCCAACTTCATGGCTCACTGAAGGTAGTAAAGCAGGCGTATCAAATGCTTGCCTTCATTACTTGAAGCATTGAATATAAGAGTCAGGAAGTCATGCTGCAGCTCTATAGGACATCGGTTAGGTCGCATTTGCAGTATTGCATGTAGTTCCCCATTACAGGAGAGATATGGAGGCTTTGTAAAGGGTGCAGAGGATGTTTACCAGAATGCTGCCTGGATTTTAGGTTTTCAGCTTCAGATTGGATAGACATGGATTGTTTTTTCTGGAATGTCAGAGGTTGAGAAGAAACTGATAGAAGTATTTAAAATTATGAGAGCCATAGATAAGGTAGATTGTCAAAACCCTTTATCCCAGGGTGGAAATGTCTAACACTAGAGGGCATAGCTATAAGGTGAGAGGGGGCAAGTTTAATGGAGATGTTACACAGAGAGTGGTGGGAGCCTGGAACACATTGCAGGGGTGGTGGTGGAGCAGATATGAAACGTTTTTTATACAGGCACATGGAAGTGCAGGGAATAGAGGGATATAGATCTCGTGCAGGCAGATGAGGTTAGTTGAACTTGGCATCATGTACAGCACAAACATTGTGGGCCGAAGGGCCCGTTCCTAAGCTGTACTGTTTTATGTGTAGGAAAAAACTGCAGATGCTGGTATAAATCAAAGGTAGACACAAAATGCTGGAGTAACTCAGCGGGTCAGGCAGCATCTCTGGAGCGAAGGAATGGGTGACGTTTCGGGTCAAGACCCTTCTTCAGTCTGTACTGTTTTATGTTCTATTACTCTGTCCAATTCATGAAACACATTCCTTTACTTATAAATAACATTTATAAACATGAGAAAGCCTTGATAGCTTATTCAATACTTCTGCTGCTGTGATTGTTGTTAAATCTACCCTGCAAAAGGTAATGTTCCACAAAATGTTTTCATGTCTGTAATCATGCTATTTGGCACAGCATCTATTCCATCCAACTTGTGAAATCAAGTCTTCCACCAAAAGCTGAATTAGTGGTTTATTTCTACTTAATCATAAGTGTATCAATTAATCACCCAATTTATAAATGCAATTGCAATGATTTTTGTACAAAATAAGCCTGCATCCAGGGAAGTTGCAACTTGGGTGGTCCCTCAGAAATATACAGAATTTTTCATCTCTGAGAAAAATAGTTGAATTCCTTTTTCAACTGAAAAAATAGACAAAAGACAATAGGTGCAGGAGTAGACCATTCGGCCCTTCGAGCCCGCACTGCCATTCACTGTGATCATGGCTGATCATCCACAATCAGTACCCCTTTTCTGCCTTCTCCCCATATCCCTTGACTCCGCTATCTTTAAGAGCTCTATCTAACTCTCTCTTGAAAGCATCCAGAGAATCGGCCTCCACTGCCTTCTGAGGCAGAGAATTCCATAGATTCACAACTCTCTGGGTGAAAAGGTTTTTCCTCATCTCCGTTCTAAATGGCCTAACCCTTATTCTTAGACTGGTGTCCCTGGTTCTGGACTCCCCCAACATCAGGAACAGGTTTCCTACCTCTAGAGTGTCCAATCTCTTAATAATCTTATATGTTTCAATAAGATGCCTTCTCATCCTTCTAAATTCCAGTGTATACAAGCCCAGTCGCTACATTCTTTCAATATATGACAGTCCCAACATCCTGGGAATTAATCTCAAGAACCTACGCTACACTCCCTCAATAGCAAGAATGTCCTTCCTCAAATTTGGACACCAAAACTACACACAATACTCCAGGTATGTTCTCACCAGGGTGCTGTAAAATTGCATAAGGACCTCTTTGCTCCTACACTCAACTCCTCTTGTTATGCAGGCCAACATGCAATTAGCTTTCTTCACTGCCTGCTGTACCTGCATGCTGTACCTGCATCGTAAATGGAAAGTCACTGATTAACCATTCACAATATTTGAAGAGGGAATTTGACTTTTAAAGACAGCCTTCTGATAAATAGTGTAGGAAGGAATTGCAGATATTGGTTTACACCGAAGATAGACACAATAGGCTGGAGTAATTCAACGGGTCGGGCAGCATCTCTGGAGAAAAGGAATAGGTGATGTTTTGGGCTGAAACCCTTCTTTAGATTCAGGGGTGTTGGGAGGGAATCTGGAGGTATGAAAAGGTTCAGAACAAATCAGAACAACTAGGGTGGGGGAGGGGCAGAGAGCGGGAATGCAGGGGTACTTGAAATTAGAGACATCAACATCCCCCCCCCCCCCCCACCCTAGGCATCCTGCCAGTTCCACAGTATGCATCCTTATATTTCTTCTTTATCACCTCTTCCACAGCCAACAATGAACCATTGTGGGCTCCACCTTTCTTTGGTCATCGGTGCCGGCTCAGATTTGTTATGAACTTTTCCCTCCCCCAACTCTCAGTATGAAGAAGGGCTTCAACCTGAAATGTCACCTATTACTTTTCTCCAGAGATGCTGTCTGACCCAGCATTATCTTCAGAGATGCTGTCTGACTCCAGCATTTTGTGTCTATCTTCTGATAAATAGTATGTTGAGAGAGATTTAAGAAACCTTCATTATTCTTTCAAAATAGTCAACCATAAATAGAAGTGTTATTGCATAAAAATCCAAAGATTGCAGATATGATAATGATACGATATAATACAATACGATATAGTAGAACTTTATTTATCCCAGGAGAGCAAATATCTGCGGACAGTCATAAAAACACAAAAAAACACAAAATACATGAAACATGATTGGAAAGGATTAGGGCTGTGAAAAGATTGGAGGCGGGGTGCGGGGGGAGAGTCAGTGGGAGAGTCAGTCTCAGTCTCAGTCTCAGTCCACCCCACGACAGAAGGGGGAGAAGTTGTACAGTTTGATAACCACAGGGAAGAAGGATCTCCTGGGGAGTTCTTACTTCTGCATCTTGGGTGCAGATGCTGGAAATCTGAAATAAAATCTGAAATAAAAACAGAAAACACTAGAAATACGTAGCAGGTCAGGCTGCATCTGTGCAATCTGGTGTATGAAGGTTGCTAAGAAGGCACATCCAGATGCTTTGAACATTATTTTAATGCTTTCATTAAAGTTAATGCTCCAAGTTCAGACCTATTGTCAGAACTGTGAAGAGGGAAAGCCAGTTGGTTTGTAGTAGCAGAGAAGGCGATGGGTATATGTGTTAATACATCCTTTGAGACAACTGTTTTGATCGTTTGCGTAGGATGGGAGTTGGTGGCAAGACATTGTTAATTTATCCACCTCCAAGTATGATCCCAGTACTGGACTCTGAGGATTGAGGATTGCTCAAGCAATCAGGTGAATTTATAAAGGCATACAGTCCATGTCACTGGATGCCACTGAGAATGCCCAGACCCCAAGATGCGTGGCACTCAAAATTATGCATCATTAAAAAAAATGTTTCCACTTGTGACCTTATGCATGGAAGATTCAGCTTAATGTTAAAAGTGTCCAAAAGCTTGCAAACAGTTAACAGAAACTCAAAATGGTGATTATTCTTTGGATGTGAGACCAGTTTTATGCACAAGGCTATAAGGAATTTTCTTTAAACTTAATTCAACAATTTTTCATTTGTTGTCCAAATTCAGTTTTATTACTCAGGCACCAACAGTTACAGAAATGTTTACAGTCACACACTAAACGTGCAAACGAGTTTCTTGCACACACGAGATGCCCAGGTTTGGCTTCCAGGCATGTTGGACATACTCTGACCCATGAGCTCTTCCTCAGAAGGCTGCTAACAGTTCTAAAATAATCAATTTCTATCTATGCCTTTACTGTACAAAACACCTATGTCTACTTAACTTACATGATGCTTAGAAATGTGCAATTAAAGAAATTCCTCCAAAGTAAATGTCCAAGCATGATGTAATGGTTACTTTGATGTTACATTAGAATAGAAGATATCCTGACCATATAAGTAAATCTTCTACAATACACTCACACACATAGCCACACAAGCAGTAAATCCTTTTGTAACACACACATAACTGCAAGGTCACAAATTGTTGGAGTAACTCAGCGGGCCAGGCAGCTATTCCTGTAGAACATAGATAGGCGACTTTTTGTATTAGGACCCTTCAGACTGATTGTGGGGGTGAGAAACCTGGAAGAGAAGAGAGGAGAGGCAGAACAAAGCATGGAAGGTAGTAGGTGATCACAGGTGTGGGGGGAGGGGGGGAGAGGAGGAGAGGAGAGGAGGGCTGGTTAATAGGCAGATGGTTAAACAAAAGCCTGGGATTTAAAAAAAAAAGTGAAACAAAAGGATTGAACAGTTCCAAATTGTGAAGCTCGGGGAAGGAATGTAAGTTGGGGGGGAGGGAAGGGGATAAATAGGTGCAAGTCCAGGTGGGGTACAGGGAAGGGGGTTACATAAAGTGGGGTCTCGAGGAGAAAGTGCAGCAGGGGCAGACAAAATGTAATAAAAAGTAATTGCAAAACTGGTTTATACCAAATAAAGATACAACATGCTGGAGTAACTCAGCAGGTCAGGCAGTAGGTCAGAGGGAGGGGGTGTCTGTTAGAAGTTATCTAAAATTGGAGAATTCAATGTTCATACCGTAAGCTACCCAAGCGGAATATAAGGTGCTGTTCCTCCAGTTTGCATGTGGCCTCACTCAGGCAATGGAGGAGGCCCAGGACTGAAAGATCAGTATGTGAATGGGATACTGGTCAAGGCATACTGGATCTCCTGGTTGCTAACCATTTTAACTACCCTTCCCATTCCCATCAAATCCTAGTAGTTTATTTATATTGCTAGTAGTTGCAATCTACAAATTGATTTGATCTGATTGAAATGATCAGTAATCTGATCATTTTGCACCTGTAAAATAAGGGGCTGGTCATTCAAAACAGATGTGCAGATAAATTAATTTTCTCAGAAGGTTGTGAATCTCTGAAATTCTCTGCCCCAGAGGGTGGTGGGGCCTAAGATAATTTGATCTATTTAAATATTTGAAAGATCAGGATTTGAGGGTTTTGGGGAACAGGCACAGAAGAGTCGTTGAGGCCAGCATCGATCAGCCATGATCATATTGAATGGTGGGACAAGCTTAGATTTAGATCTAGCTCTTAGGGCCAACGGAATCAAGGGATATGGGGAGAAAGCAGGAACGAGGTATTGATTTTTGATGATCAGCCATGATCATATTGAATTGCGGTGCTGGCTCGAAGGGCCGAATGGCCTACTTCTGCACCTATTTTCTATGCTTCTATGTTTCAAAATTCTTCCCACATCCCAAAGAGGAACTAGTATGTAGACTAATTAGTCACTGAAAAATAGCCCCTAGTATGTAGGTGAGTGGTAGAATGTAGGGGGAATTGATGGGAATGTGAGAAGAATATAATGGGCTGTGTAATCCCATTGGCCTGCTGAATTTGTCCAGCATTTTCTACTTTTTTTTCAGGATTATAACATTGTAGTCTTTTGAAAATGTTGATTCACTGTAATGAGTGCTTGATGACTATTGCTGACTTGATGAGCTTACGGCCCTGTTTCTGTGCTGTACAACTCACGTAAATGTATTTCACCACAGAATTAAAAAAAAACAGTTTTTTTAATGTTATTCAGAAAAAATCCCAAATCTAGACTTTTGTAGGGCCATTGACAACCCAATAAATAGTCCACTGTGTGTGTAGGAAGGTACTGCAGATTCCGGTTATACACCAAAGATAGACAGAAGAAGGGTCTCAACCCGAATCGTCGCCCATTCCTTCTCTCCAGAGATGCTGCCTGTCCCGCTGAGTTACTCCAGCATTTTGTGTCTATACGATATGATAAGAGACTGTCTATAAACAGTCCACTGTAAACTTAAGTAGGCACCAGTCTTGCATTATTTGAATCATGGTAGAATGTCATGACACTTTAATGACAAGAGATGTAGTTTATCGATTTTAATATAAATATAAGGGCAACTAGAAATCTAAAGGGATACAAAAGCATATGAACATAGCACAGTTGCTTTGATTTTATTCTGGCAATGATGGCTTAACTACCAGTGCTCACTGCTCTAACTTTTTGCTATTGACCACTATTTAGCTGAGCAGGAAATGCCACTATTTCACCATTGATTGCAAATGTTGTTCTGCAGTGATCACAAAGCCATTTGGCATTATATTTCGAAAGTACTGGTAATAATATTAATTAATTCAGGTAAAAAATAAAACCCAAAGATTTAGAACAGTTATCTAAGCCTGTCAATTGCATTTTTATTAGAACATGTCATCAAATTTACCTCAGAGATTTCCACAGTGATCTGAGTTTCCAACCACGGAACATTAGTTGGACCAGCACATCATAAAATATCAAGACATTCATTAAACGCTTGCTATTAAAACCAGGGATCATAATTAACTGGAACTGAAACAGAGTTTGTGGCCTTTAAAAAGAGGCCCCACTTGCCTTTCCAAGTGGATATTAAAAATCTCATGGGCCTATTGCGACTTACATTTCTGCCTTCACTGTTTTAGGGAAAACAAAGGAGACAAGGAATAAAAGCAGGTTCCACTGCCTTATACTCACATCTATTATTTTTTCCCAAAAATTAATCAAGGCAGGAATTTCTGTCCCTTTGTTCATGTACCAGTTTTTGTGGAAAAAAATATATAAATGCTGATTGAGAGAGCTTGTCTTCTGTAGCTTCATTGCCTTGACTAATGTGGGGCTAATTAATTTGGAATTATAAAATAATGAATTAATTTTATTCACTGAAAAAATAAATCATATCTAGCATGAGCCGTATGCTAGTACTTTATGCCAAATTCTCCAGCCTACGATGTTTCAGTGATCTTGCAGGGAGAATGGCACAAGTCTTATCACTGAAGAGGGATGCTTCTGTGTGTGTGTCTGTGTGGTCTGATATGATTGATGCATAAGAAAACAAAGCAGAACTTAAGGCTGTTAACCATCAAACTTAAAAAAAAGAACTGGAATTCTGACCCCTGTGACCCTTGAATCATGTTATGTGTGATCTATTGTTGTTGAATACAGAGAATAAAGAGATATTCTCAATGCTATCTTTACAAAACTGGTACATTTGATGAAAGACTTTATTGATTGATGCTCCATAAGGTCCACATATCACAGAAAGAGTCATACAGCTATTCCTTATATCTGTGTCACTATATAATTATATACAGAATATTTGAAAATTATGGAATATTTTACCATCCACTTGGCTATGTATCCAGAATCCTGCAACTCTCTGGGGTCTTGGATGTTGTATCAGGTGTAAGCTAGTACATGCACAAGATCCAGGCACCTATATCCTATACATTTTTATATGTACACTTGTGAATATAGGTAGGAAAGAACTGCAGATATTGGTTTAAATCAAAAGTAGGCACAAAATGCTGGAGTCTGAGGAAGTCTGAAGTCTGAAGAAGGAGCTCGACCCGAAACGTCACTCATTCCTTCTCTCCAGAGATGCTGCCCGTCCCGCTGTGTTACTCCAGCATTTTGTGTCTACCTTGTGAATATAGGGATGTGCGCAATTGGCTAACTTGCCTAGAACATTTCGACAAACCACACTTAGTGTTGGCCACAAAGCTCACCAGTGCATTCGAGTGTGAACCTACCACTTAGAAAGTCCAAAGCATAGGATGCCACTGGATTGTCTTGACTCAAAGGAAAGCCTCTCTTTTTTGCATTGCACAAATGCACAGTATGCAAAAGAAAGCAGGTAAGATTAGGGAGGTTATAGAGGAAAGAGTTAGGGCAGGGAATGTGAATTGGAAGGTTGATTAGTGACTGAGGAAGGTTGGGATGGGCGTAATGTTGCATGAACTATGTGAGCTTGTGGGATTGCTTCAGAAGAGGTGGGGATAAGTGGGGGCAGAGCTGTAGGTAAATAACTCAGAAGAGGCCTATTGAGGCTGACTTCCCAGTAATCCAAAATATTTTTTTTTAAATAAGAGCAGAAACAGTGAAAATTCTCAGCCAGGCTGACAGTATCTATGGAAAGAAAAACAGAGTTGAATGTGTTCTGATGAAAGACCATAGATCACAAACATTAACTGTTTCTCCTTCCACAGATGCCATCTATATTTCCAACATTCTGTGTTTGTGATTTGGGTTCCAAGTCTTGGTTTGTGGGGTTTCCATTTAATTAACACATAGACAGCAACGCTATGAAAATCTGCTTAGATTGTGAGTGACCAATTTCAGCAATGAGTTTGATCAACTCACAATGTTCTGGATGAGTGCACAATGCACAGAATCATGATTCATGAAGGAAAATATCAAGGATTTGACTTTGAAAATCATGCAGTCACATAATAATTTTGATGTTGATATGTGTTCTACTGAAAGAAAGGGCACACCAGCACATCATTGCTTAATTGAATTCCCCATTTGCCTGAAATCTGCCAAACCCACGTGACCATTTGCAAATGCATTTGCACATATTTTAACTTTGGTTTAGAAGGCTTCCTACTGCAAACAGGCCTCCCCCATTAAGAAAGCCTTGCTTGCAGACTGAAGTAATAAAGGTACACAAAATTGCTGGAGAAACTCAGCGGGTGCAGCAGCCCGAAACGTCGCCTATTTCCTTCGCTCCATAGATGCTGCTGCACCCGCTGAGTTTCTCCAGCAATTTTGTGTACCTTCGATCTTCCAGCATCTGCAGTTCCTTCTTGAACACGAAGTAATAAAGGTGTTGAGTTTCCATCACATGCATGTTCAAAACAAAATTATTTTAAGGTGCAAATGATTCACTAGTCATATGTTAAAGTTTTAAACTGATTTGTGTACATCAATGAAACTAAAATATGGAGCAGTGTAATTTTCTGAAGTAAAACATTTTCTTCAGTGATGAAGGAATCAGGTTATTCACACACATGTGGCGTTGAGTCAGTAATCACTGCCTTGAGGATGACATTAAATGCAAATGTGTCTGCTCTCTCTAGTGTGCATGAGAGATTCACAAAGGAGAGTGAAGTAGATATTCCTGGTGTCCTGGCCAATATATATCCCTCACTTAACTTTACTGAAGCAGTTTATCTTTTCATTATCCTAATGTAGTTAATGGGAGACTGCTGTGCACCAACTGTATTGTAATAGTTTAATTGTAACCAACATTCATTTGTATAGGAAGGAACTGCAGATGCTGGTTTATATGAAGATAGACACAAATGCTGGAGTAAATCAGCAGGTCAGGCAACATCTCTGCAGAAAAGGAATAGGTCATGTTTCACATCAGAACCCTTCTTCAGATCTATTCCTTTTCTCCAGAGATGCTGCCTGACCCACTGAGTTACAGCAGTATTTTGTGTCTATCTGTCCACCAACATTACTTCATCTATTATGCAGGGCTGCCAGGGACAATTTACAGAAGCCAATTAACCTACAAAGCTGTACTTCTTTCAGATGTGGGAGAAACAGGAATATCCGGAGAAAACCCATGTGGTCATAGGGAGAATGTAAACATTCTGTACAGACAGCACCCGTAGGCAGGATCAAATCTGGGTCTGTGGTGCTGTAAGGCAGCAACTCTACCGCTGCGCCACCGTACCACCCCATCAAATTATCTTTTCTGTAATATATTTATTATGGTGTCAATAAAGATGAACACATGATTCTGATTTCTGCCTTTAGTTGGATAACACACATCTCCAGTCACTGTGTTTTACATCTATATGGCTGGTTTTCAACCTCTTCAGTCTGAAGGGTCTTGACCCAAAACATCACCCATTCCTTCTCTCCAGAGATGCTATCTGTCTCGCTGAGTTATTCCAGCTTTTTGTGTTTATCTTCAGTTTAAACCAGCATCCGCAATTCCTTCCTACACTCTTTGTTAAGCGAAACAGGTCCTATTCTCATAATATTATTCACCTCAACTAAGTATTTTTTTCACCTCCGTTGCTGCAGAGAACACAATCCCGGTTATCAAATCTTTCTTCATAGTGAAAAAAGATTCTCAAATCTTAATATCCTCTGATCTGAAGAAGGGTCCTGATTCGAAATGCCACCTATTCATATTCTTCATAGATGCTGCCTGACCCGCTGTGTTTACTCCAGCACTTTGTGTATGTTGTTTTTAGTGTTATTATGTGTGAAATGTTTTAAATTTCATGTGCGATGCTCCACTATTCCCTGGGAAACGTCTTTTCATTTTGCACTGTACAACTGTTGCTTGCAAGATGACAATGAAGGTTGATTGATTGATTGGTTATTGCTTTTCCAAAGTTCCAGGCAAGTTAGCCACTTATTACTCTTTGGTATAACACACAATTTCAATGGGATTAATAACTAGTTAAAGAATAAAATAAAGGTCATGAATATAAAATGTACTTTGCAAAAATAAATTTGATCCCTAGTAATGCATGCGATTCCTACAATTTACTGACCAGCACAAAGACTTTGTTGATATTTCAGATAGGTTTTTACTCACTATGTAACTGTACAACTCCTCCCCCTTCTGTCGTGGGGTAGACTGAGACTGAGACTGATTCCCCTACCCCCACCCGCACATACCCAATCCTTTCCACTCGTCACTTTAATTTCATGTTTCATGTATTTTGTAATTTTTTTATGACTGTTGGCAGATCAATTTCCCTCCTGGGATAAATAAAGTTCTATCGTATCGTATCATATCATACTCAGTGCAGGTCAGCTGTGTAAATGACACAGTTCTATTTAAAGTCACGGCGAGTTTTTGTATATTTCAGGATGAGCAATACCTAGTGAGAAGGAACTTCGAGTGGGACCTAAGAAATTGGGGAAATTATTTTATTAATGTTTTGAAGCCAGGATTAAAGTTAGTGAGCCAGGTGGCTTGCTGTCTGCTCCACTAGCAAGGGACATCAATATCATGAAGACATGCATGAGGATTTTACATCAGTGAGATGAGATGAGTAAGCAATGTTTTACTGGGGACTAATCTTGGGGACTGATAATTTATGGGATCAACATAGAGACAAGCACATCTGGAAATGACTATTATCAGTTAAATTTTGCGGCTACTCATTCCCACTACCCAATACAACCCGTGACCAGCATTCACACTTCAGAACAAATATTGAAATGAGGCCAAAAAATGTTTTGATCTTCAAGCCCCAGTTTTTAGATGGAAAGCACGATTAAGCCTAAATGCAAAACTAATCACGCCTGCTACTCATTTCCATAATTATCACTTTCCACTTTCGATCACAAGATTGGGATAAAAAGTTGGGACCGTGGCTCTCTTTCCCACATGCCTTTTCGAATAGCAGTAATGGGGCCTTTTCACGGGGCGAGTTGACGCAAGATGTCACCAGAGTGAAGAGGTCGAGGTCCAGCACGAGTCTCGCACGATATAACGGGGGTAGATAAAGAGTTCCCACGGTACTCGGCATTTCTGTTATTTGTGCGAGTGACTTGTCCGTTTCCCGAGCTTTCGCGTTAAATCTTGAATGAACATCGTGAACTACACGTGACACAAATGATGTAACTTTTTTTTTCACACACTATATATATCCTCCCTTGGTTGAATTGGCTCATTTGGAGACATATTTTACTGTGTATGTGGGAGACACAGATGGACTGAGCACAGTACCTCAGTCTTACTGTGTGTGGGAGAGGGGGAGAAAGAGACGTACACTCACAGAGGCAGAGTCTCTCAGCCTGTGTAAGAGGGAGGGAGAGAGAGAGAGAGGCACACACAAGGTGGATGTGAAATCTCACCTGCCTGTTTCAGTGACAGACACCCGCCGCCAGTAAATGAAGACACCCCCATCTGTCTCCCCCTCCTCTCCCTCGACTCCCCCACCTTTCCCTCCCAACTCCAGTCCCATCCCGACCCCCTGGGAAACTGAATAGAGCAACAATATAGATATAGAAACTGAAACAATATAGAAACTGAATAGCGCAACATGGCAAAAACATCTCTGACACGCTTTACCCCCTTTCTTTGAGATTTTCTGGGAGCCATCTCTGCAAGTGTTGTACGTGCCCCCTTGGGCAAGAGTGACCATAATATGGTTGAGTTCTTCATTAGGATGGAGAGTGACATTGTTAATTCAGAAACAATGGTTCTGAACTTAAAGAAAGGTAACTTTGAGGGTATGAGACGTGAATTGGCCAAGATTGACTGGCAATTAATTCTAAAAGGGTTGACGGTGGATATGCAATGGAAGACATTTAAAGACTGCATGGATGAACTACAAAAATTGTTCATCCCAGTTTGGCAAAAGAATAAATCAGGGAAGGTAGTGCATCCGTGGATAACAAGGGAAATCAGGGATAGTATCAAAGCGAAGGATGATGCGTACAAATTAGCCAGAAAAAGCAGCATACCGGAGGACTGGAAGAAATTCAGAGACCAGCAGAGGAGGACAAAGGGCTTAATTAGGAAAGGAAAAATAGATTATGAAAGAAAACTGGCAGAGAACATAAAAACTGACTGCAAAAGTTTTTATAGATATGTGAAAAGAAAGAGATTAGTTAAAACAAATGTAGGTCCCTTGCAGTCAGAAACGGGTGAGTTGATCATGGGGAACAAGGATATGGCGGACCAATTAAATAACTACTTTGGTTCCGTCTTCACTAACGAAGACATAAATAATCTGCCGGAAATAGCAGGGGACCGCGGGTCAAAGGAGTTGGAGGAATGGAGTGAAATCCAGGTTAGCCGGGAAGTGGTGTTGGGTAAATTAAATGGATTAAAGGCCGATAAATCCCCAGGGCCAGATAGGCTGCATCCCAGAGTACTTAAGGAAGTAGCTCCAGAAATAGTGGATGCATTAGTAATAATCTTTCAAAACTCTTTAGACTCTGGAGTAGTTCCTGAGGATTGGCGGGTAGCAAACGTAACCCCACTTTTTAAGAAGGGAGGGAGAGAGAAAACGGGGAATTACAGACCAGTTAGTCTAACATCGGTAGTGGGGAAACTGCTAGAGTCAGTTATTAAAGATGGGATAGCAGCACATTTGGAAAGTGGTGAAATCATTGGACAAAGTCAGCATGGATTTACAAAAGGTAAATCATGTCTGACGAATCTTATAGAATTTTTCGAGGATGTAACTAGTAGCGTGGATAGGGGAGAACCAGTGGATGTGGTGTATCTGGACTTCCAGAAGGCATTCGACAAGGTCCCACATAAGAGATTAGTTTACAAACTTAAAGCACACGGCATTGGGGGTTCAGTATTGATGTGGATAGAGAACTGGCTGGCAAACAGGAAGCAAAGAGTAGGAGTAAACGGGTCCTTTTCACAATGGCAGGCAGTGACTAGTGGGGTACCGCAAGGCTCAGTGCTGGGACCCCAGCTATTTACAATATATATTAATGATCTGGATGAGGGAATTGAAGGCAATATCTCCAAGTTTGCGGATGACACTAAGCTGGGGGGCAGTGTTAGCTGTGAGGAGGATGCTAGGAGACTGCAAGATGACTTGGATAGGCTGGGTGAGTGGGCAAATGTTTGGCAGATGCAGTATAATGTGGATAAATGTGAGGTTATCCATTTTGGTGGCAAAAACAGGAAAGCAGACTATTATCTAAATGGTGGCCGACTAGGAAAAGGGGAGATGCAGCGAGACCTGGGTGTCATGGTACACCAGTCATTGAAAGTGGGCATGCAGGTGCAGCAGGCAGTGAAGAAAGCGAATGGTATGTTAGCTTTCATAGCAAAAGGATTTGAGTATAGGAGCAGGGAGGTTCTACTGCAGTTGTACAGGGTCTTGGTGAGACCACACCTGGAGTATTGCATACAGTTTTGGTCTCCAAATCTGAGGAAGGACATTATTGCCATAGAGGGAGTGCAGAGAAGGTTCACCAGACTGATTCCTGGGATGTCAGGACTGTCTTATGAAGAAAGACTGGATAGACTTGGTTTATACTCTCTAGAATTTAGGAGATTGAGAGGGGATTTTATAGAAACTTACAAAATTCTTAAGGGGTTGGACAGGCTAGATGCAGGAAGATTGCTCCCGATGTTGGGGAAGTCCAGGACAAGGGGTCACAGCTTAAGGATAAGGGGGAAATCCTTTAAAACCGAGATGAGAAGAACTTTTTTCACACAGAGAGTGGTGAATCTCTGGAACTCCCTGCCACAGAGGGTAGTCGAGGCCAGTTCATTGGCTATATTTAAGAGGGAGTTAGATGTGGCCCTTGTGGCTAAGGGGATCAGAGGGTATGGAGAGAAGGCAGGTACGGGATACTGAGTTGGATGATCAGCCATGATCATATTGAATGGCGGTGCAGGCTCGAAGGGCCGAATGGCCTACTCCTGCACCTAATTTCTATGTTTCTATGTTTCTAAGTGTTCCTGTTAAAAAGATTATCCAACAATGACAATTAGGTGGGACGTCCTCGAAGGACACATGTTCCCTTGTCGATATTTTTACTCACCTTCTGTCCCCTCTGTCCAGCTTCCGGGTTTACCGTTCGCAGGAGTTCCCACGAGCTATATCTCTAAAATCTGAAGTTAGGTAATGTCTAAAGGAACTGCAGACGCTGGTTAATGCTGGTTAATACGCACAGAAGGACACAAAATGTTGGTGTAACTCAGCAGGTAAGTCAGATCTGGGAAGAAAAACATAAAAAGCTGGAGTAAGTCAGCGGGTCAGGCAGCATCTCTGGAGAAAAATAATAGGTGACGATTCGAATCGGAGCCCTTCTTCAGACAGCCTAATCGGAATTGAGTCTGAAGATGTGTCTCGTCCCGAAACATCAGCTTTTTTTCTCCAGAGATGCTGCTTGACTCGCTGAGTTACTCCAGCTTTTTGTGTCTGTCTTCGGTTTAAACCAGCATGTGCAGTTCATTCCTTACACGGGTCTCTGTACAACATTGTTCCGGACCCCTGGACCCGAGGACTCCGACCTGTATCTCTCAAAGAAGTACATGTGAAAAATTTCTCACGGACCATAAAAAAATGCGTAACCTTTCAGTAAAGTCCCTTTTAAAGTCCCTTTTAAAGATTATAGTTATTTTCTTGAATCTCATTAACATAATTCATGAATAAGTTGATGTCCATATGCGGATGCAAATCTTTATTTTTATTTATTTTTTAAATTCAATCCCACAGAAGATAATTTTTACTCACCTTCTGTCCCCTCTGTCCAGCTTCCGGGTTCACCGTTCGCAGGAGTTCCCACGGTAACCGCAAGAGTTATTACGGATATCGCACTGGCCACTACGTTCATATAATGTTGCAATACTCAACCACAAGTGTACAAGTCACTCTTGGAGAAATTCAAACTTTCTTGAATTTTCTCCCGAGTGACCAAGTTACACGACTACCTGCCGTTAGCGCTACGGTGGTCCACGGTGGTCCACGAATGCCGTACTGTTATCGCACGAGGTTCCCACGATGTTAAACTCCGGTTAACTCTTGCGTCAAGTCGCCCCGTGAAAAGGCCGCTTAATAGGGAAACCCTTATGTTCTGCTTGTTTATTCACCTTATGCATCAACTAGGTTTGTATTGCACATGTATTGGTCAAACACCAATGGGCTCATCTCTGAGGAAGTTCCGATGCAAATACATTGAATATTTTCTTGGGTGTATTAATTTATTAAAGTTACAAGTTGATAATTTATTTCATATGCAACAACATTCAGGATATTCTTAGGCAAATGCAACACTGCATACTTGCGTCATGTTTCCTAGAGAGGTTTACACATTTTTGTTGCAAAATGGGTATAGTGTTTAATAATCTGCCTTAAAAATGTAAGGATAACTACTATTCTAAAAAATGGTAAGAAACTCATCACTGCTCTCCCTTGACTCTTAAGGAATAAAGCTTGTGTACTTATTGACCACATGGGGAGAACAATGAGCATTTCATAACACAGGCATGTTCTCCACTGAACAATAGAGGACAAGCCAACCTACAGACTTTTGAAATTCAGCAGATTGTCTTCTGAGAGCACAGTGCTGCCAGAATGTTATAAAATAGTGACCTTCTCTTGGTTCATGTTTTCAAGAGATAATTAAAAGCAGAGCAGAAAAAGCACACACATTCCTGAAGAGTGGCTTCATCTTCTTCTCATACCACCCACACCACTGTCCAACTGCTGCCCAGAATCTGGTTGTTGTCATCACAAAAAAATAGCTGCTAAATATAGAAGACATGAATCTGGAATAAAACATTCCTCAGGAAACAACTTTTCAGATCCAATTTTGTGGCTTTCATCGTTGTTTTCAGTTGTGTGCAATGTTTGATAGTGTTAAGCATATAAAATGACTTTTTAAGATAAATTTATCTTATTATATACGAGTAACGAGTTATACGAGTGGCGGCGCTGCACTGGCAGCAGCGGCTCATCGGCAGTCCCGTTTTGTTTGTGTTTTTTGTGTTGTTTATTTCGTTTGGTTAGTCTAGTTTTTGGTTCTTAGTTTGTGTTTTGGGGGGGGGGGGGTTGAAACGGGTTTTGCAGTCTCTCCCTGCGGGGGAATGCGACTTTTTTGTCGTATTCCCCTTCTCTGCCTCCGCCTGCGCTGAGGCCTAAATGGAGCTGGCGACCTCGAGGCTCCGGAGGCAGAGCCCGTCAGGACTCGCCCTGAGCTCACTCCCGTGAGGGCGGTCCGGCTCAGGGCTGGAACAGTGCTCCCGTGAGAGGTTGTCGGGGCGGCCCGGCCCGAGGGAGAAGCGACGCCCAAGTCGGGGCGGCCCGGCCAGAGGGAGAAGCGACGCCCAAGTCGGGGCGGCCCTGCCCGGGGAAGAAGCGATGCCCATGTCGGGGCGGCCCGGCCCGGGGGAGGTTCAGCGCCCATGTCGGGGCGGCCCAGCCCGAGGCTGAAGACGGTACGGTACTCACGTGAGGGTGGCTGGGACGGTGTTCTGGCGGTGGTGGCCTGAGTCCGGGGTTCGGCCGCGGGCCAGCGGCTGCGTCTGCAGGACTGGTGGACGGCAGCTTCAACCACCCCGGGCCGCGGTGTTTGAGCCGCGGGACTGATTGTAACATCGCCTGGGGGGTATCGCCTCAGCGCAGAGGGAGAAGAGGAGGGAAGAGACTGCAGACCTAAGACTTTTGCCTCCATCACAGTGAGGAGATGTGGGGTGGACTCACTGTGGTGGATGTTAATATGTGTTTATTGTTGTTTTTATTGTATTATATGTATGACTGCTGCAATTTCGTATGACAATAAAGGCATATCTATCTATCTATCTATCTATCTATCTATCTATCTATCTATCTATCTATCTATCTATCTATCTATCTATCTATCTAAAAACGTCAGATTGTGGGCAAATTTCTAAGCATCATGTTTGAGTAGTGTGTGATATATTTCTAACCCACTCTACCTTCGAGTGTGGCCTTGCACCAACTGCACAAACTCGTTAATAGGCAGTTTATCATGCTGCACTATGCAAAATCTCATTTGATGTAGGGTAGATCTTACATTTTCTCGAACGTGTCCCACTTATTAAACAATCAATGCAAAACCGATTCATAAGACTTTTTTGACCAATGTGCCAAGGAATATCCAAAGGTACTACAGTATCTGTGTCTGTCAGAAATTATAGATTGAGGTTAGAGGAAAAATAATGACACAGTAAACAATAAAATTAAAGACAGGCCTGGCAAAGAAATGTGGAAAATTATTTCTTATTTTGTATGTCATAAATACATTAGAATATAGGAAATAATCAGTATTAAATTCAAAAGACTAAATCTTGATTAATTAACTTACTCTTTCATGAGATAACAAGAAGGCTAATCTATTTGTATTTTCAAAATGCTTTGATGAAGTGATGCCTCAAGATCAAGGGCTTGACTCTAGTGTTATGGAGTCGAGACGGACTGTGTGGTGAAGCAGAAACTTTCAGTTCAGGAAACATAGATAGTTGTTGTTTCCATGTTCTTAACTGGACCACCATTACTCATAAACAACACCAATAATTTGTGTTGATGACCAACTAATTCAATTTTATAATGTGAAAAGTATAGCAAATATCGAGGTAGAATGCCACAGGGACAAGAAGTCGTGAGAACACTTTCTGTGATAGATGAACATTGATACGTTAATTTGAAATAATCTTCTCAGTCCCTTGGAAACGAGGATGACTTGCTTCCACTCCAGGTTCTGTTGGTTCTGAGATGGCTAATGACACCGTAAGGCAACTGGCAAATCTTCTGTAGATGGGGCAGGAGGTATCTGATAATATGGGCACAACATATGAGGTAGTGTACTGCATTTGGTACTTAGCAATACATGGAACAGAGAACACAGAACTGTACAGCAAAGGTACAGGCCCTTTGGACCACAATGTCCAAGCCATACTGATGCTAAGTTGAACTGATCTCCCCTGCCTGCTTGTGATCCACATACCTCTATTCACTGCATATCCATGTGCTTATCCAAAAGCCTCTTAAAGGCCACTATCATATCAGCCTCCAACACCACTCCTGGTCATTCAGCCTAGACACTTACCATTCACTATGTAAAAGACCTACCCTGCATATCTCCTTTATATGTTGCCTCGCTCACCTTAAAGCTATGTCCTCCAGTCATTGACATTTCCACCCAAGGAAAATGGTTCTGATTGTCTACCCTATCTGTGCCTCTCATAATTATTACAGTTTTAATAGGTCTCTCCTCACCCTCCGATGCTCCAGAGGAAACAATACAATTTTGACCAACCTCTCCTTATAGCTAAGGAATGGTTAATGTAGTTTACTGCATTGTGAGGTATTGCATTTTCGGAAGCCAAACCAGGGCAGAACCTTCACAGTGAATGGTAGGATCATGGGGAACATTATAGAGCTGGGGTATCTAGGAGTATAGCTACATAATTCCTTGGAAGTGGTGTCACAGGTAGATAGGGTGGTCAAGATGCCTTTTGGTACATTGGCTTTCATCAGTCAGGGTACTGAATTCAGAAGTGGAGATGTCGTATTACATTTGGCCAAAACGTTGGTATATTGGAGTTGGTGTACACATTTGGGATATTGTGATCAGTCTTGGTCGCCCAGTTATAGGAATGATATTGTTAAGCTGGAAAGAGTGCAGAGAAGATTTATGAGGATGTTGCCAGGACTTGAAGGCCTGAGCTATAGGGAATTGGGACTTTATTCCTTGGAGCACAGGAGGATGAGGGAGGTATCTGAGATCATGAGGAGAATAAATGGGGTGAATGCAGTTTTTTCCCCAGAGTAGAGGGATCAAGAACCAGAGGACATAGGTTTAAGGTGAGAGGGGAATAACATGAAGCTATCTCTCCTTACCTCCTGCATAATAATGTTGTAAGTTGTCCTCCCCCAATTTATTACTTTCCACCAAGGTCCTTATTCTTAACGTTCTTCAAACTTATGAAGTTGTGATCACTGTTCAAAAATGTTCTCCCATTGAAAAAACATGCTATTTTAAGAATAAGCTGAAAAAATTTCAATTAATTCTGAAGATCAGCTGTACTCCCACAGGACGTTTGTTGTGGTAAAAAAAGGCACAAATATTGGAGTAACTCAGCGGTCAGACAGCACCAGTGACATTTCGAGTCGGGGCTCTTATTCACACTGAAACGTCATCTATCCATGTTTTCCAGGGATGCTGCCTGACCCGCTGAGTTATTGCAGCACTTTGTGTCTTTTTTTTGTAAACCAGCATTTGTAGTTCCTGTTTCTAAGTTTGTTGTGGTGTCGGAATCAGAAAGATTTAGGAAAGTATTAGGGCAATATTTGACACAATTCATCACACCTTAGTACAATGTACAAAATAAATTGCACTTTGGGAATTAAGGAACCAAATGGGTTCAAAAGCATTGGCGACCAGACAAAAAAATAAACATTGCAGGTCATCAAACCAATTAAAATGTTAATAAAACATTAAGATTTATTTCCAATGATAAAGAATTCAGAAACAAAATATAGTTACATTAAACATATAGGATACACCAGACTGCGCTTATAGTACTGTGCATGGTTTCAGTCCCTCTACCACAAAAGGATATAAGGACTGGAGAAAGGTGAAGTAAAGTTTATACAGATGGATAAGAATTGAGAGATTATAATTATTGGCAAAGATGGAACAGACTGAGACTTTTTAACCATGGAGAAAGGAAGATTTAAAAGAGATAATTATTATTTTGAACGCTTGTGTTACCTCTTTGAAGAATTCTATCAGATTAACTAAGCCCCGTCTAGCTATTTAGAATCCACATAAACTATTTCAGAATTATTAATAGTTTGAAAGGAGAGAATGACCTAGATATTGTTCAGACTGAGTCCACATGGGACTGATACTCTGCAATAAATAGGAACTGCAGATGCTGGTTTACACTAAAGATAGACCCAAAACGCTGTATCTGAGTATCTGAGATGCTGCCTGACCTGCAGTTACTCCAGCATTTTATGTCTACCTTTGGGACTGATATTCTGTTGCATGTAGGGGCTTTCTCATCAGTGGGAGGCTCCCACCATCCATTGACTCAGTTCCTTGATGGTTTTGCGGCTTAACTGGTCTGCTTTTGCTGTATGGAAAAGAGCATTGGAGAATTTGATCTTGAGAATGAGAAATTTATATTCCTGCTGCACCAGAGGTGCATGCAAAATCAGGGAGCACTGGAGTGATCGGCGACTGAAATTTGGGTTACAGATTTCATCTCTGAAGGATGGCAAATAATATACATCAGGCCTGTGAAGATAAAGGAAAAACAATGTTTAAAGCTGAGCTGTACTTCAGAGGAAGCAATTATAAATTGAAGATGCTCTTAGAACGATTTTGTACATTTCATTTCACAGTTCCAATGAAAAGTCTGGTCTAACATCTAAATCTCTTACAGAATTGGGAGGTCCTTTTCATCTCCAGGTTACTCATTTATCAGTGTGAATGGGAATAAAAGTGAGATGCTCCACAGCTCCCTATTAACTATTAACGATTTTGAAATAGTTCAAATGGATTCTAAATGGCCAAATGATGCATTGTTAAGAACTTCGAGGAGGAGCCATCTTGGGGAACGACTGCTAACCAGCAGCTGTCCGTTTAATTCACTTTTCTTTTGTAGTTCTAGTGAGTCCTGTGTTTTGTTTGTGGGAGAAATAGACTTTTTAATGTGGGGGGAAGGGGGTAACTATATTTCTAGGTCCCTACCTGGTCGGTGAGGCAGCTTTTTCTCCGGGCTGCCCCGTCGACCCGTCCTCGTGGCCTACCAGCGGGCGTGGAGCGCCGTTTCCTGGCGGGGACCGCTCAGCACTTCGGCTTCGGTGGCGGCACAGCGCTGGAGCGCTATCGCGGAGCGGAGCGGGCGATGCCTTGCCTGGGTCGCCGCGCTGGATCGACGCGCTGGAGCTCCGGTGAGCTGTGACCGCCGAGTTCAACACCTCCGGGCTGCGGGTCTGCGGAGCGGAGCGGGCGTCGCCGACTTCAACATCGGGAGCCTGGGAGCTCCAAACCGGCGCGGCCTTGTCGGCTTCGGAAGCCGCGGTCTCCGGTAAGGAAGCGGCCGTTCCAGGTGACCCAGCCGCTGAGAGGACTCTCCCGACGCCGGGGCAACAGCACCCGGCGAGAACGGCCAGGAACATCGTGCCTCCGTAGAGGCAATAGCGGAGGCCTCAATAGGCCTGTCTTTGGGAGAACTGGGGATGGGGACTGGACATTGTGCCTTCCCCCACAGTGGTAACCATTGTAGGGGGATGATTTTTGTGTGTAAGTGATTTTTTTAGTTTGTGTCCTAGATGGATGTCGGAAGGGAGAGTGTATGCTGGCGCGGTTTAGCTGCCGCTGCTCTCTCTTCACATTGTGTTTTTGATTTTTTTTGTCTTTGGATCGAATTCTGTCTTTAATTTGTGTATTGGTGATGTCTTTATAATTTATTTTATTCCGATTATATGTTTTTTACTCTTGTTAAATTCTGTAAGGTGTCCTTGAGACTTTTGAAAGGTGCCCACAAATAAAATCTTTATTATTATTATTAACTCTGCATTCTTTGAAGTGGTAAAAAGTACTTTATTTAAATGATAAGGTCACAAGGCCATAAGGAATAGGAATAGAATTAGGTCCTTCAGCCCAACAAGCCTACTCTGCCATTCAATCATGGCTGATCTATCTTTCTCTCCTCACCCCATTCTCCTGCCTTCTCCCCATAATCTCTGACAATCAAGAATCTATCTATCTCTGCCTTAATTATTTGATATTTGATCAAGTGTGCCAATGACATGAGAAAAGTAGAGAAACCACTTTACCCACAGGTACCCCAATGTAAGCTTTAAATTATACATGTGTTCACTTTCAATGTCTTATTTAGATAAATCCAGGTGCATGTGAAATTATGGTATACAATGTCAAGGAAAGCAGGAATAACTTATTTTGCTGTAAATTATTGTTGGTTTATAGATTTTAACAAAGCATTTGTTGATGGCTGCCCTTTTATATATCCCTGTTGAGTAATGACTATTTATTTAGCTTAAATCAACAGATGCAACAGTTCTTCAAGATATGGTATGGTCACAGGAGAGTACACTGAGGAAATGTAACTGCAATTAAGTTTACCTAGGTGTTCAAAAATGCTTTTCATGTCTTTCTTCATTTATTGTTGCAATTACTGACTCACTGCCACTTTTTCCTTTATTGCTTTCATTTATCTATAGGTGTGGGTATTGTTATAACATTTAATGTTTTTGTCTCATGAAAGATGGCTGGGTACCAGCCCGAAGGGAAAAAGGATAGTGGGGTTGATCTTTGTTTTATGGTGTAAAATGGGCAATAATGAATCATCAGCATTTTAAAAAACATTTACAATGACTTTTATGGAAATAAATGTCAATGTTGATTAGAAACAGACTGCCAATTTGCTTTCAGCTGCTTTATATTATTGAATAAAGTCGAGATCAGCCTCATTCTTGTTTTGGGGTTGTAATGAAGAATTTGGGCTTGAGGAAACTTTAGAAAGCAGGGGAAAAGTTAGTGATGCAGAAACATTTAGAAACAATGGGGGCATGAGACTGAAAGGGCAATCGCCAGTAGTGAACCAGAGAATAAAGAGTAAGCCAATACTGGGAGGGTTAAATGTGAGGGGAGGGTGAATGGGTGACGTTTCGGGATGAGACCCTTCTTCAGACTGATATCAGGGGAATGGGAGTGAAAATCTTGAGGTCAATTTGCAGGCAGGGAGGCCCAGTGGAGATTGATACAGATCAGGTTTACGAACAAGACTTTTGACAAAACGATGCTATGGTATCATCAGCAGATTCTGATTCGGAGAGTGTGAAAATGACCATGAATGCTTTTGAAGATTTTGAAACTTTAGGTACCAGAAATGATTGGGAAGGGAATACAGAGAAGAGATAGGGAATCAAAACTTTTTTGAGTTAGAATAATGTGGTTTTGATGGCAAATTGGAAAAGGGGATAAATGTTTGATAAAATTAAGGAATGTTCTGAGATCACTGGTTGGCGATCAAAATAAAGATGCATAGATGACACAGTGAGGCAGCTGCAGTATAATCAATAATTGAGTTGTGAGAGTTGATATTTGATGAAGGCTGATCATCTAAAATCAGTACCCCGTTCCTGCATTTTCCCCATATCACTTGATTCCTTTAGCCCTAAGAGCTAAATCTAACTCTCTCTTGAAAACATCCAGTGAATTGGCCTCCGCTGCCTTCTGTGGTAGAGAATTCCACAGATTTACAACTCTCTGGGTGAAAAGGTTTCTCGTCATCTCAGTCGTAAATGCCCTAGCCCTTATTCTTAAACCCTGACGCCTGGTTCTGAACTCCCCCAAAATGTACCTAGCCTGTCCAATCCCTTAAGAATTGTATATGTTTCTATAAGATTCCCTCTCATCCTTCTAAATTCCAGTGAATACAAGCCCAGTTGACCCATTCTTTCATCATTTGTCAGTCCCGCCATTCCGGGAACTAACCTGGTGAACGTACGCTGCACTCCCTCAATAGCAAGAATATCCTTCCTCAAATTAGGAGACCTAAACTGCACACAATACTTCAGATTTGGTCTCACTAGGGCCCTGTTACAACTGCAGTAGGCCATCCTTGCTCCTATACCTAAACATGACATTTGCTTTCATTACTGCCTGCTGTACCTGCATGCTTACTTTCAGTAGCTGATGTACAAGGCACCCAGGTCTTGTTGCACCTTCCCTTTTCTGAATCAGACACCATTCAGATAATTGTCTGAAAAGGGTTTCGGCCCGAAACGTCGCCTATTTCCTTCGCTCCATAGATGCTGCTGCACCCGCTGAGTTTCCCCAGCAATTTTGTGTACCATTCAGATAATAATCTGCCTTCTTGTTCTTGCCACCAAAGTGGATAACATCACATTTATCCACGGATAAATTAATGGATTTAATGAAATAATCTTCATCTTTCGCTGTTTGCTTATTTAAGCCAGTTAAGAAATAAAAAAAAATAGAGGAAGATTAGTGGACATGGGTGCAAAGAAATGAATGGATTCCCACGAGGATGGAGGCAGGCGGTTCAAATAGTGGACGTAAAGTGAGGATGAGATTAATGAATGCTACAAGGTAAAATCAAAATGGTTGAAATGGGGGAAATATACTGTAAGAGGCAAAAAGGATTACATAGAAACATAGAAACATAGAAACATAGAAAGTAGGTGCGAGAGTAGACCACCAGGTCCGTCGAGCCCGCACCGCCATTCGCTCATGGCTGAACACTAAACAGACACACTTACCCACAAACAGTAGACACATGACACAGAACACAAGACACTACCCTCCCCTTTATACCACTATCACCCCTCTCCACCCCAAGAACCTCGTGATCTCCTGGGGGAGGCAAAAAAACGGATAAAAACCCAGGTCCAATTCGGGAAAAAAATCCGGGAAATTCCTCTCCGACCCCAATCCAGGCGATCGACACTTGTCCAGGAGATCACTCAGTTCTTACTATACTAACCATACCTAGGTCCATATCCCTGCCCTCTCCCCGTAGCCCCTTATCCCCTTGGCAGCTAAAAAACCATCTATTTTAGTCTTAAATATATTTAACGTTTCTGCTTCCACTGCTCCCTGGGGCAGTGAATTCCATAAATTAACCACCCTCTGGGTGAAGAAGTTCTTCCTCATCTCAGTTTTAAAAGAGCCCCCCCTTATTCTGCAACTATGTCCCCTAGTTCTAGTTTCCCCGATCATTGGGAACATCCTCGGTGCATCCACCCGATCAAGGCCCCTCACGATCTTATATGTTTCAATGAGATCGCCTCTCATTCTTCTAAACTCCAAAGAGTAGAGTTCCAGCCTACTTAACCTTTCCTCATATGTCAATCCCCTCATTGCAGGAATTAATCTTGTAAACCTTCGCTGCACTGCCTCCAGGGCTAGTACATCCTTTCTTAAGTATGGACCCCAGAACTGTACACAGTATTCCAAATGTGGTCTCACTAATACTGTGTACAGCTGCAGCAAGACCTCCGTGTTTTTATACTCAATCCCCCTAGCAATAAAGGCCAAAACTCCATTGGCCTTCCTGATTGCTTGCTGCACCTGCATACTAACTTTTAGTGATTCATGTACTAATACCCCTAGATCCCTTTGCGTTGCATTACAACGCAGCTCCTCCTCATTTAGAAAATAACTTGCCCTATCATTTTTTTTCCCAAAGTGAATGACTTCACATTTATTAGTATTAAATTTCATCTGCCAAGTTGTTGCCCACTCACCTAGCTTATCTATATCCTTTTGCAGACTCTTCCTATCCTCCTCATCCCCTACTTTTCCTCCCATTTTTGTATCGTCCGCAAATTTTGATATATTACACTTGGTTCCCTCCTCCAAATCATTTATATAAATTGTGAACAACTGGGGTCCCAGCACCGACCCTTGCGGAACCCCGCTAGTTACCGGTTGCCATCCCGAGTATGAACCATTTATCCCCACTCTCTGCTTCCTATTTGTTAGCCAATCCTCTACCCATGCTAATATATTACCCCCAATCCCATAATTTTTTATTTTTAGCAATAGTCTCTTATGTGGCACCTTGTCAAAAGCCTTTTGGAAGTCCAAGTATACCACATCCACCGGTTCCCCTTTATCCACCCGGGTTGTTACTTCCTCAAAGAATTCGAGCAGATTCATTAAACAGGACTTCCCCTTCACAAAACCATGCTGGTTCTGTCCGATGAAGTCATGTTTATCCAAGTGCCCCGTTAGTGTTTCTTTAATAATTGTCTCTAACATTTTACCCACCACCGATGTTAGACTAACCGGTCTATAGTTACCCGCCTTCTGTTTACTTCCTTTTTTAAATATAGGTGTTACATTGGCCATTTTCCAATCCACTGGGACCGTTCCTGCCTCCAGGGAGTTTTGGAAAATTATCACCAATGCATCCACAATCCCCACCGCTATCTCCCTCAAGACCCTTGGATGTAATCCATCAGGCCCAGGGGATTTATCCTCCTTCAGTCTCATTAATTTCCCTAATACCACCTCCTTGGTGATCTTAATAGTATTTAGCTCCTCCATTCCTACCGCCCCCTGTTTATCCAGCGTTGGAATATTTTTTGTGTCTTCTATGGTGAAGACTGATACAAAATACTCGTTTAATGCCTTTGCCATTTCCATGTTCCCCACCAACAACTCTCCAGTCTCACCCTCCAATGGACCAACGTTCACCTTAGCCACCCTTTTTCTTTTTATATAGCTATAAAAACTCTTACTATTAGTTTTTATGTTGTTCGCTAAATTCCTTTCATAGTCTATTTTCCCCGTCTTAATTAATCTCTTAGTTATTTTTTGCTGACCTTTAAATGCTTCCCAATCCTCTACCCTCCCACTATCTCTGGCTACCTTATATGCCCTTGCCTTCAGCCGAATACTATCCTTTATAGTTTTACTGAGCCATGGCTGACTGTTCTTACCCTTACCCCTTTTTTTCTTCATAGGAATAAATTTTTCTTGAAGGTTATACAGTAGACCCTTAAACGTACACCACTGCTCATGTACCGTCTTATTCTTGAGTCTGCTATCCCAGTCAACTTTGATCAGCTCAGTCCTCATACCTTCATAATCCCCCTTATTTAGACTAAGCACCCTAGCCTGAGTTTCAACCTGCTCCCCTTCTATTTGAATATGGAATTCGACCATATTGTGGTCACTTGTTCCCAACGAGTCCCTAACTATGACATTTTTAATTAATCCTGCTTCATTACACAGGACCAGATCCAAGATTGCCTCCCCCCTTGTCGGTTCTGTGACATACTGTTCTAGGAACCCGTCTCTAATACATTCTATAAACTCTTCCTCTAGTCTACCCTGCCCAGTTTGGTTTGCCCAATTAATATGAAAATTAGGAAATATAGGTCTAATGGTATTTTGGCCCCATTAGTATTTTGTCAGGTTGCCACAAATAACTCTACTCCTAGTTTTCTAAAGTAGTAAATGAGTGTGTTGGGAAGGAAGGTAAAGTATGAGTTATAGAACTGGCCCTTACAATTTTTTTAAAAATGGCTAACCTAGCCACTTTTGGGGAGGCCTTGGTCGTTATAAGCTAAGCCGTCCAAAACGAAAGTCTTAGAGGGAAATAGTACCTGTGTCAACTGAGGACACATCAGCTATTGCTCTGCTTACTGTGATAAGAAGAGGATCTTCATTTTATTTATCTAATTCGTTTCTCGCGTTTTATGAAGGAAAATTGGTCAATTTAAAATCCTCCCTAAAACTCTATGAAGGCAGGAAAATAGGCACCTCAGACTTCCGGATTCCACTTGGAATTTTCAGAGGAGCAGTTGAACATTTCAGCCAAACTAACTGAGGATTGGTTGTGGAAACATTCTTAGATATAGTACTTCCTACTTTGACAGAGGCCACTTCCTTTATTCTTGCACTCTTTTGGGAGTGTTAGCATCACCCAATATTCATGACTTTTTGAACTTGCATATCCCTGAACTGTCTGATGAACTTCCGTCCAGTCCATCTCCATGTTTGGTGGTCTACAATGCTAAAGGTAATTAAACTATTTCCCTTCCTATTTCTTAATTCTATCCATATGGAGTCTGTTTAAACACAACCTTAAAGTTCTAGTGCTCTGATAAAATCATTAACTAACACTGTCCACCCAACTCCTTGTTTGCCTTTCGTTCAGTGCGATAACCAGGAACATGAAATTCCATCCCCTCAAATCCAATTCATGTAATCATTACAGCTCCTAACTCACTCATTCTGTTTTGACTGTATCGCATATTTATGTTTGGCCACTCAGTTAACTCCATTTTAACACCGTAATCCTTATGCCATGTATTTCCCCTAATTCAACTATTCACTTATTGGAATATTTTGGAAATACAATTTTGAATTGATCGTTATTTGCTAAGTGATACTGGATTGCATCGTCACAAATTTACCTCAAGGGACAGTGTGCTGGCAACATCACTGTTAGATCAAGGATAACAAGGAATAAACATAGGAAAAAAAGGGAAGGGGAAAAATGTGGTCAGCGTGTCTGAGTTCCTGGATAAACAAAGTACAAATTGCAGATTAAAAGTTAAAATCACTTGGACAAAAGCTTCCATGAATATCAGTTTACTACAAAAATATAAGGCTGTTTTTTTAAATGCAAACCTCTTCTAAAAATACATCAGAAGTTAGACTTTAAAATGTTGCAACACATTCATATTCACTGAGCTAGTAAATTTCCCTGCTGTTTCCTCTGTATAATTGTTTCCATTTGTCTCTGCATATAGTTCATTTGCCTTGCTGCCTCCGCATACAACTAATCAGAATTTGATTGGCTTTCTCAGCAATCTACTTACTTCTATCATTAGTTTTCTTTTCCCCACACTGTTGCTTTCTTGGTTAAAGTATGTCTTTTTGCTGGATTTGAATATCCTTGGTGGATTTATGGCAAGATTGAATTCAAGGAGAAAAATCGGAGTAAACCATAGAGACGAGGAGTATAGGAGTTCAGAAAAAGCGGCAACAAAAATAAAAATTTAGTAAGGTAACTGAAAACACAAAAAGAGATTGAGGAAAAAAAATGAAGACACAAACAACAGCAAACGCTGGAATCTTGAGCAGAAAACTAATTGCTGGCTGAACTCTACAGATCAGGCCAGCATCTATGGAGGGATATGGGTGGAATGGGATAGGGGGGCAGGAAAAAGGGATTTAAGGAAAGATGGGACAATGGGATGGGGGATGAGTGTACGGGGATGGGAAAAGGAGCAGGTTGACTAGGATTGTGAGAGATAGCTGGATACATATGTATGAACCGGGAAGGGGATAGGGACAGGAGAAAGTGAAGGGTTTGGAGGAGGGGTGGTGGGGTATTACTTGAAATTGGGGAATTCAATTTTCATACCATTGAGTTATAAGCCATCCAAGTGGAATATGAGGTGTCATTGTCAAGTAAAATGTGATATCGTTTCCAAAGTTTAATTAAGTGAAGAGCAAACTAAGGAGACTATTTAAATAAAAGGACAAGTAAAATGTATCTGGATCAAAACTAATATAGAAAACGAGAGAATAAAAAACCTAAAAGTAAGTGATAAAGAAAAATAGAGTTAACTGAAGTAAAAAAAATGTAAGATAAAATCTCACTTATAGGTTGATGCCTCATTGCACTAGTGAGTGGTACCCACCTTGAAAGTTGCATGGTTGCTACTGCAGTAACTGACCTTGACAAAGGTACCAGTTGCCATAAGCAGCTTCAGGATAGGAAGGAAATCTACTCAGGATTTCTGCTGCTGATCATTATGTAATAACCCCCACTGGAGAGTGGGATTTTGCATGAGTCCTTGAGCAAACATGTCAAAAGAATCATTTACAATTCACTTTCTCTCATTTCACGCTTTCACTTGAATCAGTTACACCCCTCATGCAAACCCGAATCACTCATGGATAGCCTGTAAAAGGGCCCCCAGTGTTCAAATGCTTCCCTCGGTCTTTTTTTCATTTAACAGAACATTGCTGGAAATAACCAAAGTGCTATATAAATGAGCGTAAACTAGATCCCAGATACAGGCTGCCCTCGCCAAATCCTTAATGCTGACATTTATATTTCCCTTGAGTATCTTTACATATTTTATTATTTAACACTATATGTTCTTTCCTCTCACAAATGTTTACATAATCTCTCTTCAAATGCATCTGTCCTATCCGCAATCACAGCCTGTGGGAACATGTTTTGTGTCCTTCTCTCTGGGTGAAGTGATTCCTATTTGTTTACTCTTACCAACTGGAAAGATGCTGGAAATGGTTTTATATTATTTTCTTGAATTATATACATTGATGACAAGGCCAAAACTTGATGTCCTTCCCTAATTGACCTTGGAGTGACATTGAATCAGTTTATTGAAGGTCTTGTTAGCAAACATTCTCCAGCAGTGCTAGGGTATAGCGAGGTCTATGGAGGCATAGTTTTAAGCCTATAATGATGCAGCATTGATTCATTTTATAAAGTTTAGAGATACTAGAAACACACCAGGGATAATTTACATTTATACCAAGCCAGTTAGCCTACAAACCTGTACATGTGTGTGTGCAAACTGGGGCTTCCCAGAGAAAACCCAAGCGGTTCACGGCTAGAGTGTACAAACTACATACAGACAAGCACCCGTAGTCAGGATCGAACCAAGGTTTTTGGCGCCGTAAGGCAGCAACTCTACCACTGCACCACAGTGCCGTCCCAAGTGGTGAGATATTTCCAAGTCAGGATTGTATGTTAATCTTCTAGAATTTAGAAGATTGAGGGGGGATCTTATAGAAACTTACAAAATTCTTAAGGGGTTGGGCAGGCTAGATGCAGGAAGATTATTCCCGATGATGGGGAAGTCCAGAACAAGGGGTCACAGTTTAAAGATATGAGGGAAATCTTTTGGGACCGAGATGAGAAAATCATTTTTTACACAGAGAGTGGTGAATCTGTGGAATTCTCTGCCACAGAAGTTAGTTGAGGCCAGTTCATTGGCTATATTTAAGATGGAGTTAGATGTGGCCCTTGTGGCTAAAGGGATCAGGGGGTATGGAGAGAAGGCAGGTACAGGATACTGAGTTGGATGATCAGCCATGATCATATTGAATGGCGGTGCAGGCTCAAAGGGCTGAATGGCCTACTCCTGCACCTCTTTTCTATGTTTCTATGTTTCTATGTTACTTCCGTTCTTCAGCTCCCATTGTACTTCTGGTTGGAATCACAAGCAATCTATATCTCTGGTCTCCACATCTCTGGCATTTGTCCAACAATCTGCCGATCAAATACCCACCTAGCCTATGTTCACCTATAACCAGCCATGCTCTGTCCTGCCCCTCCTCTCTCTCCGTTTTCTTTCCCACCTCCCTACAATCAATCTGAAGAAGGTACCCAAACCAAAATGTCACCTATCCACGTTCAACAGGTATGCT
This sequence comes from Amblyraja radiata, assembly GCF_010909765.2. NCBI lineage: Eukaryota > Metazoa > Chordata > Chondrichthyes > Rajiformes > Rajidae > Amblyraja > Amblyraja radiata. The sequence goes on along the minus strand of NC_045978.1, from coordinate 17,205,756 downwards.
GCCTGACCCGCTGATTACGCATTGTATATCTGTCATTTAATTGGTATATGTTTCAGATTTGGAAGGTACTGTTGATGAAACTTCTGTGCATGTTGTCACACAATACAGTCACACTGCAGCCACAATGCTTGGTGACAAGAAAATGTCTTTCAAGCTAGTTGTTTGCTTTCAATGCTGCAAAAGCAGTCAATAGTCTCAAGGCTGTTCAAAAACCTAACTTGCTCAATTGGCAATTTATCCTCCTTAAATATTCTACATTCATCACTAATGTGATGCTTGCTGCCATGCACACCATTTACAACATGCACTCACTAAGGGTTCATTAGCTTTTCTTTCTAAATCTGTGATGTCCACCACCTAAAAAGGATAAAGAGAGCAGATGAATGGAGATGCCACCATTTCTAATTCACATACAAACCAGGGTGACTCATGTCTGGAAATCCACAAAATTTCTTTCAGTTGATCTGCTAATGCCCAGCCTCTGATCTTGTAGTTGCAGCTAGAATGGCATTTTCTTGCCATTAAGTGTGGCTGGTGTGTATTCCATTTATCTTTTTTGCCAATGGTGTACCCCAGAATGTTAATAGAGGGGGATTTGTGGCCTGAAATAAGAATAATCTCAAAGGGAGGTGGTCAGACTCTCTTCTGTCAGAGGTGGCTGTGGCCTGGATTTTAAATTTCATGAACATTAAGTTTCACTTTTAAGTTCAGGTCCTTCTTCATTAGACATGGACTGTTTCATTATCTTAGGTTGTGTATAGTTCTGAACATTGCATAAATATCAGAAACAATTTAGCTTTCTGTAATGAATGTGTTTGATGCCGAAGCTAAAGGTCCTAGGAATCTTCTCTGAAGAACTCCTACAAGTCCTCAAGATGAGAAGTTTGACCTTCCACAAACACAGCCATTTTTTTGTTTGCTAGTTATGAGTCGGGCTTTGTCATTTAATCTCACTCATTAATTATTTCTCACTCATGTTATTTTTTTGCAAAACTCTATCGGATGATGCTTTGATGTTAATCAATGGCGATCATACTGGATTCACCTTAGTAACCCATTGTCTTGTGTGCATCTTTGTATCAAGGCTGCAGTGTGTTTCAGAGTCAGTATTTTTAGTTGAACCTAAAGTGAGCATTTGTGACAAGATTATTTATAAGTGACACATGATAGCTGTGTACACAACTTCTTCCAGCGCTTCAATTGTGATTGAAAATATAATGATGAGGCAGTAATTGGAATGATTAGATTGTTTTTCCTTTTGTGGACTGGACATATCTGGACAATTTTCTATGTTCGCCCGTAGTGAATGGGGTATCTGGAGTGTAACAGCTTGAGTAGAGCACATCTTCAATTTTAGGACCCAGATAAAACATCTTATAAATTCAAAGCTCTCTTATAAATCTTCTCTAAGTTATTACTTTTCAAGTGTGTTTATCATTTCCTGACAGGCATAATTTGGTATTTCCAAAAATGCGTTAGAAAAAGTAGTCAGTCTCCTGGCCCCAGATCATGGTTGATCTAATTGTAATAATGTTCCACATTCCAGTCTACCTGTGGTAACCTTTCAATACCTCCCAATTTTGCTTATCAAGTATCTATCTACCTCTCCCTTCACATACTTTGCTTCTACCCCCTCTCTGAGAAAGAGAATTCCAATGTCTCATGCCTCTTTGACAGAAAATAAATTGCTTCATGTTTACCTTAAATGGATGACCACTTATTTTTAAAGAGTAACCCCTAGGTTTAGGCTCCTCCTCAGGTGGAACCATTCTCTTCAAATCCACCCTGTAAAGGCACTCTCACACCACCCCCCCCCCCCCCCCCCCCAGCGCTACCTGCCCCTCCCCCCCCCCCCCCCCCCTCCAAGATTTTATACCATCTGGTACAATCTTTGGGATGTGTTTGGCAATTCTGTATCATTTTTATATGATGTTCAATGGAATGTACATAGTACTCCAAATGTGGTCTGGCCAATGTTCACTATAAGGTTTACATAACTTCTCTATTATTAAATTCTATCAGTTTCCTTCCGATTAGTTGGCATACATTGTGTCAAAAAAGGACACAAAGTGCTGGAGTAACTCAACAGGTCATGCAGCATCTGCAGTTCCTTGTGTCAGACCCTCTCTCACTGCTCCCACTTTGTGATTCCTGCTGCGCTTCAATGATGCTGCCTGGCCTGTTGAGTTACTTGAGCACTTTGTGTCTTTTTTCATTTGTCTATTAATGAGTTAATTTGTAAATTTGGATACATTTATGACAAGCTTTGTTATCTGTTTCCTTTTTAACAGTTTAGTGATGTCTGTCAAGCATGATTTTCCATTTTTTAATTTAGTTTAAATTATTATATATTTTTATTTCTTGGTGTTTCTTATTTCTCTATTGGGCAGGATTCTGTTATTTTCTCTTCCAATGTTCTTAAATTAACTGGCTTATAATTCACTGGACATATTTTGCTTACTTCTTCAATATAAAATATTACTTTAGATGCCTATCGGTTCTATGGCACCACACCCTGCACTAACTAATTATTAAATGTGCGTAAAAGTACCCTGTTATCTTTTATGAGATTACTTTCAAAATAAAAACATATCAATCTATCCAGCCCCGGGTGTGATTGTTTTGTTTAATACTTATTGGTCTATTTTAAATACTATTATACTGAAAAATGGATGTGATCCTGCGAAATAAATATAGGGAGTTAGGCAAAAGGTTAAAAAACAGGATCTCGGGGGAAGTAATCTCTGGATTACTCCCGATGATAGGTGCTGATTAGGAGAGGACTAGAAGGATAGGATGTGTGGTTGAGATGCATGGGGCAGGGATTCAGATTTTTGGGCGGGGGGGAGAGAAGGATTTGATTAAAAAAGTGTACATAAACACAACGAAATTTAATGAGGAGTGGATACTTGGAATGAAAAGTGAAATCTCTACCGAAATGGAAAAAATCAGGGCGTTTCTGGGTCGGGTGTTGGCGTAGCAACGAATCAAAGGCTGGCAGCCACAAGCCAGGCAGAAACACACACAGCCAGCCGGCCGCCACACAGTTTTATATATAGATAGAGATAGATAGATAGATAGATAGATAGATAGATAGATAGATAGATAGATAGATAGATAGATAGATAGATAGATAGATAGATAGATAGATAGATAGATAGATAGATAGATAGATAGATAGATAGATAGATAGATAGATAGATAGATAGATAGATAAAGTAAATAGGAAGGAACTCAAGTGGGCTATTAGAAGGGGCAAAAGGGGCCATGAAGTGTCTTTGGTGAGTCAGATTAAAAAATCCAAAGGCTTTTTAAACGTACATTAGAAACAAGAGAGAAGGTAAGACCACTCATGAATAAAGGTTGGAATTTGTGCTTGCACTCAGAGATACTAAACGAGTAATTTGCATCTGCATTCACCAAGGAGAAGGACATGGAGGACATTGAGATGAAGGAGTTGTGTTGGGGCTCTTGAAGAGCATTGAGGTGGATAAATTCCCAAGGCCAAATAGAAACTATCTGAGGTTATTAAGAGAGGCAAGAGAGGCGATTGCTGGAACTTTGATGAAGTTCATTGCATCTTCTCTAGCCACAAATAAGGTCCCAGAGGCCTGAAGAGTAGCCAATGCTATTCCTTTCTTTAAGAAGGGAAGAGAGAGAATTTTGGGGATTCCAGGACTCATGCCAGTGGTCAGGAATCTATTGAAGCGGACTCTTCGGTATAGGACTTTCACGCTTTTGGAAGAAAATTGGCTAATTAGAGATAGTCAGCGTGGCTTTGTATGTAGCAGATCCTGTTTTACTACCTTGATCGGGTGTTGTAAGGAGATTACACCGATGTTCGATGAAGGTGGGACAGTGGATGTAGTTTACATAGATTTTAACAAAACATTTGATAAAGTCCTCCATGTTAGATTGAGCTAGAAGTTTAAGATGCACGGGGTTTGAAGATGCACTTACTTATCAATGATAGAGGGTGTGGTCCTGAGTGTTTGGTTGGAGAATTGTGACCAGTGGGGTTCTGTGGAGAACTCTGCTGGGAACTTTGTTGTTTGTGATATATAAATTATATAATGGAGATGTTGTGTTTAATTTATTGTCACGTGTACCGAAATACAGTGAAAAGCTTTTGTTGTGTGCTAACCAGTCAGCGGAAAGACAATACATGATTAAAATTGAGCCATCCATAAGTTAGCAGATGGTACTAAGATTGCTGGAGTTGCAGGCAGTGAGGAAGGCTGTCAAAGTATACAGCAGTATATAGATCAGGTACAGAAATGGCTGGTGAAACAGCAGATGGAGTTTAATCCAAGCAACTGTGAGCATTTAGGCGGTCGAATGTAAGGGAAAGGCACACAGTTAATGGCAAGATTCTAAACAGATTGATGCACAGGTGGATCTAGGGATCCAAGTTCATAGCTCCCTGAAAGTGGCAATACAAGTAGATGGAATGGTAAAGAAGGTTTATTGTATGCTTGCCTTCATTGGTCAGGGCATTGAGTATAGGAGACATGAAGTCATGATGCAACTCTCTGACACTTTTGATAGGCTGCATATCGAGTATTGTTTGCAGTTCGGCTTGCTCCAATGCAGGAAGAATGTGGAGATGTACAAAGAGGAGGTTCACTAGAATGATGCCTGGATTAGGGGGTATTAACTACAGGAAGAAATTGAAGAAGCTTGGATTGTTTTCTCTGGAACGCCAGAAATTGAGGGGAGACCTAATAGAAGTATATACAGTTTTGAGAGATATAGATAGGGAAGACAGTCAGGGTGGAAATGTCAAAGACTATCGGGCATAGGTTTAAAGTAAGAGTGGCAAAGTATAAAGGAGATGTGCAGACTAGTTATTTTACACCGAGGGTGCTGAGTGCTTGGAACGTCCTGACAGGGATGGCGGTGGAGGCAATTACAATAGTGACGGTGAAAAGGCGTTTAGATAACTCATGCATATGCAGGGAATGGTGATATATGGATCATGAACAAGTGGGAGGGATTCGTTTATCTTGGCATTATGTTCAGCACAGACATTATGGGCCAAAAGGCCTGTCTCTGCTTTATATTCTATGTATATTATTGATAATCTCATCTAATACCATCATGTCTCCCTTATCTGACCTCTTGTTAAATATGGATCCAAAAGTTTCTTGCCTCTCAGCCAATGTTTACATTGGAACCATTTGCTAATAACTTTACTCCTGCCGTGACTAATCCATCTACATTTATATGAACATGAAATATTGTGTTACTATTTTGTGTTATATTCCTTATGTTCATAGTTCCTCTTGCCCTTTCAGTTGTATTTCGATTTATTTCCTAATTTAGTTCTTTTAACATACTCATCCAAACACAGTTAGTACACTTAGCATAAGCTTCTTTGAAACATTCAATCTTTCTCTTATGTCATTGTTTATTCATGGAGTCTCATTACAGTTTAATTTATTCTTGTTTATTCATTGAGTATATTTTTCCTGGACAGATCAAGAGGTTCAGATTTACCCTGCTGTTTGAAATCATTGTTTGCCAATACTTTTGTACATTTTATTTTCCCAAGTTCTCAAATTGTCCTTTCTCCAATTCATTACTTTGGTCTTCATCATACTTGTCCTTCTCACTTATTAAATCAAATGATATTGTGGTCTCTGTTACTTAACTACTCCCGTGCTTTTATTTCTAATCTCTGTGTAAATTCTTTGTTGACTTTTTAAAATCTATTTGGTTAGGAAATAGTCCTGTGCACTCTTTCTGCCTCATTGCCTACCTTTTCATGCCAACTAATTCTGGTGTCATAATCATGGGATTTGCATTTTCTTTCTCTGCTTGCTTCCTTTATTAGAGTGCCTGCAGATTATTTTAATTGACCTTTTATAAAATCTTTTTCACGACTGGATTCAGATGGATTCCTTTTATTGGTACTGAGTCTGTCCCTTTTATCATCTCCGCCTTTTCTGAATGTGTCATATCCTGCAGGTTCTTTATTCAAATCCTGAGTTTTCAACACCTATGTCAATAATCACTCTTAAACTTTGTTCTAGATATTATTGTCTCCAGCTGCCCTGCTTTATCATAGGTGCTAAATGGGCGAATCCTTGCCAGTTCAACCTTATAATTTTTGTTTCATTCATTCATTGGGAGGCGACATCATTAGCCAGCTTTGTGTTTGTTGTCCATTCCCTTTTGCCTTTGAACCAAATAGTTTTTTGTCATTTGATTTAAAAGTGAACTACATTGTTCTGTGCCTTGAATCATAAGTAGGGAAAAATACTAGACTTCCTTCTTAAAGGAGCTTACCAAAACAATTGTTTTATTTTTACAATCTGGTAGTTTCATGGTTACAATTATGGAAAACAGATTTTTATTCTGGATAAATAATATTGAATTTATATTCCCAGATCATGGGATTGGATTAAAATTCATGTTTCTGGAGTATCACTCCAAAGCTCCAGGATACGTTCAGATGCAAGGAGACAGAATTTAGATCAGTGAGTTTCCATGATAAATGTTCCTCCTGTTTCAATTCTTGTAGGTCTTTGTCCAACTGGTGTTCCCCGTGATTCTCATCCTACACAGTTCAATCTAACCTTTCACAAGTGAACCTATCAATAGGTTGATTCTGTACTGAACCCAAGTGTGGAAATCCATTTTGTGGAAACAAACTGTGTTTACTCCAAGAGTTGAGTGCTGGCATCACTTGCCAGGATTCTGAGTCTCAAAGTCTGTCTGATGTTTCAAAATCTTGAGGTATCATTAACCATACATTTGAACCTCTGATTTCTGCTGGGCCTCAATGCTGAAGGCAGGCGGAGCGGAGAGCCCACAGGCTTTGGCGTATTGGAACGTGTTGGCTTATGTATAAGGAACGAGTGCCAGAGGAAGTGGTTGGGGTAGGTCTTATAATAGCATTTAAAAGACACTTGAACAACTACATGGATGGGAAAGGTTTAGATAGATATGGGCCAAACACAAGCAAATGGGACTAGCTTAGATAGGATATTTTGTTCAGCATGAATGAATTGGGCCAAAGGGCATGTTTCTGTGCTGCATGGCTCTATGACTGCATTACCAGTAGAGGCTGAAAGAGGAGGGAAAAGGCCTCTAGCTAGAAGTTCTACTCTCTAAATGTCTTTGGAAACATTGCTTCAGCGTTATAGATGAGCAATGTATAGGATTTTAAAATGATTTGTTTACTGACAGGTACTATCCATTCCAGACATGGTTTGGGATTTGAAGCTGCTCTGCTTTTACAACAATCCTTTCTCAGTTGATGAGTAAAACTGCTAGTCACCATGGCTACAACCATGTCTGGACCATTCTTCCTGACGCTGATGGCTCCCAACCTTGCCTCTGGCTCATTGCAAATGGTGGTGGGGTGAGGTGTGGCTGGTTTCAGTTGTAAATAACTTGCAGTTACTAGGTGTGGAGGATGACAGAGACTCTCAAGCAGAACGGAATTAATTTAATTCCACTTTGGTAGAGCAGAGGCAGCATAAAAATAGTTTGCCAACATGGATATTTTCTAAAGGTTCAAGGAATAATAGATGAAATACTGAGCTCCTGCCACAAAATCCAGACTATTTAGAATGAATTGTAGAATTAAAGAAAAAATGGGAGTGAAAAAAAGTGAAGCATTGAAAATAGTTTATCTCTGAATATATTGTAAGGGTGGGGCTAATCACTATTTACTCAGCTGAGAAACAAAAGCAAATACTGTCTTACATCAGGGAATTATGAAAACCATGCTATATGCTGAAGTGTAATTAAAAAAAGAACTGTATACCAAAGATCTTTATACCAAAGATAGACACAAAATGCTGGAGTAATTCAGTGGGTCAGGGAGCATCTCTCGTGAAAATGGATATGTGACATTTCGGGCTGTGTCTGAAGAAGGGTCCCGACCTGAAACGTCACCTATCCATTCTCACGAGAAATGCTCCCTGACCCGCTGAGTTACTCCAACATTTTGTGTCTATCCATATGCTGAAGGTTTGGACATCTGCTTCGGATTGATTAATCCACACCTTACAGATGGTGTGAGTAAAATGTCCACCCATTTCTCCTCGATAATCAACAGTATTACTATTCTCAAATTCCAGCATTAATATTATGGGGTTCACAGATAACTAGATGGTGGGAGATGGTGTCCTGAGGTTTCCCCTGATGATCCTACTATCCACCTACTCCAGGGTTAACTTGCAGAAGCCAATTTACATACCAATTTGTCTTTGAGATGCTGTGGAAACCAGGTGACCATCATATTCTATATTAACAGGAGATCAAACTGATCACTGGAATTATGAATCATAGTGTCAGAAAAATATCCGGAAATTGGGCCTCAGCCCACCAACCAACTCAACTACTCATTTACACTCATCATACTTAATCCCATTGTATTCTTCCCACTGTCTCATCAACTACCCCCAGATTCAATCACTCACCTACACAGTGGCCAATTAATACAACAACCTGCACATTTTTGGGATGAGGGAGGAAATTGGAACATCTGGAGGAAACCACTCATGCACAGAAAGAAGTTTATAAATTCCGAATCTACACCACCAGAGGTTAGGATTGAACCCATTTCCCTGCAGTACTATCTGCTGAGCCACTGAGGCATTCTAAGTAGAGACTTGATTCTATTTAAAGTTTATTTCCAAATATTTTGCTACCTTTTCACAAATGCAGAGAAATTCTCCACACCAGTCTTTTGGCCACGCCTGTATCCTCTGGTATATTTAGTTTGAGATACAGCACGGAAATAGGCCCTTCTGCCCATTGAATCCATGGTGATCATCGCCCATTCACACTAGTCCCATGGTATCCCACTTTTTCATTCACTTTTTACACATTAGGGGCATTTTCACAGCGCAAAAATTAGCATACAAACTTGCATATCGTTGGGACATGAGAGGAAACCGTAGCACCAGAAGGAAACCCACTGAGTCACAGGGATAACGTGCAAACTCCACACGGACTGCACCCGAGGTCAGAATCAAACCTGGGTCTCTGGAGTTGTGAGGCCATACTCTATCTGCTGCGCAACCGTGTTGCCTTTAAATCTGAAAATGTTGGAATCATTCAATATGTCAGGCAATAACCATTTCTCTCTTCATAGATACAAGATACAAGATACATCATAGATGCTGCTTGACATGTTGATTCTTTTCACAGCATTTTCTGTTTTGTTTTGGATTTTCAGTATCTGCAGGTTATTTTACATTTTCATTTCCTGTATTCTTTGGCTGTCTCACCATTTGAATTGGATTGTTTTATGCTCACCCAATTATGGGTAGTTTATTGGAAATCAATGGATTTTCTAACACTAGCTACAAACAAGATAAATTTGCTTGGTTGTGGCAAAGAGTTTCTCCGAACCACTTCACTCTGGTGAAGCTCAGTGATGGAAAAGTGGAAAAAAATATTCATTTTGATTTCACATTATGATTATGATTTGGAACTGTGCCAATGGAACTGAACTCTAGCGACTGTCGGGGAAAGGCGGGGAGAATATTTTAAAAATAAAGAGAGTTAAAAGATGACATCAAAAATAAATTCAGAACAGAATGAAACAGCTACAGTATGAAACTGCATGCAAATATCTTTGTGTTTGTGTTTGTGTGGTCAAATGTTCATGTGACCAAGAAACTAAAAACATTTTAAATGCTGATTTTTAAAATTTCAAAATGTTGTGCAAGAAAACTGAATGTAGACACAGTACAGCACTGCAACATCACAACCGGGTGTAGCTGTGCATCTTCAGAGGTTGAAAACACTGCACGGATCATATTGCTTATTAGTTCTGAGGCGGCTCGGGAGAGTATTGAAATGTTGCCACAAAGCATATATCCCATCCAGTCCAAACTTCTGTATCTTATGCTATTACCACAAAGAAGATGGCAAGATTCCATTAAAACTCTTTGAGATAAAATCCGTCAGAGGTTGCCTTTAACAGTTTCATGATGTGTCACAGAAAAGGGAGCCTGCTCGCTTGTCAGGAAATGTTGGCAAGCAGACAGGGGGGGCGTGATTCACTGGATTAATAAGTGGAAAGAGGAGTGCCGGTCTGTACAGTGACATAGTGAGCCACAGTAGCTCAGACGGAGTTGTACTTCTAAACTCAGTGTTAGATATTGCAGAATTATCTAGGGCTTTTTACAGCTGTTAGGCACAAAACAAAAGCAAGCCGTGGTATATGAAAGGGCCTTTGTGTTTGGACAAGCTGTAAGCTTATTTACAATGTGGAAGGGAGAACCTAACACATTTTTCTGGCTGTGCAAGCATCATAAAACTGAGAGGAGCACGGGGTTCTCGATGACAAGTGCAAATATTTGCTGCAAGATTAATGTATCCTGTGAGAATAGTGGCAAGAATGGACTTCTGCGCAATAAAGCATGAGGCAGTGTTAACTTACCTGACCAGGAAAACCTTCTTAGAAACCTTTGCATTTGGAAATCTTTAAAGAATCATGATTTTGCCAGCCATGACTGGTACTTCAAATCTCAGTGAAATGTTCAACTGAAGCTTTTTCAACTGGTTCAAGCTTTTGGAATTTCTGAAGACAGCTTTATTTTTGTAGACCTCCTCCACTCCCTCCCCTTTTTACCAGCCTACTTGTCCACTGAAGGAGGCACATTCATGCATTGCTTCTCCCACTGCAAATCACTTTTCTAAGCTCAACAGAGCTCTGAATTCATCGTGTCATGCTGCATTCTTCAAGCTTGCTGCTCCGATGAGATCCTACAGTGTGTGGCTGATCGTTATGAGTGGGGAGTGCTGACCCTTAGCACAGACTTGTTCTTCTGAACACAGACAGTGTGGGCGGACCATACATCCTGAAGCAATGGGATAACAGTGATATACTGAGGAAGATGGTAAAGTTCTTTCAATTCCATTTTTGAAATAGCTGTAAGCTTAGCATTTAAAACTGCCTGAGCCTGCATAACAGTTCAAAAACTAAATGAAAATCTAATCAATATTGTAAGAAGTAATAACATTAAGAAATATTCTTTGATACAGTAGTATCTATGTTTTGTTGGTATTATGTGCGAAAGAAAAACTGTTTGATCAGCCCTGCATTAGTTCCAGTTGAATTATTATTGCTAGTCTTTTGGCAAAAATTTAAACATAACTAAAATGTGGCTGTTTCCAAGAGAATTTTATGTGAATGATGTTGGGAGATATTAAGTTTCAATATTACCAGAGAGTTTCTTTTCAGTACTTGGCTTATGTTTCTGTCAGAGAAAGAAACATAATTGGAATTGATCAATTTGCCTTGGGATGGATTGTTCATCTTGCTAATGAAGCAAAGAATAACAATGAATACTTGTTAAAGTTGTTTTCCAAGAGCTTGCACTAGTGTTTTATCACACGCCTTGATTTCAGTCCCACTAGTCACACCTGTTGTTGGATGCCCTGGAATCAACAGACTTTAAACTTAGACTCGGAGCTGTGCACCAGCAGAGTATGTGCAGTACAACATATCCATAATCACCTGCCCTCCTCACTTGTAAAACAACCCTCCCATGCCTACTGTGCTCCAGACAGGTCACTCGAACTCCCAGTCTGTGGTGGGTGCTTGTTATTTGGTGGGGGAGGTAGTCAGATAAAATCACGTTGATTACGCAGCACCTAAACACACTTAAATAGGCAAGGCAAAGAAGAAAAAGGATCTGTATATTCCCATGAATGGGATCTCCTCCAACTACATAGTCCCCATTCCCACCTAGCAGGAGATTCAGATTCCCTGATTTTCCTTTGCTGATGGCCTTGACCCCACTCCCATGCATCAGAATATATTTGTCCTTTCTGATCCCCCACAACTCCTGCAAATCCTATATTCCCTCAATCCCAGAGGCTCCAGACTTTCCTGATCTCCAATTACCACACCCCCATCCCTTTCATATCCATTGTGATTCATGCTCTCCCAACAACAATCTGATCACGAAAAATGTTCCCAATGTTGGGCGAGTCCAGAACCAGAGGCCACAGTCTTAGAATAGTGAGAAAAAACTTTTTCACCCAGAGATTTGTGAATTTGTGGAATTCCCTGCCACAGAGGGCTGTGGAGGCCAAATCACTGGATGGATTTAAGAGAGAGTTATATAGAGCTCTAGGGGGCTATTGGAATCAAGGGATATGGGGAGAAGGCAGGCAAGGGTTATTGATTGGGGACGATCATCCGTGAGCACAATGAATGGTGGTGCTGGCTCGAAGGACCGAATGGCCTCCTCCTGCACCTATTTCCTATGTTTCTATGACTCTGATGACTGTTTCTCCCCCAGCAATCTGCTGGTTCTAATGCCCCCCCCGCCCCCCTCACTCCGCCCCCTACAATCTGCTGCTTCAGAATATCCCCCTCAAGATCTGTTGGCTCTCATAATCCAATCGCCAACCCATTTGTTTTGATTGTTCCCGACCTCCCCAGAGATACTGCTGGTCCTCACCACGCTCAATACCAACTGCCCGCGTGAATGCTGGGCTCTGGTGATGAGGCCTCTGGCTGAAGATGTACTAAACCCAGTCTCAGTAAAAGTGGACCAGGTGGCCCTTCCAGTCTAACGTGCATCCTTAACTCTTTATGGACCAGAATCAGCAGGAAAGGTCCTCCCAAGGTATTCCAGCTTGATTAGGCATCTCAAGCCCTAGTCTTTTTTGAAAGGCTTGATGTTAGAAACGTTTTTCAAGATTTTCCGAGAATCGTGGAAAAAGGTTTTTCACAAATTACATTAACTACCCGTTGCTCCTGGATAATCATTGCAACTTCCTGTTTCTGTCAAACTGCATTTCTATATGAGATCCCATTAATTTAGAAACTGTTATGTATTTGCCTGGAAATGGACTTAAAATAAGACTCAGAACACGCAGGTACTTTACATGCTTCTTGCATTGAAATCGCCATCTTGAGTCTCCCTGCGCATGCGTACAATTGTGCAAGACCTTCAAATATGCTAATCATATTCTCATACACAACACTCCTCCCCCTTTAACTTGGAGGCAGGTAACACAATTTCACCTTTATGGTTTATGCTCTTTTACACAACATCCGGTCTCTCAGGAAACTCCCATGGATGGATTTGGGCTTCAACAGTACTATGTTGACTCTGTTGACAGCTTGGACAACTTCTCACTTGTTGTTCCAACTCTTTGTTGATTACTGGCCACCAGACGTATGATCTGGCCAATGCCTTCATTTTCACGAGTGGATAGAGTGGATGTGGAGAGGATGTTTCCACTAGTGGGAGAGTCTAGGACTAAAGGTCAGCCTCAGAATTAAAGGACGTTCCTTTCGGAAGGAGATTAGAAGGAATTTCTTTAGTCAGAGGGTGGTGAATCTGTGGAATTCGTTGCCACAGAAGGCATTGGAGGCCGTTAATGGATATTTTTAAAGCAGAAATAGATGGATTCTTGATTAATACGGGTTACGGGGAGAAGGCAGGAGAATGGGTAGGAGGTTGGGGTAGATCAGCCGTGATTGAATGGCGGAGTAGATGATGGGCTGAATGGCCTAATTCTGCTCCTATCACATGACCTTATGACTTTCTCATGCGATGGCAGGAAATGCAACAGTTGTCCTTTCAATTCCATCTTTTCCAGCAACCAGCTGAAGCAGTGACTCACTTACACAAGAACTCAAGAAAAGTGGAGTCAGCTACCAATCACCTCAAGCCTGCCACACCGGTCAATATGATCATGGCTGATTGGCTTCAGCTCCATTTCTGTGCTAGTTCCACGTAATCCTTGGCTCCTTGATGTTTCAAATATTTATCTATCTCCAACTAAATATATCTAGTTCTGGCCTCCACCCCCTCTCAGGGGCAGAGAATTCCAGAGGTTCACTCGGCTCTGAGGGAAGACTTTTTTGTGCCTCCGTTTTAAACGATGGGCCCTTTATTTTGCAATATGTCCCCTTGTTTGTGACCCCCAATTGTTCCCCTTGCATTTCCAATCTAGTGCTCTCAGAACACCCTTAACTTTAATAAATCCAGCAGTGTCAGCATTTGTATATCCTATATTTTTTCTCTCATCCATCTGCTTTATTCTTTGATCACTTGTATTTGTCAAAAAAGTAGATGGAAGGTCCAGGAACAACCACACAAGATTATGTTTGCTGATAATTTTGATTTGTATCTTCTGTTTATAAAAATAATTCAGGAGCTAAAAGTAAATGTATTCTACACACTAAACATCCCATATTCCAAACTTCATTGACTTGCAGCAAGAAAGTCTTTGCAAATGAATCACTTCCACAAAATAACTACTGTTTCGCTTATTGTGTGTCACATAATTTGGACTGATGTTTGCCTTCTGCTGTCAATAGATCCTAGTTTAAAACAGTGTGAACAATTGGAACCAGTATCTCACCAAAGACTACCACAGGCCAGCTTTTACAGACCATTGTCAGAACTGTTTGGGGAGAAGATCAGAATTCAATAGTTTAGGTCATGAGCCAAGAGTGTTGTATTGTCATATGTACTGGAATGGAACAATGAAATTCTTACTTGCAGCAGCTTGGGAACAGATTTGTAAACAGAACTCAATAGATAATCTAATGAGCAAGCAAAAAATCTTCAATAAATAAATAAACCCAATATAGGGCAAAAATAAAACAAAACCCAAAGCCCCTAGTGCAACCTCGGCAGTAGTTCGGAGTTTAATTGGAGTTCATAGTGTTCAATAGCCTGATGGTTGTTGGGAAGAAGCTTTTCACACTCGTATACCTTCTTCATGATGGCAGGAGTGAAATGAGTGTGTGGCTAGGGTGGTGTGGGTCCTTGATAATGCTCACAGCCTTTTTGAGACAGCGCTTCTTCTATATCCCTTCGATGGTGGGTAAGTCATTACATCAAATCACAACAAAACAACTCTATCCACACACAATAAATCCCATTGATTCTGCAGGAGGAGGCAGTGCTCTTTTCTTTGTGAGTTAGCTTAGAGATATAGCATGGAAACAGGTCCTTCGGCCCACTGGGTCCGTGCAGACCAACAATCGCCCTACACTAGTTGTATCCTACACAGAAGGGACAATTTACAGAAGCCAATTAACCTTCAAACCTGCACATCTTTCGAATGAGGAAAGAAACCAAGCACCCAGAGAAACACATGCAGAAAAGTTACAGGGAGAAAGTGCAAACTCCATACAGACAGCAATAGACATAGACAATAGGTGCAGGAGTAGGCCATTCGGCCCTTCGAGCCAGCACCGCCATTCAATGAGATCATGGCTGATCATCCCCAATCAGTACCCCGTTCCTACCTTCTCCCCATATCCTCTGACTCCGCTATCTTTAAGAGCCCTATCTAGCTCTCTCTTGAAAGTATCCAGAGAACCGGCCTTCACCCCCCGATGAGGCGGAGAATTCCCCAGACTCACGACTCTCTGTGAGAAAAAGTGTTTCCTCATCTCCGTTCTAAATGGCTTACCCCTTATTCTTAAACTGTGGCCCCTGGTTCTGGATTCCACCAACATCGGGAACATGTTTCCTGCCTTTAGCGTGTCCAAACCCTTAATAATCTTATATGTTTCAATAAGATATCCTCTCATCCTTCTAAACTCCAGAGTGTACAAGCACAGCCGCTCCATTCTCTCAGCATATCACAGTCCCGCCATCCCGGGAATTAACCTTGTAAACCTACGCTGCACTCCCTCAATAGCAAGAATGTCCTTCATCAAATTAGGGAACCAAAACTGCACACAATACTCCAGGTGTGGTCTCATTAGGCCCTATACAACTGCAGAAGGACCTCTTTGCTCCTATACTCAAATCCTCTTGTTATAAAGGCCAACATGCCATTCGCTTTCTTCACTGCCTGCTGTACCTGCATGCTTACTTTCATTGACTGCATCCATAGTCAGGATTGAACGTGGGTCTCAGGCATTGTAAGGCAGTGACTCTACCGCTGCGCCACTGTGCCACATTGTTGTCGTACATTGTGTCTTGCGCATTATGCTTTGGCAGCAGTTTGATTGGTTGAGTCCCAACATCATTCAATAACCTAAGACACTACGACAAGATCAAGAAAAATTACCCACACTGTTGTGACCAGAAGATATTTATGAACGTGCGTCATTGTAAAAGATTACAATGCAGCTCATTAGGGTAGCTGGAATCTGTTACCTCACAGGACAAGTGACTCAGGTTCAATCTTGACCTTAAGGTGCTATCTATGTGGAGTTGGTCTGTTCTCCCTTTAACCTCCAGGGTTTTCACCTGTGACTTAGGCTTTCTCAAGTATCCCAAAAATATGGGTTGTTGGGTTCACTGGCCACTGTAAGTTGCCCCTGCCTTGTAGATGGTTGGTAGAATTACTGTAGGGGGAGGGGGTAGAGGGTGTTTGATATCAATTTAGGGAGAATACACAATGGAACCAATGTTAGATTAGCCAAAATACCTGTTTCAGTGCTGCATCACTATGACTGTAAGACTACAATATTATTGCTGATTTTGTGTATGAGATCTAAGTCTGTGCTTACACTGTATTTAAAGCTTCCTTGTGTTCTCAAAGATCATGAAAGAAAACGCAATTTATGTGTTTTGCAATTTTTTGGCGAATATTTCAAAACTATTTTTGAATGGTGAGTTGTGATATTTCAATTTCCATCCCAATCATAGATGTATGTTACAATTGTTACCACTTTGTAGTGTTTGAAAGATTAATTAAATATTATCTTTCTTCCTTCCTGGCTTTCTCTTTGCAAGAATTCTTTCAGAAAGTTGGTTACTTTGCCAGTTGGGTGACGTCACACCATATACCTGCAACTGCGGAAGCGATTGCTAACCTTTAGCCAGATCTTTTTGAAGTCTGCATCAGGCTCTGTTGCTTTCCCTTTTTACCGTAAATTTCAGCCTTTCATGATTGGTACACATTGGGTTCACTATGTACACATACCAACCATACGTAGCAACCGTAGCAACTCAATTAGGTTATCAAAGTGGCCATAAAATAATATCTCTTCCAAATAGTTATTCATTGGCTAGTTAATGTTTATTTTCCTCCATCTCATCCCTGTGTTCCACCTGAATTTGCACAGATTTCTCCTTTCCCCCTCCCCAGGCTTTGCCCTGGCCCCTCATCTCTTCCAGCTTTCTCCCCACACCACAATCAGTCTACAGAAGGGTCCCAAACTAAAACATCACCTATCCATGTTCTCCAGAGATGCTGCATGACCCGCTGTTATTCCAGCATTTTGTGTCTTATTTGTTCCATGCTTATGCTCAGTTAATGAATAGACTGAACACCTCATGGTATTTAACAGCCACAAGGGTTGGCGCTGTATACTAAGCTTCAATAAGCTCTACAATTGTGATCCAAATGCTCCCAGCAACGATGTTTATGGAAATTTAAAATTGCATTTATTGAAAATCTGAAATTAAAAACAAAAATGCTGGAAACACTCGGCAGGTCATGCTGCAGCTGTAGAAAGAGAAGCAGGGTCAACGTTTCAGATTACTGTCTATTCATCATGTCATTCTTTTTTTCACTTTTGGTGTGTGTGTGCGTGATGTGTAATGAAAAGAAGCCCTCTGTGGTTACTGGCTCAATTCTCTATTTGGAAGCATTGCAAACAAGTTTTAGTATTAGGCAGTGTCGTACGTGCAAAATAAGGACACACTGCTGAGGCTTCTCTTGCATGGATCATTTGAACTTTGCTAGATTTTACCCCATCAACGTAACCTTACCTTCTTTCCTAGCTAATCAATTAGCGTCAACTGTGACAATGTTTGGTAGAAATCTAGACTAGTAATGGATCAGACCAAGAAATAATTTGAATTCAGTTAAGGTCTTAGATTTTGGAGATTTGATGATGACCTCTTTCTCTTTCATCTGTCGCAAACCATTCTTATCCACTCTTAAATCCAAATACTTAATTTCCTTTTGCACATTAGTGTTTTATTTTAAACTCAATGAATCCCTCGCAAAATCTTACCATTGTTGAACAACATCATGAAAATATTTTATCACAGACGTAATCAAGGCTACAACCAAGGCTGTATAAAATGGAGAAATAATTGAGGGACACTGAAGGAATTACACAGGAAGATTTTAGAAGAGTTCCATGCAGAACACTTGGCTACAGTACATATAAAGATAGTGCCTGGGGAAGCTACCAATGAACCTGATATGAACAAACTTAGAAATCTGGTAAATCAATGAAAATATGTTTATACTACAGATTACGCCATCCTGTACAGCTATTCCAACACGTCCATTTACGATTCAAACGGTGCAGAACTTCTTGGTATTACTTCAGAACTAGTTGAACTGCCAGTAGTAAATCTTTTTAAAATGTATCTCAGTTTGTAGAGCAATGGAATGAAACACAACTTTACTTCTCCTGCCAACCCTCTTCAAATGAGGAAGCAGAAAAGTAATTTTGCTTGGTAAAGAAGATTCAAAGAATCAGAGTATGGAAGGCTGACTGATCATCATCACAGTTTCCTCTTACTCCTTAAGAATAGGGCACTACACATTGCCTTTCTGTCCTAGATCTCCTCTATTGTCAGAGTGAGGCTAAAAGGAAATTGGAGGAACAGCATCTCATATTTTGCTTGGGCAGCTTACTGGCCAATGGTATGAATATTGATTTATCTCGCTTCAGGTAGCCCTGGCATTCCATCTCTTTCTATCCCTCCCTCACCCAAGTCGCAAGAGCTTCTCATTTTCACCCGACGAACAGCTATCGATGACTTGTTTCCTTTATCATCATTACTTTTTTGCATATCTTTCATTCATTGTTCTTTATCTCTACACATCTCCATCTATATCTCTCATTTCCCTTATCCCTAACCAGTCTGAAGAAGGGCCTCAAACCGAACGTCACCCATTCCTTCTCTCCAGAGATGCTGCTTGTCCTGCTGAGTTACTCCAGTTTTTTGTGTCTATCTTCAGTTTAAACCAGCATCTGCAGTTCCTTCTTACACAATACACATTGCACTGCAGGATTTCTTCCAGCTGAAATGTTAATGAGCAGAGACAGAACGTAGTTGAGACTTGTCCAATCGACTTTGGAAGAGAAAATGTGGGAGATCCAATTGAAGCAGGTAAATCATCATGGCACAAAGAGAAGTGTTCGACAGAGTCTGTGTACTAAGATAGGGAAGTGAGACATCAGGGAGATACTGGAATTATACATGTTGAGAATTACGTGTTCAAAACCAGAAATAAATTCTGTCAGATTAATGTTGACCTCGTAGATGGGACCTGGGTGAATAACGAATCCGCAAGGTGAAAATGTTTACAAACTATTTTGCAGAAATCTACATGGGCTATCTCTAATGCCAGTTAGGGTGAGATAACTGGCATCATCTGGTGAGAGTAGGCCAGTTAGGTCTAACATTAACTCCTACATTAACACCTACAACACCAGGCGAATTTGCACCTTCAACATCAGCATTACTGCGGCAATTATAGTGCGCAGAAATCAGTTCCTCAAACAAATTTGTAATGTATGTATAATTGCAAAGGGCATTGAGAGTTTAAGAACCCACTGAGCTCCATAGTTAGCTCCCACGTTGTTACCCCTGGACAAACTCCAAACTCTTTAAGTTCTTCCTGCCGCGCGTGTGTGGGTTTGCAATTGAGCTTTGAGAGTTTAAGAACCCACTGAGCTCCATACATTGCATCTCCCAATGTGCAGCTTTAACTCTCAGCCAACCACTTTGGCGTGATCTCACTTCCACACTTGGCGTGATCTCACTTACATTCAAAGCACCAACTTGCTGAAAAGATGATAAATGAGGAAACAAGAACAGCAGCAGGAAAAGCTTTCTGATTATCCAAAACCTAAACAGAAGGTAGATAACATTCGGGGAATGGTTGATAAGAATTGATAAGTCTGTTGACTGATTGATGCTGTAGCAACCAGATTATGGATATTTCTCATTGGATTCATATTCTATGCAAGTTTATGTACATTGCGTGGCTAGCCCTTTGAATAAGTGCTTATTGAAAGCATTACATCACAATTGCTGGCTTCTCTAACATTTTTTGTGTTCTGTGAGTCAAAATATTTTCTAAGACAATTATAGAAATAACAAGGTAGTAGGTTTGAATTAATATTCCTGCATAGTGGTTATTATTTGGAAAGTATCAGTTCCTGGAAAACCTAAATGATTACCAGGAAAATGTTTGTGCCACGACAAATTTTCCACATCAATGCAGCGCATGCTGTTAGCTCTGTGGCAGAGAAGGAGGAATTCAGTCTGTCAAGTCTATGCTAGCACACAGACTGATCCCATCCCTCCATTCATTTTTCTTGTAGCCTGTTCTTCTGACATTCATCTACCTACAGAAGAGTACAATTTACAGCAGCTAATTAACCAATGGACCACATGTCTATGGAATGTGGGAGGAAAACTGGTGGAAACCCATAGTGTATAGAGACAACATGCAAACGCCACACAGACAGAATTTCAAACATAAAGCAAGAATTTAATTGTCCTATCTGGGACACATGACAATAAACTCTCTTGAATCTTGAATCTTGAATTAAAGGCCTGGATGAAACCTGTTGCCGGAGTTGTGTGGTAGCGGTTCTACTTGATGTTCCTAAGTTCATATGTTCTAGGAGTAGAATTAGGCGATTAGGCCCATCAAGTCGACTCTGCCATTCAATTATGGCTGATCTATCTTTCCCTCTTAATCCCATTCTCCTGCCTTCTCCCCGTAATCCCTGACACCTGATGTCCCAATGTGCCACTTCCTGATCATTGCATCTATTGTGGAGTAACTCTATAGTTTTAAATTGTATCTTTTTAAATAAATATATTTTTGCATGATGTGCTACAATGGCCTGAGTCCAAATCTGAGATGTAAATATTAAAGATCAATAAAGCAAATAGATCAGAAACTTGAACTTTGTAGGACCCATTGTCTTGATGCTAAAGGTGGCTTTGTAACAGCCTGGTCTCCATCTGTTCATTCCTCTGGTGCTGTACCTTTCTTGAATACTTCTCTGCTCCACATGGTTTCAGGGACATCTACCAGCACTTAGTACAATACACACAAGATGCATGGTATGGTTTTAAATGGCCAATTAGTTTTAGGTAGCTCTGACTGGCACTAGCCAGCCACAAAATCAGGCCTCCTGCTGAGGTAATGAATGTATTTTAAATGCATTTCAGAAAAAGATACAATGCACTGATGGCCTTCAATATGTTTAACACCAACAACTGGTAATGCATTTCTAGGTATTTTCTTCACAATACAATGTCTTAGCACTGGGTTTGTATTGCTTGATGCTTACAAGAAAAGAGCAGTCTCTCAGTATTGTGCAAGCTGGGCTTTGTTTAGAAGTGCTCAACATATTAAATTCCCAATCTCAATGTAATTGTATTTTCCTTGTATGTAGGTCTACGCTATTGTAACATGATTCCAATCTCGCCATCTAATCTGATCCTTCCATGAAGTTTATACATTAAAAGCCTTGGTTCAGGAGACGGCGAGTGTACTTCCTGCATTTGCAGATAATATTAACAAGTAGACGGCAAAGAATGCTTCCACAATCTAATTATGTTGGCACAACGTTTATTTACTTTAAAGAGATGAGTAAATTCAAGTAAAATAGTTTAGTTTTGTTTAGTTTGGAGACACAACGTGGAAACAGGTATTTCAGCCCACCGAGTCCGCACCGACTAGCGATCCCCACACACTAACTCTAACCTACACATTAAAGCTGATTTACAATGATACCAAGACAATTAGCCTACAAACCTGTACGTCTTTGGAAATACATCAAGTTTTCAGTGCTTTCAGCTGATCAAAACATACAGCACACAGCGTGGCACAGTCACGCAGCGGTAGAGTTGCTGCCAGGGACCCAGGTTCGATCCTGACTGCCGGTGCTGTCTGTATGTTCATCCTGGGACTGTGTGGGTTTTTTCTGTGTGCTTCGGATTCCTCCCACACTCCAAAGATGTACAGGTTTATAGGTTAATAGTTTTATAGGTTAATTGGCTTTGGTAAAATTGTAAATTTTTCCTAGTGTGTAGGATAGTGTCAGTGTACTGGGTGATCGTTGCTCCACGCAAACTCGGTAGGGTGAAGGGCCTGTTTCCACACAGTATCTCTGAAGTCTAAAGTCTAGGTCTACTTCAAATGAAATCACTGGTGTGTCAAGAGTGAAACATCAGTTGCTACCTGTGTCTGAAAACGCCCAGCATTAACTAATTTCCTGTATTAAATATATTTTGCATGTATGTATTTGCCTCACAAACATCTACCAATCTTTCATAATCAAGTGAGTAATGCATGTACAATAATCAAAAACCACACACATTCTGATTTTCACCTCACAATCTCAACAACAATCACTAAAACAATTAATTTATGTTTGTGCATGGCATGGACTCTTTATATCATGTCCAAAGAACATGACACAAGAAACAGCAGATGCTGGAATCTTGAGCAAAAAACAACTCAAAGGAGAAACTCAACAGATCAAGCAGCATCTATGGAGGGAATTGACAGATGACATTGGGACTCTTCTTCAGACTGTTGGAGTAGGGGGGAAGAAAGCTTGAAAATAGAAGTGAGGGTGGGGCAAGTGATAGGATGATACAGGTGAGTGGGGGGTGGGGGTGATTGAAAGATGGGTGGAGTAAATGATAAAGGTTACCGGTGAAAAGGAGACAAGAAGGTGGCATCGGGTGGTGCCGGCAATGGCTGCTTTGCCAACGGTCTGTCTGTCCTTTCTTCGGTTTTGTTATTTTAAGTACTGTTAAAGAGTATGTTTTAGTGTTCTTTGGTTTGTTTTTTTTGTGGGGGTCAGGGGAATCTTTTTTTCAATCTCTTACCTTGTTTGGTCTTGCTGATGTAAAAGAATGTGCCTGTTTCACCATTTTTATTCATTCATCAGGACTGGATATGATATGTTTAGTTTGGTTCAGTTTATTGTCACGTGTTCTGAGGTACAATGAAAAGCTTTTTGGTGCGTGCTATCCAGTCAGCGGAAAAATATATACATGATTACAATCAAGCTGTCGGAGTGTACAGACACAGGATAAAGGGAATAATATTTAGTGCAAGATAAGGTCCAGTAAAGTCCGATTAAAGATAGTCCGAGGTTTTCCAATGAGGTAGCTGGTAGGCCTGGACCACTCTCTAGTTGGTGATAGGATGGTTCAGTTGCCTGATAACAGCTGGGAAGAAACTGTCACTCAATCTGGAGGTGTGTGTTTTCACACTTCTGCATCTCATGCATGATGGAAGAGGAGAGAAGAGGGAGTATCTGGCGAGACTCGTCCTTGATTATGCTGGTGGCCTTGCAGAGGCAGCTTGAAATGTAGATGGAATCAATGGAAGGGAGGTTTGTTTGCGTGATCGTCTGGGCTGCATCCACAATTCTTTGCAATTTCTTGCGATCTTGGATGGAGCGGAAATGGAAATTGTGCAGGCAATCAGATACCATAGAGATAGCATGTTGATGGGTGATGACTCGATCAGTGTTGACTCGATGGGCCAAAGGGCCTGTTTCCATGCTGAAACTACAGGAAAACAGTGACATAATATAAAATCAAATTAATCCCTTAACACACAAGGCCATAAAAGAATGAACCAGTTCAATGACAGAAGACATGACACCATTACTGGCTGTAAAACTAGCCAAGTAAACTTTTGCTCAACGCTTATTCTTTGTAAATTCAGTATCAATTGCCGAATGCAACTTTGTTAAAAAAAAATGTCAACTAGATTTTGTCCGTCAAAATGTGGATTAGCCAGTTTTACATCAGCGACCTTGTCCCTCAAAATGAGAATTGTTCATTAATTGAGGTGAAGCAATCACAATTTTAAGATTGTAATTACCCAACACATCCGAAGGAAAAGGCACCTCATGTTTAAATTGCGAAAGCAATTGGAGCAAGAGCTGGCAAGTGATAGGTGGATCGAGGGTAGAAGGGATGGATTGACAGGTGAGTCAAGTGGGGGGTCGAAGGGGTGAGATGGTAACCAAGGCTGGAGGTGAGAAGTGAAGAAGACAAAAGGGTATAAATGGTGGAATCTGATGAGAAAGGAAGAACGGGAGTGAAATATAGAACCAGTGAGAGGGATGATGGGTAGAAGAGAACAGAGGAAGGGAAGATAAATGGGGCACCCAGAGTAGGGAGGTTTGGGTGATGAGGAGATGTAGGAGGGGGAAGGAACTGGATGACAGGGCCGGGGAGTAGAAAGTAAGGTGTGCGTGAAAGGAGGTGGGGGGGGGGGGGGGGGGGCATGTCGGCAGAGGACCTTTGCTCGAACTTTTGGCCTCTTGCAGTGAGATCTGTGAACTGATCATGTGTTAAAACCTAGATATATTGTTTATTTGAAAACAACTAATAATGACTAACAGTTTTTCATCTTGTAATTAATTGCAGTTGACTATTTTCATTGTTGGGCTCATAAAAACTTAGGCATTCAGTCATAAAGTGCCTTTTTCTTTTGGTGTTGTGAGTCCCAATTTATTAGCAATTACGATCAAAAATAGCGTTTGCTTTATTATGGAACCCAAAACATAGAGGAGTGCAGCACAGAAACATGCCCTTCAGCCTGCAATGTTTGTTCTGAACTTGATCCCAAGATTAGTTTATCTCATCTGCTTGCACATGATCCATATCCCTCCATTCCCTGCATATCCATGTTTCTATCTAAAAACTTATTAACCACCACTGTCATATCTGCCTCCACCGTACCACCCTTGACAATGCATCCCAGGCACCCACACCCCTCAGTATAAAAAAAACTTGTCCCATATATCTTCTTTAATGAAGGTCAAAGAAGTAGGACATGCAGTTGTTTCAGAGTTTAGCAATGGAGAAGGGAAGGACACTAGCAGTGACAGGGCTGAGGGATCTTTTAAGGGAATGAATACTGAGCTATTAAACCATGAATTTGATTTCATAAGAGGAGAGCAAGTCAGCTCATTCTCTGTTAATTAACAGCAAAACGGACTGCAGCTAAGGCCTGCTTTGGTATGAGTGAGTTATAGAATTTGTACGCTCCATATGCACAACTGCTGTTGCCAAATTATGTGTTGCACACAACTTGACATCAGTGCACGTGGCTGGCAGTGTTTCCGCTGACCTCAGCTGAATCCGTCGAAGAGCAGACAAAGGAGATTAAACTCATTTGCATGGCACATAAAAAATGTGGCACTGTCTGTAGGAATTTATTGTCCCCTCTTTTTGAATGTACTTTGGAACAACAACCTCCCATTCGTATATCAAAAGAAGTTTGTGTCATTTCACATGGTTGACTAGTAAAACATAATTGTTACTGAGCCACGAATGGATAGGTGATGAAAAACTTAATCAATGAGTTAAGTTTTGAGGAACATTTTAAAGCAGCAAACCTAGTAGAAAGAGAGGGAATTCCAAACCTTACAGCAAAGCAATAAGAGGGCAGTAGCCATTATTATATAGTCACAGAGCTGTACAGCATAGAAACAGGACCTTCGTCCCACCTGGTCCATGCCGACCAACTGGGCATTTTGCACTGGTCCCACTTGCCGGCATTTGGCCCATAACCCTCTAAATCCTTCCTATCCATATATCTGTCCGAAGGTCTCTATTTCTATAGCTACCTCTGGCATCTCATTCCAGGTCCCAACTACCCTCTGAGTGAAATAATTGTATCTGAGGTCCATCTTAAATTTCTACCCTCTCAACTTGTTATGGGGCAAAGGAACTGTGACTTAAAACCAAGGGTGATAATTTGAATAGTGACATATTGTCACACCAGGAGACATTATGAGTAAACAGGACTGGTGTAAATTAAGTTACTAGAAGATTACAAGTTGAAGACAAAAAAGTGGAGTTGCCAGAGCACAATTTTGTTAATTAACTCTCCAGACAGTCACCTACATTTGCATTAATTGTGTATCTCCACAATAATGTTAAAGTTAGGTTCCCAGTTACAACCTGATTTGGTTCTTTTGAGAAATGGAAATGTTTGCTAACAATAAATTATTTTGTCATCTTCTGGTTTTCTTCATCATTCGTGATGAGAGCAGGTTATGCGGCAACGTCCAGTAAACCAAGGAAGTGGGGAAGAAACTTATGGCAGCCCTGAATCGAACATTTTTAAAACAAAGCTGTCAGTGTTCGTACCACCAGCAAAATTCATAGCATGAAAAGCGTAACAGTTTCCACAATTCTGTGAGGAGAATTTTCTATGTACTTGGTATATTGTTGCCCCTTGAGATCTGTAGCTTGGTTCTCGGCAGTGCCATTAATTAAAAAAATAGACCTTTTCCAGTGCATTCATAGACTTTAAACAAGGCCTTTCGATTTGTTTCTTCATACTGAATGAATGTATTCACATAGAAACTCAGCCTCACCAGGTTAATTCAAACGGGCTCTTTAATTTCGTTTATTTCCTGTTTACACTGCAGGCTCAATTTCAGAGGGGAGTCGCCTAAATGCAATTACAGAGCTTTAAGGCTATGGTTATTCTACTCTTAACAACATACTGGGATTTACTATGACATTTGGGGGTTTTTTTGCTGGGGAGGAGTAAAGATGAAATGAGATTTCCTTCTCCTTGACAGGCCAACATTTTGTCACTGATGTTGTGGAGTATCTTTTGACACCAATCAGAAGAGTCATACAACATGCAAACAGGCTCTTCAGGCCACAAAAGTCTATTGTGGCCCATCAAGCACCCGTTTGCATTATTCCACTCTATACTCTCCAGATTCCCATCAACTATCTCCAGATTCTACCTCTCATTTAGGGGCAATTTACCGTGACCAGTTAACCCACCTTAGTGTGTCTTTGGGATGTGAAAGGAAAATGCAGTACTGAAGGCAGGATCGAACCTGGGTTGATGGAGCTGTGAGGCAGTAGCTAGGCTTTTAAAAAATTCATTCAAGAAATGTGGGCTTTGCGGTGTGAGCCACTATTTAATTGCCCACCTTTATTGCCCTTGAGAAGGTGGTTATGAACTGCCTTCTTGAACACCTGCAGTCCTTATGGAGTGGATATACCAATAATGCTGCTATGGAGAGAGGTATAGTATTTTAATGCAGTGACAATTAAGAAACGGCAATATATTTCCAATTCTAGTTTGGATCACAATTTGCCGATGGGGGTGTTCTCCTACTACTGTACCACTGTACTGATCTTATTGCGTTGGCCAATTATTTTTAGTGTGCCGGACAATGAATTGCAGGCAAATTAGATTTACAACATGTTTCCCAGCAAAGGGAAATTTCTGATGAACCCCATTTGGTGATGTTGATGCAACTTTGTGCCATTTGGGAATGTTATGCAAAGGGCTCAAACTTCCATTGCACTGTTGACAGAGCAACACTGTAAGGTTCCTCTGCATAACGGCATTGGTAAAACATCACCTGTGCAGTTCCTGATAACAGCTCCCAAACAAATTGTTGCCAATAGTTGCCTCGTGTTTGCCTTCGCCTTCGAATGAACATGTACCATGCCAACCAGGCCAAAGCATCATAAAAGGCTACCATAGAGACAGGGGAAAATGTGGGAAGAGAGTCTAGCCAGGCAATCATCTTACTGGAGTGGCCCCAAACATTTACAATTTATGGTTCACAAAAGGTGGTGAACTCTACCCAGTCAATCACGGATGCTGACCTCCCCACCATCAAAGGAATCTATGGGAGGCGTGCCTCACAAAGGCAGCCAGCATCATCAACAACCCATACCACCCTGGCCAAACTCTAATTTCACTCCTGCCACCAAGAAGGTATGAAAAGCCGGAAAACTGTAAATGTCCTGGTTCAGGAACAGATTCTTCCCAACAACCATCATTCTATTGAACACTAAGAACTCCAAAGGACGTAGGTTAACTTAGGTTGTCGTAGGTTGTCGCCTGTGTGGTCGTAGGTTGTCGTAGGTGTGGTTGTAGGTGAACGTCCTAAGTCGCGACAATTGGGTCGCTGGTTGTCGGTGGCTTGCCGTAGCTTAATGTCGACTAGGTGGTAGGTTGTTGTAGACATTGACATAGGGGGGTCCAGTCGTCGCTTTTTCAGCGACTGTGACAGTCTCTGGCAGTCGCCGAAAATATCGCAAAAGTGGGACAGGCCCTTTAACCTCTGAAGAAGAGTCTCGACCCGAAACGTCACCTATTCCTTTTCTCCAGAGGTGCTGCCAGAGTTACTCCAGCTTTTTGTGTCTATCTTTAGTTCACCAGACAGTTATCTGCAGTCTTGACAGCAAATTCCCAGCTTGGATTTGTGATAAATGAAAATGATTAACTCTCTCTCTGCCATTGCATCATCTCAGTCGGTGAATGAACTATTAAAACTTCACAACCTGTCAGGAACAATTGTGCACCCAGTGGTGTGTTAGATAAGATCCGATTGAGGTAGTAGTTGCGGACAGTTTGATTTACCAGAAATAACAGATCAATTCCCCATGCTGCTTACTTTTAACAGTCCTTCAATGTGCAAGACAGGGAAATGCAGAGTGAAGTTCAGAGGTAACATGTTGGTACATCAGTGAAGTCGAGATGGGCTGTGCTATAATCAAGCTAGAAGTTCCTGTCATATACAAATACAAATCTTAATTTTCATTTTTGTGTTCAGGTAATGCTATCTTTAACTTTAATCAACACCTTTAATCTCAAGCCTTAGTCTCAGTAAAGCTACTGTACTTCTGTGAGCTGTGGGGAGGAACCACATGTTGGAATAGCTCGGTTTATCTTAATGAATTTTGAACTTTGGAAAAGCATAGAAGGTGCCCAACCTCAAATTGATTTCTGCCATTCAAACATGCAGATATAGCCCTGACATGTTGATGGCTCAGGATAAAAGGGCAGCCATGGTATGAGTTGATTATTAAAAGTATGTTTGAAAAATAGGCGAAGAGTGTGCGATGTTTGCACAATTGGCTGGATTTATTATGCTAAAATATAATGAAGTAACATCATTTTATATTCATTTTACAGAATATTGCTGTGGTATAATCTTTAATTGTGATTTTTTTTCAAATATTTAATGGCAATTGATTGCAAAATTGAAAGAAAGATCAACAGAGGAGAACAATTTTTCACTATGTGTAAATACATTGATGAATGCGTGTGCTGGTTGGTTGCTAGCATAACCATTAATGATTCGTTTTAACTACATTATTTTCAAGATTCTTGGTAGTCATAAACAACATTTGTTACAAATTTATCTTTATATATTTACGAATGTTTTGTACGTTGGATGGATAATAACTATTATGCTAATATAATTGGAACATCTACACTCAGTTTAAGTTTGTTTTTAAACTCATAACAAATCTTAACGGCAAAATGAAAGTTTTGATCGCAAGCCAAAAAAATAAATGTAATAAACATTTTGTTTCTGTCACAAAAATCTAAAAGGGGAGCTGGTCAATTTTTATCATGTTTTTATGCAGTTAATATTTGATTTATTGGCTGGAATTAGCACAATGTTATACGTGTTCATGGCCGTCCTATTGTCTTTAATGACCCATGATAGTGATAGAGCTGCTGCCAACCTAACAGTGAATTATCAACATACATATCTATGCTTTTGGAAGGTCATATTTAGCATACCACAGCAAATTCACTTCAGGTCTATTCATAGCATGTGGTAACCAGTGTTTGACATCAACAGTTGGCTTCCCAAGTTTTTGCTGCAAATTATTTGCAAATCCCATGGAATTAACCTTTTTAAATGTTGAACATCAAAATGAATAAATTGAATATTTTTTGGGTTACCTTCCCTTCCACCTGTGAGGACGTATCTGATACACAATGATGTTATTTGTTAAGAAATTGGGCATTAATGATGCCCAATTGGTACAAGTATGTACTTTCCTTGTCCTCCCAAACGTACCACTGAGACACAGTTACCAAGTTGCCACTTATCATGTATCCACAACCAAAGGAAATTGAAGATAGAATTAGATCAAAAGAACCTGAATTTTCTATGTTTCTATGTTTCTATCTAAAATACATAGATACATAGACAATAGGTGCTGGAGTAGGCCATTTGGCCCTTCGAGCCAGCACCGCCAGTCAATGTGATCATGGCTGATCATCCGCAATCAGTACCCAGTTCCTGCCTTCTCCCCATACTCCTTGGTTCTGCTAGCCCTGAGAGCTCTATCTTACTCTCTTTTGAATGCATCCAGTGAATCGACCTCCACTGCCTTCTGAGGCAGAGAATTCCACAAATTCACAACTCTTTGTGTGAAAAAGTTTTTCTTCATCTCAGTTGCAAATGGCCTACCCCTTATTCTTAAACTGTGGCCCCTGGTTCTGGACTCCCCCAATATCGGAAACAGTTTCCTGCATCTAGCATGTCCAATCCCTTAATAATTTTGTATGTTTCCATAAGATTCCCTCTCATCCTTCTAAATTCCAGTGAAATAATGACAGAAGCAGCTGTAAACAGAGTAGGTCATAGGAGACATAGGGAATGTTTCAGGTCAAAGACCCTCAATCAGAAATTGATCTGAGGAACAGTGTTCAGACTGTAGCAGGTCTGTTTCTCTTCTCAGATGCTGCATGTATTGCTGTGTTTACAACATGATATTAGACAAATCTAATAGAGCATTTGCAAATAAAGCCTGCAGAGTAGATAAGAGGAAAGTCAAAAGATGTAATAACTCTGGACTTTCTAAAGGTATTACATTGCATTAAATCAGGGTTCGAGGGGTATGGGTGAAAATTTGGTTTTCAGCAGAGCAGAAAAGCATGACTAATTCAGGTCAATAGGCTGGGATCACTCATTGGCCCTCTGCTGTTTACAATTTATATGAATTAGTTACATATTCCATTTGTTTATGATACATAGCTAGGTGTGATAATGAACTGGCAAAGTAGGTGAAAAGAATTTACAAACCGATTGGAAACAGAAGAAGATATACAGTGGCCCATAATGTGGGAAACATGCAATAGGAATAAAATAGTGTTTTTTGCACAACGAGTACCTTTCAATCTGCAAAAGAGGGTCCAATTTAAAGGGCACAGAAAACCCCCCACCAATTCTGCAAGCAGCGACAATAGTAAATAGTACATTGATTGGTCTCTATTGATCGGTGTTTCAATCAGGAAGACCTGATATTGTCTAGGATTTAGCTGAGGAATCTAGGAAAAGGGGATATAAAGGTTATGTAATAATCTTAAAGCAAATATAGTATAGATAGGCTTGAAAGTTATCTTTTCCAAGCTAAACATACAATTTGTATTTGAACGTGGTTGGACAATTTCTATAAGTGCTGTGTGAAAAATATACATCTTCTAGATGCTCTGGGACGCATCCTCAGTGATGTGACCTGGGGTCATCGGATGTTTCGGGTCTCACAACATCAGACACCCTCGCCCAGGTGACCCAGCCGGGGTGGATCAGGCCCCGACTTGCGTCCCAGCAGCATCCGCCCACGGATCAGCCCTCTTAATAACTACTCTGCAGGGGTTGGGAGACTCTAGTGTGTGGAGGGACTGGGCTCTGTGGGGTGAGTCCTGGCCGGGCTCCTCCTGCGTCTCACCAGGTTCAAGGCCTGTGCGCTGCACCTCTTTCTCCTTCTCCGAGCATTCTTCTCGCCTGATGGATTTTTAGGCCACGGTGATTCATAAGACCTTTCTGTAGCTTTATTGGGTGTCTTTCTCACGAAAGGCACAGACTGGGGTTGCTAACCCAGCCTGTCCCGGGTGCCATCTTTCCGTGCCGTCAACTGTCTCTCCAGTAGTCACCAAACTATTCTTGGTTGTCACCCAGTCTATTCCTATATGCCGCTGGCTGAGCCCGACTTCAGTGTGAAATATATACATCTTCTAGACGCGCTGGGACGCATCCTCAGTGATGTGACCTGATGTCATCGGGTGTTTCGGGTCTCACAATATCAGACACCCTCGCCCAGGCGACCCAGCCGGGGTTGATCAGGCCCCGACTTATAATTTCCATAATACCCTTACCCCTGCCTCTCCTTCTATGTGCAGCATTTTTACAAAAATATACCCCAAGATGCCTCGTTCACTCAGGAGATAAATAGGCATGAATGCTGCTTATTTTATTAATCAATGTGCAATACACTACAAAACCAAATTATGGTGCAGAATTGAGGCAGAGTGACACAGTGGCACAGCTGGTAGAACTGCTGCCTCACAACACCAGAGACCTGGGTTCGATCCTGGCGCAGGGTGCTGTGTGTGTGGAGTTTACATATTCTCTCTATGACTATGTGTGTGACGTACGGCGTCGAGACGTGCGTACGGCGTCGAGATGCTGCGCACACCCATCGAGGCGGTGCATACGGCGTCGAGGCGGCTGTGGGCCGGCAGGCCGTTGCCGTGCAGAATTTTTGAACACGGTCAATTTTTCGGAGCCCCGCGCGATGTCGGGACCAGCTCCGCACAACTCCATACGGCTCCGGCGATCAAAGAGGGACCGGCCCCGCGAGGCCGTACGGCTCAAGCGACCACGTTAGGTTGCGCTTGCCGCATGGAGTCGCATGCTCGACCGAAACATCACCCATTCCTTCCCTCCAGAGATGCTGCCTGTTCCACTGAGTTACTCCAGCTTTTTGTGTCTATCTTCAGTTTAAACCAGCATCTGCAGTTCCTTCTTACATATTAAAAATTATGCTGTTCCTTTATGATGTCATGTCTGTGAGGATTCATGTGATCAGTTGTTCAGTCAGTTTAGTGGCAGCACAACTGCTAGACGCCATGAATTCTTCTGAATTTAAGTGATATCACATCTTTGTTCCAGCTGTCACTGGAACTTGGTGAGCAGTTTGCTTTGCGTGTGCCATACTGCAAAGTCTAGGCCTTTGACGAGAAACAAAATGTTTGATTTAAATGGTAGATTTTATGAGTGAAGAGGGCATCACAATTTAAAAAAGAAATCAAAATACTGCAAAGAGGGGGAGGTGCTCAGGTTAGCAAGATTCTCATAGGTCTTCCCTGCACTCTTTCCAAATAAATGACAACTTTTCTATAGCAGAGTGACCATAACTAAACGCAATACTTCAGATGTGGCCTCACCAATGTGTTGTGCAAATGTAATGTAATGTTCCCCATTCTTACTCAATTTCCTGACTGATGAAGTCCAGTGCCGAAAGCCTTCTTCACCAATTTATCTGTCTACAAGGCCACTTTCAGGGAACTATGTACTTGCATTCTTCGATACCTTTGCTCGACAACACACCTCAGGGTCCCACCACTCAGTCCTACCATCCTGGTTCCACTTCCCAAAATGCAACACCTCACACGTATTTGACTTAAACTCCAGTAGCCATTCCTCAGCTCACTTGCCCAGCTGATCAAAATCCCGCTGTGATTCTTGATAACCATCTTTACATGTGCAATACCACCTATTTTAGTGTCATCTTCAAACTTTCTAATCATGCCTTGTACATTCTCATCCCAATTGTTGATATAGATGACATACACAAATGGGCTGAGCTTTCCAGATGTGACACCACTAGTCACGGGCCTCCAGTCGCATCAACAATCTTCCACCAGCACCTTCTGCTTCCTGCCATGAAGCCAATTCTGTCTCCAGTTAGCTTGCTCACCTGGATCCCATGTGGTCTAGCCTCACCACAATCGAAGGTAGACACAAAGTGGTGGAGTAACACAGTGGGACAGGCAACATCTCTGGAGATAAGGAATGGGTGACGTTTCGGGTCGAGACCCTTCTTCAGACTGATAATATTTATTATTAATATTTATTTATTTATATTCTCCTCTCTTCTTTTCAACTTAAATCTTGTCTTGAACATTACCAGTTCTTGATATATTTGTTCATTTCTCTATGGGTTCTGCCTGACCCATGGAGTATTTGTGTACTTGTTTTTAGTTAATGAACTCAGATACCAAGGTCTTAAATTCTGGATTTCCCTTTTTCAAACTCCCCACCTCTGTATCTCTCCCCAATTTAAATCTCCTGTGACAAGTTCCTCAGTTATTATGTCTTTATGTGGCTTCATGTTTTGTTGTTTAGGGAAAAATGGCTGGATTATTTTTATTGAGTGAACATTGGTCAATGCTCCTCTCAGACTTTCAGCAGAAGTAGAAAATGGCACAAAATCAGAGGAAGTTCCTATGCTGCAAATCTAGGAATTATACAACTAGTGATGGATGTGGTGTACATTTCACAATATTTCTGTTGATTGTCACAATTTGAGAAGTCAATCATATTTTGGATTGACCCAATAAGGCAAAGTGATTGCAAGCAGATCGAGGCAGTACTACTTTGCAGGGTGTCATTGCGTTTAACATGGCTAGCCAATGTACATTTGCTATATTACCAGGTGTGTTTACTAATCTGAATCAGGACTGTGTGGGTGTGGGGTGTGGCCATTCTTTTATGATTCAAAAGACATGTATCAGCTAATGCCCTAAAGTATAGACACTACAGCCAAACGCACAATTACATCGCTAGAGGAAAGATATTCATGTAAGTATAGTATTTCCTTTTCTTATTATGCCATTTTTAGAGAGTTAGAAGATTATTTTATGATATAATTGTTTTCATTTAGTCGTATTTTGCAAGTTATTTTCAAATGAGGTAAAGCTTGCCAGAAACATTGCTTCAAACATTCATATTTCTGCCTGTATTTATTGTGTCTACAAGATGATATTTTGCTTCATATTAAAAGTTTAAACTCTTGTTAAAGGTAAACACATAACCTGTTCCTGGTGTATCCTTGAGCCTTCTTTATCACAGTCTTAAGAGTACATTAAGAATTTGGTTTGTTCAAATGGAATTGTTGTGGAATACTTGTACATTGTAACAATGAATGCAATTCCTCAAGCTAGCAGATCAAGTACATATTATTTCAGTTTCATTTGTTAAATGAAATGTGAGGAATATAAATGTATACACTGGAATTGAAGGTTTGATCTGGCTGGCCAGTTTCATATTTTCTTCAAGGGAATTATAATGTTATCAATGTACCTGAATAAAAATAATACCAAAAATCCTGTGCAAACCTGCACATATCCTGGAATCTAAAGCACGATTTTTTTTTTGACTTTCATTTGTAAGTGCTATTTTACTTGCTGGAGGCAAACTAGAACTCCACAGTATAGAACACAAAGGTTACATTTCAATTTATGTCGCTGCAAGTCCATATATTATCTGTTTGATAATCTTCTAAATATTCATGCAGATCAAGGGTGGAATTTATAAATGATGCACAGCTGGCATTAGATTCACTGACATGATTATTGTTAAACTCTATTATTTAATCAGTGCGAAAAATTTTCCAGATTGGCATAATTTCTCTTTAATTTTATTTGCATGACAATCACAGAAATCATAGCGATAAAGCAGGTCAGTAGTTCTGTATGTTGGCATCTGTAAAAAAGCATTGATGCAATTGGTTTCATACCAAAATACTGAAACATAAACATCTGAGGGGAAATTATGCATAAATGGAAGTCAAATCTCTATTTCTGATCTTTATAACCCCTGAAACATTAAAATACTCCCATATCATGGCATTCCTCCAATTTTGGCTGGATGTACAATATCTTCACCTTTCTTCACCCCTTCTTTAGTGGCTGTTACAGACCCTTAGCTCTGCAATTCTTTTATATTAAACTCTCCACTTTAATCTTACCTTTGAACATTTCTCTTGAAAACATTATTATTACTACTGTGAGAAATACTTAGCTCCATTTTGTCCGTCAGTTATCTTCAAGGTTTGTGATGCGTGCCTAACTTTGCGTCAGTGTTAAAGTGTTAAAGTCTTAATTCTCCTCTCTGTAAACTCAAATGAGCCCCTGGTGTTGAAGATGGTGCTGAGTTTGGAATTTGGTAGTGGATTTTAAGATATTAAGGTGAATTAAAAAAGCTAGTTGCGACTTGTGTGAACAAATGTTCTGGCCTCAAGTACATTTCTCGTGTCAATGCTGTTCACTGGCAGAATTGATGTTGATATATGAGAATACAATTGCAAAGAAGAAATGACATAGAATTACACCAAATTTGAGTGACGGTTCAGAAAAAATACAGCATATATATTTCAAACAATTTTTATTTATTTAGGGAATTTGTAGATTGAGACAACACTTAATTGTCTATCTTTAATCACCCTTAAGAAGGTGGTGTTGAGCTGTCTTCTGAACTACTGCAATCCTTGAGGTGTGAGTACACCACAGTGCTATTAGGGAGGGTGTTCCATGATTTTGACTATGCTATGGTGAAGGAAGGGTCATACATTTTCAACACCAGATGGTGCGTGGCTTCAAGGCAACTTCCAGGAGGTAATGTTCCCTTGTGTTTATTAGCTTTGTCCTTGGTACGTTTGGAGGGTGCTATCTGAGGAGTGTTGGTGAGTTGGTACACACTGCTATTTCTGTGCATTGGTGAGTGAATGGTTGTAGATGGGGTGGCAATGAAGCGGGCTATCAGGCACGAACATTGTGAACTTAGTGTGGTCAATGAATAAATAAATAAATTCCAGAATATTGTATTCATTGGAGTTTGCAGATGTATCTCATTTGACCACAGCTGAGTGTGATATTTTGTTTGTTCGACTACACCCAATTAGAACATGAGCATCAGATATACTTCACTCATAAGATAGTTCGGGTTTGGATTCAGATGTTGTTAGTTTCATGTGTACCACTCCCTGCATTATAAAGGCTCTAGTGTTGCTGAAGGAGTTTAGTTTGGTTTAGAGATACACTGTGGAAACAGGCCCTTCGGCTTATTGATTCCATGCCAACTAACGATCACCTATACACTAGTTCTATCCTAAAAAATGACAATTTACAGAAGCCAATTAACCTTCAAAACTGCACATCTTTGGAATGTGGGAGAAAACCGGAGCACCCGGAGAAAACCCAGGTGATCACAGGTAGAATGTACAAACTTCCTGCAGGCAGGATTGGTCGATCTCTGGCCCTGTAAGGCAGCAACTCTACCACTGCACCCTTGTTCCACCCAAGTTCACCAGCTGGACTTGTTGCTTTTCTGTCCCCTCTTACCACAATTACTTGGTTTAGAAGATTGAACTTGCTGGCCATCAGTATCCAAGAGACAGTGAAACATGCGTGTATAATGTTAGGGCCTTGTGTAGTGTATCAGGATCACATGGACAAGGTTAAAGAAACAAGCTGTTGGAGGAACTCAGCGGGCCAGGCGGTATCGTGATGGTAGATGTATTGTTCCAGACATCTGCAATCTCTTGGGTCGACATGGATCAAGTAATCTTCCCACAAAGCTATTGGGTGTATCTTTCCACACCCCAGCAATGTTGCCTATCAATGTTGACAAGCCTTTGAAATGCTTCTGGATGTTGTTAACATTGAGAAGTACTCAACATTTTATTTTTAAAGAATTAGAAAAATTAAACATTGTTAACATTCTGCCTAAAATGAACAATCATCTCCAAAAATAACCTTTAAAGATTAACATCCAACTCAAATTATTAAAATAAATTGAACTCAGAGCCCTGCCTTCATTCCTGGCAGACGTAACATTTTCACATAAATACTTGGAACTGCAGGTCCTGGGCATGGGTGCAGCATCTGTGAGCAGATTCTTCAGCAGGTTCATGCCTGATTACTGGATCCTGTGTGGACTCTAGCAGCAAAGTCTATTGGCAAGAATCTATCAGCAGGCCTGAGACGTTGGATTCGCATTCACCAAAGTCTTGGACCTTAACCAGGATAAACATCAGCAGTTCACCATGAAACTGTTGGCATCCATTTGCAAGATTTAGTCCAATACCTCCATTGGGTTTCTAAGGAAAACCACTTAACTGATTGATATCGATATATTAGATGCTCTAGAAATGAATGCACATCCTTCCTTAAAAGTAAGGAGAATATGTTCGAAGCAAAACTTTTAACAGATGCTCCTTAAGAGGTAACATTTTGCTCACAGTTCCCACTTTGAGCACCAGTGATTTAAATTTTGAGGTAAGTAAACAAATGCACAACAGAGAAGAACATATGGTTCTTATTTGATTGAGAGCAAGGCTATTATTTTGTTTACTGTTGACTTTATTTCAGAAATACTTTCAATTCAAATGCAGCCATAATAATTCAAACTATGTCAAATAATTTAAATTGACATCATTCAATGCATTCTGTGGAAGAACGAAAGACTGGCTATCAAAGAACAACAGTCATTTTTTACAAACTTGTCAATACTCAGAAGAAATAAACCTTTTATTAAATACATTACATCAACTAAAGTAGGCTGGAATATTAATAAATCTTTAACATGCCTCCCAGAACAACAGTAGGCTTTTCAGTGTGGTGAAGTTGTAAAATACTGCCTAACTCGGGCTTTTGCTGAATAACCTATTGATCTCGAGCACATGAAGTTTATCATTGATACTTTACCCAATGCCTGAAGAATGTACATTTGTTACTAACTAAAATACCATAAGCTGAAGTTTGAGCCAACTCACTGCTGGATTCATATAATCAGTTTGTTGTGTCTATAATGTAATACTTTAATGAAGCTGAGCTCTCATCTTAAAGTAATATTGGAGCCACAAATCCACAGAAATGAAATCCTAGTATTTCTGTTTATTCGTGTGGGGGTGACGGGATGATTTCCCCAGGCTCTTTCATTGATTTTGGCAATAGTCTGCTTGGCTCAATGAGCAAGGGGTTCAATCTTCCATTTATTGAGTGTCCAGGCTATTTATCTGCCTAAATCCCCATTGGTAAGACTCAACTTCATTCAAGTGGAGCTCTGCATGTCATTATCCTGGTGTACAGTACTCCTGACTTCAACATTCCCCACTTCTTGTTCTAAACCAAAATTGCCACCCTGATTCCATTATTTGTCATTTAAAGAGAATGAAAGGATCTCTCACAAGCTCCCTGAAATTGCATAGAATCCAGACCTAAAATATCACCTAAGATAGTCACAAAATGCTGGAGTAACTCAGCAGGTCAGACAGCATCTCTGGAAAAAAGGAATAGGTGATATTTCAGGTCGAGAACTTTCTCCAGCCTGATGAAGTGTCTTGACCTGAAACGTCATCTATTCCTTTTCTCCAGAGATGCTGCCCGTCCCGCTGAGTTATTCCAGCATTTAGTGTATATCTTTGGTGTAAACCAGCATCTGCAGTTCCTTCCAAAACCTGAAACACCTGAAACATCACCTATTCATGTCTTCTGGACCTGCTGAGATACTCCGGAGCTTCCAGCACAAAATGCTGGAATGACTAAGCAGGTTAGGCAACATCTATGAAAGGAGAAACAGTTATAATTTCATGTCTGAAGATAGATACAAAATGATGGATTAACTCTGTTGCCTGTCCCGCTGAGTTACTCCAGCATTTTGTGTCTATCTTCGATGTAAACCGGTATCTGCAGTTCCTTCCTATCCTGTCATTTTATGTCTTGCATCTACGGTTCTTTTGATTTTAATTGGACATCAGTTGTTTTGCCAGCCTCCAAGTTGAGTCAAACCAGGAACAGACTGAACTATTTGGAATCGTGCCACTATTATTGCACAATAAAAATTTCAACAACACATTTTTGATTATACACACACAAGGTAAAATTCTATAAATCGATTTCCAGTCTATGATTGTGTCAGTTGCATGCAATAGCACCATGATAAAATTATCCTTTGTGCTTCTCCATCATGTGTTTCACCACATAATTGTCCTTCTGAAGAAAATGTTCCTGGGAAGATATGACTTAATTTGTGCACTGCAAGATCCCATAATAGGTATGAGATCATGAGGTAGGCTGAGGAATGGATATTATCCATGACATCAAGTAGAACTTCCTTATCTAATTGTGTAGGAAGGAACTGCAGATGCTGGTTTAAATCAAAGATGGGCACAAAATGCTGGAGAAGCTCAGCTGGACAGGCAGCATCTCTGGAGAGGAATGGATGTCATTTCGGGTCGAGACTCTTCTTTAGATTCTTCAATCTGAAGAAGGGTGTCGACCTGAAACATCACCCATTCCTTCTCTTCAGAGATGCTGTCTGTCCCACTGAGTTACTCCAGCAATTTGTGTCCATCCCTTATCTAATTTATACTGTTTATACATATAAATAGACTTGATTTAACATTTCTTCTGGTAGACATTTCAATGAGTACAAGCTGCATTAAACTGAGTGCACAGAGATTATGTAACTCTGTCTGAAGCATGATTTGAACCCACAGCTTTCTGATTCACCAAGGGTGCCAGCACAAAACCACAGCCCTGTGTGGCTGTCTGTTCTTGGTTCCTGCCCATCCCACTGCTGACAGCATGCCATCAGCCCTTCGTGTCTCTAACAGGATTAGATGATTCACAGATGAAAAATCATTCCTTGTAGCATTATATTGTTACTTTACTATGTAGGTCGCCTGAAGTCAAAAGATTATTGAATCCAATATTCAAATGCAAATTAACTTCCTTGTCTGAACAAGGGTAATATCTGTCCCGAAATATCACCTATCCATGTTCTCCAGAGATGCTGCCAAACCCGCTGAGTATCTCTTGCACTTTGTGTTATTTTTCAAACGCATATTCAAGTATTTTCACCAATGTAAGCTCTTCAAACATATATTAGTTGCAGAGTTGCTATTATCTGGAATTTGGTGTGAAGAATTATACGAGGCTATCAGTGCCCATTATTATCATGAAGCAATCACAACGTCAGGTTCTTAGTTTAGTTTAGTTTAGTTTAGAGATACAGCATGGAAACAGGCCCATCGGCCCACCAAATCCATACTGACCAACTATCAACAGTACCCTAGTTCTATCCTACATGCTAGGGATAATTTACAGAGCCAATTAAGCAACATACCTGCAAGTCTTTGGGATGTGGGAGGATACGATATGATATGATAAAACTTTATTCATCCCCAGAAGGAAATTGGTCTGCCGACAGTCACACCACACAAGGTACACAAAAAGTTGAAATTAAAAGTGAAAACAAAAAGACAAGCAACTGTTGGTTGGCTGCCGTGTGCACAGCGCCTTCACCGGAACAAATGAACAAACAAACAAACAAACACAGACTTATCCCCTGGGCAGAGGACTCTAAAACTAGAGTGCACCCCCCACCCCCCTCTTCCACCCCCCCTCTTTGCTCTCCCTCCGTCCCTCACGGAGGTCCCCCTACGCCGGATCCCCATTCTTCTTCATGGCGGTCCCCCCACGCCGGGTCCCCATTGTCTTCCCCTCCCCCCTTACACTCATCGACCGTGATACCCCACCGCCACCGAGGCCCACGCTGCCGCTGAGGCCCATGCTTGAACATTCTCCAATGTAGCATTACAGTATGAATGAAATGATGAGAACATTAAATGTTTATAATCCATTTTCACTTTGAGGCAAATTAAAAATGTAACGCTTTGTTGCATGAAATTTTACTGAGCACTATTTAATATTTATCAGCCTCATCACTTTTAAAAATGAGAGACCCATGGATTTTATCGTAATCAATTATATCAGGTCAAAACTGAAGAGTGTCACATGTCCCAAAACGGAACAATTAAATTGTTACTTGCAGCAGCATATATATATATATAATACCCCTACGTGTATGTAGTTCGGAGCTTATTTGGGTGATGTAGTGTTTAATAGCCTGACGGTTGTTGAGAAGAAGTTGTTCCTGAACTTGGACTTTACAGTTTTCCGGTTCCCATACCTTCTTGCCGATGGCAGAAGTAACATGAGAGTGTGGCCAGGGTGGTGAGGGTCTCTGAGGATGTTGGCTAAAATATCTAAAATGTAATTTTTAACTCATCATTTTTCAGTTTCTATCTTTATCGGCAAGCATGTTGTAATCTTTACTTTACTGCCTGTGAAATGTGAGTAGTTTCTTTTATTTTTATTTGATTTGCTCCCCGTGTGAATTCTTTAAGGAATTGACAGAAATCCTGTAGGACTGTAAACCTTTCAGCAAATACCGCCAGGAACAATGAAATCCCTACAGTGTGGTTTTCTATATCGTCATGGGTAGCTGCCTTTGAGGTTCATGGCCAACTCTGCTGGTCTACTGCAGCATAAAATCCAGGCGAGTGTTTCATGGGACAACATGACTCCACTGGGTTGGGATTTGCTGGAGAGGCAGGATATTTGGAATCATTGCTTGATTGCTGTTGGGATCAAAGTATGTTTATACCATCTCTCGGGAGATTAAGTAAATGCAATTGAAGCCAGGGTCACGTAGATTATATGTGCTCTGTGGAAAGAGCAGAGATGTTGAGCAGAATCATTTCTCCTTGGATATAGAAAAACAAGTCTAATGTTTCCTGATTTCATTTCATGGATTACTCTCTTTCACACTTGAGTACCTCCTTTGATTTTATGTTTGTTTCTTTAAATTGAGAATCTAT
Organism: Amblyraja radiata; assembly: GCF_010909765.2. NCBI lineage: Eukaryota > Metazoa > Chordata > Chondrichthyes > Rajiformes > Rajidae > Amblyraja > Amblyraja radiata. The sequence continues at coordinate 17,163,526 of NC_045978.1, read as the reverse complement.
CAGAATGCCACATGCAGAAGAGACTGGGGTATACGATCTTGTTCATTTCTTGTTTTTTTAACTCTGGGACAGGGGAACTGGGTAAGGGCAGTGGGATATAGAAAGGAGGATCAGTATTCGAAGGGCAGTAAACACATTGATTAACGCAATCAACCCCACTTTAAACACATTTAGTAATAATTGTCATTTGGTAATAACAAAAGTCATATCTATACACGTATTCAGGGTGGACAATAGTGCAGTTGGTAGAGCTGCCACCTCACAATGCTAGAAACGCGGGTTTGATCCTGACCTCAGGTACTGTTTGTATGAGTTTGCATGGTCTCCCTGCGACCAAATGGATTTCCTCTGGGTGCTCCAGTTTCCTCCCACATCCTAAAGACATACAGGTTTGTATGTTAATTGGCCTCTGTATTTTGCCCCTAGTGTGTAGGGATGAGAAAGTGGGATAACATAAAACTAGTGTGAACGATGATCGCTGGTCGGTATGGACTCGACGGGCAGTAGGGCCTGTTTCCATGATGTATCGCCAAAACTAAACTAAACTAAACTAAACTAAACTGATAGGGCCAGATGAAGAATTGCAAGGACCAATGTGAATTTGTTTGGATCAACCAGGACAAATAATTTAAACGCTACCTAATTCTCCACATACCAGATAGATTATTTGGAAAGGACCAATTTAATTCATTGAGGACTCTTTGAACAGTTGAAATGAACATGCCATTGTATAAACAATTCCTTTTACGAATTGAACATTTGCATTAATTTAAAGGCTGGTTATCATCCCACCCAAAAAACAGCCTCTGAGAGAGTGTTGAAATCCAGGCACTTTTATGACGCACCTAGCCTAAGGATATATGCAACTCTCTTGCAAATTGTTACAATAACGCTTCCAAAGAATGAGTCAAGATAGAGTCATCATTACCTTGGCATTGTTAGTCAAAGGTGTGCTTATGTACAATAGGCATGAGGGTTGTGATTAATTGTTTTACGACTCCTCATATCGTGTTGCCATCCTTCCTATTACTGAAAATGTCTCAAGGTTTAATCACAAAATGTACTTCCTTACTTTCTCTTCGCTTCTTCAATCCATCTCTATCTGATCAATAACACATACGTCATTGGTGTTATTCTTCCCTTTTATTCTCTTTGCCTTCTCCATCTCTTAAGTGCTGATGTCATCGGACATCACTGGTCTCTCGGCTGACACATCTGTCCAAACTCAGATTCATTCGGAGGTCCTGCCAACACTTAGAATCTATTCAACTGAATTATCAAAGTACCAACACTGAAGTCTGTTGACAAATTCTAGCACTCCTTCTATCATTCTGTCGAACTCCAGGTAAAAATGGCATCTGGATAAAGAGCATGACCATCCACTGCTTTAAACATCAAAATTTAAGATTTCATTTTAAGCTTTTCAGTATCTCCCCTACCCTGTCCTCACTGAATCCTGACTGCTACCCACAACCTATAATGTGACCTCAATGACAATCACATTATCCCCCTCCCCCAACCTAACCTATCTTGAAAGATTGAAAGATAGGCACAAGGAGACAATTAGCTTATTCCTATGTCTATAATATCAGATTCAACCTTGGTATTTGCTTAACCATATGATCAATGTATACGGTGAAAAACTGAAGAACCAATATACAGTAGATTTCTATAAAGCATATCATGTTACATTACCCTTGCTCCATCCCTTATTACCAAATTCTCCATCTATCTCATGACATTATCTCTACTTCCCTAATGCCTGCAATTCTAAAAAATGTAAATACATATGCAGAATCTGGAGTCTACAATCTGATGAAAGATTGCAACATTAAAATGCCAGGCTACTTTTGACCAAACAGGGATCACCAATGCCTGCACCTCCTTGGGTTGGACATGGAAGGGACATCTCATGGGATCTCCATTCATTCAAATCTAAAGGACAGTGTTTGGGCATCTGTTGAGGGATTGCCATCAAAGCTGTTATTGATTTCAATAGTTTTAAAATACTTCTGACGTCAAAGCAACTAAACTTTAATTCTTTCAAAGAAAAAGTCAAACACACCAAAGTAACTTAAGAAGAGAAATTTGCCTTTCATTTAGCTCCCAAATCTGTGCAAGGCAAGGCTCATTACAAATTGCCATTGGGAGTCTAGCAGTGAACAAAGTGACACATTCAGCCTGACAAATATGCCTGTAGGTTGCAGACTCAGATATATCTTCCAGCCCAAGACTTATTCAGTTTAAATGGCTGAACATTGTCAATACTGTTCGAAATAGGCGGCGTGATCTGGTCTGTTAAATATTACACCAAGGGGGCTCATTCAAGTAAAACCCAAACCAGAACATGCAGATATCTGGATAACTTATATCACCACAATTGTAAAGTTTTTAATTTAAAAAAGCCCACATATAACCCCAGCAACATCATAACTACATTGCGTTCTTGACAACTCAAATGGAAACTTCCTTGATCCTGGCTCCTTTCTGCCATCTCCTCAGGTACTTGCCACTGAAGTCTCCCGTGGGACTCCGTTCCTTGTGACTGAGGTAATTTCATGAAAATCCCCCCTGAGCTCATGCATCCCAAGTCAAACGATTCCCTGTCTAGACAGCTCCTCTGCTACTCCATTCATTCCACTACCTCTCCTTCATGTCCTATTTGGACCTAAGTCCAGTTAACACTGAGCAGATGTAATGTATTTCAAAAGGTACCATTCCTGGTAATTTGGGGGGAGGGGGAGGGGGAGGGGGGTGGGGGGCGGGACAATGGGGAGGGGCAGTGCAAGTTGCACAGACCCTGCAACTGTTTTATTTTAATTTAGTTTAGCTGAGAGAAACATTATGGAAACAAGCCCTTCAGCTGACCAAGTCCGTGCCGAAGAGGTATCCCGGCACATTAACACTACTCTACACACACCAGGGACAATTTACACATACACCAAGCCAATTAACCTACATACTTGTACGTCTTTGGAGTGTGGGAGGAAACCTAAGATTTCGGAGAAAACCCATGCGGTCACGGGGAGAACGGAAAACTCCGTACAGACAGCAACAGTAGTCGGGATCGAACCTGGGTCTCTGGCGCTGCAAGCGCTGTCAGGCAGCAACTCTACTGCTGCGCCAACGTGCCACCCTTTCTGAAGAACATTCTTCTACTTCCAGGCATGGCTATGTTTAGCAGTCTTGAGAATCAATCAATCAATCAACCTTTATTGTCATCTTGCAAGCAACAGTTGTACAGTGCAAAATGAAAAGACGTTTCCCAGGGAATAGCGGAGCATCGCACATGAAATTTAAAACATTTCACACATAATAACACTAAAAACAATCCAGTCCCTGATGGAACAGTATAAATAGTTAAAAGCAGGTAAAACACAACGTTAAAATACAATAAACCAATCATAAAAATGTCCGGGGCAGCTGATTTGAGTGGCCAGTGCCAGTTATTAAAGTGGCCAGTGCCAGTTATTGCCGTGCCAGCCGCAGAATCAAGTGACTGTGAGTACAGAGTGACTGTTTAGCAGCCTCACAGCCTGTGGTAGGAAACTGTTTAGCAGTCTTGTAAACCGGGCTTTGATGCTTCGATATCTCTTGCCTGATGGCAGAAGATCCAGGTGTATGTGGAGGGGGTGCAGTTTGTCCTTAGCAATTCTCTGAGCTTTTTTCAGACAGCGGCTCTGGAACAGTTCTTGTACCGAGGGTAGGGAGACGCCAATGATCCTCTCTGCTCCCCTCACTACCCTCTGCAGAGCCTTCCTGTCCGAGCAGTTGCAGGTGGAGTACCATGTATTTATGCAGTACGTGAGTACAGACTCCACCGTACCCCTGTAGAAAGTCCTGAGGATGTTGGTGGGGAGTGAGGCCTGTTTTAGTTTCCTCAGGAAGTGCAGTCGCTGATGGGCCCGTTTGACGGTCCCAGTGGTGTTCCTGGACCAGGTGAGGCTGTCTGTAATTTGCACACCGAGGAACTTTATGCTCTCCACTCTCTCCACTGTGGTGCCACTGATGTTGAGGGGTGTATGCTTTGGCTGCGCCCTCCTGAAGTCGACAACCATCTCCTTCCTTTTGTCGACATTTAATTCTAGATTATTTTTGCCGCACCAGTCCACTAGTTGTTTTACTTCCTCCCTGTACATTGATTCGTCATCTCCGTTACAGTTGTATTTGTAATGAGACATGCTGCCACAGCATAATCGCCTCAACAACTCTCCAGTCCAGGAGTCCAAATCCTTAACTGCCTATTAGGTAGATAATGAGCAAGTTGAACAGCTTTCACTCTGTCCTGGGTTTGGGGCTGGTTAAAATGGGTTAAGGATGGCCATATGGAGGGTCACCAATAAATCCAGGGACCATTATTTACAAAGAGTGTGACCTCAACACTGCTCACAGCACTCTATAGAAATGTCAGAAAGTTACTTTCCCACTTAATGAATAACAAGAGTTACTTCCTATCACATCAACCCCTGAAACCCCTTTAATGCCATTGGGAAGGTGGTAATGAGGGCTTGTTTTCTTCATGCCATGACCCCAAGATATCCCATATGTAATTGGTAAAAGGAAGTTGTTGAATTATTGCAACACAGTGTGGCGGCACAGGTGTCAATCAGCATTGTACAAGGACTAACATTGACAACCTTCTCTGAGTATTTCAGGCACTCATGCTTGTCCTGACGACCATTGCACTAACCAATGTGTCCAGCTAGATATGTCATGCTTAGTGATGCATTGTGACTTACACAAGGAAATGGAGGAGAATTATATTAATGATATTACACAGCCTGATTCTGTGGTATCTGTCTTTTCCCGACCCAAAATGCTTTATTTCACCCAAACCGTTGGCTATACTCTTCAGAATTTTGAATTTGCCCTCTTCTTGTCACTCTTTCTGCCGTTGGTCAAAAGCTAAACTGCTAGATAATTGAAAACCAAGTCACTAATCATCCTCTGGTTCAGTGGAATTTGTCCCAATAGAACGTTCCAAGTCAAGTTAGGTTTATTGTCAAATGCATGAGTGCGGAGAGGTACAGGTCCAATGAAAATCCTTCTTGCAGCAGCATCACAGGTTCATAGACTCAGACAACACACAAAAACATCAATTAAGCTTACAGTAATGATTCATTTTGAAAGAGAGAGAAAAAAACGGTGGCAAAAAATATATATTCATACAAACCATACTGAGAAAACAAGTTCATGGTCATGGAAGAGGTGCTTTGAGTGTTTCTTTGATGATGTAGGATTGCGGTTGTGCAGATCAATTTTAAGAGCCTGATTTGTTGAAGTAGCTGTTTCTGAACCTGGTGATGTGAGACTTCAGGCTTCTGTTCTTCGTGCCTGATGGTAGCAGGGAGAAGAGTGCATTGCCTGGATGGTGGACTGTTAGAGGTTCACAAAATTATGAGGAGCACAGACAAAAGAGTATTTTACCAAAGGCAGGGGAGTCTAGAACTAGAGGGCACAGGTATAAGGTGATAGGGAAGAAATCTAAAGGAGACCAAAGGAACAGGTTTTTACACAGACGGTGGTAGTGTTCTTCATGCTCTTCCTTGAAGAGATTGTGCTCTTCCTTGTGTTTTTACCTAAAAAATAATTAATAACCAATGAAATTGAGTAGATAGAATTTTGGATCAGTTTGGATCAATTGATAATACATATTTCTTTTCTTACTCAGAATTCACAATCGCTGGACACCTGTATACAGAGCATTCTCTCTGCTTTGTATCCTCCGTTCAATGCTACTGCTCCTACTGTGCTCAGTCAAATCTTCAGGGTGATCGACACCGTGTACAAAGGAGATGGACTCTGCTGCTTGCTAGATTTCCTGATTCCAGCAAAGCGTATCCTGGAGACTGTGCAGCAAGATGCTTGTGTAAGTATGTTGAAGGACTTAAAGCTTGTCTTCAAACACACTCAAGGAAGGATCAAGGAGACAGATGTTAGCAAGACCCAGTCCAGGAGTTGGTTATCTCCTTAAGTCATAAAGCCACAGCTCCCGCATATTGCTCCACAATATTTTGTATGCATCAATCCAGAATATACAACCTGGAACATTGCACAAAGAACTGTCACTTAACCTGTCTGCTTCCCCCTGATGCCACTCATCACACTCCTCACAATCCACACTGGCACCCATCATTCCGTCTTCAGCAAACCTGGGTAATTTACGGTTTGTCTTAGCATCCAAGTTTGTTCGCTCGTGTGACAAACGACGTATAGCTCGCTGTTGGCTTCCGTCGTCATCCAACTTGTTGACAGAATTGTACCATTGAGCTATAAGCTACCCAAGCAAAATATGAGGCACTGTTCCTCCAATTTGCATACAGCCCCACTCTGGCAAAGGAAGAGGCCCAGGACTGAAAGGTCAGTATGAGAATGGGAAGGGGAATTAAAATGGTTAGCAACTAGGATATCCAGTAGACCTTGGTAGACCAAGTTTTCAGCGAAATGGTCGCCTAGTCTATGCTTGGTCTTGCTGACATATAAAAGCCCACATTTGAAACTGGGACTGCAGTTCTGGTTGCCCTTCTATAGGAAGATGTCATTAAACTGGAAGGAGTGCAAAATATATTTACAAGGATGTTACTGGGCATGGAGGGTTTGTGTTAAAAAGAATGACTGGATAGGCTTTTTTCCCTGGAGCATGGAAGGTTCAGAAATGACCTTATGGAGATGTATAACATTAAGTGAGACATATATAAGGTGAAAAGTCCCCAGGATAGGAGAGTCTACAATAAGGGGCATAGATTTAAAGTGAGAGGAGATTCATTTAAAATGTACCTGAAGGGTAACATTTTTACACCAAGAAAAAATGCATGTATGGAACAGGTACATGGATAGGAATCGTTTGGAGGGATATTTCCATATTCAATTAATATTTTTAAGGCAGAGATTGATAGATTCTTGATTGGTATAGGTGTCAGGGGTTATGGGGAGAAGGCAGGAGAATGGGGTTAGGAGGAAGCGATAGATCAGCCATGATTGAATGGCGTAGACAATGGGCCGAATGGCCTAATTATGCTCCTATCACATGGCCTTATTGGCCAGATGCAGGCAAGTAGGACTAGGTCGGTTCGAAATCTTAGTCAGAATGGACAAGTTGGGCTGAAGGGCCTGCTTCTGTAACTCAAAATCAAACATTAAAAGCTGAAAGAACTCACCGAGTCAATGCTGTTGAATCATCTGATCCATTTAAAGACATTTAGTGGTTCTATGGATTCATAATTGCTGAAAATAAATGTGGCTCACTTTAGAAAATTAGGAATAAAAAAATACATTTATTCCGGTCACAATGATATGTAAATCTTTCATACAAGTGACACCATGGGTATGTATGAAAAGGAACCAAATTAATTTGAATTGACTTAACAATACACACTGTGTCTCCTTATGAAGGAGTTTAGTTCTTGGAGCAAAAGATTACTTGGCACACTCTCTTGATTGTTTACTAGATTCCGTAGTGAGGGGAATATGCCTACTCCAGAACATCACCAGCACCCACACTCCAAATTCATCCTTACCCGCAGGTTTTATTTGGAGAAATAACAAATGACGATTGAATAATTGACATTTTTAATTTTATTTCTTATTCCCAGAGTGAAGTTCGGTTGCAATGGAAAACACCCTGACTTTGTGCTCATAAAATATTTTAACCTCATACAAGCAACCCTCACTGCACAATCAACTATTTCCTTTTCCCGTAGACTCGGGTTTGTGACCTCTTTCAGCATACTTGCTTAAGTCAGCGTGCTGCGTAATTCAAACTAGTTCAGCTTTAGCTTGGCTGCCATCTGATTAGATTGAGATTGTCCCAACCTGCTTGTAGTGTAGAGATTAACAGGGAATTTTTTTTATCAGTTTCAATGTTACCTCCACCCTAACATTTCATTGTACACTAGACATGGGTGTGTTAGTAAAGCTCCAACATTCTGGCCCAGGACCAGAGGAATGTTGAATGCAGACATTGTTAGTTGAAAATGCAGCTGGCTAGTTGGAACCAACTTTCTACACTTTTCCTGGCCAACGAGAGGAAAATAACTGTATAAAATCCAGATGATTTATTTGTTGTTTGGCTGATATACCACAGAAATGTAGCTGTTCATTTTGAATGTGCTGTCCAAATCAGCGTCCAAAGTTATTAAAGGTGAAAGTTTACTTTCTGTTTATGTTGGAAAGAAGCTTCCTTTTGGAGAACATTAATTAACTACTGTGAATGGCAAAAATAGCAAATCTGAAAACTATTACTCTGAATGATTGTACAGTGTTCCCAGTGATTTCCTTGAACTGAATATTATGTCTGATTTTATCCTCTGCAGAAAGGAACACATTTCAACAGTTGAGTTCTTGTTTACATTAATCCTATCAATTAGCGATGTTTTATATTTGTGTTCAGCAGCAAATAAGCTTTGTGTTTGGGTGGTTATTCAACTCAAACATAATTGATGCATAAAACTTTGCTATCCATTGACATGGCTCTATATCTTACATTGGCTTAGACCCTTTTCAAACCTTTTGGCATCAAACGAGCTTTCCATTCACAATGGTAATTCTTTTTTTATTTATTAGCGTGGCTGCCTCTGCTCTGTATTCCCTGCACATTCTGTTTTGATCACATATTTTAAGAGCCAAGAAACACTGGAGTAGGCGCAAGTTAGTTTGCAACTCAAAACCACTCTGCCATTCATTAAGGGCATGCCTGATTCAATCTTGCCCTCAGCACCGCTTTTCCAGTCTCACTCCATAGTCTTTATCTTGCTTACAATTATTGGTAGGTAGTGGCAGCCTGTCAGCAGCGCGTTAGTTTTTTCAACTTTTTTAATTTTTTTAGTATGTTTTAAAGTATGTTTTTGATGTTTCTCTGTGTGTTTTGTGTGGGGGGTGGTGTGGGGGGTGGTGTGGGGGAAACCGTTTCGGCCGCCTCCTCCACGGAGAGGCGACTTTTTCCAGGTCGCCTCCCCCGTAGCCTAACAGCAAGGATCGGCGCGGCCTTTCCGGGAGACGCGCCCGGGGCTTCAGCGGCGGGCGCAGCGTGGACTCTCGGCGTGGAGCGGGGCTCGCTGGAGGGGAGCGCTCCGTTTCGCTGGCCTGGGGCAGCTGGCAGCCTGAAGCCGCGGTCTGCACAGCTCCAGCTGGCGCGGCGTCTACAGCCCGGGATCCCTCGTGGGGGACCCGGGGGAAGAAGAAGCCATCACTGCCGGCCCGCGGCCAACTTCTACCGCGGGTCCGGCATGGACTTACCATCACCCCTGGAGGGGAGCTTCGACCACCGGCCCTGTGGTCTGCGGTACTTCTGGCTGCGGCGCGGCGCGGCGGGAACCTTAAATCTTCGACCGCCGGCCTGCGGCCTACACCAGCCTGAAGCTGCGGTCTCCGGTGGGGAAGAGCCGATCCTGGACTTACCTTGCCTTTGACTTTGTCCCTTACCATCTGGACGCCCGCAGCAACGGCTGCGGAGGGTGGAGGTCCCGACCACGTGGGGAAATGGAGGAGGTCTGGCCAAGTTCTGTGCCTTCCACCACAGTGATGAATGCTGTGGATGTTTGTGTTATATTTTTATTGTGGTTGTGTGTTCTTTATTATTGTACCGCTGCTGACAACCCAAAATTCCACCGACCCTGGTTGTGTGGCAATAAATTCTATCAAATTCTATCAAATTTATGTTCAAATACTGCACCTCCACATCTTTCTGAGGAACAGCATTCACAACCTTCAGAGAGAAGGATTTCCTCCTCATCTTTGTCTTAAATAGGTGACTCTTTGTTTTTAAAACTATGCTCATGTTCAAGATACATCCATTCGAGGAACATCCTCTGAGCATCCCTCTTTGGAATCTTATGTTTCAAAAATTTCCCTCCTCATTGTTCTTAACTCCAATGAGTATAGGGTTAATCTGCCAAACCTCTCTTGAAACATCAACCCTTTCATCCCAGGAGTCTACCTAATTAAACTCTCTGCATTGCCGTCAATAAAAGCATATAATTTCTCAATCGCAGAGGCCAAAACTATAAGCAATAGTTGGATAAACACACACCGGAACACTCATTGTAAAGTGATATCAAAACTTTCCGACTTGAAAGTTACATATGCCGTGCAGTAAAGATCAATATTTCATTAGACCTCAATTATTTGCTGTATTTGCATGCTAACTTTATGAACTATTTCCATCAGATCACTTAGTGTCCACCCCAACATTTTGTGGTCTCACTTGATTTAAATAATTTTTCCTCCTTTTTTCTTCCTTACAAAGTGGATAACTCCACATCACATTCCACCTCGCCCCCTCCCACACTGCCCCCCTTTTCCTCACACTCCAAAGACGTACAGATTTGTAGGCTAATTGGCTTTGATAAACTTGCAAATTGTCCCTAGTGAACGGGGATCGTTGATCGACATGGACTCAGTGGGCCGAATGGCCTGTTTCCATGCTATATCTCAAAAGTCTGGTCTAACGATAACATCTTGCATTTATATAACTTCTTTAATGTATTGAATTTCTCCAAGGACCTTCATGGAAAAACTAATCGTGTTAGGACAGGGAACCAAAAAGTTGCTGACAAAGATCTGATTTGGAGACCAGACTAATAGGGGACAAAAGTGAGAGCAGCAGAAGTCCAGAGACAGAATTTCAGATTGGTGCTGCGGAACTGGAGGTATGGCCAGCAATGGCACGGTAATTAGATTTGGAAGCAAACAAGACAAACCCACATATCTGAAATAAATAAATGATTTCCCTTGGGCTTTTATGGCTGGATGAAAGTACAGTATATTTTTACGATGGTTCATTCTGCTTTTTAAAACACACACACACACTCCACAACTGGAGCAGCTGTGGAAGAAATTACTTTGTGGGATAGTGTGCTGACTGCCAGCCAGTGCAAGTGATTGGGGAATCATTGGCCTTTTCATGCTCCCTTGTTGATGGTTTGTAAAACTATCCCTAATATAAACCAAGTGGTCCTCTAGCTGGAACACAACTTTCCATCAATTCACAAATCTGTTCTGTATTTAACCATGGCAGTAAAAGAATTTTGGAAGCTAGGTTCTTGAAAAATGCCTGTTTAGTAAGAGGGAAAAATGACAACGATGAATTAGGCCAACAAATTTGCAATGCCGGTTATTTGGGCAGTTTTTGTAGCTGTGCTATTTGTGGACATCCTTTTGAATATTCATCATAAGTGGAGAGAAATTCCATTTCACTTAACTAACCATTGTAAACAAACTGACCATAAATGTCACATGATGTTACTGTTATGTATTCCTTCTGTCACAGTAATATAGGCACAGACCTATTCTACACTCAATGGCAAGATGACTGATGTGTGGCCATCTTTGTCAAAAACCCACAAAGGTTATTAGAAATTGGTGTACTTTAATTGCCAATTCGAAGAGTGTGTTCCAAATGTACTCATCCTATGCAAGTAGTACTGTTTCTTAAAATTGTTTGTGCAAAGCCTCACTCTAGTTTTGAAACTATAACCCCTTGATTTAGAGTTGTCAACCTACAGGATTCGTTTATCTTTATCTAATCCATTGTCCCCTTAAAATCTTGAAGACTTCAATCAAATCTCAATGAACCATTTAATTTCACCCTTTGAGTCAAAGTACCATCCTGCTAAGACTATGGTAGATTTGCCTCTTGATCAATATATCTTGAACAGTGATACAATATAAGTGGTCATAATATTGAATGTGGTCTACCCGGGCTTCACATTACTGCAGCTTAATTTCAGCTTCTTTTCATTCAAATCTCAGGTACAAAGCCCAACCTTCCAACAGACTTTCTGCTTATATTCTTTAATTATTTATGACTTTTTGATCATCTATGTACAATGAACTTTTAAGTCTAGTTGGTTGTTCAATAGCTGTTCAATATTAAGGAAGTTCTTCATACTGCTGGTTTTTACTTCAGTGGGTGACCTCACATTTGCCTGTATCTACTACACCCGTTTGCCACAATTTATGAACCAATATTGCTAATTTACTATTATTTCTTAGTAATGTATTATTTCATCTGCATTTCTGGCAATAATGTTTAGTTTAGTGTCATCAGCAAACTGGGATATTTGTCCTTCTATCCCATGTCTTTAAGCTTTTTTGTGTGGTCCAGTGAATAATTCCAACCCCCAACACCCATACTCACACAACACTACTAGTTGCATCTTGACAGTTCCATTCCTTGCCCATTATCCCTCCTTTCCTTTGTTTCTCAAGCAATTTCACATCCAGAATAATAATTCACTCTTGAAACCATCATTAATAACTTTAGCAAATAGTCTTTCATGAAGGGATTTGCCAAATCCGTTCTGGAAGTCCATATCAATAACATCCATAAACATTTCCATATTTCTTCATGGAACTAATATTCTGGGAATTTTTGGGTACACCACAAAATCATTTATAGTAATTCATGCGATTGTCATATGAGAGAGATTAAGCAGACCTGCAGAGACATGAGAGGTGATCTCGTTGAAATGTACAAAAGTTTTATGGTACCTGACACAGAGATGATATTTCCCTTTGCTGCGATGTCAGAGATTGTGGTCTCAAAATAAAGTCAGCCATTATCTGTTCACCAACAGGATGGTGACTCTGGAATTCACTACCTAAATTAAATTTGGAGACCCAAGTCACAGTCACATAATGAAGATTAATAAATATTTGGATATTAATAGAATCAAGGGCCATGAGGTTAGTGCAGTAAAGTGCTGCTCAGGTAAAAGACCAGCTGTGATGTTGTTGCAACATGGAGTACACTGAATCGAAAGGCCCACTCCTGCTTCTATTACTAATGTTTTAATGAATTGCCTTTGTGACTGGCTCCTTGCAAACTCTGATCAGCCCTTTCCAAATTCTGTCATTTCCTTTCCTGTCAGTTAGTCATCTTATTCATAGTGTTTCACAAGTCATATCAAGTTTGATGTTTATGTAATCATGAAATAGGAATGCTAAGAGTTTGGAACTCATTAACACGAGAAAGAGTTAAGACAAATTGCAACGAGTAGAATATAAATTGTTGCTAGCCCTATGTTTCAATGTTACAAATTCTATCTGAATTTTGTAAGATCATTTTATTGTATTAACTTATAATGTCAGTCATCCATGGCACATTTACTCTTTCCATAATAGCCTTCCCATTTTTATATTTCAGTGAAAAGTCTACTTATCATTTTCCTGTGTTGGTTATTTTACTCTCTTAACTGATTTTTTTTGACCGTGCAGCCCAAGATTTTATGTCACTGCCTTTGAAAACTTGATCAGTTTTCTTAATAGACGGGCTACCACCATATCTTAAAACAAATACAAGCAAATTATTCCAGAGGAGATCTGAACCGTTTTAAATCTCTTCCCTGTGCGGGGACCCGACTATTCCCTGTCGGGTCTCGGATGTCGTTGGGCCTAACATCGTGGAGCTGGCGGCAACCTCCGGCCGGGACTAACCTGGGGGCTCCAGTTGCAGAGCCTGCGGAACTGAGATCGTGGAGCTGGCCAACTTCGGAGCGGGAAGAGCTGTGGTGGCGTGCGGCTGCGACCCGACTTTGGAGTTCGGAGGCACCGGCTGCAGACCCGGTGAACAGGAACATCGGGAGCTCGCAGGTCCCTGGTGGGAGACCGCTTTTCCGAGCTCCGCAACGGCGACTTCTCCCGCTGGAACAGCGGGTTTAAAGGACATGGAGCCGGGGCCTAACATCGCCCGGCGTGGCTTAAACGGCCTCAGGACTTACCATCGCCCGCCGGGGGCTTTAACATCGGAGCCCCAGTTCGCCTCGACACTGCAGTTGGACTGCTGAACCGCGGGAGAAGGAACAAAGGGAAGAGATAAAGACTTTGCCTTCCATCACAGTGAGGAGATGTTGGAGACTCAATGTGATGGATGTTTATGTAAACTGTGTTAAGTGTGGGTCTTGGATTGTTTTGTAATGTAAAAAAAAAACCTGTAGAAATGATATTTCGTTCAAACCTAGGTTTGAATGACAATTAATAGTATTCTATTCTCTTCTATACTATTCATGACAATTATAGTGAATGAGCTCTTCAAAATCATGCAGTCATTAGAATAATATAATCCAACTGAACAAAATTAAAGGAGCATCAATTCTTATTTTATGGGATACTTGTATTATGCTAAAATATTAGAGGTGAGGATTATTCTATTATTTCCATGTCCACGTCATATTAGAATGAAAATCAATCTTAACAGCATTGATGTACAGAGAGATCCATAACAGCATTGATGTAAAAAGTGATCTATAACAGTGTAGGAGATGACTGAAGAAGGATCTCGACCTGAAACATCACCCATTCCTTCTCTCCAGAGATGCCTCCAGTCCTGCTGCGTTACTCCAGCATTTTACATCTTTCTTCAGGATCCATAACCAGTTTGATGTACAGAGGGATCTTAGGGTCCAATTCCATGAAAAATGGAATAGAATTGGAGCATTTAATCTGGCAGACCATTAAATCCATAAAGTTTCTGCTGATTCCATATACAGGAATCTTGTCAGTCCCATTCCCCCTGCTTTTTCTGACAGAATATGGTGAATGGACCCGCTCAGACATTCGTATCTATTATAGAAATGACATTTTATACGGTAATCAAACTCTAGCCTCTGAGACCACATGTCAGATGATTATTTTAAGAATATTACTACAATATTTATGAAATATCATTTGGTGTCATAATCGTGAATATTAAAGCAGATAAAATTAAGAGTGGCACATTGATGCAGTGGATAGTGCTACTGCCTCACTGTTCCAATGGTCCAGATTCAATCCTGATCTCTCGTGAAGTTTATGTGGAGTTGATACATTCTGTTCATAGCCTTGGGTTTCCCTCACGTAAAATTCCGAACAGACAAGTCGGAATTGAAGCCAGGTCTCTGGCACTGTAAGGCAGCAATTCTACCATTACGCCACTGTGCCAGCCAATGTTGAAAATTACACTTCAATTGTTTTAAATTTTTGAATAAATATTTTCAGGCTAAAGTAAGCCACATTTTTGTACAGTTTCTGCTACGAAGTAGATCATTTATGTCAATATATCCGTGGGTTGCACAATTTTATGTGTACGAAAATAGTGTTCAGCGCATTTGGACATTTTAATAAGCTGTTGTGCTGGTCTAAATCTGCAACTAATTAATATGGAGAAAAATTCAACAAATTCAGTGGGTAGAGTTTCCTCTTTGGGTATAGTAGGGTGTCTATTTCTAATTTGTGCTGGTAATCACACCTGCTTTCCAAACGTTTCTGCCATAGATTGTCTATGTTCAAAGTATTTGTATAATCATAAATGCAAAATCATAAAATTTAGCAAGAACTTTGCACAATGGATGATTGTCTCTCGTTCCATGCAGTAATGTTTTAATTAAAGCATTGCTACTTAGTATAGCCTGTTATTATTACGTGCAAAAAAATGGGTTTATCACAAAATGTGAACAGTTTTGATAAATGTGCCGACTTCACTAAGGTGGAAACTGATTATAAATCACTAAAATCTTACATCAAAGCCATTTATGTGTTTTGTAGACAGACTCTGGTCAAATGTTCATCTTCTAATTCATGGTTTTGTGTCTAACAAAGAGCATAATTAGAATAGCCTTCGTGAACAGCCGGGAATGGATACAATTTACTACCCATGCTATTTCATTCTGGGAGAATGGCGAGGGATGGCTTCCAGTATCATATCTTTTCAAACAGGCTATCATGTTCAGAGAATTTCTATTGCACTCAACTTAACTTGTGCTTAAAATATCCCAATCATTTACATTCAGCCTAAAGATTTTACCTTTCTACAGTGGTCCCCCCAGAGTCCTGGCAGTATTCTTCTTCTTACAGAAAAGCTTATTATGGACCATTATCAGTAGGCATTACAGCACAGACATCAGAGGTGAGCAGGTGCATCAAGCCTCCTCCTCCACCACTGGACTCAACCCTTAGTTGGATATAGGACCATACGTATAACTGAGGAGTTGGCTGTACTTTGCAGTTTGCACCTCAGCTTTATGTGAGGAAAGGGTATTTTTCTTAATGTCTTAAAACATTTTAATAAGCTTTTTAAAAATTTATATTATGTATTTATACATTATATATTATAGATTTCTATATTATATAATATTGTATAATTCTTAAATATTATATATGGTTATACTTTTATTATTTAAATCAAATTGATCCAAAGATTCATCACGCTCTTAGTGAAAAACGTTCTCCTTATCTCAGTCCAAAATGGTCTACCCTTATTCTGAGGCTTCACCCTAGTTCTAGATTCCTCAACTAGGGGGAATATCCTTCCTCACATCTCTCCTGTCGAGCTCTTTAAGAGTTTTGCTGGGTTCAGGAAATGCCTTTGAACGAAAAAAGAGTTGTAAAATTCCTCCTCTCATTGCCTATTCCTAATAATTAGGTTTGTCTGTAGAAATGGCACAGAAAGTGTACAGATGATTACACCATGGTATAATGAGCCTTTACTTAGTGATCAAAGGTTATACCTCAAAACTTTATTTTCATTATTTGGTAACAGCATGTTGGTGATGTGAAAAAATGAAATAGTTTGTATCTCCAGGCACCCCAGTCCTCTTTCTTCGCCATTACACCTCCAAACTAAAAGTAATAATGCCATGAGCATGAAAATGTCTTCAAATAACACCTTTTATAGAATGCATGCTCATGTATGGCATCTTTCACCTTATTTGATAACCCCGAGCCTGCTGACGACTGAGATTAAGTGCATTAAAACATCCAAAGACTCAATATAATACAACTTGATCAAATGATATGATACAGCAATGTCAGTGCATTTGGTGTAATTTGGTGCTATAGAACTTTACAGGTTAGGATCACAAATGGAGGGAACGGGGGAAAAAAAGGATACTTGGCTGTCCATGGGAATGTGGATTTAATAACCATCTCCATACTGAGAACTAATCTGCTTAAGTAGTTCCGTGGCTACCCAAGTTGTTTGTTTATAGCAATTTGGCTGCAGTGAGTTTTCTATTAATGAGTGTTCAATGTTTTTCTTTCTCAGGCCGAATATTCAAGCCTCCTGTTCCGTCACGAAGGCTGGCCTTTGTGCCTCCACGAGAAGTTAGTGGTGCAGTTGTCATCATTCAACATCTTTCTTCTGCGCCCAGGTGATTTCTACCTCCAAATTGTACCCGTTGGGAAGCAGTCTGCACGGATTGTGTTGAAATGCTTGGGCAGGGACTTCCGCAGCGTGGAAGAGAAGTTAATACCAGAAGTATCCTACACTAATATTTTTACCACAGAATGGCTGGAAACAATAAACAGTGAACGTTCAGGAACACCATTGCAAACTTGCCTACTTGCCACTGATAATGGAGTTGTAAAAGAGCTTTGGTCTAAAATAGTAAACCCTGAATTTGTAAATAAGACCAAAGCAGCACCATCATCTGGGCACGAAACATCTTCTGTTCAGGAAACGGGAAACAACTGTGGTTCCGCTAGGATGACTTTGCAGACAGGAATGGAGATGGCTCATTCGGTTGGATCTTCTGAGCTAGATTCAGATAATAAAATCAAAAATCCTTTGACTAACTTGGGCCAAAAGGAAGGTGCAAAATGTTTAAGTCACCTATCCATGAAATCGGGAATAATCTCACCAAATCAATTTGAAATCTCCAATGAAAATGTTGAAGGAGATTATGTGGATTTAATGATGTTTTCTAAAGATAAATGCTCTGATAACAGGACTGCACAGCTTCCACTGAAGAAAGGTGAATCTTCTGTGGTTCCAGTCAACGGCACATGGGCATGTGGAGGGACAATTAGGTTTGCATCAGAACCTTGCACACCATGCTTAAGCAGGTCAAACAGAGACTTTGAAGAACAAGGGATAAAATGCCGCTATCGTGAATCTTATATAGAAGCTCTGCAAAATCCTTTGAACTTTGGGTTCAGCATTCAAGCAGCAGAAGCTTCCACAGAGGACAGGAGAGATCAGGCCAACCACAAATCCAACCGTGATACAAAAAGCACAGTCCAGCGCAAGGATTCCACCCGATCTACTGCTGCACCATCGTGCAAAACTGCACTCAAGGCCAAATTATCAGCGCATCCCATTCCATGTTCCACTTCAGTTAAGGCACCATGCCAATCCATGGCTAAGTTTGATGCTCAAATTGAGTCGATGTCTTCAGATCTTTGCACCAAGCAAACAGTTCCCGATGACTCGAGATCATGCCTGCCAGCTGGCGATACTGTGTCCTCCGAACCTTTGCCTGGCAGGAAAAGTATGGAAGCTACAAAAAGGTGTTCAGCTGGTTACGTATCTCCGAGAAACCGAAGATATAAATCTCAGGGAAAAGGTAAAAGCAGAAATTGTTATGCTTGTACAAAAAATCTGAGTGCAATTATCAATCAGGACAGTTCATTTACAAAAAACATGATTGCCTATTTTCTTTTGCTTTGAAAGATTTCAACATTTTTACAATCAGATTTTTCTTTCTGAAAGTAACGAAGACTAGAAGCAAGTGGGGATATTTATTTACAAAGTCACTAGATAGCGAATGAGAAAAGAAGAATTTAACTGTAAAATATACAAAATACTCAGAACTAAGGGAGTATTTCAGAGTCGGTAGGAAGGATCCAAACTAGGATGTGCACTCTATAGTATTTCTTGGCTATTTTGTTTTATTTTGGTTTAGTTTGAAAGCACTGGAGTTTTTGGAGCATTCTGCTTCTTTAAGTTCTGAGGCTAGATTATATGGGAAAGAATGGGTAATGTGCAAATTTCACACAGCCAGTGCAGGAGGTTAAAATGAACGCAGGTCTCAGGTGTCATCTGCACCCACACAGCGAGCTGTCAAAACCTGTCAGGACTGTGAAGGGCAACAGGTTCCACCACTGTGGCCTGGTCTTCAGTTGCGGATGGTGCTCCCTCATGGGATGGCATCACCAGTCAGGCTTCCAGCTTGATCAGCCCCCAATATCATTATAAGACTAACGTTATTTATATTGCTGTCTTCCATTTTATATGGCTGTAGGAACTCTTAAGAACTTTTGTTCAATTTCTTGCTATATTGCTTTCATATTGTACCTTGCTTCTCCTTTCTTGTGCGGTTATTACTGTTTTCCAAAATATTCTATTTGCCAAGCATATCACTCAACATCTAAAGCTATCTTCGATTTCCTTAATTAACAACAGACAGATCACTTTCATGTGGAATTTAGGATTCTCAATGGACGTTGATTGATAATTTAGAAACATTTGAGTGGAACCGAGTAAGTTCATAAGAAACTTCTGCCAATTAATTACTTTCATACCATACATGGAATGACTTATTGGATACAACAAAATCCTATCTGAATCTAATTATTCCCCTTTCTTTACAATGTTAGAATCATACAATTCAGAAGGAAGTCTTAAAAGAATATTACATCTGGCTTCTCAAAAGAATATCATTCCCTCCGCATGTCCTTTCCTCATATCTAAAATGTTTTCCTTATAAAATCACATTTACTGCTTAAATGACCCCATGGCTGTAATGAACATAACAAATGTTTATCTTTATATTATCTTTTTTCCATTTAACCTGGTGTGAATGGTGCAATGAGCTTTCTAGCTTTTCTGAAATTATCCCTGTAAGTTTGAGCTTTATTATAAAATGAATTTCAAAGTTGCTTAGTATATAATCTTGTAGCTTCCTATTGCTGTCTATGTATCTGGATATATGTCTGGCAATGTGAAGAGCTGATCATTGCTTGTACAGGGGATGGGTGAAACTGAGCCCCAAAGGCATACAGTAACATGGGTGATATTAATGGCATTATCATGTCATCTTTAGTGCTTTTTGTGACCTGCATAAATATATAAATTAATGGGAAACAGATGGGAACAATAACTTTAATAACTTTATTTGTATAGCACTTTTCATACAATTGAATGCAACCCAAAGAGCTTTTCATAAAACCACAGGTCTAAACAAAAATACAATTTAAAGCAGTAAGGCAAATGGAATATTTTGGAGTGGGAATGGGAATGTGACAGCAAGAGATTAGGGAAGTAGCCCATCGGACAAGCAGGAGCTGGTCACGACATGGGAGGAATTGATTGGAAATGAAATATGAGTGAAGCGAAGGCAAACGCTTGCTTCTGAGGCCTAGAACAATACTCTTCCTCTTCCATGTGCTCAAAGAAACCTTATAAATGGAACTTGCTGATAATCTTCCAGTTGATGCCGTGTTTGCCCTGATAGTCAATGAGTCACTGCTCTCTTTAGGCCTGCAATGTGAATTGCTAAGTTAATTGTGGTCAAGGCAGCCAGGATCTGAAAAAGAACACCATTACATATACAAGGTACACAAAATTGCTGGGGAAACTCAGCGGGTGCAGCAGCATCTATGGAGCGAAGGAAATAGGCGACGTTTCGGGCCAAAACCCTTCTTCAGATTGATGGGGGGTGGGGGGGGGGAAGAAGGAAGGAAAAGGGGAGGAGGAGGAGGAGCCCGAGGGCGGGCGGATGGGAGGAGACAGCTAGAGGGTTAAGGAAGGGGAGGAGACAGCAAGGGCTAGCAAAATTGGGAGAATTCAATGTTAATGCCATCCGGACGCAAGGTCCCCAGACGGAATATGAGGTGCTGTTCCTCCAATTTCCGCTGTTGCTCACTCTGGCAATGGAGGAGACCCAGGACAGAGAGGTCGGATTGGGAATGGGAGGGGGAGTTGAAGTGCTGAGCCACCGGGAGTTCAGGTAGGTTATTGCGGACTGAGCGGAGGTGTTCAGCGAAACGATCGCCCAACCTACGCTTAGTCTCCCCGATGTAAATCAGCTGACATCTAGAGCAGCGGATGCAGTAGATGAGGTTGGAGGAGATACAGGTGAACCTTTGTCGCACCTGGAACGATTGCTTGGGTCCTTGAATGGAGTCGAGGGGGGAGGTGAAGGGACAGGTGTTGCATTTCTTGCGGTTGCAACGGAAAGTGCCTGGGGAGGGGGTGGTGCGGGAGGGAAGGGAAGAATTAACGAGGGAGTTGCGGAGGGAGCGGTCTTTGTGGAAGGCAGACATGGGGGGAGACGGGAAGTGTGGCGAGTGGTGGGGTCACATATACATCTGTGTCCTAATCATTAGCTCTGAAACATGAGAAGAATGTAAGTCAAAGGGGAAGATTGCTGGCATCCCTTTAACTCCAGGATTCCCCATTGTCGCTCAGATGGTGTGAGTTAAAACAGCTCCAGACTTCCGAGTTTCTAATCTTTACAACAGTACATGGTTTACTAAAGAATGTTGGAAGCTACACCTTTCCCATGGGCCTAATAATACTGAGCTATGGGAAGTGTATATGTACTCAACATTTTTTCCAGCATTGTCCAATATATTGTTCCATATTTCACTCTAACAGCTATTTAAATCATACTCCTGAGAGAAAGATACTGAATAAAAAAACAAACATAATCTAGTTGGGGGAAAAGCTTCAAGAAACTTAAAAAAAAACCCTCTTATATTAATGAATAGTATATATCTTTATTCATTTGAGGGATCTGGGCATCACAAGCTGAGCCAGCATTTAATTGCCCATCCCTAGTTGCCCTTGAGAAGATGGTGGTGAGCTGCCTCTTGAACTTCTGCAGTCCTTGAAGGGTGGGGACACCCACAAATCTATTAAGGTTGAAGGTATGTGGCTTGGAGGTGGTAGCATTCCAGATGGTAGTGTCCCTTTGCCTTTGATTCTCTTGTCCTAGCTGGTAAAGGTCATGGCTTCAGAAGCTTGCTGTAAACTCAATTTGTTGCAGTTGTCTGCAAATGATTAATACTGCTTAACCTGTTCATCGGTGATGGAATGATCGCTTGGTTGTGGATGGGATGCCGATCAAGTGGGCTGCTAAGTACTGTGTGGTGTTAGGTTTCTCGAGTGCCTTTGCAGTTGCACTCATCCAGGCATCATTTAACACAATGCATATCACTGGAAATTGATGGACATAATAATGTACATAGAAAGTTAAACCATTTCTCAGTGAATGAAATGACTTGGATGAGGTAATGATGTTATAGCTGTGAAATTAACTGATGGCATGAAGATAGGTAGAAAAGTAAATTATGAGAAGGTCATAATGTCACATTAGGAAGGTTAAGTGAGTGAACAAGAATGTTGCAAATGGAGAATGGTGTGGAAAAATGTAAAATTGCCCATCTCAGCAGGAAAAGTCAAAAGAAACATGTTATCAAAACACGGCAGATTGCAGAACATTGAGATGCAAAGGGATCTGGGTGTCCTTGTGCATGAATTACAAAAACATATACTGGTTGGGTAAATCATCAAGAAGTTGACAGAATAACAGTGGTTACCGCGAAGGGTATTATATATATTTTTTAAATAAGGTGGCCATATTCCAATGGCCTGGGCTTCAGACGAACCCACAACCAGAGTGTTTTACATAATGGTCTCCTTGCTTTAGGGATATGTTAATGCATTGGAAGCAATTCAGAGAAAGTTTACCAAACAAATACCTGGAACAGATGGGCTGCCTTATGAAGACAGATTGAACAGGCTATGTTTGTATTCACTGGAGTTTAGAAGAATGAGGGGAGATTTGATTAAAATATAAGAATCTAAGCAGTCTTGGCAGGATGGATGTGGAGTGGATGTTTTCTCTTGCTAGGTAACATAGAACTGGGAGTTCCTGTTTAAAAATAAGGGACACTTATTTAAGGCAGAGGTAAGGTGAATTGTTTTTTTCTTTCAAGGCTGTAAGTCTTTATTAAGGCAGTCTTTGGGTATTTTTAAGATGATGGTAGATGGACTCTTGATAAGCAAGACGGTTAGAGAATATCATGGCTGTCAGGAATGTGGAGTTGAAATTAACATCAGATTAGCCATGATTTTATTGAATGGTAGAGCAAGCTAGAGGGGCTGAGTAACCTATTCCTGCACTTAATTTGCATGCCATATGTGATAAATGAAATTAGCTCAGAATTAAATCGTGAAGCACTTTGGTGAGAAATAAAAGGTCATATGAGTCATCAAAGTAATGATTGAAGTGCTTTTGATTTTATACATATTATGTAAGTGATAGAATACTGCATGGCATGGTACCAGCTTTCTTGTACAAACCCGCAAAATGTTAGATATAATTTAGATAACTAGTTATTGGATAAATAGTTCACTTGTTCCATTCCTCAGTCATTCAAGAATCAATTAACTTTCCGTGGTTCAAAGGTTTCTTTTACATACTTTGATACAAATCTATAGACTGGTAAGAACTCACACTTTTTTCGTGTTTGGAGCTGCTTCCAAAAGCATAACATAGCAACATGGAGCAGTAAAACAAGATACAGCAATATCCATTTAATATCAAACACCCACCCCCCAGGCCATCCATTTAGAATTGCACATTCTCCAAGACTTAAGTAACAAAACTTACAACCAGATCCTCCAGCTGACAATCAAATGTTCTTCCTTTCTGGTTATATTCCAATTCTTCAGTGTAAATGATTCAGGCTGTTACCTGCACAGGGTATGGTTTAGAACCACAAAATGTACGATTCCTTCTGTATTTCAATGTTAAATTATTCTCAGCTGTTGTTAAATCAGCCCTATATATTCATTGTAAGCTGCCAGAACAGAAACGTTACTTGAGAGACCATTTATTGACATGGTTCTTTTTCACATACCAATAGTTTGAAAGATTGAGACCAACATAAATATTCTTGGGCTGTAAAAATGTAGTCTATCAAAATATTACTTTACATTTAACTGAAATAATGTTGATTAATCCAGCAGAGTTACCGCTTATTTAAATTCACATAAAGAAGAACTGCATAAAGAAGATATTTGATTCTATGTTTTTTACTAAAATTTCCTTTATGCGGAAAGCTACAAACTTATACATTTATGATTCGACAGGAAGCAGCCTAGAGCACTGGACTGATTAATTGGATTGTGGCCAAGAGTATTGGTTGGATGTTGCTATTCAAAATTACAGTAGTTGAATCTGATGTAATTTTAGCGAGTCTGAATTATATTGTTCCAAACAGTTTTGTAGCATCTTCTGGCCAATATCTATATATAAACATTGACAATGAGTTCTGGTTGAATTTTCTAAGGCACTTCAGAGCTCTTGTTTCAAGGTTTAATGCCAAGCATGTACGCTCACTGCAGTCACTGAATAATAAAAAGTGAAACGTTAACCTTTGGTTGTGCAAGAGACATTAAAGCAAATATCACATAACTACATTCATCAGCTAAATCACTAATGCTTGAGGAGTAGAGACTGGTCAATGTGGTTCAGTACTAAATTTTGCTGTGTATCCTTCCGTCAAGACACTGGAAATGTCATTCAAGCTAATTCCAACAATACATTTACACAGAGGGTCTAAGAGAGTGAACCTGCTGACCATGGTTATTTTTGGTGGCTGTTTGGTTATTTTAAACCCATTGCAGATGCTTCTACATTTCAAACAACGTGGAATGAGAGGAATTTAGGATCTCTGGATACAGCTGCAAAAATAATTTGCAGATTATCTTTAGGACAGCGAGCAGTGTGTTACTAATACTAGAATAAGACATACTGCCAGTAAGTGACCTATGCCCTAGTTATTCATTTTGACACTGGTATCATGGCAAAACCATTTTTAATATAATTAAATGTTATAATGTTAGTCAAATTATTTAAAAATCGATGGTCCAACTTCTCTCTGCACCCAATATTCAAACTAAAGTATTTGAATTAAAAATTTTAGCAGCTTGTAAATATTTGAGTTTAGGTTAAATCATCTTTATTTTCATTTGTGGAAATCCAGCAGTTTAGGGCGTGTGCGGACATGGCGTTGAAGGACGAGAAGCTGAAGCAAAGAAGTGGAAGCCAAATAAATGAACGTAAATGAAGCCGAAAATACAAATAACCGAAAGCGTACAAACCCAAAAAGCGAGCTAACTGAAAGGGCGGGACGCATAAAAGCGAACTAAGCGAAAGGGTGGGACGTCTAAAAGCCAACTTACTGAAAGGCTGCCATGCTGAAACGTCAACTAACTGAAAGGCAGCGTCGCCTAGAAGCCAACTCACCGAATGGCGGCTGTGCCAAAAAGCTAAATAATGGACATGTCAGCGATTGTTCCAGACCTTTCGGTTAGTTGGCGTTTCGGCATGGCGGCCTTTCAGTGAGTTGGCTTTTAGGCGTCCCGCCCTTTCGGTTAGTTCGCTTTTCGGCTTTGTACGCTTTCGGTTATTTGGCTTATCGACTTTGTTTCCATTCGGTTATTTGGCTTCCACTTCTTTGCTTCAGCTTCTCGTCCTTCAACGCCATGTCCGGGTACCGTTTAGGGGCTGCCAACATTTTTTTGAATGATGAAATTTCAAAATTATGCTGAAGCGTTTGTACTAGAGCTAAGCACACATCTTCATGTTGTCACCAACAAACAAACAATGCAAATTTAAAAGGATAATTGAATAATTACTGGCATTTTTAATATGTGCCCATTCACAATATGCGGTATAAATATCTGAGATTAAATAGAACGTACAGTAAAAAGACTGTCTATTATGAGCACTGGTACCAGCTGGTATTTATATTTTATGTAAAGTTCACTCATTCCTCTTCATCAAACACAATCATAATATCTTTCTGTTCCTTGCTCCATCATGTATCTATCCTGCTGCATATTAATTGCATTAATAAACCTCCATTCATTTTCTGAAAGGTTCGAACAGTGAGTGGTGGAGAGTTGTTGTTGTATGAGGATCATGTACAGGCAGATTAGATCAGTTTAACTAGGTATCATGTTCAGCACAAACTTTGTGGGCCGAAGGGCCTGTTCCTGTGCTGTAATGATATGTTCCATGTATAATGGGGGTACTACAGAACAAGAGTTTCAGAAAACTAATTTTGGAGTTTAGTTTATCTGACTCAGTTGTGTATACACACCCATGGGACAATCATTCATAGAGATGAAACTAATCAAAAACATGAATTGTTCATTTTGGTGGTTTTACAATGCTTTAACTTTTACAGTTGGCTTTCCAACCACTGAGAATTTTTTGTGAGCGAGACAAGCAACCTGATGCTTTATCTGCTATCAGCTTCCTGCTCAGAAGTCCTTTTTAAACTGTGATCAGTTTTGGAGGATGAAAGAGGTGTCTTAGTCTGCTGTTGAATAGGGTGTCTTTGATGATGACAGATACAAGGCACTGTGAGGATACAGCAAACCTTCATCTCAGGATGCAGAAAGATGTATCATTGGCAGTGATCATGTCCTGGATTCTCTTAAAGATGCAAAATAAAAATTAGATATTTTTTACAATTCCTGCCGTTCGTTCAGGTGGGGACAAGCTGATGGTGATTGCATGCATTGTAAAGTATGTTACCCATAGCGTGATACAGAAATGATGTCTTAATCTTGCATGGGAGTTTTGCTGTCTTCAACAATGAATGTCACAGCAGCATAATCCAGCAGTTTATTGGCATGTAATTGCTTCTTCTATTCTGATTAGGATGTGCTTATTGAAATAGGCAAGACTGGTAACCTCAAGCAGTTTTGTTAATGTTGTAGAAAATGGGTTTATCTGCAAAAATGAGCAATTATACCTCTTGTAATGCATCTCACTTAAAATCATGGAAAATGACTGAAGCGACTTCATCCTGAACCATTTAGTAGCTTTACTGGTTTGCACAAGTTAATTTCTTAAATAGTTTAGAATAAAAAATTGTTGTTTTCTTAACCAGAAAAGATTTTCCAACCTTTATATTCAGATGAATCTATCTTAGTTTGATCTCAGGTCTTGCTGAGTATTGTAGGTGGAATCTGATGCTACCAGATTTTGGAACCAATTATGGTACACAGTCTTTAATATAACTTCAGATTCCTTGATTTTTCACATTTTGTTGGTCGATAACATAGGATGCCCATATTTATTTTATTGGTATTCAGTCTTCCATGGGAAACCCAATTTAATAGCCTGATGGGCTGTAGGGAAGAAGCACATTCAGGACAGCTATTTCATAATGACCACTGGGAAGTCCATACACAGCCAGTGACCTAGTTCAATCCTTACCTTAGGTGTTGTTTGTGTGCAGTTTGCACATTCTCCCAGTAACCAGGCTGATTTTGCCTGGATGCTCTGGTTGTCTCCCACATCCCAAAGACATACAGGTTGGTACGTTAATTGTCAACTATAACTTTCATCCGGTGTTGGTAAGTGATAGAATCTGAGGAGAATGGGGAGGGTATTGACCGGAGTGCAGGGAGTATCAAATGGGATTTCTTTAGGCACAGTGTAAATGAGTGAGTTGCTGAGGACTCTGTGAGCCATAGAACCTGCTTCCATGCTGTAAGATTCGATGACTTTTCATCTAAAAAGTGAACATAAGCTTAGAGTAACAGAGCCACATAGTCATACAGCATGAAAACAGGTCCATCGGCCCAACTTGTCCATGCCAACCAAGATGCCCCAGCCATGCTTCCTGCGTTTGGCCCATATCGCTCTAAACGTTCCTATCCATGCACCTGTCCAAATGTCTTTTAAATGCAGTTATATAGTACCTGCCATAATTGCAAACTCTGGCAGTTCATTCCATGTGTCCACCACCCTCTGTGTGTAACAAATTTCCCACAGGTTCTTACTAAATCTTTCCCCTCTCACCTTAAACCTATGTCCTCTCATTCTTGATTACCCTACCCTGCGTAAAAGACTCTATGCATTCACTATATCTAATCCATTCATGATTTTACACACCTCTATAAGATCACTGCTCAGCCTCCTGCGCTCCAAAGAATAAAGTCCTAACCTGTTCAATTTCCCTATAACTCAGAACCACGAGGCCTGGCAATATCCTCATAAATCTTCTATGTACTCTTTCCAGCTTAATGACGTCCTTCTTATAGCAGGGTGACCAAAACTGTACATACTGTAATTCCCTAAATGTAACTTCACAAAGGTATTGTACATCTGTAACATAACATCCCAACTTCTCTACTCAATACCCTAACTGATGAAGCCCATTGTACCGAAAGCTTTCTTGACCACCCAATCTAACTGCAATGCCACTTTCAGGGAACTATGTACCTGCATTCATAGATGATTCTGCTCCACAACACTGCCTTTCCGTAGCACGGTGGCTCAGCAGTGCAGTTGCAGCCTTACAGTTTCAGAGACCTGGATTCAATCCTGACTACGGCTGCTGTCTGTATGGAGTTTATACGTTCTCCCTGGAACCATGTGTGTTTCTTCCGGGTGCTCCAGTTTCATCCCACATTCCAAAGACGTGTAGATTTGTTGGTTAATTGAGTTTTGTAAATTGCCCCTAGTGTGTAAGAGAGAAGTAGTGTAAGGGTGATCGCTGGTCAGCGTGGACTCCGTGGGACAAAGGGTCTGTTTCCACACGGTTTATTTAACTAAACTAAACTAAGCTCCCCAGGGCCCTGTCATTCATTGTGAAAGTTCCGTGTTGTAGATTCTGAGGTGCCTTATGAGGCCAATGTAGAAACCTAGTCTTTTTTAGAGAGTAGGTGGGTGTGGACTTTCTAAGTTAATGTGCTCTTTCTACAGCATCTGCCAAGCCTCTGCATTTACAATGCATGGCCTTGGGGTTCTCAATACCATCCTGAATGGTTCTCCATTCTGAGCAGTGATGGGCCAGAAGTTCCCTAGAATCTGTAGGGGTGTGGCGTTTCACCAACGAGGTTTTGAGCACATCATTGAATCTTTTGCTCTACCTGCCCAGCAATCTCTTCTCCTGGTGGCTCAGAGTACAACATGGAACATAAAACATACAACAGGACAGCACAGCACACGCTCATCAGCCCACATTGTCTGTGCCGAACATAATGCCAAGACCAACTCTCATCTGCATGTTCATAATCCATATCCCTCAATTTCCTGCATATCCACATGCTTGTCCAAAAGTCTCTTAAATACTACTATCGTATCTGCCTCCACCACCACTCCTGGAAGGGTATTCCAGGCATTCACCACCCTCTGTGTAAAAATACTGTTCTGACTGTCTACCCTACCTATGCCTCTCATCATTTTATATACGTCTGTAAATATAACAGCAGGTCCTCAAAATCCGGCATTCTAAAGAAAACAATCCAAGTCTTTCCAACCTCTCCTTGTATCTAATACCCCCTAATCCAGGCATCGTTCTAGTAAGTGGACTCTAGAGCCACTAGAGGGCGATACTTATGGGAACACATTTACAGAAACACAAAAAATACAGAATGAAGATTATTGACAAAAGCGTCTATCACAAAATGAGGAGAATCTTTTCATGGAGTGAGTGTTTAGGATCCGGATTGAATCGTCGGAGGGATAGTAGAGATAGATTGGATCACGGTGTTCAAAAGGAAACTGTTTAAACACTTGAATGGAATAAAATGCAGTGGGAGGAAAGGGAATTGTTTAACAAACTGAATTTGTTTGGCATGGAGCTGGCATGGATTCATTGGGTCAAATGGCTTCCTTTTGTGGTGTGATATTTCTGTGATGCCACACAAAGGAATTCAGTCTTTTATCTTCGGATTTGTCTGAGCGTAATTCATTTTTTATTGCCTTGGAATCATCAAACGGTCAGCTGCACCCATTTATGATGATCTGCAAACATCGTTGATACTTTTTTCCAGTTTGCCAGTCCTATGTTCAGGCATCATTGATTTTGAGTTTTTTTTTGTCTCAGTCATGTCTCAATGTCCCATTCCCATGACATCACAGTGTCTGCACTTGCTGCTGTTTTGATGTAATTGACCACATGTACATTTCTGCTGAGATAGTGCATTTATTGTCAGCTGTAAGATCTGATTAAAATCAAACTGGATAAATATAATAATCTTTTAAGTCTTTTAACGTATCTACAGATTGAAGAGCTACAGCATCAATTGAGTAGGTGACTCACACTGTCAAATTCCAAACAAATTAGTTTAGATTGGGGACAGGGAGGATAGTCACCATCTATGACTCTACTAAATCCTGTGCAAACTGATTCCCTTGTAGAAAATATCCAGTATAAAGATCTGCAGAAGAAACTTTCCATTGATCTCATCCAGTTCTGCACATGGATTTCAGTGATAAGTTAAGGCATAACCTATTTCATCATGTTCAAGTTCAAGTTCATGTTCAAGTGAGTTTATTGTCATGTGTCCCTGTATAGGACAATGAAATTCTTGCTTCTTATACCTTTATTATTCTTAAAGGAATCCCTTGTAATAAATGTTTGAAGATATTTCCTTGGTATTATCAGAATCTATGCATTGCAGAAGTTACTGTACAAACCAAATCAGGATCTGAATTCAAACTAACTGTATCAGGATGAAGGTTCACAGAGCTGAGCAAACAGTAAGTTCTGCATTTTAAATGATTGTCGGGTTTTACTCGAGCATAGCATTACTGCATATTCATGTCCTCATAGATTTCTTCTTAATGCAGCAGCGTAAATTGGAAGCAATGCTCCAGTTGTGTTCTTTAAAGGCTCAACATAATCTCCCTGATTTTGTAATCCACCCTTCTACTTTTGACACCCAGGAGTGTCTTCTTAACATGATTTGCCATCTCCATCTCCAAAGATTTTATGCCTGTATGCACCCAGGTATTCTATTTCTGAGCACCTTTCAGAACTGGGTCCGTTTGTCATTATTGTGCATGACAGAACAATTGTCCTAGCACTGACCTCTGAGAAGCACCATAATCTCCCATCCTCCAGTCCGAGAAACACATTTTTAGTAGAATACTCTGGCTTTGTGAACTTAAGCCAATTTCTCAGGCGCGCTGGCACTGATGCTGTTATTCCACAAAACTTTAGTATATTGACTGGTCTTTTATGTGGGACTTTGTTTAACGGCTTCTGAAAATCCTTGTGGATGGTATCCATTGCATTCCTTTCATTAATCTTCTCAGACTGTCATCATCCAAAAGAATCAGTCAGGGAATCAGCCAAACATAATTTGCCTTTAACAAATCTGTGCTGACCCTTCTTTATTAACCCAAACTTCTCCAAGTGTCTATTGCCTTTTTCTCTGATTATCTTATCTAGTAACTATTAAAAGTCTAATCTTGGATGTGTGTGTGTGTGTGTGTGTGTGTGTGTGTGTGTGTGTGTGTGTGTGTGTGTGTGTGTGTGTGTGTGTGTGTGTGTGTGTGTGTGTGTGTGTGTGTGTGTGTGTGTGTGTGTGTGTGTGTGTGATGTTCCTATGCGTTTCACATCTCCTCGAAAACACGACGCGATAACGGTGAAATATTCACATATTCCGATGGAGATTTATGCCATGATGTCAAAAATCGCCTTATATGAAAATTTCATGCATTATTTCTCGAGATTTATGAAAATATTCGAAAATTTCAAATAACTTGGAAAATAAACGAGATGGTCTCGCTGATGACGTCACAATGGCTCTGCTCCTCGCGGCCTGCTGCCCTATGCTTCTAGTAAGTGGTCTACCGAGGTCACAAGCGCTCACGAGCTTACCAGCTTGCTTTTCCAAAGCTTTCTCCTCACGGCCTGCTGCACTATGTTCCACGTGCAGCGAGTGACGTCACCCCTCTCCCCCTCCCTCCCCCCACACCCCCTCCCCCCGTTCTTCAAAAGACGCAGAAAGAACAAGCAAGTGGGCTCTGTACTGTAGTTCCCGAGCGCTTCCGAGGGCTTCAGAGGTCACGAGCACTCACGAGTTTCCCGTGTTGCTTTTCCAGGACTTTCTAAACGGTCATTATATCACTTTGATGAATGAGGCTTAATGCTGACTTCCACATGTCTAAAGATAAGAGTCCGATTGAACTTCATTGTTTTTGTTAAACTTCGAAAACGTTGCATTTTTTGTTCTTTAAAGACTTTCCAGCGTCTCACTTAACTGTACTAATTCTTAAAGATAACATTTAATTTCAAAGAGCGCTTTTTTAATTTTAAAATATATTTCTAATGTTGCTTTTCCCCATTTGTTACTTCCCGTTTTTATTCCGCTACTAATTTCTTTAGAATTTTAAAAGTTCGCAGTTATTTACTCTGCGAATTTTGACACATTTTTGACCGCTTTCAAAAAAAATTGATGTTGATTTGGAAATACTCAGATACCACCCCCCTTCTTTCCCTCCCCCCTCTTCCCCCCCCCCCCATCTTTCCCCCCTAGGCACTCTCTTCCACCCTCCTCTTCCTCCCCCCCCCTCCCCCCTCCCTCCCGCTCTCCCCCCTCCTCTCTTTCCCCCTCTCGTCTCTCTCCTCCCTCCTCTCTCTCCCCCCCCCTCTCTCCCCCCTCCTCTCTCTCCTCCCTCCTCTCTCTCACCCCTCTCTCCCCCCCCCTCTCCCCCCCCTCTCTCTCCCCAGCCTTTCTCTTCCTCCTCGGCATCCTTCTTCCTCCCCCCTCCCTCCTCCATTCTTTCCCCCGCCGCTCTCTCCCCCCCACTCTCCCTCTCCCCCTCCCCCGCGCGTTGAGGGGACGGGACCCGACGGGTCCCACTTGGTCTAGTTAATTCTAAAAGTTTCTCCACCAACAAGGTTAAACTGAGCAGCCTGCATTGCCACAGATAACCCATTACCCCTTTGTGAATGACAATGCCTTACTTCAGTTTTCAGTCATTTGGCACCTTCCTTGTACCTTGGAGGAGGGGAAGCTTTACAACAAGTCCTCCAAAATATTTGGTCCATTTCCTCATTGAGCTGATGTGCATTCTGCACAGATCAGTTGACATTTACTCTCAAGTCAAACTTTCTGGTGTCTCTTCTTTATTAAGTTTGATTCTATTCATTATTTTTGCCACCTTTCCTTCCACTGAGAAAAATATTTATTAATATTCCAATCATTCTCAGCGCCTCTTATGAATCACAATCTTGTCCTTTATTAGCCCCATCTTTTCTCACACTATTTGCTATCTACTTGCCTATCCTTTTTTGTTTAGATCACAATTTTCCAGTTCCTTTCAAACTCTTTCCTTTTCCCATATTCAACTTGGGTCTCACTTGCACTGTCCAGCTGACATGCTCTATGCACATTTATTCATCATTTTGGCAGCATTGACTTTGCTTCTGCTGCTGGAGGTTTGACTCTCAACTCTATCTGAAGCTGTGGAAAGCTCATCTATTATTCCACTACAGTCTTACATGCCTATCATTCTTCTTCTTCTTATCGAGTCCACACACAAGATTAGAAGTTGTTCAGCCAGAGCTGAACACACTTCTCGGCATCTGCACACAATGGTGTCTGTCTTGCACTTCTTGTGCGTCTTGTGCGTGGTGGTGGAAAGATTGGTTGAAACAGGGCCGCGACGTGAACGCTCTTTCCTTGACCCCATGCCTATCATTGGTAAAATGCAAATATGAAAATATGCAAGATTTTCTCTCTTCCCATTTTCCCACACCCAATTAAAAAGTTCTGCTCCAAAACTTGTTAGAATTTCTTCTTTCCAACAGCTGAGATATACATTTACTTATGATATTTTTACATTGGTTGCATATTGACAATAAAATGTATCATGCCCGACCTAATCTGCTTCTTGCCTTTAGCCCCTATGTGATCCTTGTCATTGGAACAATACTTTAATTAGGTCTATTAAAGTTCCAGACCTTGCTTTTGCAACCAGGTAGCAGAGGAGTCTGCAAGTGCCAACTAAATCTTAGGAAACATCAAACGCCTGCTTATCTGAAGCTAATTGTATTCCATGTATTATTTCAACACTATTATCCATCTTCAGTGAATTGGTTTATCATTGCAAACAATTCATGCGTGGTGGAATAACCATTTCGATTTTCATTTCTCCAACAGATTTCAGTGCAGAGGTTAGGACACAGTCAAAAGCTCCTCTCATACAGAGTGATAAAGCTGAGATAGCCTCATCAGCTACTGCTGCTAATTTACTAACCGCTGACCTTTCTTTATCAGAACGGCTGCAGAAGAGGTTCCCTACGCAATCGCTGGATTTAAACAGTGAACTGCTACATTCAGGAATTGCTTGTTTACCAGGTAATCTCAGTTAACAGCATTCAGCAAAAGATACTGACATACATTGGTTATTTTTAATGAATTACAACATAGCGATGAGTTGAAAATAGAGTGAAATATATCGAAGCAGCTGTAATAGGCACTGACGTTTTCAGGCACAATGGACCTTTCACTCTCTATAGCATATATTCAAGAATAAAATGTGGATGCTAGTCAGCAAACACTGAATATCATTAGTCAATATGTTACCAAATTCAGACGTTGCTCCTTAAAGGACATATAAGAGTACAGTTAAAACCCCACAATATATTGTGTCAAGCGCTGTTTCTAGTGGTTAAATTATACTCATGAATATTTTAATGTAGATGAGAAGAAGCATAAAGCCTGACAACTAAATATCAGTTCACTAAACATTGGTAATCTTTCAGATGCAATACTGAAGGCAAAATTAACATTTATTTACAAATTATGGAATAATAAATTTTTCTGCTGGTATTTTCAGGATTTTATACATTTATTTTCTAAAGACAAATCATATTTGACTATTAAAAATGAACTGCAGATACTGGTTTATACCAATGTATTTGACTAAGACGATCAAGTTCTATGATGCCGTTTTGACAGGTCTCCCTGTAACCTCCTGCAATCCAGAGAAAACAAACCTGTCTGCCCAACCTCTTCCTATAGTTAATACTCCCTAATCCAGGCATCATTCTGGTAAACCTCCTCTGTATCCTTTCCAAAGCCTCCAAAGTCCTTTAAAGCTGCATCATATCTTCCTGAATCTTATACTCACTATCCCGACCTATAAAAGCGAGGATACCATATGCCTTCTTTACTACTGTATCTACTTATGTTGCCACATTCAGGCAGTTATGGACTTGAATCCCTCTGTATATCAAGGTTCAATCCTGACCTTAAGTGCTGCCAATGTGGAGATTGCATGTTTCCCCGTGACCATGTGGGTTTTGTTTGGGTAGTTTTGTTTCCTCCCATATCCAAAACAAGTGTGGGCTAATGGGTTCATTGTCCACTGTAAATTGTCCCTAGGGTTATTGTGTTGGTAGGTTAGTGGCGGAATCAAAGTGGAGTTGGGAGGTTGAGGAGGAGCTGAGGTGATTGTGTGGAGAATAATAGAAAAAGGAATAGAGTAGGATTTGTGCAAACGGGTGCTTAATTGTTGGCGTAGACTGAGTAGAC
Organism: Amblyraja radiata; assembly: GCF_010909765.2. NCBI lineage: Eukaryota > Metazoa > Chordata > Chondrichthyes > Rajiformes > Rajidae > Amblyraja > Amblyraja radiata. Next base: position 17,128,461 of record NC_045978.1, on the reverse strand, counting down.
CAAAGGGCCTATTTCCATGTTGTGACTATGACTAAATGACTCATGTAAGAGGAAAGGCGGAATAGCAAATATATTCCTGTCAAAAGGTGTGTGCATGCGCAATTTAACTTCAAAGGAGGGAATGATTTTAGAAGGATCATTGAGGCATCATTCTATTACTTGCTGTAGTCTAATTTGCTAAAAAGAGAGTCAGCACTGTTTTATTAATGGAAAATTTGTGGGTTGACTAACCTGAGGAATCTTTTGATGGAGTTTCAAAGGGTAGATACCTATCCCTGGATTTTTAAAATATATTTCAGAAAGTTCTTCATGGAAGGAAGGTTAGAAAAGATGATGACTACAGAGTTGAAGGCTTATTGGCAGCGTCGATAAAAAAAACGTGGGCTGTAAGTAGGGAGCTGTGTTAACTTATTTTTTGGATTTGTAATAGATAGGTTTTCATGGGGTTGTTACCAGGACTACTGGCATTTTCAATTTACAGGATTGTGTAGGATGAAATTTAAAATAAGTATGGGTGACCCGAGGCTTGGAAGTGCACTGAATGGTGATAAAAAGTGTAATTGACCTCAAATATAGTAGGCTAATAGAATGGGCCAATATAAAATAGATGACATTTAAACAGAAGGAAAATTTGGTAGGCAGAATGAGGAAAGGCAACAAACTCTAAATTGACAATAAACAATAGGTGCAGGAGTAGGCCCTTCGGCCCTTCGAGCCAGCACCGCCATTCAATGTGATCATGGCTGATCATCCACAATCAGTACCCCGTTCCTGCCTTCTCCCCATATCATCTGACTCCGCTATCTTTAAGAGCTCTCTCTTGAAAGTATCCAGAGAACCGGCCTCCACCGCCCTCTGAGGCAGAGAATTCCACAGACTCAGAACTCTCTGTGTGAAAAAGTGTTTCCTTGTCTCCGTTCTAAATGGCTTACCCCTTATTCTTAAACTGTGGCCAAGAGAAAATTCTGGACTCCCCCAACATCGAACATGTTCCCTGCCTCTAGCGTGTCCAAACCCTTAATAATCTTATATGTTTCAATAATAATCCCTCTCATCCTTCCAAACTCCAGAGTATACAAGTCCAGCCGCTCCATTCTCTCAGCATATGACAGTCCCGTCTTCCCGGGAATCAACCTTGTAAACCTACGCTGCACTCCCTCAATAGCAAGAATGCCCTTCCTCAAATTAGGGGACCAAAACTGCACACAATACTCCAGGTGAGGTCTCACTAGGGCCCTATACAACTGCAGAAGGACCTCTTTGCTCCTATACTCAGCTCCTCTTGTTATGAAGGCCAACGTGCCATTCGCTTTCTTCACTGCCTGCTGTACCTGCATGCTTACTTTCATTGACTGATCAACAAGGATCCCCAGATCCAGTTGTACTTCCCCTTTTCCCAACTTGACACCATTTAGATAATAATCTGCCTTCCTGTTTTTGCTACCAGTGGATAACCACACATTTATCCACATTAAACTGCATCTGCCATGCATCTGCCCACTCACCCAACCTGTTCAAGTCATCCTGCATTCTCATAGCATCCTCCTCACAGTTCACACTGCCACCCAGCTTTGTGCCATCTGCAAATTTGCTAATGTTACTTTGAATCCATTCATCTAAATCATTGTTGTATATTGTAAATAGCTGCGGTCCCAGCACCGAGCCTTGCAGTACCACACTAGTCACTGCCTGCCATTTTTAAAGGGACCCGTTAATCCCTACTCTTTGTTTCCTGTCTGCCAACCAATTTTCTATCCATGTCAGCACTCTACCCCAATACCATGTACCCTAATTTTGCCCACTAATCTTCCATGTGGGACCTTATCAAATGCATTCTGAAAGTCCAGGTACACTACATCCACTGGCTCTTCCTTGTCCATATTCCCAGTTACATCCACAAAATATTCCAGAAGAATAATCAAGCATGATTTCCCCTTCGTAAATCCATGCTGACTCAGGAATAGTCCCATCTGCCTGTGTTTGGCCCATACCCCTTTAACCCTGTCCTATACAAGTACTAGTTTGATGGTTGGGCTTCTCTGGCCCTTTCACTAGACCCAGTACCACTGTGCCAGGCCTGACAATATGCAAAGCTATGCCAATTGATGCAGAAAACTCCTGACCAGCAGTTTGGTCTTGCAGACTCTCACCAGACAGCTGGGTACCCATGCAGTGAGTGCAGGGGGTGCTGCTCATTCAGCAACATCTGTATTTGTTGCTCCTGGAATTTTTTCCTCCATTTGTACCACAGCAGGAAAAGGTGCCTCACACTGACTGGGATATGCATTGTATGTAGATGGAGTCCAAGCATTGCAGATATATATCTATAGTTTTCAGCAAGAATCAGAATGATTTAATAAGAGAACTGGATGAATGCATAATTTAACATTATTTTCTAATCTTTCCAGGAAGCAGGGATAAGGCAGGAAGAGCTGTGTTACAAATCTGCACGGATAATAGCCTCCTGCAAGGACAAACCTGTACCAGCAATGACCTCACCAGGCTCCTACTGTACCTCCACAACATTCCCAGGTGAAATTTTCCTCCACACTGTTGTAGGAAGATGCTTCAAAGTTTGAGGAAATTTCATTTTTCACTTTTAGAAAAGTAAAGCTCAAAATTACATCAGGTTGGATGCTGCATTTAACATTGTGGAAATTACAACCAGTTGCAACACAGCCAAGGCGCTGGCCAGCCAACAAGATCCAATTCCAATCAGATATGTCGAGCTTCCAAACACCACTGCAGGAAACAGATGGCTTGGCTTGGTTAGAATTGAACTCTCACTGCTACAGTGATGAAAAGATTGAAAGTGAAGCCTGTTCTCACTTGTGCTACTGACCCAGGTCTTGGCAATTCCGTGCATATCTGAGGATCAAAAACCAAGGTCATCTTAAGTTAACATGAGCGGCACAATGGTTTGGGAGCTAGTGCTGCTCTTGCAAAACTTCAGGCACAGAGTCTGAGCCTGACTTTGTGTATTCATAATGTAGAGTTTGCATCATTTCTTCATGACGCATGTTCCTGTTTCCTCCTACACTCCATGGCATGCCAGTAGATTCTTCGGGAATTGTAAATTACTTCTTAGTGTAGAAAAACAGCAAATGAATCAAAGGGCTGTTGATCACGTGTGAGAATAAAATTCAGGACACAGGGAAATAAATAGAGGTGAATTGGGAATGATAGGATTAGCCTGCTCGGATTGGCAAGCCCCAAATAGCCTCATGCTTTCTCATATTAGATAAATTGACCCAGGTGGGAATGTTGATAAATTTGGACGTGAAGTATTTTTTCTAGGAAGCGATGGGAATGAATCCTACAAAGTATGGCAATTTTGAAATTGAATGATTTTAGACAGCCATCTACATCTTTGGTTATCTTATTCATTTACAAGCTAAGTGCAATCAAACTGATTGTGAAATGCAATAAAGAGCAAAGCTTTACTGTATTCCAATGTTTATTTGATGTCTGTCCCATTGTTTGCAATGTAGATTATAAAGTCAACCGTGATGGTTTAGTACTGCCATCTACTGGAAATAAGAAACTCCATTTATAGTGTTGCATTGTGAAGAGAAACAAGGCTTGCTTGCATGTATACAGATGGTGATCATATTTCCTCAACTGCATTAAATAGAGTATTTTCAGATTGCAACCCACTGATACTAAATTCCCAACAAGAGGGCAATTGATATTGGTATTGGGTTATTATTATCACATATACAGAGATACAGTGAAAAACATTGGTCATCCAGACAGATCATATTACTTATGAGAGTGATCACACAAATACACCAGCTAGTGCATACAAGAGAAAGGAAACTGGTGCAGAATATAGAGTTACAGCAACAGAGAAAGTGCAGATAAAAAAAAGCTACAAGGTAGACAGGGAGATAGGGAATACATGCTTGGCTCATACAAGAGTCTCATAACAATTTATAGATGATGGAATTTCCTTGATACTCAATTACATTTCCTCATCCAGGGACCATAGGATGAGTGGCATCAATTTTGGTGTGTTAGGTGATTTTATTTTATTGACAAATCAAATGTAAAGGAAAATTGGAGACTTACTCCAAATTACAAGATGCATTAGTTTCTTGCCAAGCAGGGGAGTTGAAGAATGTTGCTGCCAGCTTTCTGCCATGCAGAATCACGTCCTCAAGAGTATTCAGTGTGACTTAAATGAGACCTACCTGAACAGGTACTAGCTTGTGGAGCCACTGGAAACTTGCCTCATGCAAGGTCCTTTGAGAATTGTCTGCCTATTCCTTGGGACCACAGCTCTTCCTATCAAGCCATTCATGCACGAATGGCCTCCCAAAGAGCCCATCAATTTAGAAAGGGTATTCTTATCATCCATCCATCTGCCCATCTGATTAGTAACTGGGGACTGAATAAAATAGCTGGAAAACTCTACTACTGATTGTGAACAGGACAAATTTCAGCAACGGTCCTTTGTGCATATAGACAGTGTTCTTTTGAGGCACCTAGATATTTTGGACATCCATAGTTAATTATGCCAAATTTTCTGTACTAATTAAAACAAAAATAAGGAAACTTTTACTTTTAATCTGAATTTTTCTCATCGTAGGAAGGAGGTTGGAGATCTGGGTCTGACGATAGTTATGGATGCTCGAAAACACCCCCCGCATCCCGTGTTATTTAAAGCATTTGGATTGCTACAGGTGAGCATGAGTGAAATATTCCTGTGCCCCATTAATATTTTTAAAGGCTACGGCTTCCTTCCAAAAGACTTATGAAATTCTAGTCACAAATAGCTGCATAGGTCTACTCACCTTGTCTAGCTAATAAAATGATCCATGCATGATTATGTGTGCATTTTGATCTGTGCTCAGGGTTCATAATTTTTGTACAAAGAAGTAAAAACAGTGCTTTTACTTGAAATTATTCAAGTCATTTCTTTTCACCACACAATCTGTCTGATGGATTCACTGCTGTCCCTTGTTCTGACATTTTGATACGAGGTCTCCACCTGAAACATTGTCAGTCCATTTCCCTACACAGATGCTGCCTTACCCTCTGAGTTCCTCCAACAGTTTGTTTCTTGCTACCAGATCCCAGCTTCTGCAGCCTCTTGTATCTCGAAGTTCTGATATCTAATTTTCTTCTGCCTTGCCAACATGGCCCAAGTCCTCCCTTATCCATTTAGTTGAAACACATTGTTTGCCCAAATGCCATCACATCTCTTCTTCAACTTATAGGGCTAGATCATTGAGAATTGATCCTAATTGACAATGGTACCTAAATCGATGGTTCCTCAATAGTGGGTTGTGTTGCCAAATCTAATTTGCAATATTTGTATTATGACTATCACCAGATGTTCTTTCTATAAACGGTCTAAGTTAAGTATTAAAATAACTAAAATGTAAATGTAATGTAATAAACTAAAAGTGGTATGCAGCCCAGGCTCTGATCTCCCATCTTCCAGTCTCCACTGAGAAAGATCCATTGATTAAATTTCATCATCATTTTCAATAGAGCAGAATTATAGAAGTGGAACACAACATGCATGACAGGGGCAAGTAGATGATAGGTGGAAACAGCTGAGGAGGGGATGATAGGCCAAAGGAAGCAGAATTTGGAAGGGAGGGTAAAGGCTAAAACAAAGGCAGATAGATGATAAGTAAAACCAGATAAGGGTATGATGATGAGAAATTGGGGAAGAGGATAGGGAAGGCGAATGTAGACACAAAATGCTGGAGTAACTCTGCGGGACAGGCAGCATCTCTGGAGAGAAGGAATGGGTGACGTTTCGGGTCGAGACCCTTCTTGAGATTGATGTCAGGGAAGGGGGAGGGGATGGGGAGAGAGAGGGAAAGCAAGGGCTATTTGAAATTAGATCAGTCAATTTTCATACCGCTGGGGTGTAAGCTACCCAAGCAAAATATGAGGTGTTGTTCCTCCGATTTGCACTGGGCCTCACTCTGACAATGGAGGAGGCCCAGGCCAGAAAGGTCAGATTGGGAATGGGAGGTAGGAAAGGCGAACCAAGAGAGTTGAAACTCAGGACCAAAAGTATGTGAGTATTGGTCAAATGGAACAGGGTGAAGGAGGGTAATGAATCAGAGTAAAAAAAGGGCGAGGGGAAGGAATGGAAAAAGTGAACATAGGGAGAGGACCCCTAAGTGGGTCGGTGGGAATGGGAAAGAAACACAAGGAGAGTGGTTACCTGAACATGAACATTGTAATGTTCATACCATTGGGCTGAGTTTCTGTTCTTCTACTTTAGCCTCACCATGAAAGGCTGAGGACAGGTAAATTGGTGTGGGAGTTGAAATGAAATGCAACTGCAAACTCAAGAAGGCCATTATGCACAGAGCACAGTTGCTTTGCAAAACGGTCACGATGTGTATGCTTAGCTTCACTTGTAGAGAGAAGACCACATTGTGACCACCAAATGCAATAGACCAGGTTGGAGAAGGTGCAGGTGAATCTCTGCCTCACCTGGAAGGTCCCTGGATGGTGGTGGAGGAGGAGGTGTAGGAACAAATGTTGCACCTCCCAGGGAAAGTGCCAGGGGTCAGAGCGGGGTGGGTGGGAATGGATGAGCGAACTAGGCGGGCACGGAGAGAGCAGTGCCTGTGGAAAGCAGACTGGGGAGGCGGGCAAGATGTGGCCAGTGGCGGGATCCCATTGGAGCTGGCGGAAGTGGCAAAGGATGATTTGCTGAATGAAGAGGCTTGTGGGATGAAAGGTGAGGGAAAGGGGAACTTTACTGTTTGATCTGGAGAGACATGAGGGGGGTGAGAACAGGTGAGGGAAATGTAGGATATGCCTGTGAGGGCCTCGTCAACTGGCAGAGGGGAGAAGGAAGACATTTCAGAAGTCTTAAGAGCAGAAAGCCTCATCTTGAGAACAGATGTGGTAGAACAGAGAAACAGAAATAAGTGGATAGCGTCCTCACAGGAGACAGGGTGAGAGGAAATGTAATCAGGGTAGCTGTGGGTTTATGGTAGATATCGGTGGATAGTTGTCTCCTGACATGGACGCAGAAATACAGAAAAAGAAGAGAAGTGTCATGTGTATTCCAGGTGAATCTGAGGACAGGGTGGGAGTTGGTGACAAATATATTGTTCCTGGAGATGTATGCTGAACTAAATTAATGTTTTAACCAGCTGGGCATAAAGGTTGTTCTCTCGTGACTGCACAAAAAATGGATGACACCCATACATAAATAGTTACATAGTCACCTTCTATTGATTTAAACTGATGTTATATACATTAGATTCAATTCAATTTCTTGTGCTCTGTGAAACTGGTGCTTCAAATTTAAACTGTAATAAAAATCTCTGCTCCATTTAGAGAGTATTTTGATTCTTGGAATATGCGGGCTGCTTTTAAGTGTGGTTAGCATCTACAATCTCATATACAGTAATTGGTTTACTGACCTACACAGCCGTAATGTCTCCACTATTTTAAAACCGATGTTGTTTCACTTTGCAGGAACGTGTTTCCCACTCTATTCATTGTATACTGATATTGTCAGATAAAGACTCAACTGTCAAGCTTGAGAAATGTCCTGGAATATCCGTAAGTGTTATTTGGAAGAAATCTCAGCTGCATTAAAAGGCTGTTTGAAAGTAAAAATTACAGTGATTTACTCCAGTTGGAACTGTTCCATTAACATTTTATTCCTTCCCATAGTTATGTTAGTCTATGTGCAAACCTCTGGTGACGTTTAGCTCAAGAAATGTCTCGGATCAATCCCACTCTATATTGACTTGTTAGAGAGGCAACCAGTTCTCAAATGATGCTGAGTTGGTAGTACTTCTTCTGTGCCAAGTGTTCTAGGGATCAAGTCCCTCTCCAGGGACCTAAGCACAAACATCAAGGCAGACTCTACAGGGCATTACAGAGGATATTCGATCAGAGATATAGGCCTGGAAATGTGATTGCAAAGTGCTTACGATGATTTCAGAGTTAATGCTGGATATTAGAATGGGCATTCTTGTGCTTGTGTGGATCAACCACTAACCACATTGCTCAAAGTGACTTTCTACTGTGAGAGGCTTGGTGAAGATGGCTTTAAAATGTTTCAGTTATTGGGAATGCTCAATTTCACCCGGTGTTAATACTACTGATGCTCTAGCAGCATTATTTAAAGAGGAAAATATCAGCATTCCTCTGACAATCTGATTCAGCTAGATGCTCTCTATCTTATCTACCTGCTCTCCTTTGGACTTCAGCCAATGAACATACATTTGTTGGTGCTGACAAATTTTGAAACCAAAATGTTTTGAATGAAACATTAAAGAAATGCCAACGTCTACTGTCTCAGGTTTATGCACAAGATCGATGTAATTATTTTTAAGAGTTATCCCCAATGTCCTCTTCAAACTAACCTTCAAACAAAATCACAAAACAAATGTTTCAGTTATCAGGTTGTGGGAATGTCAGGGTATTGATTATATTACCAGACTGAGTTAAAGTTACACGATGTACAATTAATACAATGGCATCTGGCGAATTTGAATCAAATTATTTATTTAATTAAATATATGTCCTGAAGTAACTACTGGTATCATGAATCATGGCTGTAAAATCCATTGGTTCATGAATATTCTTTAGTAAACAGTACCCTCTCTCTTAGTAAGGTCCTTATGCGACTCTATTCTCAGCAATGTAGTTGCTTATTATCTGCTCTCTGAAATGACCAGCATTTTATTAGATCAAACGACAATCCTGCAAGTTCAACTATGAGGTTAGCAATGGCAGCAGGCACACAGAAAAATCACTGTCTCCAAGTCTCCTCTCCTAGTTGCATACCATCCATCCATGCAAATGTAGCATAATTCTATTTTAGATTAGTTTAGTTTAGAGATACAATGCGGAAACAGACCTTTCGGCCCGCCGAGTCCGCGATCCCCTCACACTAACACTACCTGACACACATTTGGGACAATTTACAATGATACCAAGCTAATTAACCTTTGGAGCGTGGGAGAAAACCGGAGATCCTGGAGAAAACCTCACGCATGTCACGGGGAGAATGTTACAAACTTCATACAGACAGCACCTATAGTCAGGATCGAACCCGAGTGTCTAGCACAGTAAGGCAGCAACTCTACCGCTGCACCAACGTGCCACTATTCCTTCATCAGTAAGAAATAATGCTTTTACCCTTACAGAGTAGTTATGACTAAATGGATTACACGTTAGTGTGATTTTTCTCTGAATCCTGAAAGCATCAAGTGAAATGATATGAATGGTTGCTGGAATGGATGCCCCAAATATCATATCATTGAATTGTTATGGTACAGAAGGCCATTCAGCCCAATCGAGTGTAGTGCATCTGCTGGTATAAACAATTACTAGGGTGCACTGACTGAAACCAATGTGTTTACTTACATAGGTGAACATTGAAGGTTCTTGTGCTCATTATTTTCCTGGCAGTAGATATTCTTATCAAGGGGCTGGTCAAGGGAATCAGTTGTATGGAATCAAGAGCAGTGTTGTAAAAAAATAGACTATTACAGTATGTTCTGCAATGTTATGATAGGTTTTAGATGGATTATAAATTATACAATATTTGTGTTTCTTAACCAGATGGAAGTTTTGACATCCTTGAAAACACTTCATAAGTTCATTGAAAGCACTCAACTGACTGAAAATCTGGAGGGAACATTCCCTTACAATCACTCTGGATGGATTCAGTTTCGTATGGTGAGTAAAAAATATATAGATTGAGCTGCATTTCAGAAATACATTTATAAATAATTTATTTTGATGGATGTTGTTGACAATAGAGGTGCTGTTGATTTTCACTGCATGTATCTGGGCTGTCTCTTGTTCGAGTCTGTTACAGACCACATAGAGGCACATGCATTGCCTGACATTTGTTTGTCCAAGTCTTGAAGTTGTCAAGTCCTGGTGATGTGTGCGCTGCATTAGTATTGGTGGTCATTAAACAAGCTTATGACAGGAATTTGGTCATTGGTGAAACAGTTGGAGGTGTTTGGACCTTGGAGGCATCTCTGGAGTTTTTAGAAAGATGCTCTGAAGCTGTGACAATTGATCTTCAATAACCACAGCCACATTTGCACCAGAGGTGACTGCAGCCACTGAGGATTTCATTCACAGCCAGATTTCTCTCGGTAACAAGGTGCAGAATTTACCTTTATTATTTTATTTGGAAATCCATCCTTGCTGTTTTCAACCATCCACTCAGCTTAGCAAATCTGGATCAAGTTGTTTGCACTCAAATACACCATTTAGCATGTGGTACTGAGGAAGAGATGTAATGCCCGAGAACAGTCGCTTAATTTCCAATTTTCGTTTGAAATCATTGAATTTCTCAGCTCCCATCGTCCTTATAGCACCAAGACCAGGGTCATTACAGGATTATAAATAGACACAAAATAATGGTGTAGTTAAGGGGGTCAGGCAACATCCCTGGAGAACATGGATACGTGACATTTCTACTAGTCACATCCTCTCATCTCCACCTCTTTCTGCCTTCCACAGAGACTGCTCCTTCTGCAACTCCTTGATTCACTCATTCCATCTGGACCACTCCATTCTCATATATTTATTTACTCACCGTACGAAACTGAATCCATCCAGAGTGATTGTAAGGGAATGTTCCCTCCAGATTTTCAGTCAGTTGAGTGCTACTTTCTCTTGCAACCACAGGAGATGTAACACTTGCCCCTGTACCTCTTTCACCCAGAGACCCAAGCTGTCCTTCCAGGTGTGACAGAGGTTCACATGCACCTCATCTATTGTGCCTGTTAATGTGGGTTCCTGTAAATCACCAAGACCAAGCTTAGACTCGGCAACCGCTTTGCTGAACACTTACACTTAATCTGCCAAGACCTATTGGATCTCACGGTTGCCAACTATTTTAACTCCCCATCCCATTCCCATACTGACCTCTCTGTCCCAGGCCTCCTCCATTGCCAGAGTGAGGTCACATGGAAATGGAGGAACGGAACCTCATATTCCACTTGTGGAGCCCACAACCCCATTATGACCATTGAATTTTTAAATTTCCAGTAACTAATCCACAACAGCCTCCACACCCGCCCTCCTCACCCCCTCTGCTGAAACCAGACTGACCTCACAATGATTTCTCCCCTCCCCTCCACTTGATCCGTTTACAGCAGATACACAATTCGCAATTTTGCTATCCCCAAGCTTAACAATTTGCAACTCTATATCCTTTTGGCTCGCACCCATCTTTTATTCTCTGGCCCTTGTACAACATTCTGCCTATTAAATAACCCCCTCGCCTGTGTTCACCTATTACCGACCATGCTCTGTCCTCTCCCTCGCCCCGCTTTCTTTCCCACCCCTCCCTACAATCAGTCCCAAGAAGAATTTGTATTTGAAACGTCACCTATTCATGTTCTCCAGAGATGCTGCCTGACACATTGTATTACTCCAGCATTTTGTGTCTATCTTTGGTATAAACCAGCAAATGCAGTTCCTTTTTTTCTCCACATTCACCCTTTTAACAACCTTCCCTAATCTTGACCATCAGCTCATGAAAATAGCCTTTTTTTGGTCTGTTATTTAAACCTGGCAAATTCTTGTCCATCTCTACCAGATCTCCCCTCAACCTGCTCCCCTCAACCTGCACAATAACCACAACTCCTCCAACCTAACCTACAGAAGGACTTTCACATCCTTCCCAAAGAATGGTCATTGGAGATAATTGCAAAGCTTCCGTTTTGGTCTAACTGAATTTCATAACATTTCAGCATAACTTTCTTGGTTTTTTTATACAATATCTTTTTTACACAATAATTTTATAATTTTATAATATTAAGCCCACAATTCTACATTTGCTCCTGCAGAGTCTTTAGGACTATGGTTTTAAATCTATACTGCCTCTACCCATTCCTTCAGCCAGAGTACATCATCTCACATATCTCTGTATTAAATTCCATCTGCCATTTGTCTACCTGTTCAGCCTGTCAATGTCTTGTTGCAGTCACTTGATATCATTTTACTGCCAGAGACTCAGCGTTGGTAACAGTGGAATGTTCTGAAGATTTATCCTATCAATATCCAAGCCATAAGTTCATGTTAATTAGTTCTAGGACCAGAATTAGGCCAATCAAGCCAATTCCGCCATTCAATCATGGCTGATCTATCTCTTCCTGTCAACCCCATTCTCCTGTCTTCACCCTTTAATCCCAACACCCAAGTCATTCATACATTCAAAAACAAGGCTATGGGCCTCAGTGAACTCTACAACCTTGCAGTATGGAAAAGCTATTAGTTACCATGGTTAACTTTTTATCTTTAAGCCATTTCTTAATCAAAGCTGATAGTGATCCTCCTAATAATGGAGCCCCAGTTTAGTTTTACTTTTTACGTGGTACCTTGTCACTCCAATAGCTGATGGGAGGATTGATTACATCCGTTGGAAGTACAGAGTGATTATCTGATTATTACCATATTTTTTTATGGGGCATCGAGTTGCACAATTTGGCTGCTGGGATTTTTCCTACAAAGCCTCTTCTTTACCAAGTTGGCTGTGATATGTCTGGAACATCATGGGAAAATGAAAGATGCTGATATAAATACTTCCCTGGTTTGGAATGGGCTGAAGCACACCTGCTCATTGAAATCAGATTCAGATTCAAATTCAAATGAAATAGGTTTGTTTAAACATAATTTATGTGTTCCTTAGCAGCAGCAAGTCCATAGCAATATTTTGGCAAAAGCAAGTACTGTGTTGGATTTGAAAAGTTGATTAATTACGACAGCTAATTATTAACAAATGTGAAGTGAAGTGATACGGGTATCAGCGAATATTTGAAGTTGCCAATAAAACCAATATGTGCTGCTTATGCTGAATGGCCTGTTCTTGAAATAAACCTCCATGCAAAACTGCTTTCTCAATATTTGCATTGTGCTCCTGGCACTTGAATCTGAAATTCTCATGAAAAATACAAAAGTAACATTATGAAGCTAAAGCATTTATTCAATGCATCAGATGTGCCTTCTCATAGAGCATTTAATATGAAATGGAAATTCAGCAATTTCACTGCATCACAAGGCAAGCTGTAACTTTATAGTATTCAGAATAAAATATGATGATGCCAGATGTTACCATTCATTGTACTAAGTGCAACAGTTTGCATGAATAAATGTTTATTGAATAAAATAGCTTCAGGGTAATGGTTTAATGGAGCTCTTTTAATTAATACCAGTGCAGTATTCTCAGTAATGTCGCGGTGCCAAAGGCTTCAGTACAACAGTGGCAGATGTTGTAGTTCCATCATGTTGAATGCTCAACAATCTGTTTGAGTAAATATGTCCTGGAAAATACATCACATTGTTTTTTCCATTGTAAATCATATTGAGATTCTTCACATTGATGCGGGAAGAAGGCAAACAGCAGGAAGCAGGAGATAAATATGAAGGTTCGGAATAGAAGAAAAGTCAAGCATAATTTGTTACACAAATCATTAACATGTTGGGAAACAGTAGAAACAATACAGAACTATTGGACTGCTCTCTTGCTCATACTGTCAACAACAAAGAGGGGTCTCAACCCGAAACGTCACGCATTCCTTCTCTCCAGAGATGCTGTCTGTACCGCTGAGTTACTCCAGCATTTTGTGTCTTTCTTCTGTTTAAACCAGCATCTGCAGTTCCTTCCTACACACAACAACATTTTGAAGATGGGCTTTCAGTTTTCTTCCATAGTATTAGCCATGTATTTTTGTTTTAATTTGCCACCTGCGGTAAGTTAGCTTCCTCAGCGAGATAGAATTGATGCAACATCTGTCTTTTTTGTTACATTCATGTATTCATAACAAAAGTTAACATCAAAAGGCATTTAGAGTAGCTGAAGCTGAACCCTCTGAGCCTCTGAAACGCCTCCGACGGCATCTAGCTCATTATGACCCTCCCCAATACTGTGCCATGACCACTGCATTGAACAATTGTTCCCAACGTTGATTACTCACAGTAAAAACTAATTTTCTAACATCTGCCTTCAAATTACATGGTCTAATTTCAGTTTTTATCACTGAGCCCTTCACTTCCAATTTAAGATCATCTTGTAAACTTGCACTATAGAAACTGGTGAATATTTAATATCTCAATGTATTCTTTCTTATTTGTTTTCCTACTCAACTATCAATCTTAACCTTCACTAATCAAACTTTCCCTTTCAGTCCCTTTTACTTTGGAAACACTTTTATTGTTCTTTCTGACAAGTAATCAGGATTAAATTCAGTTTTCCCATGGTGGTCTGGCCAATGTAGTTCAGAATCCCAGTGTAACAACAGTTTTGCTCTTTAACCCAGACACATTGTTAGGGCATTGAAAGCACTGAGGGAATTATTAATCCCAGCTCTCTTGCTGTCTGTGAATTTGCTTAGATCGAAACAACAGAGTTGCAAGAATATATTAAGAAACCTCACTCAGTAACAATCCCTCGTGTGTGACAATGCTCCTGTCCTGGATCCTCTGCTCCCTTTTGGTGATCTAAACTCTTGGCTCAGTTGATGCCGCAAAGCCACATGGCAACGAGCTGGGGGAATTCTGCTTGAACTTCAATTCCTTTTTATTAACTTTGGCTAATTTGAACTAGGTTAATCTGCTGTGCTTTAATTCACACTCAGAAATATGCTGCGGGTAACATTTTATAGGATGATCTTCTGAAATCTGGACCTACATTCTCACTGGTGACTCATAAAACAAAACCCCATGGTGATAGGCTGGAGTTCTGAAATCTATCCTCTGCTACAAATGCGAGGTAACATGCTGTTATATCACCTCACTGTAGTGCTTTCCGTGCCATGCTGTTGATTACTGGTATTTCTTGGACTGTTGCTTCCCAATGTGTCAAACTGATTTAAAGTTTCTGGTACCTGATCTATTTTCAAGCAGGCCAGAGAGAATATGGGTGCAGCGGTAGAGATGCTGCCATATAGCACCAGATATCAGGTTCGATTACAGATCTGTACGGATGGGCTACCACAGCCCCACTGTGCCACCCGTTAAACGATGTTTGATTTCTAATCTCCCCATTCTTAGTTCAAGGACATGAAAGAACATTGACTTGAAATGTTAACTGTTTTTCTCTCCGCTGCTGCCACCTGACCCAGTCATTTTCTATATCTACTTGAGATTTACAGCATCTTTGTAGCCTTTTTGTGACTGTAATTGTTTTGATGTTTCAGAAACTCGAGTCATTCATTGCAAACTGCAGAGAGACTTCCAATTTGTTAATGGACACCATTAGAATGTTTGAATATAATAAACCCAGCAACAATGCGCAGGTACGTGGCCAAATGACAAAATACAACACATCAGGAATGCAGCAGTAAAGAGAATGACTGGGAAATGGATAAATCATGAAAGTATTTGCGATGATTATGTGAACACTGACATTTTGATCAAATTGGGTGATAAAAATCTCAAAACCTTTTAATTATACATTATTTTTTTTATTTATTTTTTATTATTTTATTTTATTAGAAGTAAGTACAATCATATGGCACCAAAGTGCCTAATATATATTTTCATAATACATTTTATGTACAGCTTCTTTTTTGTTGTTGTTATTTTAAAGAAAGATTAGAATAAGAAAAAGAAGTTAGATAGTAAAGGATAGAAAGACGTGAGATATAGTGTGTGAAGAAAAAGACAAATGAGTGAAGAAAGTTGAGAAAAAGAAAATAGAAAAAAGAGAATAAAACATTAAAAAAAAATAAAAAAATAAAAAAGTAAGGAGATCATTGTTTATAATCTTGACCAACCCTCGTCCATTCCTGAAACAGTTATTTTTTAAATTGTGTTGCACCATATGATTCCAAAAAGACGACAAATGAAGACCAACTCGTTATGAATTGGTCTGATTTATCCATTAGGAGGAATCGCATTTCCTCAAGATGTGCGGTGTCCAACATACTTGCAATCCACATTTTAAGCGTTGGTATTGATGTAATTTTCCAAAATTTAAGTATTAATTTTTTTGCTATTATTAAACCATAGTTAAAAAATAAATTTTGAGATGTGTTCAATTTATTCCTATCTTCCATTACGCCAGATATAATCATTTCAGTATTAGGTTCCATTCTTATCTTGAATAATTTTGTAAATATTTTGAAAATATCACTCCAAAATCTATAAAGTTTTATGCAGGAAACTAAGGAGTGTGTTATAGTTGCATTTTGGGATATACATTTATCACAAATGGCAGATATATTTGGATAAAATTTGTTCAATCTTGTTTTTGAATAATATAATCTATGTAAAATTTTAAATTGAATTAGATTATGTCTTACATTAATCGAACATTTGTGAATATATATCTACTTTTCCCATGTAACCTTCGTAATTTTTATCATTAGTTCCCGTTCCCACTCTTCTCTAAGTACCTTTGTCGATGGTAGGTCTATATTTAGAATACTATTATATAAATATGATATAAATTTTTGTGAGTCAGCTTCAATATTCAATGCTTCTTCCAATAATTCAGGAGTTATTTTTTGAATTATACATTAGTTGTTATAGCTTTTAACTCAACTGCCCATATACATATGTTGATAGACATTTAAAGTTCAGTTTAGTTTTTCAGTTCAAGTAACTTTAAAGTAACTTCACATTAAGTTTGAAGAAGGGTTTTGGCCCGAAATGTTGCCTATTTCCTTCGCTCCATAGAACATCTCAACATGCTGCACCCGCTGAGTTTCTCCAGCATTTTGGTGTACCTTCAAATTAAGTAACACTAATCTCAAAAATAAATATAAAGAAATATTTGATGATCACCTGTTATAATTACCTGATGATTTCCACCTCGGATCATCCTTTATAGAACCTATTTTATTTCTATTGATCTCTAGATGAAAATGTAGCCCAGTGGTTGATTAAGTGAAAAATGTTGCGCATCTTAGCTTGCTGGACTCACTTTCTCAAATCAAACTAATCGTACCATCAGTCAACAGCATCGTGGATAAACTATGATTGTTTAACTAAATAACATTTCCTGAATTAAAATAGAGGCAAAAGAAAATTATAATTCATTCAATTCATTAAATTGGTTCCTGGGATGGCAGGTCAACCAGATGAAGAGAATGAATAGATTTCTGGATGTTGGAGGAATCAAGGGAGATGGGGATAAGCCTGGAAAATGATACCGAGTCAGATCAGCTATGGTCTTGTAGAATAGTGGATCAGGTTGGAGGGGGCGAATGGTTCACTACTGTTCCTATTTATATGCACAGTTAGTCTTATGAACATTTGCGATAATCACTCTAAACAACAAAATATCAAATCTACATCCTGGATAATTGAGTTACGTACAACATTTAGATATTTTTTCTCTTTTTGTTCACTGATCTTTTCTTTTGTATATTTGAACTGTTATCTTTTTAGATTGCTCCCTCACCAGCTAACATGGATGAGGGTTGGTGGGATAAATGAAACATCAGTAGCAGGGTAAAAATCAACAAGGGTTTGAGTACAAATTAATCACAGATAACACTTTGTGGGAGCAAATTGAATTCTAATACTCTGTAGGAGCAACAGGTTAATCAAACATCTTGATGGCTTAAGAACTCTTGATTGTGTGAGAACATCTTACCAAACATAAACAACAGAAGCAGTTGTAAGTCTGGCTGCTGTTTCAGTAAGATCATGCCCATTCCAAATCTTGCCCTCAGCACCACCTACTAGCTCATTCAGCACCCTGCATTCCCCCCCCCCCCCCCCCCCCCCCCCGATTCTCTCATAGCTCACTGCAAATATATTTACTGATTCTGCCTTCTTAGATCTTGGGGGTGGGGAATTCCGAAGAATCAGAACACTATGGGAGCAGAAATTCCTCTTTACTTACATCTTCAATGGGTGATTCCTTATTCTGAAACCATTTTCTCTAGATCTGTGTAGCCCCTTCAAGTGCAACATCCTCTCAACATCTATTCTGCATTTTACCTGTAACGTGGGTTTTCAGTAGGTGCTCCGTGTTCCCTCCCACACTTCAAAGACGTACAGGTTTGTAGGTTAATTGGATTCAGTAAAATTGTAAATTGTCCTTATTGTGTAGGATAGTGCTAGTGTGCAGGGTGATTGCTGGTCGGTGTGGACTTGGTGGAGCGAAGGGCCTGTTTCTGCACTGTATATGTAAGGTCTAATGCCCAAAGCATCAAAACCTTTGGTTGGCTTGAGCCTGCTACTTTTCAGCAGTTACCATTTTGTGTTTACCTTTATTTGAAGGAAGTTATTAATTGCATCAGTAACCACAAGTTGACCATGCAGAGGGTTTTGCAAGATGCCCGGTTGGTTAATTTACAACTGGAAGGTGGAGCAATTCTCGCCAGACTCAAGAAAGAGGAAACTCGATTCAGTTTCTCTGAGGACTACAGGTGGGAAACTAATATGACTGAGTTGAACATTTTCAGGATCGTTTCTTCTAATCATCTAAAATCAGTACCCCGTTCCTGCTCTTTCCTGATATCCCTTGATTCAGTTAGCCCGAAGAGCTAAATTGAATTCTCTCCTGAAAACATCCAGTGAAATGGCCTACACTGCAATCTGTGGCAGAGAATTCCACAGATTCACAACACTCTGGGTGAATAAGTTGTTCCTCATTTCAGTACTACATGACCTTCTCCTTATTCTTAAATTGTGACCCCTGGTTCTGGACTCCCCCAACATCGGGAATTTTTTTCCTGCATCTAGCTTGTCCAACCCCTTAAGAATTTTATATGTTTCTATAAGAGATCCTCTCATCCTTCTAAATTACAGTGAATACAAGCCCAGTGGACCTATTCTTTCATCATATGTCAGTCCCGCCATCCCGAGAATTAACCTGGTGAACCTACACTGCACTCTTTCAATAGCAAGAATGTCCTTCTTCAAATTAGGAGACCAAAACTGCACAATACACCAGGTGTGGTATTGCCAGGGCCCTGTACAACTGCAGAAGGACCTCCTTGCTCCTATACTCAAATCGTCTTGCTATGAATGCCAACATGCCAATTGCTTTCTTCACTGCCTGCTGTACCTGCATGCTTGCTTTCAATGACTGATGTACAAGGACACCCAGGTCTCGTTGCAACTCCACTACCCACTACCCTCCATGTGAAAAGGTTACCCCTCGAGTCTCTTTTAAATTTTTCCCCTCTCATCTTAATTCCATTCTCTCTGGTTTTAGACACCTTTATTCCAGGAAATGATTGCGACCATCCATTATCCATGTCCCAAATTATTTTATACACCTCTATAAGGTCATTATTCAACCTCCAATGCTTCAGAGATAAAGGTCTCTCCTTATAACTCAAGCCCTCCAGTTCCAGTAACATCCTCTTTAATTTTTTCTGCACCCTTTTCAGTTTAATGACATCCTTCCTATAGCTGGGGGACCAGAACTGCACCCAACACATCAAGTCTCACTTGATGTATTGTGTGCAGTAGGCATTTGTACGGAGAAACGCACTTTCATTTGTTGTTGCATTTGTTAGTCATGTAACCTCTATATTTATAATGGTACTGTGAATATATATGACTCACGATGTTTTGCAACCTTATACATTTGCAGGGATGCCATTGATTCAGTAACACCTCTCTATAATACGGTGGAAGAAAGTGTCCATACTCTAGTGATGAAGTCCAATCAGTGTCTGCAGCATTTGGAGTTCTTGCAGAATCTGAGGACACTCGAGGACAAATTTAAACAGGTTGGGAATTTCACCACGAAACTCTATCTCTATTTCTACATAGCAACGCACATGGTCCAACTGCAAAGATTTAAAGTTGAACCTATACTCTAGCTGAGCCACAATGGTGATATCTCTGAGCATCTAATTACAATGGGGTCACTGATGGGTTGAAAAGCCCACACTACAGATTCATTCATCATCCTCTCTGTGAGAAAAAGGACAAGTATGGCCCTGAAACTGAGCATACACTTGTAGTTCTCTTCTGGTTCTAATCCCACCCACCATGTTTGTCCTGTTGTCCAACTGAATCCAATAGATCACTCCCGAAATAATACAAATAGGGACTTTAGAATTACATAAGTCACCAAATATTGTTTGCACTGTGGGAGAGTCAAGGAACAGAGACCATAGCCACAAAATAAAAGGATGTACCTTTAGAAAGGAGATGAGGAGGAATTTATTTAGTCAGAGGGTGGTGAATCTGTGGAATTCATTGCCACATTGAGCTGTGGAGGCCAAGTCAATGGATATTTTTAAGGCTGTGGTTGACATATTCTTGATTGGTGTCAGGGGTTATGGGAAGAATGCAGAAGATTGGGGCTGAGAAGGAAAGATAAATCAGCCATGATTTAATGGCATGGTAGACTTGATGGGTAGAATGGCCCAATTTGGGGATCGTAAACCATGCACATGCTATATCAGATGATGTGGCCTATCAGCGTTACAAAATGCTCACCTTAATTCATACTTCAAATGCCATTTTACAGAATATTAAATGACATAATTAATTTCCAGGAGTATAATTGCTGGAAATATAGTGCAAAACTGAAAATGTCCCATGGAATGCTAAATATGCTTCTGTGTTTTCCAGCAATTCCAGTTTATAATTGCCGTAAAATTCACTTAATGCTGATTAAAAACAAGTATTCAATCGTATCTTGCTTTAAAACTATTATTGGAGAGTTCTCTTCATCTCTTTATTGCCTCTTCAGCAAAACAACTGGCTTCTTTGTGAAGGTGAACCATATCTGCATAATTCAGTCACAAGTGGAGATTCACTTAAAGTCATACAACAAACCCAGCAAAAGTTCAGTGAATTCTTTATCTTGGCCACAGTAAGTCATATTCACTATACCTATATGTTTTATTTATATATAATTGAAACATTCCTAATAATAACATTCACAATTTACGGGCACCCATAAACTGAGTGCATTCACCAATTAGACAATGTTCAAAGCTGGACAGGGTTTTGTGAAGTAGGTCAATATTTACAAATTTTTGGAATTCATACACAAGGTGTAAGCACACTGGCCTAGTTGTCCCCGAGCTGACAATGGTTAGCAGCCTCTTTAGTCCACTGTGTGAAGTTGTGTCCACCGTGCTGACAAGTGGAGAGACACAGAACAATGGAGGAATGATTATATTTGTTCCTATTAGTATTGTGTGATTTTGAAGGAAATTGGAGGTGCCAATTTCCCCATTTGCTGCCTCTGGATCTCTGGGTGATAGGAGTTGTGAGTCTGGCAGATGCTATTGAAGAATCTTTCGTGAGGCACTGCAGTGCATTCAGTAGATGGTATTCACTGCAGCTGCAGTATTCTGGAGGGATCGGATACTTAAGATGGAGGTTGTGATACTTATGTCCAGATAGCAGCATGTCCATGATGGTGCTCAGCTTCTTCAGTGTGTTTGGAACTCACTCATCCAGGTCGGTCGAGAGTTTCTGCCATATCCCTGCCATCGTGGGTGACATGATGGTGATGCAGTCAATGCTGTTCCCCACAACTGTGTGGACCCAGATGAATCCAAACCTTGCCGTCTGCATGTGCAGCACTTTCCACCTTCTCTCTGTGAGCAGGTGGGTTCCCTCCTGCCATTCTGTTTTCTGCCGTGTCCTAAAGGTTTGCTGGTCATTTAGTTGGCCGCTATAAATTATCCCTTATGGGTAAAAATAATCAAAAGTTGATAGGCATGTGTGAAGAGATTGGCACTGAGGTACAAGGGTATAAGGAGAGGGGGAATGGCACTTATGGGATTGCTTCCCTGGAAGCTGGCATGGACACAATGAGCCAAATAGCTTCCACCCCTGTTGTTATGTTTAAGATTTATCTTATAACTGATGGAAAGGCTTTTGGCTTAGGACATTTTCTTGTTGTTACACTATCAATTGTAGTTCGATTCCCTAATATATGAAAATGGAGGGTGTTAGCATACGCATTTTTATTATGTGAGTTATTGACCTGACATATTAGTGCAGCAAAGTGCCTTGTATAGGTTTTTAGTTACATCTTAAATTTCTGTCAGATCAATGAAAACATTATTGACATGTATGAAAAGAATTAAGAAGATGGGTGGAAAGTTAAAGATGGCACAAAACTAACACAGTAATTAGGACAGTGATACTTAAATTGTATTTACTCTCTAAACCTTGCCACGTCTTTGAACGCTAACCACCTTTATCTTATACCTCCGCATATAACTTAGCATCATGTTTGTTATCACTCTTATGAAACACCTTGGGTTAATAAAGTACCACAAGTATAACTTGCTATGTAATATAGAAAACAACATTGCTCCACTTTACAATTGTCTTGCAATTACAGCAGGAATACAAAAAGAGTTTGGAGCTGTTGCAGGAGGCAAATCAACTGGACGGTTTCGCGTATCCTGAGTTTTCAGTTTTCAAAGATATGGTGGAAGAGTTTAAAATCCGACTTGACAATTTTCACATTAGTGCTAAGAAACAGCAGGCAGAATTGAATGCTCTAGTCAACCTGTACAACTACTGTGATAAGGTTTGTATAAAGAAAAACATAACGGCAAGTATTGTAAAATAAATATCACATTACCTTGTCTTTCTCCCCCAATATTGCAGAATGCGAAGCTGAATAAAATATAATATGAACTTTAAAAAAAAATTCTATAACATGACTGATTGGCACATAAATAAAATCTTTCAAATACAAATTTAAAAGACTAACCAATATGCAGAGATTGTAAGAGTATCTTCCTTAGGAAGTTATTGGCTGATATCAGCCCAAATAAATTCCAGTTGCCAAAATAGTGATACGATTTCCACCCAAATGGTAAGCTAATTGGGATAATTACAATAAGCAGAATTTAAGCAGCAGAAACCAATGGATAAGACAACTTTGCATCAGTAAAACTTAAAGACAAGGACTTTGAAAGGGTGGTTAGGGAATGGATGGTGGTGGGCAACAGCATTTAACCAACCTGGATGTTATTTGAAAAGCATTGTGTGGCTTTGGCTAGGCTGAAGAAGTAGGAGATTAGGCAAATCTGAAAGGAAAATAACCCCGACACGGAGACAAGGTCCACAGACATGTGAGCGAGAACCAGTTTCAAGATGCCCACTGGTGTAAACTTTAACTTGTTCAACAAGCATGTTATATGTGAAAGGAACATAAGAAAACTCTCACAGTAAAAGCAGAATGGCCTCACCAAATGTGTGGGCAGAACACCACAGCCAATTATGTCTAGGTTTTATTTTCCTTCTAACACACCACAGGAGAACTCCACTGGCTAATTGAATAGATTCAGTCAGGGATTTGGAGGGCAGGACCAGCATCTTCAGGTGATTCAGGCTGGAAAGCAGGTGCTTGATGAAGGGATTGCCAGGTGTATCATAGTCAAGCAGATTGTTCATTCTCAAATGAGGAAACTGAATTAAGAAAGGCTAGTAATCACAGAGCTTTGACCGGTCAACCACTTGGACTGGGGGATTAGAAAACAATAATGATAATAATGATAATGGATGGGATTTATATAGCGCCTTTCTATAATACTCAAGGCGCTTTACATCGCATTATTCATTCACTCCTCAGTCACACTCGGTGGTGGTGAGCTACTTCTGTAGCCACAGCTGCCCTGGGGCAGACTGACGAATGATGAAATAATTATTAAAACTGCTTTAAGAAAACTGCTCCCTGACTTTCTCTGCCGAGCTTTGTTGAACTGCTTGCTGGGGGAGCTGATGATAGGGAGCTGAATTTCCCAACAGGCTGCCCTTTTTGTTTGCTGCAACTTTGGCAGGATATTTATAGAAACACCAGAGAAGCAGAACAGACAGCTTTTGTTCATTTCACTGGTGTTTTCGCAAATCTTATTGCAGGTACTATGGGAAAATCCCTATGGAAACTAACAGTAAGCCTTATGAATTTTCAAGTATGTCAGTGTTTTGCCACTCAATATATGGGTAAAGGATATGACAAACCTGTTTCACCTGTCAAAATATCAAATCCATGCCCTCCAAGACTTAGGAATGCACAGTAAATAGATACACAAAGGATGTATGGAAGCTCAAAGCTACTCACTTATGAAATGGGTTCTGTAATTTTGCAATGTTTATCTCATAATAGATGTTTACCTTATGCCAAATAGAGAAAGTGCATGTGAAATGAGATAAATGGATATTTCTTCTGATATTTGTATCCTTTCTTCATTCTGTTATGTATCTCCAGCATTTATTACTTCTGTTTCAGATTTCTATCATTTGCAGTATTTTCTTTTTCATTAACATTCATTACACATGTGGTCTCTTTTGTTAGGCTCTGAAGCTGATCGAGGATTGCAAATGTTGCTTGGCCCAGCTGGGAACGTGTAACTCCACAAAATTCAGTGAAGAAACACTGCAGCATCTTGAAAATTATCATCAACGATTTTCAGAATTCTCTGTTGAAAAATTTAATCAGATGAAGAGTCAGACCCATGGCCCGAACAGCGTTCAGGGCATGAAGATGTGGAATGTAACTTTGTTGAATTACGAAGAAGTCAGGCAACTCCTTGAGGAAAACCTAGAGTTGTGCAGGAAGGTGCTGAAGGCTGATGGAAGTTCTTCTTCAGATAGCAAGAGAGAGTCAAAGAGCGCTGAGCAAAAAAGCAGTAAGGACTTGGTCTCAGGTGCCTCTCATGTGAGTGGGAGTTTTTGGACTGAAGAAAGAATAATCTGGCAGAAAAAGGAAGAACATAAACATTTGCCTGCGAAGAGCATTCATAATCACAAAGAAAATGTGACAAACAAGCCAAAAAGGGTACAAGCCAAGTCTTCAGTATTTGAATGGTCAGTGTGTCTGAATACAAAAGACGAGTCGAGTGATGAGAGGAGCCCTCAGATCTCTTCCCTCCCTTCCTACTCAGACCCAATATTTTCTCCCGCTGCTCGTCACAGAAGCTATCCCTCAAAAAAGATTATGCAGGCAGCACAGGGCTTCCAGTTGTCACGGCATGCGAGCTTTTGCTCTGAAGACAAACATTATAGGAGCACTGCAGCTGGCAGTAAAAGAAGTGGTGCTGCTCCACCGATTAGGTCTGTTCTCAGTGAACCTGAAGGACCAAGCATGTCACGAGGAGCAATACAAGAACTGACAAAGGAGAATTCATGGTAATAATAGGAGTTTGATATTTGGCAGAAACCTGTCCATCAGATGTGAATATAAGGGAATAATGCATTTTCCCCTCAGTGTATTGTATCATGATTATATTTTTAATAATTATACTCAAAAGGACCTGTGTTACCCATAAGCCCAAGGCAAGATAGTCACGAAGTCCCCTCCACTTGCATGAATAGTTATAATTAGTGACATTGCAAAAGTTCATTAAATCAGTCTGTTCAACCAGCACCTCAAAACCAATTAATACCAATACCTTCACCTCTACCACAGGTAATAAATGACAGAGTGATAATATAATTGGATGCACTCTTCAAAGTTTTCTGCTACATATTTGATAACTTATGACATTATATGACTTTAAGCTTCCAGTCTGTGATGAGGAATATGGGAGAGATTTTTGATCTAAATTTTGTATGATACCCCATCAGAACATCAGTCGCAGACCCAGACAAAGTTCATAATATTTAGAGGTGATCTTCTATAATACAGTGGATTTATTCACAATATTATCATTTTGGGATGCAGAATAAATTTTCTGACATTTCAAATCTGGGGGTTTATGGGGTATTGTCCCGTGGAAAAAAATGTAAACTGCTCCTGGCTATGGTTAAATAATGCATTCTTTCAGGAGGAAGGGTTACGAACCTGGCCAGGAATTCCTATGTGGACCCAGACTTTCCATCTAATTCAATTTACTCCAATGGAAGATGTAACACATATTGGGCGGTTTATGAGTGTTAGTTGAGTTCAGTTCAGTTTATTGTCATGTGTACTGAGGTACAGTGAAAACCTTTTGTTGCATGCTAACCAGTCAGCAGAAAAACAATACATGGTCAATTCGTCCCTTCCCACCCGAACCACCCCATCTCCAGGCACTTTCCCTTGTAACTGCAAGAAATGCAACACTTGTCGCTTTACCTCCCCCTTGACTCCATCCAAGGACCCAAGCAGTCTTTCCAGGTGCGGCAGAGGTTCACCTGCACCTCCTCCAACCTCATCTATTGCATCCGCTCCTCTAGATGTCAGCTGCTCTACATCGGTCAGACCAAGCGTAGGCTTGGCGATCGCTTCACCAAACACCTCCGCTCGATTCGCAATAACCAACCTGATCTCCCGGTGGCTCAGCACTTCAACTCCCCCTCCCATTCCGAATCCAACCTTTCTGTCCTGGGCCTCCTCCATGGCCAGAGTGAGGACCACTTTAAATTGGAGGAGCAGCACCTTATATTTCTTGGGCAGTTTGCACCCCAGTGGTATGAACATTGACTTGTCTAATTTCAGGTAGTCCTTACTTTCACCTCCCCATCTCAGCTCTCCCTCAGTCCTCTGGCTCCACCTCTTCCTTTCTTCCTCCCGCCCCACCCTCACATCAGTCTGAAGAAGGGTTTCGACCCGAAACGTTGCCTATTTCCTTCGCTCCATAGATGCTGCCTCACCCGCTGAGTTTCTCCAGCATTTTTGTCTACCTTCGATTTTCCAGTATCTGCAGTTCCTTCTTAAACACATGCTTACAATCGATCCATTTACAGCAAATAGATACATGAGAAGGGAATAACATTTAATGCAAGGTAAAGCCAGTAAAGTCCAATCAAGGAAAATCTGAGGGTCACCAATGAGGGAGATAATAGTTCAGCAATAGTTCTGTCTTACTTCCCAAAATGTCTAAGTTACAGTTTACCTTGCCATTTCTCTTGTTCGTAAACATTTAAAACATGTCTTCAAAACTGAAACTCCAGATGGTGATTGATAACTTTAGAATGTTATCTTTTTTTATGACCCGAACCACCCCCTCTCCAGGCACTTTCCCTTGTAACCGCAAGAAATGCAACACTTGTCGCTTTACCTCCCCCTTGACTCCATCCAAGGACCCAAGCAGTCTTTCCAGGTGCGGCAGAGGTTCACCTGCACCTCCTCCAACCTCATCTACTGCATCCGCTCCTCTAGATGTCAGCTGCTCTACATCGGTCAGACCAAGCGTAGGCTTGGCGATCGCTTCACCAAACACCTCCGCTCGATTCGCAATAACCAACCTGATCTCCCGGTGGCTCAGCACTTCAACTCCCCCTCCCATTCCGAATCCGACCTTTCTGTCCTGGGCCTCCTCCATGGCCAGAGTGAGGCCCACTTTAAATTGGAGGAGCAGCACCTTATATTTCTTGGGCAGTTTGCACCCCAGTGGTATGAACATTGACTTGTCTAATTTCAGGTAGTCCTTACTTTCACCTCCCCATCTCAGCTCTCCCTCAGCCCTCTGGCTCCACCTCTTCCTTTCTTCCTCCCGCCCCACCCTCACATCAGTCTGAAGAAGGGTTTTGACCCGAAACGTTGCCTATTTCCTTCGCTCCATAGATGCTGCCTCACCCGCTGAGTTTCTCCAGCATTTTTGTCTACCTTCGATTTTCCAGTATCTGCAGTTCCTTCTTAAACACATGCTTACAATCGATCCATTTACAGCAAATAGATGCATGAGAAGGGAATAACATTTAGTGCAAGGTAAAGCCAGTAAAGTCCAATCAAGGAAAATCTGAGGGTCACCAATGAGGGAGATAATAGTTCAGCAATAGTTCTGTCTTACTTCCCAAAATGTCTAAGTTACAGTTTACCTTGCCATTTCTCTTGTTCGTAATCATTTAAAACATGTCTTCAAAACTGAAACTCCAGATGGTGATTGATAACTTTAGAATGTTATCTTTTTTTATTGTGGATTATCACAATTGTTGAAAGGAACACTTTAAGTAATATTTTTACTTCTGTTTGCTTCTTATTTCTTTAAAGCAATAAACTGCAACACATTATGGAAGAGATATTGATCACCGAGAGGGAGTACGTCCGTTCCCTTGGATACGTCACTTCAGAATACTTCCCTGAGATGGATCGTATGGACCTTCCTCAGGATTTGCGGGGACATCGAGGGACCATCTTTGGAAATCTAGAGAAACTGTATGACTTCCATAGCCAGTACTTCCTGAAGGAGCTGGAAAGCTGTGCAAGGGACCCCATCAGAGTTGGACGCTGCTTCCTTAGACACGTGAGATGCCTATAGATCTCCTACGTATTCTTTTACCAACATTAAAATAATCTGTCTCTTAGATTACACACTTCTTTGGAATTATAGGACTGTTTCGGCCGCATTGAGATTATTGCATGCTGTTTTGGACATCCCGTTCCAGGAAAGACGTAGAAGCCTTGGAAAGAGCACAGAGGAGGTTTGCCAGAATGATGCCTGGAATAGGGGGGCATTAGCTACAGCGAGATGTTGGACAGACTTGGATTGCTTTGTCTGGAATGCCAGTACTTGAGGGGAGACCTGATAGAAGTATATAAAATTATAAGTGGCACAGGTAGGGTAGACTTTTGGAGGATGGACTGTCCTAGGGTGGAAATATCAAGTAGACGAGGGCAGAGCTTTAAGGTGAGAGGGGCAAAGTTTAAAGGAGATGTGCAAAACAGATTTCTTTACACAAAGTGGTATGAATGCCTGGAACGCTTGGGATGGTGGAGGTGGCAGATATGATAGTGGCATGTAAAATACATTTGGATAGGCACGTGGATATGCGGGGATGGAGGGATATGGGTTATGTGCGGGCAGAAAGGAGTAAGTCTTGGCACCATGTTTGGCACAGACATTTGGGCCGAAGAGCCTGTTCCTGCTCTGTACTGTTCTATGTTCTCTATCCTTTTCTCAATCCATTCCAATATCTTCCTAATTTATTTTCCTTCAGAAGCAACATCTTTGGAGGGAAATGGCCAACCAAAGGTTTAGGTCAAGACTCTTCATGTAGACAGTCTGGATGAAGGGTCCTGGTCCATAATCATCAACTGCTCATTTCCCTCCACAGATGCTGCCTGCCCCCGCTAAGTTCCTTTTACAGATTCCAGTATCTGCATCTGTGGTGCTTCACTACTCCCTTATACTTGTATTGTTTATTTTTACATTAATTATTGCGATCACTTCAACTTTGTGTGTGGTTTTCCCTTTAGTTTCAATAGCTACAACTTACATTCCTTGAGATGTGCAATAAGCATATCTTTCAGCATTATTTTGCATTTTCACACATTATAACTACACCAACTTGCAGGGGGTGATCAGAACATTTTAAAGAAGTGTTAGAAATCAAGTGGTGTGCACTAAATATTGGAAACTCATGTCTGATCCACATTACAGCAGTTGCATCCAGAAATGCTTTGTACATTAATGATGCCAAACTGCATGTTTGATTTTCCCCATGTGAGTCAGCAGGAAAATCACACAATTCATGGAATTTCCAGTATTCCACAATTTTCCAATGTTATTTGACTTCTATTGAAATTAAATTGTGCCGTGCAGAAAAAGGAGACATTAATAAATCCATGGCAGTAATGTTTGATTTCTGCTATGACACGATCGTTAGCTGGAACAGCTAATCCTATCAGATCCTTTGAAGTATGAGAGAAAAAAATACTTTGTTTTAATAAGTTGCTGTCAGTGATAATTAATTTGATAATTACAATTGCTTCATTATTAAAAAGGAGTTTGCACCTTTCTTTCTTTTATTTTAGGAGAAACAGTTTGGACTGTATGCGCTGTACAGCAAGAACAAGCCCCGATCAGACTTACTGCTCAGCAGCCATGGAAACACCTTTTTCAGGGTATGTGTTTGAACTTATCTTAATTCTGGTCCAGCGATCTTGCATTGAAGTGACCTTGTCAATTCAGGCTGCCACCCTGCTGAACAAAACTGTAGCCAATCCAATATGGTGGCCATCACTCCTCCAAGCAAAGCTTGGTACATGGTTCTGACAAAATAGTCTGCCTCATTTATGTCAGTTTTACTCCAAAACGCAGAACAAAGCAAGTTGAACCTTCTGTGTACGAAGGAAATGCAAGGGCTATGTTTAAACCAAAGATGGACACAAAAATCTGGAGTAACTCAATGGATTAGGCAACATCTCTGGAGAAAAGGAATAGGTGACATTTCATATTCATACATTGAGTATAGGAGCAGGGAGATTCTACTGCAGTTGTACAGGGTCTTAGTGAGACCACACCTGGAGTATTGTGTACAGTTTTGGTCTCCTAATCTGAGGAAAGACATTCTTGCCATAGAGGGAGTACAGAGAAGGTTCACCAGACTGATTCCTGAGATGTCAGGACTTTCATATGAAGAAAGACTGGATAGACTCGGCTTGTACTCGTTAGAATTTAGAAGATTGAGGGGGGATCTTATAGAAACTTACAAAATTCTTAAGGGGTTGGACAGGCTAGATGCAGGAAGATTGTTCCCGATGTTGGGGAAGTCCAGAACAAGGTGTCACAGTTTAAGGATAAGGGGGAAATTTTTTAGGACCTAGATGAGAAAAACATTTTTCACACAGAGTGGTGAATCTCTGGTATTCTCTGCCACAGAAGGTAGTTGAGGCCAGTTCATTAGCTATATTTAAGAGGGAGTTAGATGTGGCCCTTGTGGCTAAAGGGATCAGGGGGTATGGAGAGAAGGCAGGTACGGGATACTGAGTTGGATGATCAGCCATGATCATATTGAATGGCGGTGCAGACTCGAAGGGCTGAATGGCCTACTCCTGCAGCTAATTTCTATGTTTCTATGTTTCAGGTCGAGACCATTCCTCAGAAAAACCCTTCACAAAAAGATACTCTAGCTTTTTGTGTCTATCTCAAATTGAACATTTTGGCTTCTTCCTTTCACCTCAGTGTTCCAACCCTGAGTATCACCCCAAACTAAACTTATTTCCAAAGCTGTGGGATTTTGGAACCACATTCATAAACATCGTTAACATTAAGAACCACATGACTACTGAATGCCCTATACACCAACCCATAAAATGCACTAAATATAACTTCAGATGTAGTCAAAATTTTCATCAAAATAAAACCCCTCATAATCACATCATATTTTCAAGACAAGTCAAGAGTGTTTTATTGTCGTATGTCCCGGATGATACGACATTACTTGCTGCAGCACAACATAATATGTGAATATGTAAACATAGTACATAATGGGGGAAGAGAAAGAAAAGAAAAAGTTCAATAAATAACAAATATAGTGAATTAATAATGTAGTATTTTGCAGTTCAGAGCTCAGAGCTTATTCGTTGTTGTGTTTAATAGCCTGATGGCTGTAGGGAAGAAGCTGTTCCTGAATCTGGACGTTACAGTTTTCAGGCTCCTGTACCTTCTTCCTGATGGCAATGGTGAGATGAGCATGTGGCCAGGATGGAGTGTGTCCTTGATGATTTTGGCTGCCTTTTTGAGGAAGCGACTATGATCGATCCCTTCGACGGTGGGGAGGTCAAAGTCGGACTGGATGTACTGTGCAGTGGTCACAACTTTTCGTAGTCTTTTTCGCTCCTGGACATTCAAGTTGCCGAACCAGGCCACAATGCAACCAGTCAGAATGCTCTCTATGATGCACCTGCAGAAGTTTAGGAGAATCCTCTTCAACATGCCGAATCTCCATAATCTTCTCAGGAAGTAGAGTCGCTGATGTGCCTTCTTTATAATTGCATCGGTGTGCTGGGTCCAGGAAAAATCTACGGAAATATGCACGCCCAGGAATTTGAAGTTATTGACCCTCTCCATCGTCCCATTGATATGAACAGGATTGTGGGTCCACATCCTTCCCCTACCAAAGTCCACATCAGTTCCTTGGTCTTACTGATGTTGAGAGCCAGGTTGTTGTGCTGGCACCATTTGGTCAGTCGGTCGATCTCACTTCTATACACTGACTCGTCCCCATCTGTGATTCGTCCAACAACAGTGGTGTTAACGGCGAACTTGATGATGGAGTTCACATTATGTCCGGCTCCGCAGTCATGGGCATAGAGTGAGTAAAGCAGGGGGCTGATACCTGTTCCAATATTGAACAAATAGATCTGGGTTCAGACTTATTATTGTCACATGCATTGAGGTGCAGTGAAAAGCTTTGCTTTGCATGCTAGCCAAACAGATCAGATAAATACAATTGTGAAACTCCAGTACAATAGATAGAGCCAAAATGACGATGCAGAGTGCAAAATATAGCTCTCAGCATTGTATCGCATCAGTTCCAATGTCTACAATGTCTACAATGGGATAGAGGTAAATAGAGTGCTAACTGACATTGACTGAGAGGTTATTGCCCTGACGCCATGACTCTAAGTTTTCTATCTCCTTCCTGGACACCATCTCATCATTGTTTGTGATCCGGCCCACCACAGTGGTGGCATCTGCAAATTTCTGGATGAAGTTAGAGCTAAATTTTGCTGCGCAGTCATGAGTGTATAGGGAATATAGTAGGGGACTGTGAACGTAACCTTGAGGAGCATCAGTGTTGAGAATTGGATGCCTCGGTAGGTCTTCCCACCCAAACCACCCCTTCTGCAGGTACCTTCCCCATCAACCGCAGAAGATGCAACACCTGTCGCTCTACCTCAATCCTTTCAGGTTAGGCAGAGGTTCACTTGCACCTCCTGCATCCTCATCTACCGTTGTTCAAGATGTGGACTCTTATACATCGGCGAGACCAAACGCAGACTGGGCGATCGTTTCGCGCAACACCTTCGCTCAGCCCTTGTGAACCAACCTGATCTCCCGGTTCATCAGGATATGGCGCCAGGTGCTCCGGGCGGGTCAAGACCTGCACTTGGTCAGGTCTGTAGGTCAGATAGGGGTCGGTGCCACTTCAATGTCAGGGCCTGCACTCAGTCAGGCCTAACGGTTCAGAGAGGTCGATGGTCCTTCCATATCGGGGCCCAGTCATCCAGTCAGGTCCGCCGTTACGTGAGCGCGAGGCATAGGAGGATACGTGGAGGCTGCAGGCTTCACCAGTCACAGTAGGCCTCACTGTCCGGTTGGCTCAGGACAGGTAAGGCCTTCACTCCCGAGGATCACGGGATCTTCAGACCTGCAGGAAATATTATTAGAACATCTATAAATGATGCTATACTTACAAGTAGAAAAGAGATTTAAAAGATTAGAGCATGTATCACATAATAGTCGATTTTTCCTCTGAGAAGAGCATGCAAAGAGTCACAATTGTCCAGCATCATCTTGTCATCTGCGGTATCCACGTTCATATGCCATTTGCGGAACCTATCTGTATAAATATGGTGATGATCTCCCAGACACTTGAGGCTAGTGGCTACAACCCAGCTGCTGTCCTGATAGAGAGCAGTCATTGTTTGCACAACTGCATCTTGTGGCTTTGAAACCAGTCCCTGCTATGAATCACTACACTCGATTGCTACTTGCATATATTAACAATTTCTATATTATTGATGTACCCATTGACCATATATCAATGCTCTCCAACAGTTATTAAGAGTCAAGTCTACAGTTGAAGCATAGTTAATTTTCACATGCACTGGGAAGGGAATAATGAAGTTGTTACTCGCTGGAGATTTACAGGCACATTAACGCAACAAATAACTATACAATAAACCATAATACGATAAATTAATAGTTATTCCAGATAAACAGGCCAGAATTGTGCAAGGGGAAGTATATAGTGCAACCTGTAAAGAGGTCACAAAAGCTGAAGGTGATAAATGGAACGCACCCCAGACACACACTTTCTCTCTCCTTCTGACACAGGTTCTCTCGTTAACACCTTTCTTTTCACTTTCCGTCCCCACTGTAACCTAGTCCCTAGTCTACTTTCTTACCCATCCCTATCTCCTCCCGGTCCCCCCCCCCCCCCCCACTTCCCCATCTACTCATCACCCTTCCCTTTGGTTTTATATTTCACTCCTCACCTTCCTTTCTTATATTTTACCATCTGCAGCCTTTGTTTTCTCTACTTATCACCTCCAGCCTTTGTGCCTTGTAAGACACTGCCCAATTCACCACTGACTCAGAAAGAGAAGGAATGCTGGGGCTACCTGAAGTGAGATAAATCAAAATGTATACCATTGGGCTGTAAACTGCCCAAGCGAAATATGAGATGCTGTTCCTCCAATTTGCGTTTAGCCTCACTCTGACAATGGAGGAGACAGATGACAAAGGTCTGTGTAGGAAAGGGAAGGAGAATTAAAGTGTCTAGCATCCGTGAGATCACATGGGCTGAACGAAGGTGTTCCGCGAAACAATCACCCAGTCTGCGTATGGTCTCGCCGATGTATAAGAGTCCACATCTTGAACAACGGATACAGTAGATGAAGTTGGAGGAGGTGCAAGTGAACCTCTGCCAAACCTGAATGGATTGTCGAGGTCCCTGGACAGAGACGAGGGAGGAGGTATAGCGATAGGTGTTGCATCTTCTGCAGTTGCAGGGGAAGGTACCCGTGGAAGGGTTGGTTTGGATGGGAAGTTATGAGTTAAGCAGGGAGTTGCGGAGAGAACAGTCTCTGTGGGAAGACAGAAAGGGGTGGAGATGTAAAAATGTGGCTAGGGGTGGGATCCAGTTGGAGGTGGGGGAAATTTCGGAGGATTATGTGTTGTATGAGACGGCTGATGGGGTGGAAGGTAAATACTAGGGGGGGACTGTCTCTGTTGTGACTAGGGGGAGAGGGAACAAGGACAGAGCTGCAGGGTATGGAGGAAAGACAAGTGAGGGCCTCATCTATGAAGGGAATATTTGTTGGTGTTATTCCAGCATCAGGGAGAATGTAGCTGAAGCCTCCAAGCATGTGTGTGGATACCATGGGCCGAAACAAACTTTAATAAGAGAAATTGGAGATCACAGAGGAAAGTGTTTTCAATTACATTATTGCAAAACTTAAACAATTGCAGTTTTAATAAGGTTTACAGGATTACCACTCAAATATAGGCAGCGCAGGATTCAACCCTCAGTGTTTGCGATCTGAAAGGTTTCACTGGTAAATTCAGCACTGAAACAGTTTAAAACATTGACTTTCTTTCGACACAGGCCAAACAGCTAGAATTAGGTGACAAGATGGACTTGGCATCGTATCTTTTGAAACCGATTCAGAGAATCAGCAAGTACAACCTACTCCTGAGGGATATGTTCAAAGAGTGCAGCACAGCCCAGGAAAAAGAGTGCAAGGAACTGCAGGGAGCCCATGAGATAGTGTGCTTCCAGCTCCGGTATGGGAATGATCTTCTTGCCATGGATGATATACAGGAGTGTGATGTAAGTTTAGATAGACTTTGCAATTTGAAGGCATTTTTTAATTATTTTATATACAACGTTACTTTTTGCATGATTGCATATTCAATGGGTTAAAGAATTGAGGATTATGAAAATCGCAGCAACGTTATCTAATTTACAATTTTATGACAAATTTCATTTCTTCAATATTTTGCAATTTTAAAATGTTTTATTTATTCAGTTAAATATCCTGCATCTCGCAATATTTTGCGATCTAAATGACATGGTATATTTATGTTGTCATTTTCTATTTTTCCACTTCCATGTATTGAACATATTGATATGTTAGAAGGACTATGGCATTGTACCCAATCTTCGTATGTGAGGCATCGCAACAAATTGCAATTTTGTTCTCACCCAGTAATTATATCTGGGCACATTTCACATGATTGAGAATTGAGATAAGAAGTATGAACAGGAATGAATTCCTCCCTACCAGGGCACATGGATCAAGCTCTGTGCTGATTTGAAGATGGGATTAGAAATTATATACCATGTAACATGAAATATTTTTTTAAAAAAATATGCATTAATTATACTTAATACGGATTATACTTCCTGGTGTAATGGGTTTTGTTTGTGGATTTTTAATGAATCTTCTTAAGAAAAACTGAGGCTATTATAAGTAGAAATACATGAGAAATGAATAAAAATTTAATAAAAAGGAACTGCAGATGCTGGTGTACATACTAAAGATAGACACAAAATGCTGGAGTAACTAAATGGGTCATGCAGCCTTTCTGCAGAAAATACAGAGGTATCACCTATCCATTTTCTCCAGAGATGCTGCCTGACCTGTGGAGTTACTCCAGCAATTTGTCTATATTATGAGAAATTAATATAAATATTTTACCTGTATTTAAGAAGGGAGATAGTAAGGTGTTTTAGTTGTTTTATGTTTGCTTATTCAAATAAAAAAATATTTTATTTGTAATATTTCTGAATGCCAGCGACATTTGAAAATGTGGAAACACATCGCAGAAGAGAATGTGTACAACACATTTCCTTTCACTTTAAGGAGAAATCTGAAGGCTGATTTTTTAAATTATTAAATGTTTGAATGCTGTGCAATTCTAAGGAAGACCAGAACTAAATGTCATAGACGTAAAATAGTCAACGATAAATCAAATGGCTAATTTAGAAGAAATGTATTTTACCCAGAAGAAAGAGTGAACATGTGGGCAAGGCTTATAATATAGGTGCCTTCAGTGGGATGCTAATGACAGAGGAGAACTGCATTGATAAAATTAGATATGGAAGAATCGAGGAGATTTAGATGAAGCACAAATGCCGGCAGGGACTTGAACGGTTTGAATAGTTTATTTCTATGCTGTTTCTTCTGCATTAGCTTCTCAGTCTTGTGACCCAAACAGCACAGACCAGAGTGTAAACCTAATAATTTGTTATCTGTATGTTTTCTTACTACATCTGAGACTGTATGTAGTCATTATCCATGGGAGTTCTCAAGGCATTTTAAAAATCTAAGTTAAGTAAAATGTTGCACCACTAATCATATCCTTAATTGTAACCATGAATTGTAACTAGGTGAACCTGAAGGAGCAGGGCCAATTATTACGTCGGGACGAGTTTGTTGTATGGTCTGGGCGAAAGAAATGTTACAGGCACATCTTCCTCTTTGAAGATCTCATACTCTTCAGCAAGACCAAGAAAACAGAAGGAAGCAATGACATCTACATTTACAAACAATCCTTCAAGGTAAAATGAGCGTATTCTAGTTAGCAAATAGACTTCAAGTCCCCACTTTGGATATGACAAGCTTAAATGCATGTATAGGGCACTTAACATTCCAATCAAACTGTGCAAGAATATTATAAAGTTATACATTTAAATAATTTAGAACAAAATAATCTTGATTATATTTCATCAGCATGAAGACCTAAATAAGCAAACTATGATTATGTTAGAACAATCCTGGTATTAACCTCATGCTTTTACATTCCTTTATGCAAACCTTACTCACAAGGGAGACATTGTGAAGTCTTCAGATGAAGAACTTCTATCTAAAGTACAGCAATAATAAATTGCGTTTAACGTGGCAAAAATGTAATATGTTAATATCGGTAGCGTTCTCATATATTTCCTTTAAGAAGTTAAATGAATGTTTTATATGTGATTTATTGTCTGATCATCCTGTTAACCTGGAACGATAA
Source organism: Amblyraja radiata (assembly GCF_010909765.2). Taxonomy (NCBI): domain Eukaryota; kingdom Metazoa; phylum Chordata; class Chondrichthyes; order Rajiformes; family Rajidae; genus Amblyraja; species Amblyraja radiata. The sequence continues at coordinate 17,091,142 of NC_045978.1, read as the reverse complement.
TGATTCATATTAAGCTGTGAGCTAGATAACAAAAAATGAGATCCTGCAAAGTTTAATTAAAGACTGCATTCGGCCCATTAAACCTGCTTCGTCATATAAGCAACAAGGCAGTTAACCTGAATTTTGCACCTTTCTTGAAATGCACCTCTGACTTGACAAAAAAATCAAGACTGCTCCACTGGCCTTTGTGGAAGAGAGTTGCAATGGCAAATGATCCGGAAATATTGCTTTGCATTGATTATGCAAAAAGATTGTGCAGCAAACGCATATCACATATTCTCCATGTCCTCTCATATTGAAGTGACAGGGAAGTGGTAGTGACACTGCCAACTACCTCTAAGAACATCAGTATCCTTGTGATTTCCACTGAGACACATGCGAATGTGGGAGGTCTAAGCTATTACCAGTAGTCTACAGCTGGATAGCTGAAGTGAAAGATTTGACAAAGATAAATAAATCATGAGTTTCCAAAGGATAAATCTACTGCTGTATGATTGACTTAATCTTGATCGTTGTGTGTTTTGTTTTATTATTTTGTAATTCAGACTTCTGAAATTGGAATGACACATAACTCTGGTGAAAGTGGACAGCGTTTTGAAATTTGGTTCAGAAGGCAGAAATCCCAAGATACTTATATCTTGCATGCACCAACTCCAGATGTGAAACAGGTGTGGATAGATGATTTAGAGAAAATATTATGGAACCAAGCGTTGAGGAACAGAGGTCAGTAAATTAACAGGAATTAACAGATAGGTTGAAGAATGCCATAAAGCCAGTAATAGTCTTCTCCTTAAACTTAAATGTCTCCTAATTACTCTAATTTAACGATATGTTGTGCACTCTTTTTTTAATTATTGTATTTTTAAAAATAAAATTAATTATTCTGTTGCATCTTGTTGTCATGGGACTGAACATAACATGCATGTTTCAGTGATTATTCAGTAAGTGGTCTGTCGCATATATGACAGAAGATAAAATATATTTATTCGGTGAAGAGATAATTTAATCTCTTGCTCAGTAATGGCCGGTTCTCACGGTGCGACCTGACCCAAGATGTCACAAGAGTGAAGTGGTCGTGGTCCAGCACGAGTTCCGCACGATATAACGGGGGGTAGATAAAGAGTTCCCACGGTACTCGGCAATTCTGTCATTTGTGCGAGTGACTTGTCCGTCTCCCGATCTTTCCCGTTAATCGTGAATGAACATCGTGGACTGTAGTGTAGTTAATCACGTGGCACAAATGATGTCACTTTTTTTCACACACTATATAAATATCCTCCGTTCGTAGAATTGGCTCATTTGCAGACATGCCTATACAAAGTTGGTTCGAGTACAGGCTGGTTGTTATTTTCATTGACGCGCTGTATGCATTAGCGCAACATGTGCATCGAAAACGCTTGCGTGAAGGCAGAAGGGTGAGATTAATTAAAAAGAGAATTAAGAGGAAGTCTCACTGGGTTAAGCCCATGTTTCAACGGAGACCTCAATTTGGACAATATGAGCAACTGCTTAATGTGCTGTGCGAAGAGGATAAAAGTGCATTCAAAAACTTTGTCAGAATTTCACCCGAGCTCTTTAATGAGTTAAATAATAATTTGGGACCTCTGCTGAAGAAGACTGACACTGTAATGAGAAAGGCACTGGAACCAGGGTTGCGCATAGCAATCACCCTCCGCTACTTGGCCTCAGGCGATTCTTATAAAAGTCTATCTTACAACTTTCTTGTCGCCACCAACAGCATCTGTGGTATTGTCCGAGAAACCTGTGAGGCGATCATCCAATTTTATTCAGCTGAAGTGATGGAATGCCCCAGTACACCAGATGCGTGGAAGAGAGTTGCACTGGGGTTTGAAAACAGGTGGAACTTTGCTCACACATGTGGGGCTTTGGATGGCAAGCATGTGGCAATACGTAAACCACCCGGAGGTGGCTCAAATTATTTCAATTACAAGAAATTCCACTCATTGTACTCATGGCGGTGGTTGATTATAACTACGACTTCCTGTATGTGGATGTGGGCACACCTGGAAGTGTTGGTGATGGCCGGATTTGGAAAGAAACCTGGCTTGGAAAGAAAATGGAAGGTGGAACAGCAGGCATGCCTGATCCAGAACCTCTGTCAGGGGAAGACAGCCCGGACATCCCATATGCGATGGTTGCTGATGAAGCCTTTGTACTACGGCCCTGGATTATGAAGCCATATCCACAGAGGAATCTAACTAGGGAACAGAGGATCTTCAATTACAGGCTGTCAAGGGCCAGGAGGGTAGTAGAAAATTATTTTGGCATCTTGGCAAACAGATTTAGATGCTTGCTCAAGACAATGGAGCAGAGGCCCAAGAATGTGGAGAGTATAGTATATGCAGCATGTGTTCTGCACAACCTGATCTGAATGAGAGGTGCAGCTGCTGGATCAGCAACATCCATCCAGGACGTTGACATAGTGGACAGTGACACAGGGGAAGTAACACTAGGTGCTTGGAGAAGTGGTGCGAACAAGTTGAAATTGGTCTCACTGCAGCGTTTGAAAGGTGACTCGGGCACATCCAGTGTGAAAGAGCAAAGAGACCATCTCTGCGCTTACTACAATTCACAATTGGGGAGTGTGCCGTGGCAGGACAGCTATATTGATGGGTAGCCGACCACAGGAACACTACTGCATGTTATAAGCTGACTTCCTAGTGTTGTCCTCTGAAAAGTGCTTCCTATAAGATGTTTGTGCGCAAAACCTGCCGTTTAGAACATTGCATTGTCCCTTTAAATGCCTGAGTTCATGCTTGTAGCGGAGGTTGATGGATATAATGTGTTTTAAATAATCTCGCGTGCCTCATTTGTTGTATTTCGTGTTTGCGAGGCCCTTTTACAGACAAATGTTTTGTGTGATGCATCTCCTCTCAATATGTGACAGAATTCGTCTTCTTATATTGTCAAATAGGAATAAAGACTTTGTATCACATTTACCGTGCTGATTGTCTTATTTCATTTTCTACCAAGAGGTGAAGAACACATTTAAATAGCTAAACATTTCAGGGTCCTGCACACTCAAAAATGTAAATGAGTGAAAAGGTGATTATATCACCTCCATTAAGATATTTTGTGTTTCAGCATGAGAGGGATTATAACATTAGAGACATTCATCTTGTAGTGATGTATTAATGATGATTTGCAGACATCAAGCTGATAGTAAAAAATAAATTTATTTAGCAGTGAGGTAAACAAGCAATGACAATCAAAATGCTGAGGTAAAAGCTTTATCACACTTCAGGATATAATAAAATGTGGAGCCACCAACACTCCACCAGTTCCCCCTCTTGTTCACTGTTGAAGTTATATGGCCTTACCTTCTGCCATCTTACCTTTATGTTATCGTCTGCTGAGGATATTGGGGAGGCAACAGCTACTGGGGAGGCAATCTCAAATCCACCTTGATCACCCTCTCCCTGCTCCAAGGAGCCCACAGGCAGTGGTATCTCTGGCATCTCCTCTTGCCTCTCCACCTGTCTCTCTTGCTGAGTCTCCTCCTCATTTACCTGCATGGCTAAAAACTTTCTGACTTTCTTTGACCCCTTTCTTTGCGCTTTTCTGAGAGGCATCTCTGCAAGTCTTTTTACTGTGAAAAAGATTCTCAAACAATGACAATTAGGTGGCACGTCCTCGATGGACACATGGTCCATTGGCGATATTGAGACCACCTTTTTTACTCACCTTATGTCCCTTCTGTCAAGCTTCCGGGTTTACCATTCGCAGGAGTTCCCACGGTACCCGCAAGAGTCATTACGGATATCGCACGGATATCGCACTGGCATCTGCGTTCATACAATGTTGCAACGCTGCTCAAGTCACTCTTGGAGAAATTCAAAAAATTTTGAATTTTCTCCCGACCGTACAAAGTTACACGACTACCTGCCGTTAGCGCCCACGGAGGTCCTCGGTGGTCCACGAATGCCGTACTGCTATCGCAGAAGGTTCCCACGATGTTAAACTCTTGTTAAGTCTTGCTTCAGGTCGCACCGTGAGAAAGCCCTTTAAGCAAGAAGCTGGCCCTCCAAGTATTGTTGTAAATCTGTTACCATTACAAAGTCACTAAGTCACATTCTAAAAGCTACAATCTAAACAGATAAAAAATATGTGGTTAGGATAGCTTTGCCAGCATCTTACTGGCTGTGACCTTTGGACCTTGGCAAAGCTAAATGTAGTTCATTGAATTGAACTTGTTCTGACTTTTGGCATTGCAAACCTTTGGTGATCATTGTTTGGAGGCAACATGCTGCTACGCATCTGGTCAGTTAATGAAATGTTAAGGCATCAAGGTCAGAAGTTTCTTTTACAATGTGTGCCTAATTGTTTTTATGGGAACAAGCAATGCTTTTTTTGGGATGGTATGCACCAGTATGGTGTATGGGCACCTCTAGAATGTTGAATACTAGATGGATGTAAAGCAGCTAATAGTGGAGTATGAAAAGTTATTCGTGAATCGGCACCTTTTATCTGCAAAGAAAGTACTGGTGACAAGGTAGTCTGAGTCAGTGTAGAACGTGGAGCATGGAAAGGTACAGCACAAAAACAGACCCTTCTACCTATAATGTCTGTGCCGAATATAATGCCAAGATAAACTTACCTCATCTACCTGCACATGATCCCCATCCCTCCATTTCCTACATATCCATGCACCCATCTAAAAGCCTCTTAAATGCCACTATCATGTCTCCACCACCACCCCTGGCTGTGCATTCCAGGTACCCATAATTCTCTAACTAACTTATCTGTCTTATCTATGCCTCCCATAATTGTATATTATTTTATCAGGTCTCCCCTCAACATTCCAGAGAAAACAATCCAACCTCTCCTTGTAGCCACATACCCCCTAATACAGGCAACATTCTGGTCAACCTCTTCCCCACCCTCCCCAACGTCTCCACATCCTTCCTGTAATGGGGTGACTAGAACTGCATGCAATACTCCAAGTGTGCCTCAACTTGAGAAGGATTACTAGTCACTGGAAATGTATACCAACATAAGTCTTCATCAGAAAAATCACACGAGAATAAAAATATAACAGAGAATGATAGAGAAATACAGCATGGACCATCAAGCAAACATTTTTACTAATCATCTTGTATTCTCCCCACAATTCCATCAACTCTTCCCCCCAGATATCACCATTTATCTACCCACTATAGGAAATCTACAGTGGATAATTACCCTACTAACCCACACATTTATGCTCTGTGGGATGAAACTGAAGCACACAGGAGGAATATATGCTTCTCAAGAAGAAAAAAATATATTTCCCCCAAACAGCACCAGAGGTCAGGATTGAACCTGTGTCTCTGGCGCTATGAGGCAGTGCTGTGCCAGCATTTTATGAAAAATCTATACTTATATTGACCGTTTCATTTGACCATTTATACCCCAGATTCAACCAATGCTAAAAATATTCATTTCTGGCAATAGGCTTCATGTCAATTTTAAAGTGTTATCCAAAACATTTATAAATTGGCATTGGATTACAAAGTGGAATGGAGGAATCTCAGGATTCTGTTCACAATAGATGGATTACAATGTGACATTAATTATGCACTATACATTCTATGTGAATAGTGAGGAATGTGATTACATGTTTAAGGTCTGACACTTCCTCTGCCCTCATTGCTTGACAATTTGCACAGCTTTTGTGTGAACCAAACTAAATAAGACTTTTCTTTATTTATGACATTTAAGGAATAAATGAAAAATGAGGCTTAGATTGGTTCCAAAAGTATTGGTCATGTATGAGCCTTGATGGAAAAAATAACTTTAAAATGCTGACATTGGAAGTAACAATGAGCCATTTTAAATAAAAACACAAATATTTGAGGCTATGTTTCTGTGATGGAAGTATACCTGCAATTCCAATGTCAATAGGTTAGAGGGAAGTAGATAGGAGAGTAGATAGGACTGCACTAATAGTTGGCATAAACTGATTGGCCAAATGTTCTCCTTAATGAAATATAATACAAAAGTAACGTAAAAATTATACACAATTATTTTCTGATTAGATTGGTTCACAGCATTGAAACACAGAGTGAATTAAAATCAACATACGAGAGCCTATCCAAACATACATATTATTCTTGCACCAAAAATATTCAGCTAAATGATTTTGATCTAACCATCTTAGCAGCATGGCTGGTTGTGAATGGAAGTGATTTCTGGCATGATGCTTAAATATCGAACACAAAAGATTGGGAATATTTGAGTAGAGGTGTTTGCGACTCTCCACAATTATTTTTGTTGATTACACTGCAGTCAACCAAATTGCACTCCAAAAAATCCTCACTGTATACCATAAGCCATACACCATAATGTTGAGAATTAATTAGACAGTGGAAGATGGCGTTCTTCCACTTGCTAATATTGGTGAAAGGGGGGTATGGCTGTGAAGTGTGATTCTTTATCCAGCTAACATTTGTTTTTCTAAAGAAATATTGCCACTTGCAATTCTTGTCAATGGTCTGTTGTGCATTTTCTATTCTAGGTAGAAATCACTGTCCAAATATCTGCACTGAAGCTTCTGGTTGGATATTGCAGTGTGCAGGAACTTGGTGTCTTGTTTAACTCCTAGGGTGTCCACTAACTGGCATGAATTGTTTTGCTAGTTAGAAGTAACTTAACATCACCCACGAGTTTGGAAATTGTTTTCCAGTTTTGTTTAAACATTTTGTGTTAACTAATTGCAAAACGGTCCCTATCAATGTTGAAATTCCTTCTTTAGAACACCAGAAGCAGGAGAGGGTGTTTATGGGCATTGGCAATAAGCCATTTATGGACATCAAACCTAGCGAAGCAGCTATCAGTGACAGGTCGGTTCACTGCATCACAAAAGGGAAAGGTATGAGTTGAACTCGAAGGCTAACTTAGTGAGGGACCGGATTCTGCAGTGTATCAGAAAAAACATCCTATGTCTTGGAGGCTGAGCTTAAAGACTTTTCTTCCACAGATTATGAGCAGATTTTTGATAATCATAACTATTAAAAATCCAAAAGAATGACTTCAGTAAAACGTTAATTGACAATCATCTCAGAATCATCTTCAAGGCCACAAGAACTAAATATTAGAGGTTGACATGTCCTATTCCTCATTGATTGGAACCAAGGTATTAAACAACAGGAGTATTAAGCTAGATTCAACCATTGTCACAGCTAACCTTGACATGAGTTTACAATCTTGAGGCACATAAAAGAAAAGTATTTTATTATTTGCTGTTTATTCTTTTTTTAAAGTATGCAACTTCCTATAATATAAAGACACCAATTTCATTCATACTGGAAGGACTACAGCATTATAGTGGTGTGAAATTTTGGATTATATTGACATTGTAGCTACTGTGGTCTTTGATTAAATATCTTATGCGCTACATAAATTCAAGTCATCAATGCACCTGTTTGTTGTAAGTGAAAATTGTTATGATGATCAATCGATTCTTCATTTCTTCTATGCTTGCAATGCAGAGGAACAGCTTGTGCACCAGAAATCTTGTGAAAGAATGAAAAAGTTGCATTCACATTATATTTACATCATATATGACATATACTTTCATCCAGCCACCTTCACATTTAAAATAATTAATTCAAGCCTGGAACAATATCCCATGTGCCTGCTAAATGATATTGGAAGTCTAATTCTAGAGTGCTGCTACAAAAGGCACATAAGACATATGATGTTTCACCTTACAGTGGTTCCAAACATGCCAAAGTCAAACATGTACCATCTTGTACCTTTTCTCCAAGTATGCATCCAAGTATGTTTCTGTTGTTACTGGGGCAAAAATCAAGGAGTAATATTCTCTGAATATTGCACAGCCTTCAGGCATTTCTCCTTGACACCAACATTCACACCCTCAGACTTTCCACTGAGCCCGTTCTTGGTAGGCAATTTTGATTGACTACATATCAAAATTAAGTTTGTGATCAAATCATATATAATGGCAGAGCAACAGCAGGTCATATTTTTTACAACCAAAACATATGATATCAAAACTTTATTTGGTCAAGCTGCATGATTTTTCTCAGAATGGAATCAAAGCCGAATTAACTCATACACTGATTGGAACATTCGTAACATTTCCAGAATTTCTGGAAAATTTCCTAAAAGGTAGATCACCTGTCTGCTGATGCTGATCAAAATGTGTCTTCACTCTCAACATTCCAACAAGGTTAGTTATGTATGTTACAGAGCAGACCAAGAGACCAAATTCCATCGGATCCAATGGCAGTGCTTCTTCCTCAGGAAGCCAATCTTCTTCATCATCTTCTGGCATTGGTTCTTCCCTGAATGTGCACAGTTACTCCTCTTCACCGTCAACTTTAAGAAGCAATACTGGCACCAACTGCTTATATAACACGCGGACATGCATTGAGGAAGATGACCTGGAGAATGTTTCAAGTGGGAGACCTTTTATGAGTGAGTGACCAAATCACAACTACCTGTATGTAATAAGTAAATTGAAGCATTCATTGCCACTGATGCATTCTTCAGAGGAAGAATGGAACTGTGCGGTTAAACAGCATGGAAATAAATATTTCAGTTCATTTTCCATGCTGATCATCAAGTAGTCATTTACACCAATCCCACACTAATACTATGTAACCCCTGCATTCCCTCTCTCTCCATTCTTCTTCAACTTAAGTCGAACCAGTTTCAAAGTTGTCTTGTTGAGTCTCATTGTCTGTACTCGTTCTCACCTAACAAAGAGCTAACAATGGCCTGTTTCCTTTATCATTGTTACTTTTTTGCATATATTTAATTCATTTGTTCTATATCTCTCTACATCACTGTCTATATCTCTCATTCTTTCCCCTGACTCTCGGTCTGAAGAAGAGTCTCGACCCAAAACGGCACCTATTCCTTTTCTCCAGAGATGCTGCCTTACCCGCTGAGTTACTCCAACTTTAACTGTCTTCGTACGCTAATTCTATTCAATACACCCCTAATTCCCAGAGTTAACCATTCGGCTGCACACTAGGAGCATTTTTTAGTGATTAATTAACCGAACAACCAACACAGCTTTGGGCTGTGTGTGGAAACTGGGGAAATTGTGGGCAGCTTCAGAGGTCAGCATGGAACTAAAGTTCATTGAAATTATGAGGCAGCATCTGTATTAGTTGCACAACTGAGTTGCCTGCATTGGATAACACAGTGAATGATATGCTGTCCATGGACTGACACAACCAAAAGTTACATTCCACATGTAATGTGGTTAGTTTGCCAGAATTAATAGGAAGTGAAAAGTGAGGTTTACTGGAAGTATAACTTTCTTATGTCGCAATAACCATATAACCATATAACAATTACAGCACGGAAACAGGCCATCTCGGCCCTACAAGTCCGTGCCGAACAACTTTTTTCCCTTAGTCCCACCTGCCTGCACTCATACCATAACCCTCCATTCCCTTCTCATCCATATGCCTATCCAATTAGTTTTAAATGATACCAACGAACCTGCCGCCACCACTTCCACTGGAAGCTCATTCCACACCGCTACCACTCTCTGAGTAAAGAAGTTCCCCCTCATGTTACCCCTAAACTTCTGTCCTTTAATTCTGAAGTCATGTCCTCTTGTTTGAATCTTCCCTATTCTCAAAGGGAAAAGCTTGATCACATCAACTCTGTCTATCCCTCTCATCATTTTAAAGACCTCTATCAAGTCCCCCCTTAACCTTCTGCGTTCCAGAGAATAAAGACCTAACTTATTCAACCTATCTCTGTAACTTAGTTGTTGAAACCCAGGCAACATTCTAGTAAATCTCCTCTGTACTCTCTCTATTTTGTTGACATCCTTCCTATAATTGGGCGACCAAAATTGTACACCATACTCCAGATTTGGTCTCACCAATGCCTTGTACAATTTTAACATTACATCCCAGCAATAATTTTCCTTTTGCTGGAATATTAAAGAAAGAGAACTACTTTTTCTAATAATGAAATAAATAAAAGTATTAAAAGCTATTAAATGTCAGCACTGCTGATTTCCCTGTATGCAGGCCAGGATGGTCCAGTATGTGAACATTGACCTACTGGTTGGTCAGTTGTTGGTGTAGCTGAAAGAGAAAAGCCTTCCTAATTCAACCCTTTTTGTTGATGGCACGTTGATTGGTTTAGTCACTGACTGATATAAATCCAAATCAAATAGAAATAGAACTGCCAAGCCAAAGGATGACAAAATCATTCACATTTAGGAACCTTTCTTTCCTCATGTTGGAGTATTTCTTCATATTGGTGATTGCCTCTTGCAGATAACTAAATCTAAAGAACAGGTTAAGCAACAGCCATGACCTAGATGTGATAAATAATCCACGTTAAAATGTATCCTCTCCAAGAGCAGGTGATTCAATCACAATGTGTAGGAAGGAACTGCAGATGCTGGTTTAAACTGAAGATATACACAAAAAGCTGGAGTAACTCAGTGGGTCAGACAGCATCTCTGGAGAAAAGGAATAAGTGACGTTTCCGGTCGAGAAATGTCCCGAAATGTCATCTATTGGGTCTCGACCCAAAACGTCAGACCCCTTTTCGCCAGAGATGCTGTCTGATCTGCTGACTTACTCCAGGATTTTGTGTCTATCTTTGATTCAGAGGTCTGGTACAGTCTGTCTGGTACAGTTCAGTCCATGGTCCCACCCAGTGCCAAGGCACCACAATGGCCCATTATGAATACTTCCGATCATTCAATGGCTGAACATTTTTATGTAGTGGAAATTATTTGTGGTTTATTGCATCTACTTATATAGAGGTGAATATCCAGAGGTGTGTTCCATCAGTCATTTGTTTTAACCTTGTTGGAAGAGCTTTTGAAAAAAATGATGTTAGAATTAGTTGCAATGTTTTTGTAAGCTTTCCACTACTCTTACTTCAAGGCTACACCAGATGAATGAGAAATTTGCAATGTAATGATCGATTCCTATTCCCATAAATCTCCGTGAATGCTAAACTAGATGGAATGACAGATTAATAGAAGGAAACACGCGAGGGACATTTTTCACTGTCTTTTTTGCCTTTTTAATATCCATGCCAAAATACAGGGAAGGACTTGCTATATTTGGAAATTGTACTCGGTGTTCCACATGCAGTAATGAAGGACTGAGTTGATAAAAAGTTGTTTGCTTCATCCACAGTTAAGAGTTTAGAAACATCCTCCCAGTGTAACTCGACAGAGAGTGTCAGTGGCTTCAGCAGTTCCGAACACAGTAGCCTTTCCCTGACTGGAGGAGAAACAGAGGAAGTGTTGTCAACCTGTCCTATATCATGCAAGCCCAGTTCTGAACAATGCTCACTCTATGCACCTCCATTATTGCCCAAGGGTGAACTACCATTTGGAAATTTGATCAAAAAGGTATGTGTCCTGATGCAGATGTGTTTTCTATGCTATCTTTTCCCCTTTCCCATTCACTGGATTTATAAACACCGGTGATTGGTATTATTCATGGGCTTCAGCTGTTCGCCTGGATCTCAACGAATTGCTCCTCTTCAGTGGTATACCTTGCACCATCTTTGCCAACATATCTTTCCACAGCCTGTTCTCTGCAACTTATCAAATAAAGTTGATCCTAGTTTCAGTTAGTATCCTGATACAAATGTCAGTCACTATTTCACCCACTATGTCAGTCACAGAGGATATTGAATTATGTGAGGTAAGGGAAACGAGTAGAGTAGTTATGGATACTATGAGTTTCAAAGTAAAAGAAGTACTGACACTTTTGAAAAATATAAAAGTGGATAAGTCTCCAGGTCCTGACAGGATATTCCCTAGGACATTGAGGGAAGTTAGTGTAGAAATAGCCGGGGCTATGACAGAAATATTTCAAATGTCATTAGAAACGGGAATAGTCCCCGAGGATTGGCGTACTGCGCATGTTGTTCCATTGTTTAAAAAGGGTTCTAAGAGTAAACCTAGCAATTATAGACGTTAGTTTGACTTCAGTGGTGGGCAAATTAATGGAAAAGATACTTAGAGATAATGTATATAAGCATCTGGATAAACAGGGTCTGATTAGGAACAGTCAACATGGATTTGTGCCTGGAAGGTCATGTTTGACTAATCTTCTTGAATTTTTTGAAGAGGTTACTAGGGAAATTGACGAGGGTAAAGCAGGGGATGTTGTCTATATGGACTTTAGTAAGGCCTTTGACAAGGTTCCTCATGGAAGGTTGGTTAAGAAGGTTAAACTGTTGGGTATAAATGCAGGAATAGCAAGATCGATTCAGCAGTGGCTGAATGGGAGAAGCCAGAGGGTAATGGTGGATGGCTGTTTGTCGGGTTGGAGGCAGGTGACTAGTGGGGTGCCTCAGGGATCTGTGTTGGGTCCTTTGTTGTTTGTCATGTACATCAATGATCTGGATGAAGGGGTGGTAAATTGGATTAGTAAGTATGCAGATGATACCAAGATAGGGGGTGTTGTGGATAATGAAGAGGATTTCCAAAGTCTACAGAGTGATTTAGGCCATTTGGAAAAATGGGCTGAAAGATGGCAGATGGAGTTTAATGCTGATAAATGTGAGGTGTTACACCTTGGCAGGACAAATCAAAATAGGACGTACATGATAAATGGTAGGGAATTGAAGAATACAGTTGAACAGAGGGATCTGGGAATAACCGTGCATAGTTCCTTGAAGGTGGAATCTCATATAGATAGGGTGGTAAAGAAAGCTTTTGGTATGCTAGCCTTTATAAATCAGAGCATTGAGTATAGAAGCTGGGATGTAATGTTAAAATTGTACAAGGCATTGGTGAGACCAAATCTGGAGTATGGTGTACAATTTTGGTCGCCCAATTATAGGAAGGATGTCAACAAAATAGAGAGAGTGCAGAGGAGATTTACTAGAATGTTGCCTGGGTTTCAACAACTAAGTTACAGAGATAGGTTGAATAAGTTAGGTCTTTATTCTCTGGAGCGCAGAAGGTTAAGGGGGGACTTGATAGAGGTCATTAAAATGATGAGAGGGATAGACAGAGTTGATGTGATCAAGCTTTTCCCTTTGAGAATAGGGAAGGTTCAAACAAGAGGACATGACTTCAGAATTAAGGGACAGAAGTTTAGGGGTAACATGAGGGGGAACTTCTTTACTCAGAGAGTGGTAGCGGTGTGGAATGAGCTTCCAGTGGAAGTGGTGGCGGCAGGTTCGTTGGTATCATTTAAGAATAAATTGGATAGGCATATGGATGAGAAGGGAATGGAGGGTTATGGTATGAGTGCAGGCAGGTGGGACTAAGGGAAAAAAATTGTTCGGCGCGGACTTGTAGGGCCGAGATGGCCTGTTTCCGTGCTGTAATTGTTATATGGTTATATGGTTATATTTATATTGAAAGTGAGTAACTCAATCACTGTGAGCACATAGCTAAATCAAGATTCAAGATTGTCACATGTACCAAATAAGGTACAGTGAAATATGAGTTACCATACTAAGTAAAAAAGCAAAAATACACACAGCACATAAAATAAAATTCAACATAAACATCTACCACGGTGGAATCAACATTCCTCACTGTGATGGGAGGCAATAAAGTTCAGACATCTTCCTCCTTTGTTCACCCCTGGTCGCCCCCTTGAATCCTCCAGCCATTACCGACGGTCTGCTGTTCAAGCCCTCTTGTCGGAATGATCGAAACTCCGGCGTCGGGACGGATTGGACCACTCCGCGGCATGGAGCTCCCAAGTCAGCCATTTCTTACCGGAGACCGCTGCTTCATGGAGTTAAAGTCCACAGGCCGCATGGTCAGAGCTCCAGCACTGGCAATCCTCGGCAAAAGATCCCAGGCTCCACAATGGGACCAGCGGTTTGAAGCTCCGAGCCGGACTCCAGCAAAGGCCGCACCACTCCACGTTGTAGAAATTGCCTTCACCACGCAGTCATATAGTCATACACAATATAGCACAGAAACAGGCCCTTTGGCCCAACATGCCCATGCTGACCAAGATGCCCCATCTACACCACTTCCACGTGCCTGTGTTTGGCCAATATCCCTCTAATCCTTTCCTGTCCATGTACCTGGTAATTTTAACATCATGAATATTCCAATAGATATTACCATTTAACAAAGATGAGAAATTGGATTATTTGTCCTATCAGCCTGGAACTAGTGTTGCCATCCAATTGCTATTCCATTAAAAATCACAAAACACAAAACAGGGATGGGCTCTTCAACCAAGAATATCAAACTCCACATTGTCATTGCTTTATCAAAAAAAAAGAAACATGTGTAAATAGCTTATAGACACATTTGAAATATGAACCAAAACAAAATTGCTGGATATATAATGATCTCATCATGTGAGGATTAGTTCTTTTTTAGTTATTAGTTCTTTTTAAAACCATTAAGTAGGCAGCATCCTGACATAGTGAGCAGTCTTCAGTACAGGCTCTCATGAAAAATTATCATCCTGCAATGTTAAATCTGCTTCTTTCTCCCCAGATGTTGTCAGATTTATTGGGTTTTTTCTCACATTTTGTTCTTATTTCAAATTTCCTACACCTTCAGTTTATTGTTCTTTTATTACTGACACATCTGGTTAGTTTTGATTTAAAAAGTGATTTTGTAATGGATGAAAATTCCTACTATTTTATGTTATATTAATGTCTTTGGATCCTTTTAGTAATTTTTATTTTTTACTCTAATACCACTCTGTAAATATTTTTTGTAAGGCATGGGAGATGAGAGAGATGATATTTCCGAGACCCTCAAACCAATTTAATGTAAGTTGAACTAGATTCTGTCTGTTACCGATAGATCCACGATGGATACAAAGTATTGGCCTATAATTAGCAGATAAGTGCTCTCATATTATTTTTTTTGTATTTGGTGAAATGCAGGACCTGTGAGGATGAGAGCATTACTTCATTTTAGGGGTATATAACCTTTCCTTAATTTAAAAATGAGATGTGTTGCTGGAGAGTAATTGTTTTGTAAATGGAAAAAGACTAGGCAAAATGCATTAAGGATATGTGGTATAGGGTAATGCCATGCATAGAGGGTGGTGTGCTACTTGTGTTGTGTAAATCAACTCTGTAAATAGAAGGCATGTGCCCCAAAGGGTTAATGGCCATGCAGTGATCATTTGTAAATCGAGGTGTACCTGTAGTCAGTAAACCTGTTGGATTATTTGCTACCTGGCATTGTCATGTGTGCTCAGTCCTCAGAGTGGAATATTGATCCACTGAACCAGACCATTTCCAATAGCAGAATCAATCAGATGACATCTAAATGGTGAAGATGCACTTGGAGTGGATGTCAGACAGTGAGACACATCCCACAACTATCGTTCCACACATCATACTAAGATTACAATGTTTCTCACTGCTGGTTGTCCTGAGTGCAGCAAACAGTGAACATGACCTGGATGGGACTCCCCTAAATATCTTAAGCTTCACACTATTCATTTAAATACGATTATGTGATTCAACCTCTGGCATTTAGATAATTGTAATTCAATAACGTGGTGAACTGTCCAAAACTAGGAAAATTATATTCAGTGTCATACGTTTATTTTAATTTGGAAATGTTAATATACGTTTGTCTTACTGATCAAAATTAAATATGTGCCTTTCTTTGCTTAAAGTTATTCAAATAGAATGGCACCACATAGTATTAACAAGCCCTGATAAAACACAAAAATTACACAATAGTTTTTTTTTCTTGGAATATATTTTCTTATCATTCTTACCCTTGAGAAGTGTGAGGCTTAGCAGAAAATAAATCCTAAGATAGTCTTGTGTAAAATACTTCATTCTAGGGAAACTAGTAGAGGAAATGATTGTAGACATCCTCAGCCTTGAATGATTTGATGGCTTAATGTCTGAGTCTTAAACAAAATTGAGAAATTGAGTACTTTCCTTGTCTTTCGATACCACCACCAGTTGCTTCAGCTCAACACATATGGATTATATCTATTGAGTATGTAATTATGTATATAAATGGGTCGATACATCTCTCATGTTTACTGCTCTTTATTTTCATTGTACTTACAATTTAATGATTTGATGCAGGAGAAATCACCTGAAGTGCCTGGGAAACGTTCGACACCTGTCTGATGGTGTGAAACACCACTTTGGTAAGTACTTCCATCTGCCACCAGATTCAATGTCACGGAAGCACTTTGACTTTCACTCTACTCCTGGGCGGCAGAGGTTGATTTGGCAAGTACCAAGTTGTAGCATTTGGCCATGGAGTGGGCATTTGCAGTTGCAATCTTAAGGTGTAGAGGATTGGGGTTATCATTAAGGGCTTGCAAAGGAATTAAAGGGTGAGTCCAACCCAGCCTATTTAGTATTGGACTTGATCTAACAAGTACACTAAATAGTAATGAGGCCGGCCTCATATTCATTGTAAAGCTATATTCTGCATTAATAAGCTTGTCCACTCCCAAGATGTGCTTTCACAGCTGGGTTTTGTGGGAGTGGCATCTAAACACTATCCACGAACATCATTGGATGTCTGGAACCCTCTACGCCCAGGTGCACCA
Source organism: Amblyraja radiata (assembly GCF_010909765.2). NCBI lineage: Eukaryota > Metazoa > Chordata > Chondrichthyes > Rajiformes > Rajidae > Amblyraja > Amblyraja radiata. The sequence goes on along the minus strand of NC_045978.1, from coordinate 17,074,646 downwards.
TATACATGGAGCTCCTGGAAACAATTTAACATTGCTCAGAACCAAACTGAACTAACCAGTCGTTGGTGACGAATAGTTCTCAGGCACAATTATGTGGTGCAGTGCATGCATTCATTACAAAGGTGTGGATTTACTCAGTGACATGGTCTGGTATGCACTACTATAAATGGTGGTAGTGGCAGATTCTCGAAACAATGTTGGCAAATAAGTGTTGGCATGTCCCAGCTACACTATTCCCATCTGCCCGTGTTTGGTACATATCCATCCAAACCTGTTTTATCCATGTACCTATCTAACTGTTTCTTAAGTGTTGGGATAGTCCCGGCCTCAACTATCTCCTCTGGCAGCTTGTTCCATACACCGACTATCCTTTGGGTGAAAAAGTTACCCCTCAAGTTTCTATTAAATCTTTTCACCTTCACCTTAAACCTTGGTCCACTGGTCCTCGATTTACCTACTCTGGGCAAGAGACTCTGTGCATCTTCCTGATCTATGCCTCTTATGATTTTATACACCTTAATAAGATCACCCCTCATGCTCCTGCGCTCCAAAGATTAGAGCCCCAGCCTACTCCCTATTGCTCAGACCCTCTAGTCCTGGCAGCATCCTTGTAAATCTTCTCTGTACCCTTTCCAGTTTGACAACATATTTTCTCTAACATGGTGCCCAGAACTGAACACAATAGTATAAATACGGCTCACCAATGTCTTATACAACTGCAACATGACCTCTCAACTTCTATACTCAATATTCTGACTGATGAAGGCCAATGTGCCAAACATTAACCATCCTATCTACCTGCGATTCTACCTTCAAAGAACCATGCACCTGCACTCCTAGATCCCTCAACTCTACAACATTTCCCAGAGCCCTACCATTCACTGTGTAGATCCTGCCAATGTTCGACTTCACAAAATGCAACACCTCACATTTCTCTGTACCACTAATTCTTTGACTCGCACTGTCCTCAGACACTCTGCCTGGTGACAAGATTTGGTAATTTAAGCTCCACATTTACCTCGTGCACCACATTATGTTAAGAATACTCCGTTCCTTTAACCGGGAGGTTTGTGGTGAATTCTGCACCACAGAGTAGGATTCATGAAAGAAAGCTGTAACATGCAATTTTAATTCTGTGATTTACCAGGTCTGCAAATCGATGAATTCCTGGTGGAAGATTGGAATCCCAACTGCCGCTGAGCACTAAGATTTAATTCCAGTTAAGAGTTGCAGTGAGTGAACAGATTTGTGAGAGATTGCTTACCTTCTGGGATTTCCTCTGACAGACTGTGGCTTTCATTTTCAGTGAAACAGATGCTGGAACATAGCAGCATTCTACAAAAAATAACCTCATTATTCTCGGAACTGACCACATGAGTCAGGTGGTTGGTCGTGACATAACCCATGGACGCAGTACATTTTAAGGTCACTGTAATGGAGATAGGACGTACTTCGTTTTGGCCTATGCTTTCACATCTCTTCCAGGATGCATGGACCAGTAACATCCAGCTATATTTTTGATCCCTAACCCTGTAAGGTTTGGAATGGCAAGCTAAAAAAAAGCAAGAAAAATCCATTTACTGCAGGATGGAATATCAACTAAGAAAATTTGATTTAAGAAAACAGCACAAAGAGGTCTAAAGGGGAAGGGCAATATAAATATAATCTTTTCATCTAATTATTAATTCATAAATATATTTTAATATGTATCATAAAGGCCAATTGATATAACATTGTATATTGTATTGTTGCCCTCTTTTGCACCTTTTAGCTTTTAATTACAACACGGTTATGAAATGTGGAGAAAAGTCAGTTATAATACTTTTATATTTTTACAATATTAAAAAAGCCATTGCTTTTCTTGATGCTAATCATTTTTTGACCCTACTTTAATATGTGTTCATATAATTCTCAGATAACATTAGCTTTATATTAAATACTATCTAATTTATCTCCCATTCGTGTGAATGCCTAAATCAATGAACACAGAAGTAATGGATCTAAAGTTATTCCATTGCCTCCAAGGACTCACAGACCAGACAAGACATTGTTCAATAATTGTCAATGAATAGACACTACACATTCAACCCAAGAGTATTAGTCGGTCAACTCACATTTTAACATCACTGAAAATAGACTTAATTTTGCAAACTGTTTAAAACTATACAACATAATTCAATTAATTGCCTGGGAATCTTTGGAGTTAGCTAAAATGTTGCAGTTAAACTCTGAAGGATATATGTTCAAAGCAATCTCTTGGAGTTGAACTGCTGATCCCCCCCCCCCCCTCTAATATCAACAGGAATTCAAATTGGACATAATTGATGGGGGTATAACTTTGCTGAGTGTGGGGCGCACTGTAGCAATCCTTGCAGTGCATTAAATTGCTGACGAAAGAGCCACATTAGGGTCTTTATGAGTTGTACATTTGCATGATAGTCCATGCCCCAACATAAGGCAAGGATATTAGAAGTGAAAAAAGTTTTAAAATTATTAGTTCCAGATCTTCATTGTGTGGTGCCTGCATTTTCCAGCTCCTACATTGATGGGCTTAGTAAATCACCTGTCGGAGATCTGTGGTGCTGAGAGAATAACCATTCTGGCAACCAGGTGCTCGATTACACCTGCAGCTAGAAGCAGTTCCCAATATATATTAATGCAAACCCTGTGCCATAACTCCTCTATTACTCTTGTTTCGGCATCTCACGCCTCCACAAAGGTCGCTGTGCCCAGGAGGTGTAGGAATTAAAATGCTGTAAAATATTGAAGACATTGACATATTTCTTGTAGCATTTTTTTTCTTTGTTCTCTGACTTTTACCACAAAGGTGGTGCAAAAAGAATGATTTTATACTCGACAACCGTGCGCTGCAGTTAACATGTAGAAGAAAATACCCCCTTTAGTTGTTCCACGTGCGCTTCTTGGGTAAATTAGAATCAATATGTTAATAACTGCTGAATTTTCGGGAGTTACTGAGTAATTTCCATTCTCTCCATACTGTAACATTGTTGCTACGCAACGGAAGATGTATTAAAGGTTTGATTTGAACCATTTGATATCAGAAGCTGTGTCCCATTTGTGCTTCCCTTCTAAAATGAAAAGACAGCAAACGTTATGAGTATTCATTGAGATTAATGGAACTGGAACATCAAATGGTCCCAGAGCTGTCTGCTTTCTTCAACACATTTGATGAAAATACATTTGAATTAAATTGAGTTTACTAAATTACTGTGTTGAGGCAAGTGCCTCGGGAATACGTAAATATGTAAAAATGTTGTTTGTGATGCAGGTGCTGCTTGGCAGACATGTGGTAATGGCCTAACGTGCTTTGGAAGTAATATGCCATCAATTTTGCTTTGAGAATTGAAGTGCTCAGCAGGCAGCTGAATGAGGGCCTAAAGAGGGGCAAGAATAGACCCCCCAATATTCCTGGTTACACAGTTCCCAGAGCAGCACTGTGGTATACCTAGTAGAACCACTGGCTCCCAGCTCCTGTGACCTGGGTTTAATCTAGATCTCTGGTGCAGGCTGTGAGCAATTTACACATTCTCTCTGTGTCTGCGTGGGTTTCCTCCCCCAGCATAAAGTCATGTGGGTTGTGTGGCGTCAAGGAAGACATTGGGTTCAGCAGTGACCACACTGACACATGTAGCAGGGTGAACTCACATATATATTTTATTTATAGTGGTAAGAAAGTCCAGGACTGGCAACTCAGTCCTGGTTTTCAGGACGTGGCGATCTCTGGCTTCTTCCTGTAGTTCATCCTTGCTGCTCAGCTGTTGTTTTTATACACACGATGCCAGCTTCTTCCCTTCTTTATTCTCCCACGGTCGGGGCACTTGAACCTTCCGTTGTCGAGGCGATCTTGGCTCCCGCAGCTGGCGGTCCAGCCCTTCGCATCGGGGCTGCCGCATTAAGCTCCCGCATCGGGGAGATCTCAGCTCACCCGCGCCGGGCGTTCCGACCCTGGGTCGGGGCTAGTCGAACCTCGTGTGGCTTGGAGCTTCCCGATATCAGTCTCTACCCAAAACTGCGAGCTCCTCGATGTTAAAATCTGCAGGCCGCGGTTGGAGCGTCGATCGATGGTAAGTCCATGGCCCCGCGGTTGGCCTCCAAGTCAGTCACGAGCAAGCCGCCAGCTCCATGATGTTAGGCCGCAGAGCCACCGGACATACGATCTGGAAAGCAATCGCATCTCCGGCAAGGTAAGAGATTGAAAAATGTTTCCCCCCCACCCCCACATAAAACAAACCAGAGAACGTTAACACATACTTTTAAACCACACTAAAAATAACAAAAAAGACGAAAAGACAGACAGACTGTTGGCGAGACTGCCATCGCTGATGGCGCTACCCAGTGACTATGGATGACAGAGTCAAAGATAGTTTAGTTTAGTTTTGAGATAAAGCACAAGGGCATGCCCTTCTGCCTATTGAGTCTACACTGACCATCAATCACCTGTTCACACTAGTTCTATGTTATCCCACTTTCTCATCCAATCCCTAACATTCTAGGGGAAATTTACAGAAGCCAATTAACCTACAAACCCACATATCTTTGGGATTTGGAATGGAAGCTGGAAGACCCAGAAGAAACACGTGGCCAAAGCAAGAATGTATGAATGTGCAACTCCACACGGACAACGCCAGAAGTCAGGATCGAACCAGAACCTCTGGAGCTATGAGCACGCACGGAAATCGCTATCAACATTTGGAGGGGACGGGGGAGAGAATTGTTTGGCGGGCGACGCGCGCGCGCGCGCACACACACACACGCACGCACGCGGCTTTGGAGGCTCAATCCAGCGCTAAATGCAGCTCAATTCTGCCTGTCTCGCCGGGTTAACCTACAAGCCCTGACTGGACTGACGGGACACCAGCGCTGCTTCTCCGCGCTGGCCATATTTCCCGCAAGCTGAGGCAGGTTAACCTGGTGGGACAGGCAGAGTTCAGCTGGGTTTAGCGATACTTCTCTGCGCTGGCTGTGGGCCTGGGGGTACAGCTCGTGTCTGACTCCCGTCCTCTCTGGCCACCCGTGGGGGGGGGCACTCGGGTGGGGACGGGACAGCGCCGGAGACCCGGCCGGGATCGATCCTGCCTGCGGATGAGGCGCAGGTCTGTGCCGAGAGTGTTTTGGCATGTCTCCCTCCACCAATCACCGCGCTCTATCCTCAGTCCCCCCCCCCCCCCCCTCCTCCCTCCTCCAATGATCGTGCTGAATCATCATGTCCCGCCCCCATTGCCTGCTGACCGACGTCTCTCTCGTTCAATCGCCGCCCTCGATTACCAGTCCCACCCCCACTGTCTCATGGAAAGTGGAGATATCACCGGGTTTTAAAATCCAGATTACAAAAACTTGGAGAAAAAAATTGCCAGGCTGGAAGATTGAACTGGAGGCTTCTCTGCTAGAGAGCCATCATGTCAATGATGGGCCAAATGGAGGTGGGAAGTGAATCAGAGAGTGGGACCGTGGGTAAAACGGAATAGGGGGGGACAAAGATGGGAGACAGAGAAAGGAGGGTTGGGTGATGAATGAATGGAGGAGGGAAAAGAAACTGGGGTAGGGGGAGTAAGCAGATGAGAGAGAAAGGAGATGGGGGTGGAGTGAGAGAGTGGGGCGAAGAAAGAGAGAAGGTGGAAAAAGGGAAGTGAGAAAATGGGGGGAGGGAGTGAGAAGATGAGGGGGGGGGGCAGGGGGGGGCGAGGCAGTGGGGAAGTGCTACTGGCCATATAAGGTGGAGGTGGGTTTACCTGAAATTGGAGAATTTAATGTTGAAGACATTGGGTTGTGGGCAGAATATGAAGGCATTTTTAAAGTTTGTATGTGGCCTCATTTTAGTGTTCAGTGAAGCAGTCAGCTTGTTTACAATTGGTCTCACCCTTCCTCTGGTTCTACATTTTACTCCCCATCTTCCTTGCATATCAGATTCCACCATTAGCACCCTTTTGTCTTCTTCACATCCAGTTTAGGTTACTGTCTCCACCCTTCAAGCCCCATCCAGATTGGTCTGCCAATCAAACCCTCCTTAACTGGATCCATAAGATCATGTTCATAAGTGGTAGGAGCAGAATTAGGCCTTTCGGCCCATCAAGTCTACTCCGCCATTCAATCATGGCTGATCTATCTCTCCCTCCTTACCCTATTCTCCTGCCTTCACCCCATAACCCCTGACACCTGTACCACAAATGCCCCTGTCCCACTTAGGAAACCTGAACGGAAACCTCTGGAGACTTTGCGCCCCAACCAAAGTTTCCGTGTGGAAGCAGGCGGGGAGACTGGCAAAAACCACCGGGAACCTCCGGGAACCGCACGGAAACCTAGGTTGGGGCGCAACATCTCCAGAGGTTTCCGTTCAGGTTTTTCTAAGTGGGACAGGGGCATTACACTCCCACTTACTACTTGCCAGCTCTTTCCCCACCCCTTGCACTCATCTCTTTCTACCAACCATCTCTTCTCTACTCCATTAGTCTGAAGAAGGGACTAACCCAAAACGATAAGTCACCTATGAACCTAACACACATACGTTGACATTAAGGGGGGCACAGTGGTGCAGCGGTGGAGTTGCTGCCTTACCGTGTCAGAGACCTGGGTTTGATCCTGACTATGGATACTGTCTATATGGAGTTTCTATGTTCTCCCCATGGCTGCATGGGTTTTCCCTGGGTTGTCCAGTTTCCTCCCACACTCCGAAGACATGAAGGTATTTAAGTAAATTGGTAAAATTGTAAATTATCCCTAAAGTATAGGATAGTCAAGTCAAGTCAAGAGAGTTTATTGTCATGTGTCCCAGATAGGACAATGAAATTCTTGCTTGCTGCAGCAGAACAGAATATTGTAGGCATAAATACAGAACAGATCAGTGTGTCTACATACGATCGATAATATGTATAAACATAAATAGATAGACAAAGTGCAATAGGCTGTTATAGTTCAGAGTTTGTTTGAAGTTGTGTTTAATAGTCTGATGGCTGTGGGGAAGGAACTGTTCCTGAACCTGGATGTTGCAGATTTCAGGCTCCAGTACCTTCTACCTGATGGCAGCGAAGAGATGAGTGTATGGCCAGGATGGTGTGGGTCCTTGATGATGTTGGCAGCTTTTTTGAGGCAGAGACTGCGATAGATACCTTCGATGGGAGGGAGGGAGGGAGGGAGGGAGAGTTGCTGGTCGGCGCGGACTCGATGGGCTGAAGGGCCTCTTTCAGCGCTGTATCTCCCGAACTAAACTAAACTAAAATAATGCTTAGAAGTGATGTTCAGCCTGTGTTGCTGAACCCTGCTGCACGGAATGGCAAGAAGTCACAAACATTGTGTAATTGACAGTAGGTTGCAGATTTTTATTTTTTTTTAAATTATATCACATCAGACTAAAATAATCATATTTTCATCTAATGACATTTGTAATGATTTCCCCGCTATGCAGAGGCAAACTAGGGAAACTGCTGCCCAGAGAGGAGGACTGGCTCTGGATTTCAATGAGGAACCATCCCAGTGGTGAAATCCCACAGCTACTTTGAGTTTCAAGCTGCAATGACAGTGGGCACTGATGGAATGTGTATTTCTCTGACTGCAAAACAGGCCTGGATGATCTTGTGCAATTGTGCACCTCAACTCCAATTCTTTGCACATTCCCCTTAATTTCCTGCAGACTTTAATTCAGTTAATTTTTGCCTACACAAAGCACCCACAGTGCCCGAATAGAGCAAAACGGTGGCACAGCGGTAGATTTGCAGCCTTGTAGCGCCAGAGATCTGGGTTCGATCATGACTATGGGAGCTGTCCATACGGACTTTGTACGTTCTCCCCGTGACTGTATAGGGTTTCCCCGGGTGCTCCAGTTTCCTCTCACATTCCAAAGATATGCAGGTTTGTAGGGTGATTGGCTTTGGTAAAAATTGTAAATTGTCCTTAGTGCATAGGTTAGTGCTAATGTAAGGGGATCGCTGGTTGACATAGACTTGGTGGGCCGAAGGGCCTGTCTCCGCACTGTATCTCGAAACTAAACTAAGCTAAACTAAACTTGAGAATATTACAAATTTGCAATCTACTGTCTAATCAGAGGATTACATCAAGACTTTAACAATTAACTATTTATAAAAGTAGAATGCTATATTTCATCCATGTTAAAGTGTATTGGCCATAGCTCATCTTATTTAACCAGTTAATTCTGAACCGTCAGGTTTCTGATTTTGTGTGTTCACGTCAACAGGGATTGATGTTGCTACTAATATTGCTCTCATCTAAATGGCTTCTCCTTTAATTAACACCCCCAAAAATCACAGTTTAGCTGAACACACATATTCATTTTTTGTTTGTAGGATCATGCTGTGTGCAAATTATCCTTGCGTGTTGGAAACAGCATTGGTTGTTGAATGTATAAGCAATTTAACATACCGAAGGCATTGACAATCAATTATATAAGTTACTAGACCGAGTGGGACCCATTGGGTCCCTGTCACGCAGGAGGTTGGTCCTGCAACGCAACCCGTTCCCCCAATGCAATATTCCACCATTCACCCATTCCCACAATGCAACCCGTTCCCCAATTAAATATTCCACCACTCATGCATAGCCCCAAACTGCGCAGGGGTGGTTCATTTCCCCTTATCCTCAGTACTCCCTCCCCATCATCTTCACCCTCCCTCTTTTTAAACTTTAAAAAATTTACTTTTCAATTAAAAAAATCCAATTGTACTTGCCGCCAGGACTCAGTGTCCTGTGATTTGCAACTTTGTAATGGACAGGGCCAGCAAGTTAAGTCGGCAGTTTATGTAAATGAGAACACATTGTGACGTCATAGCTGCTTACTTCCACTGCAAATTCAAGTGATTTTTCTCAAACTGGATTTTATGAAGTTGAAAATGTGAATAACTTGTAAAATATACCATCAATCTGAACAAAACTTGATACAACATACCACAGGACAATGGTGAGTAAGGTGGCACAAAAATTGCAGTGGTATCATGTACTGTTTTGACATAATTCAGGACATCACAGACACACATACCCATAGATAGACAGACATAGAAACAAACAAGATGAGAGTTTTAGTAATAAATAGATATCAGTAAATCATTAACATAAAGATGAATAGGGTGTGTAAAAACAGCCTATAAAGTGACAGAGAAAATACTAATAAATGTTGACATACTTGAATTATCCAGAGGGTGGCAGCAAAGGGTCATTAATGTTATAAATGGAACTATTTCAAGATTTTCCCTTAAAACAAAAACCGGATAAGTAACAGTTCATTCACTGCCGGTTAAAGTATTTATGCACATTGTAATTACAAATTAAAAAACAAAAAAAATGAAGATGCTGCAAATCTGAAATGAAAGCAGAAAGTGCTAGAATGACTTAGTAAATCAGGCAGCATTAATGTAGAGGTAAACTACGTTAAGTATTTTCTCTTTCATAGGGTCTCTGTCCTACCAATGAACAAGTTCTCTTTCTACAGATGCTGCCCAACCTGTTGAGTATTTCCAGCATTTTCTATTTTTATTTATGATTTATAAAGCATTGAAAGGTACATATGGACTGAAACAGCTGATTCCACTGAGCTTTGATGTAAAGAATGTAAATCATGTGGCAGATTCTCTATAAAGGACTTTGTGAAGGGAAAGGGGAGTGTTGGGGTGATGTACCAACTGTATTTCTGGAAAATCTAATGTTGTTCTACTTTTTCTACTTTGATTCAGTGATATGGAGACAAGAGCTCATAACACTTCATCCAAATTTAAAGAAAAATACCAATAGCGAGAAACTATGAGGTTGAAAGTAATGATATCAACAGCAGAACTTGCAGCTTCATGCACCATGAACACATCAAGTTGTTTCATAGGACATCCAAGATGTCAATTAGAGACACCGAGATACATGAGCACCAGACTGTGAAAGGATGGAAGAATCCTTCCACACCTCCCTTCTAAAGGCTTGTATGGCCTTATAGGATGCCTCCTGTCCATTACGTTTCATTAAACTTGGCCCACCATAAATCCTTTAATCTGCACCATACCCCACACCAAATTCTCCTGCAGCCACACCTTTGTGCCTTGTTGCCTCTGGTCTTCATGCCTCAGCGATTCCTCCATTGATATCCACTATTGGCCTCTTCCTCCTATCTTTATAACTTTAATTAACCACACAGGTCTCCAAACTGCCTGGCATTTTAGACACCTCCCACTCATTACAGTAATACCTGCTATATACTAGACTTATTCTACTGGAGACTGAGTCTTTTAAATATAACCTCACAGATTCAGTGGAATCACTGACTCATTGCTTTTCTCTTTTTTTGATAACACCAGACAGCTCAGGGAGGTTTATTCCATTTGCAATTCCTCAGCAATGGAAGCACCTCGGACCTGCATGTATGAACACCTAAACCACAATCAGGATATAGCAGATGAGAGATATCACAAAGTTGCCAGGCAATGACCAATTTCTAATGACTCTGACCATTTGCATTACTATCGATGAGCATCGCACCATCAATATCCTGGGAATTACCAGTGATCAGAATCGTAACTGAACCAGTCAGATAATTAGTGTTCAAAAGGGAACTGCAGATGCTGGAATATCGAAGGTACACAAAATTGCTGGGGAAACTCAGCGGGTGCAGCAGCATCTATGGAGCGAAGGAAATAGGCGACGTTTCGGGCCGAAACCCTTCTTCAGACTGATGGGGGGTGGGGAAAGAAAGAAGGAAAAGGGGAGGAGGAGGAGGAGCCCGAGGGCGGGCGGATGGGAGGGTGGGAGGAGACAGCTAGAGGGTTAAGGAAGGGGAGGAGACAGCACGGGCTAGCCAAATTGGGAGAATTCAATGTTAATGCCATAAGGACGCAAGGTCCCCAAACGGAATATGAGGTGCTGTTCCTCCAATTTACGCTGTTGCTCACTCTGGCAATGGAGGAGACCCAGGACAGAGAGGTCGGATTGGGAATGGGAGGGGGAGTTGAAGTGCTGAGCCACCGGGAGGTCAGGTAGGTTATTGCGGACTGAGCGGAGGTGTTCGGCGAAACAACTCCGTTTCGCCGAACACCTCCGCTCAGTCCGCAATAACCTACCTGACCTCCCGGTGGCTCAGCACTTCAACTCCCCCTCCCATTCCCAATCCGACCTCTCTGTCCTGGGTCTCCTCCATTGCCAGAGTGAGCAACAGCGTAAATTGGAGGAACAGCACCTCATATTCCGTCTGGGGACCTTGCGCCCTTATGGCATTAACATTGAATTCTCCCAATTTGGCTAGCCCGTGCTGTCTCCTCCCCTTCCTTAACCCTCTAGCTGTCTCCTCCCACCCTCCCATCCGCCCGCCCTCGGGCTCCTCCTCCTCCTCCCCTTTTCCTTCTTTCTTTCCCCACCCCCCATCAGTCTGAAGAAGGGTTTCGGCCCGAAACGTCGCCTATTTCCTTCGCTCCATAGATGCTGCTGCACCCGCTGAGTTTCCCCAGCAATTTTGTGTACCAGTCAGATAATTAGGTGGCTACACAAGAAGGTCACAGGCTGGTTATCAGGAGGCAAATGACTTCATTCCTCATATTCCAAGGCCTTTCCACCAACGACAATACACAATTCAGGAGCATCATGGAATCTCCTTCACTTACCTGAAGAAGTACAAAACCAACATCTCTCAGGAAGCTCAACACCATTCAGAACAAAGCATCCCGCTTGACTGGAACCCCATGACCTGCCCTAAACAGTTACTCCCTTCATCGCTAGTACACAGTAGCAGCAATGAGTAACATCGACAAAATGCAGTGCAGTTACTTGCTTTGGGTGCTCCGTCTACATGTTGAGATCTGTGACCATTACAATCAAAAGGGGCATGAGCTTCAGGAACATGGGAACACTGCTTCATACAGGACTCACTCCAAATCATGCTCAACATGACTTGGAAATACAGCATTGGTCCATCTTTAGTGGGTCAAAATTTCGGGTCTCCCTACCAAGCAACAACTGGTGAGCACCTACACCAGAAAACCCTTGAACAGAAATGCAGCAACTCCCTAAGGAGGCAACTCGCTGCCACCTTCTCTGGGGCAATTAGTGAAGGAAAGTCAATGTTGGCCTTTGCAATGAATTTAACAAAAACTGCCCATGAGATTTCTTTGACATGCTTCGTTGCTCGGCTAGCTTGATGACATGACTACTGCTGGGCACCATAGATCCCATCCTATTGATGGCATCAGATATGGAATAAAGAGACCTCACTGTGTACTACTAGATCTTGTGCATAATTTTCTTTAAAGTTTGTAGTGGGCCTTGCTACATCCAATAACATACCTGATGATAGATGGAAGGTCATTGGTGAAGTAGATAATGATAATTAGACTGAAGATACTGCTCTGAGGAACTCTTGCATTGATAATCTATATCTGGGATGGTTGATGTCTCACAACCACAACCATGTTCTTTGTGTGTGGTAGGACTCTACGACTGACATATTTTCCTTTTGATACACATTGACATCAGTTTCTCCATGTCAGATGTAGAGATGTTCAGCGTTGATAGCATAATGTTAAGCTTCATTTGCGACTCCTCGGATAATGAAGCTGTTCGCATCTTACTGCAGCAACATAGAGGAAAGTCGAGGATTGGGTTTACATATTGGTAAGCTGGAAAAGCTGGAAAGAATATTTACAAGGATATTGGCAGAACCTGAGGGCTTGAGCTGTAGGGAGAGGACTGGGAGGCAGGCTAGGACTTTATTCCTTGGAGTGCACAAGGCTTGAGGGGGGATCTTATAGAGGTATGTAAGATCATGTGAGGAATAGATTGGGTAAAGGCACACTGTCTTTTACCCAGAGTAGGGGAGTCAAGAGCCAGAAGACACAGGTTTAACATGAGGGGGGAAAGATTTAACAAGAATCTCAATGGCAAAATTTTTACACAAAGGGTGGTATGTATATGTAACGAGCTGCCGGAGGAGATCATTGACGCAGGTATTATCACAATTTTTAAAATATGTTTGGACAGATACATGAATAATATATGATTAGTGATATGGGCCAAACACAGGCAGGTGGAACGAATATAGATGGGGTGGGCAAGTTGGGCCAAAGGGTCTATTTCCACACTATGCCCCTCTGACTCTAGGTGGTGAGTTAGTATTCACGCCACACAGGTGCTGGGCAATAATGATGTTCAATAAGAGAAAATTCTGTTACATTTTTACACTACATATTGTACCCTTTATTCATTATCTTTGCACTGTGAACAGGCTTGATTGTATTCATGTACATTTTATTGGATAGCACGCAAACAAAAAGCAATTCAGTATGTCGGTATACGTGACAATATTAAACAAAAAAAAACAGACAAACACTCTATTCCTTATAATTTTATAAAATCAGTTCAATGATCAGTCCAATGAGCAATGAACTCAGTGGCTCAGTGGTAGAATTGCTGCCTTACAGCACCAAAGGTTCGGGTTTGATCCTGACTACTGTCTGACTACTTTAATCCTGACTACTGTCTGCTGTCTATAGAGAGTTTGCATGTTCTCCCTGTGACCGCATGGGTTTTCTTTGGATGCTCCTGTTTCCTCCTACACTGGGAGGCACAGTAATGCAGCTGGTAGCACCAGAGTAGCAGGTTTGATTTTGATGTCTGTGTGAAGTTTGCATGTTCCCGTGATTCCATGGGGTGCCCTCTGGGTGCTCTAATTTCCTCCCACATCCCAAAGATATGCTTCTTGTTAGTTTAATTGGACACCTTAAATTTCCCCTTGTGTGTAGACGAGTTGCAGAATCTGGGGGGAGTTAATGAAAAATGAGATTAATGTACGATTAGTAAAAATATGTGGTTGATGGTGCGGACAGGGTGGGCCGAAAAGCTGTATGTTTCTGTGCTGTATGTCACTAAACCAGTACATGGATCTAATTTCCTGATGTGTTCCAATAAAGTCCTTCCTTTTTTTGAAGTAAAACATGCTGAGGGGATGACCCAATAGAAGTTTGGAAGATGAGAGGATTTTTTTTTAAAGAGAAGATTGTCAAAATCTTTCTCCCATGGTATGGGTTAAACAAAGTACGGATTTAAGCTGAAAGGAATGAGTTTTAAGGGGAATCTGAAGTGTAGGGGAGAGTGTTTGAGAATGATGGTGATATGGAAGGTACTGCCAGTGGACTTAATGAAAGAAGGGCGATTACTTTGTTTAAGCCAGTCACTTGAATAGGCCATGCATAGGAGACATTCCAAATGCAGGCAAATGGGGAAAGATGTGAGCATGTATGTGGTAAACAAAGGGTGCATCTACCTCCATGCTGCACAGCTACTGGAGAACTGAACTAAATTTATATGGAACATCGACTCCAGTGCCAGTGAAATAGATACAAAAAGCTGGAGTAACTCAGCGGGACAGGCAACATCTTCTTCAGTCTAAACAAGGGTCTTGACCTGAAACATCACCCATTCCTTCTCTCCAGAGTTGCTGCCAGTCCTGCTGAGTTACTACAGCTTGTTTAGTCTATCTTTGGTTTAAACCAGCATCTACAGTTCCTTTCTACACATCAGTACCAGTGAGAATGAATAATTGGTTTCAGTGTTGTGTAATTGGTGAAAGGAACTGAGAGCAAATATTACTTTCAGTTCTGGTTATACAGTTCTGTGGAAGATTGGTTTTATCAGTGATTTCCCTTGCATTGGGCGAGGTGTGGAAAGCAGGTTGGGCTCTTATGATGAGAGTGGAGAAGGAGAAATGAAATAGTGAATCAACTTTTTCCCAGTAATAGACCCACCCCTGGCTGCAGTGTGCCTTGTGGTGTGGAACATCTGAGAAAGCAATTCAGAGCAAAGTAGTAAACTAATAAGTGCACCACTGGCGAAACATAAATTTCCCAAAATTCTCAAATATTTGGCTTTTTATCAATTTTATTTTTAAGCAGATTTAGCTTTTCCTGTTCACCTTTATTTAGGAAACATTTGGCTCAGTAACAAGAGGACATTCATTCACATTTTACTCGTTGACAACCAGTTACTGTTTTATGTTTTCCACTCTGTTTCTCCATGAATGCTACACACAAGACAAGATGATGTAAGTTGGTTTTAAATAATTTTGGAACGGCAAAATCCACCCCGCAGAATAAATTTGAATAGGTTGTTGAATTACAGCTTTTTTATTACACAGCAGTCCCCAGAGCATTCAGGTTCCTGAGGTTTGTAGACGAGGTAAGGGTTGTGTGGCAGAGTTGGGTAGTTCAATGGCAGGGCACCTGAGGTGGGAGAGCTGAAAATTATAGAGTACTCAGTTTTGCAGAATCTTTTCCCAGTGTTTGCTTCCCTGATTTGAGAAGCAGTAGGTGTTTGAGGAACTGCTCTCCCCATTTTGCAGATGGTAATGGAAAAGGCAGATTGCTATCCTGATATCACCTGTCAGGCATCTCTGATCACAAAGGTACTCAAAATTGCTGGGGAAACTCAGCGGGTGCAGCAGCATCTATGGAGCGAAGGAAATAGGCGACGTTTCGGGCCGAAACCCTTCTTCAGACTGATGGGGGGTGGGGAAAGAAAGAAGGAAAAGGGGAGGAGGAGGAGGAGCCCCAGGGCGGGCGGATGGGAGGGTGGGAGGAGACAGCTGGAGGGTTAAGGAAGGGGAGGAGACAGCACGGGCTAGCCAAATTGGGAGAATTCAATGTTAATGCCATAAGGACGCAAGGTCCCCAGACGGAATATGAGGTGCTAACCTCTGATCACAAAGTTGAGGTTGGAAGTGTAGCTACTCGAGGCTGAAGGTGAGAAGGTTATGAAAGGGAGCAGGGCTGTCTGATGACTTGGGGGGATTCTCTGGCAACATTCTTGCCACCTGCTTCACGGCTTGGAGGTGTAGTTCATATTACTGAAGATGTTTATGGTTGCTGGAGGTTACTCCAGATAGATCCAAGCCATCACTGCCAGAGCTTCTCAGAACAATATCCTGGACCCAGCCATCTTGAGCTCCTATCTTCCTTCTATTATTAGATTAGAAGTGAGAACATGTGCTGATGATTGTACAATGTACAATTCCACCAAACTCACCAAATTAACACACCATAAACCTAGACCACGTTCATGCATGAGCAAGTAGCATTTACATGGTAGAAGTGCTGGCAGTGACCATCTACATCAAGAAAGAGTCTAAAATAACTATCTACTGTTGGTGATGGTAATGCCATTGAATAGAGTGTCCTACCTTTAATGGCCACCTATATGAATGTCATAGCCAAAGGAGCAAATCAAAAGTAGGGCATCTTGCTGCAAGTGCATTACTACTACTAATCCAATCCTCAACTATTAAAGCACTGCACATAGCTAACACGTTAGGCAGTGAATGATCCATCACAAGGGATGCATTTGTTTCACCTTCTCCACACCAGTCTACCTGTGACAGATGCATCGGTGACAACATTGGTAGAGTTGACTATTGTATAGTTCTTGCTGAGCAAAATGCTGGTCAATGAACATCTTCAATAAGAGAGTATAACTTCCTATCCTTGACATTCAACAGTACTGCCATCATCAACTCCTCCACCATTAATATTCTGGGGATCACCATTGACCAGAAACTAAACCGACCACCCGCACAAATGCTGTGGATACAATTTTTTTAAGTCAGCCATTCCTCACCTAAGCTACTTTGACTGCACTTCCCAAAACTCCAAGGTCAAGACCAGCAGCTGGGAATACTACCCCCCAAAAAAGAATAAATATAAGAAAACCTTTTCGTTGATTAGGTCATTTGCAGGCCAGGCTGGGCAATCTCTTTTGTAGAAAACAGTACTTGACCCCATTTCGCACTCCTTGGTTGGAATGGCAATTTCCCATGGTTTTTCCTAAGTACATAATTAGAGGAAACATAGAAACATAGAAAATAGGTGCAGGAGTAGGCCATTCGGTCCTTTGAACCTGCACCGCCATTCAGTATGATCATGGCTGATCATCCAATTCAGTATCCTGTATCTGCCTTCTCTCCATACCCCCTGATCCCTTTAGCCACAAGGGCCACATCTAACTCCCTCTTCAATATAGCCAATGAACTGGCCTCAACTACCTTCTGTGGCAGAGAATTCCAGAGATTCACCACTCTCTGTGTGAAAAATGTTTTTCCCATCTCGTTCCTAAAAGATTTCCCCCTTATCCTTAAACTGTGACCCCTTGTTCTGGACTTCCCCAACATCGGGAACAATCTTCCTGCATCTAGCCTGTCCAACCCCTTAAGAATTTTGTAAGATCAGAAGAGATCAGAAGAAGGTCTTTGAGTCTAGGGTGGAGTATATTTGCAGTTACTTAAACGTTGCTTGGAATTGCTGATTCGAGTGTAGATAATATAATGAACAATGTGTGTGCCAGATTATCAAACAGCAGTGGTCTGGGCAGCCCACACTGTGTCTTCATTGGAGAATTCAGGTCCATGGAATATCTCCATATGAACCTCCTCCGTTTGTGAATAAACTGCACCCAGCATAGAAATGCATGGCTGACGTGGCTAAATAATACTATACAGCCATGTGTAGCTAAATATATTTCAGTAATAATGAATATCATTACTTACTTTCATCATTATGTCAGTGCACTTCTGCAAAATATATTACATACATCTATCATCATTTAGACTTGACAGTCCAATGCCAGGAACTCAGTCCTGCATATGCAGAAAACGAAATAAATCATTCCGCACTCAGTTGAATAAATCCACTGAATGACCAGTTAAGGAATGCATTAGGTGGGTTAGGCAGTGCTAGCAGCTACAGCTCTTTCAATGATGAACTTGGTGCCACAAACTTCCCTATTGCCAGCAAAAACGTGTGATCCTGAACTGGGGGCTCTGAAGGAGACAGAGGTTGTTGGACCCAGGGCTGTAATGGTGATCTGATCACCTTAGTGTCTTGGGTTGGATGAGGTTTTATTTTCAGGACTGGGGGTGGGGATGCGGTAAATGAGCTACTGTACATTTTAGGTTGGGTTAGTGATAAAGTGCCTACCCTGTTTATGGCCCTCATGATTTTGTGTGCATCAATGAGGTAGACCACTCCAAGGAAACAAACCAACCCTGTTCAGTCTATACTCATAAGGGAAATGCTTCATCTCATTGAATCTCCTCTCCCCCCTCTACAGTGCTATCATGTTCTTCCTACAGTGTGGTGACCATCACCTTCCTGCTGTGACATTGCATGTCCTGCCTATTGAAAATAAGTATCCTGTATTTCTGCAGTATCTTACCTACCTGCTCTACTTCCTTCAAAAATCCTGGAACTTGTAAACAGGGGTCCCATTGTTCAACACTCGTTCAGTCTCACCATGCACCATCACCTTTTAGGCTTGTATTCACTGGAGTTTAGAAGGATGAGGGGGATCTTATAGAAACATATAAAATTATAAAAGGACTGGACAAGCTAGATGCAGGAAAAATGTTCCCAATGTTGGGCGAGTCCAGAACCAGGGGCCACAGTCTTAGAATAAAGGGGAGGTCATTTAAGACTGAGGTGAGAAAAAAACTTTTTCACCCAGAGAGTTGTGAATTTATTGAATTCCCTGCCACAGAGGGCAGTGGAGGCCAAATCACTGGATGGATTTAAGAGAGAGTTAGATAGAGTTCCAGGGGCTAGTGGAATCAAGGGATATGGGGAGATGGCAGGCACGGGTTATTGATAGGGGACGATCAGCCATGATCACAATGAATGGCGGTGCTGGCTCGAAGGGCCGAATGGCCTCCTCCTGCACCTATTTTCTACGTTTCTATGCACTTTCCTGCCCTTATCTCTCTTCTTAAATTGCACCCATCACCTCACACTTAATTGAATTATACCTCTCATTGTTCTGCATATTTTACCAACTGATCAGTAACTTATTGTAATGCAAGAGTATCCTCCTCACCATCAACAGCATCAATTTTATTTTTATCTTCAATTTTGCTGATTATACCTCTTATATTCATTTTAAATCATTAATGTACATAGCAAACTGACAGGGTCCCATCACCAATCTTCATGGTACCATATGGCCATATGGCTCTCTCTCTCTCTCGCTCTCTGCCTGCAACCTCCGGCAACCACCTGCAACCTCCGGGAACTGCACGGAAACCTTGGGTGGGGCCAAAGTCTCCGGAGGTTTCCGTTCAGGTTTCCTAAGTGGGACAGGGGCATTACTAGCCAACCCATCTATATTTATCTCCATGTCATTTACATATATCAGAAATTCCAGCACAGATCCCTGCAGACCTCCACTGGTCACAGACCTCCAGCCTGAATATTGTCCTTCCACCACAGCCCTCTGTCTTCTATCACTAAGCCAGTTCAAGTTCAAGTTCAAGTTCAAATTTATTTGGTCACATACACCTTTAGGTGTAGTGAAATTCTTTTTGCCATGCAGCACATAAAAAAAAGAATACAACATGACAGTAATAGATAGTTTCAACATCAGAACATCCCCCCACAATGGTTCCCATTGTGGGGAAAGGCACAAAGTCCAGTCCCATCCCCATGTCCACCCATAGTCAGGCCTCCTTACTCGAGACCGTGGCTTCCGGAGCCGACAGGGCCGCGCCGAATGGAGCTCAACTGGCGATCTCATCAAGAGACCCCAGGCTCCCGATGGAAAGTTCAGCGCCGCCGCCCGCAGCCGCTCCACAGACCCGCAGCTCCGCAACGGACCCAGCTCCAGTTACCGGAGTTTCAGCGAAGTCACCACCAGCCCCGCAATGGCACTCCAGCGCTGCACCGCCATCCTCCGACCCGCAGCTCCGCCGCCGCCGATGCCGAGCCGGTACTGCTGCTGCCGGTGCCGCCGTCGCTGCTGAGCCAGTGCCACCGGTGCCGCCGCCGCCGGTGCCGCCGCCGCTGAGCCGGTGCCGTCGCCGGTGCCGCCGCCACTGCCACCGAGCTGGTGCCGCCTCTGAGCCGGTGCCGCCGCCACCGCTGCTGAGTCGGTGCTGCCGCCGCTGAGCCGGTGCCGCCGCCGCCGCCGATGCTCCAGGCGGTCCCCTCAGGAGACGCTGCTCCAGGCCCGCTGGTAAGCCGCGAGGACGGGTCGAAGATGGGTTCTGATTCTATACGATGAAGTTACTGTGAATCCCATGCATCTTAATCGTTTGGATCAGCCTATCAAATGCCATATTAAAAATCGTAAACATCATCCCTTTTTTTCCACTTGATTTCTCAAGCTGAAATATTAACTCTGTCTCCCTTTCCACTGCTGCTGCTGCTGCTGCTGCTGACCTGCTGAGTGTTTCCTGCATTATTTTTCTTACAACAGAAATACAGATCATTCGTGGGATGTTCTGCCTGAAGTTAGTCCATATGGAAAACGGATGCGAACAGGACTAATTTTACCCCATTGTGTGACTTTACTTCATGTATCTCTTTAAAATAAATGTCGCAATTCAACAAACGGTGTCTGTGTTTCATTCTTTACATATTATTTGAGGGAATATAAATTGATGTTATAACCACAGAGGTACATAGAGGAACAATACTGCATTGAAACCACTATGGATGTAACTCGTATTAATATATTTTCATTGTATTATTAGCCCACTGCATTTCGTTTTCTAGTAATAATTAATCATTACAACATGTATTTGAATAACATAGGTTGGCCCTGGGAGAACTGTAACAAAATCGAACACAAAATTCAAACAAACCTAATTACCTGACAGTGTAAACTGAATCAACTGGAGGGCTGGTGATTGGAGATGTGTGATCAAGCTTATAATTGTGTGCCTACAAAATTGAATCTATAATAAAGAATTTAAAAATAGTTGACAATGATGCTCTTTGAATGATTCGTAAATCATCATCAGTTCTTTGAAAAGAAATGGAAAGGTGTACTGAAAGGTGCCTTGCAGTAGTCAGAGAAACAGATGAGGAGGCATGTATCTTCATTATAACAGTGGAGACCTACCTACCTAAAGAATCAGCCTGTAATGGCAACAGTCTCTTCATGCAAGGCACAATATGGGTAGGTCAAATTAAATCAATTAAAAAAACTAAAAAAACATGTATGGAACATGACCATCATTGTCATCACAAATTTACCTCCTGACCTGAACATTTTCCAAGCTAAGAGCAGCACAGTGACACAATGGTGGAGCAGCTGCCTCAGAGTGCCGGAAACCCAGGTTCGATCCTGACCTCGGGTGCTGCCTGTGTGGAGTTTTTCATGTTCTCCCTGTCACCGCGAAGGTTTTCTCCAAGTGCACCTGTTTTCTCTCATATTCGAAAGACGTCCAGGTTTGTAGTTTACTTGGCTTCTGTAAAATTGCCCCTAGTGTGTAGGATGTGAAAGTGGGATAACATAGAATTAGTGTATGGGTGATCGGTGGTTGGTGTACACTCAGTGTGCTTTAGGGCCTGTTTTCATGCTGTATCTCTAAACTTTGCCAGAGGGTAATTAAATGTTAATCACATTGGTGGGACTGGATTCATAACAAGACCAGATGAGACATCTCTTTTTCTGAAAGGCTGGACCACCCGGTTGAGCTTTTACAACAATCCAGTATTTTTATGCTCGACATTACAATACTATGAATTTAAATTAGTTCAACCTCGTATATCTGGGTAATTTGTCTAGATCCCTGGATACTAGTCCAATTATATTCAATGCTATATAAGACAAGGCATAAAGCAAACAATTTGATTGAGTTCTGTTATGAGACGTTCAGGTAGTGTATGGCATACTCTTTGAATAGGGAACTTCCTGGTGAGTCCATACTTAACTACCATGAGTCCATTAGATAGTCTAATGGTGCTCCTGGACCCTGTGAAGTATACATAATGTGTGTATTGGTGGAGATGTTGTTTGCATTATCATATAATGAGAATGTAACATTACTTAGATGCCTTTCAGTCTAGAGTGGTATTGATCATAGCTCTCACGACTGAGACAATGATATGTGGAAGAGTTGAGAAATTCAGCAAACATGTAGCAGTTGGACAGATACATCCTTTGGAGCTTTGGATGTGGTGAGGATTGTGTAAGCGAAAACAATGCTTATAACGGTTTCAAAGGTTTTAAAGGTATTTTATTGTCACGTGTACCAATTAAGGTACAGTGATATTCAAATTACCATACAGCCATTGTAAGATATTGTGAATAATTCTTGCTCAGCCATGTAGGTTGCAACCAAGAGCAGTTTCTTCGAAGAAGAGTGGGGGAACTTATTTTAAGTAGTTTTCTCTTCCAGGTTGTTAAATATTTCGAGGCAAATATTACTTTAATAAAGAATTTAGCACAGGAGAGTTACAGTGAATTTCCACTTACTAGGATATTCTTTATGTTTCACTCAAGAAACATTGGGTTGCATAAAGCTGGCTGGGGGGAAATTGAGTGAGATTTCAACAGCCATTAAAAGGTATCGGTTTAAGTTGGGAGAGGAGCAGCTGGAAAGTATACTTGTCTTCAGACTTTGATATTACTCTTAGCAGTTCAAAGTCAACTTGTTGTGGGTTCAAGCTCTACTCCTGTGTTGTTGGAGGTACACCTTGGACACCATTGTCCAATCCAAGATGGCGTCGCGTGCACAACGTGAGGCTCTGCGTCTCCGTAGTCTGACCACCTATCTCTGTTCCTGCTCCCCAAATACACACCTCTGATCAGACGTGTGAAACCTACCGTGAGGACAGTGAAGGTTTGGCCTGAGGGGGCTGTCTCTGTTTTACAGGAGCAGTTTCAGCAAACAGACTGGAGTCTGTTTGCTACCCAGTCCACCTTTAACTCCCAAGTGGACATCAACTCATACACCTCAACCGTCTTGGACTATATAAAATTCTGCACTGATAACGTCACTACCCACAAAGAGATAAAGACCTTCCCTAACCAGAAGCCGTGGATGAGCAGGGAGGTCAGACTCCTGCTGAAGGCTCGCGATGCCGCTTTCAGATCTGGCAACGCTGAGGGATACAGCTCATCCAGGGCCAATCTGAAAATGGGAATTAGGAATGCTAAACTCAATCACAAACGGCGGATTGAGGAGCATTTCCAAAACAACTCCGACCCCAGGCGCATGTGGCAAGGAATCAAATCCATTGCCGATTACCAGAAAGTTAACCCCCCAGACAACGCCTCCCTTCCGGACGAGCTAAACCATTTCTATGCTCGCTTTGACCGGGACAACAAAACTCCAGCCACCAAAGTTGCTCCACCCCCGAATGGACAACCCCTCAGTCTCTCCACCTCTGCTGTACAAGATGCACTGAGCAAGGTGAACGAGCACAAAGCTGCCGGCCCCGATAGCATCCCCGGGCGGGTGCTCAGGGCATGTGCTGGACAACTATCCCTAGTCTTCACTGACATTTTCAATCTGTCACTGGCCCAGGGTGTTGTCTCCACTTGCCTCAAGACATCAACCATCATGCCAGTGCCCAAACAATCAGCTACAGGGAGTCTCAATGATTTCCGCCCAGTGGTACTCACCCCTGTCATTGCAAAGTGCTTTGATCGGCTGATCTTGGCTCACCTCAAAGTAAGCCTCTCGGATTATCCTTCCAAGCCTAGGAGGACATGATTAGCAAGTTTGCGGATGACACAAAAGTGAGTGGTACTGTAGAGAGTGAGTATGGTTGTCACAAATTGCAGCAGGATTTTGATCAATCGGGCTGGGATTGGTTGATGAAATTTAATCCAGAGAAATGTGAGGTGTTGCATTTTGGGAGCAATAGCATGGGCAGAACCTACACAGTGAATGGTGGGGTTCTGGGGAGGGTTGTAGAGCACAGGGATCTAGGAGTGCAGATTCATAGTTCTTTGAAAGTGGCATCACAGGTGGATAGATTGGTCAAAAAGGCTTTTGGCACATTGGTCTTTATCGGTCAGAGGGTTGATTATAGAAGTTGGGAGGTCATGTTGCAGTTATATAAGAGGCTGGTGAGGGCACATTTAGAGTACTGGTTCAGTTTTGGGCACCATGTTATAGGAAGGATGTTGTCAAGCTGGAAAGGTGCAAAGAAGCTTTACGAGGATGTTGCCAGGACTTGAGGGTCTGAGCTATGGGGAGAGGTTGAGCTAAAACTCTATTCCTTGAAGCACAGGAGGATGAGGGGTGATCTTATAGAGGTGTACAAAATCATGAGAGGAATTGATCCAGTGAACCCACAGAGTCTCTTTCCCAGAATCGGGGAATCGAGAAGCAGAGTACATAGGTTTAAGGTGAGGGGGGAAAGATTTAGGAACCTGAGGGGTAACTTTGTCACACAGTGGTGGGAGTATTGAATGAGCTGCCTCAGGAGGTAGTTGAGGTAGATATTATCGCAAAGTTTAAGACACCTTTAGACAAGCGCATGGATAGAATAGGTTTAGAAGAATATGGGCCAAACGCAGGCAGGGACTAGTGTAGATGGGACATGTTGGTCGGTGTGGGCAAGTTGGGCTGAAAGGCCTTTTACCATGCTGTATGAACCTGAAACTAAGTCTTTATGATGGTATGCTTGAAACAAAGGCTTTAATAAATGGATGGTGAACATATCAGTTCCATGTCATTAGGAACCCATAAAATCTGGTAATTCGCAAAAGATCAACTTAGTGATTGACCTTAATGCCAGGGAGTTAAAAGGAGCCTTGGCTGACAGCCTTTATTTTATTTAATGGTGACAACAAATGATTGCCTTGCATATTATGCAGGTTCAATTTTCTTTCTGATTTCCTTTAAAACAATGATCTCTCTCTCGTACATTCCCAGTGATAAAGGTTTATACACTCCATCTGCTCTGAGGATACAATTCCCTTGACCTTTCACCCCAAAGCCTCAGTGATAATTTCAAATTAATGAATCTGGTCAGCATTCCTTTGCTATGATTGATGGTGTTTACAGGCAATCAGAATAATGGGAATGCAGTCAGGGGACAACAAATGATGTGCTGCAAGGAACAATACAGGGGCCTCCACAATCCGTGGGTTCTATTAATCAGTTATATGAATGAATGAACCCAGGCTTTTCTCAACCAAGGTTAGTTTGTTGTAATCAGGCCTCACGCTACCAGTGCTCAAAGGGACTCCGCGATGTCCTGATACTCTAGTAATCTATGTTCACTAAGCCAGAAGGAGTTTTACCCTCCGACCCCAGGCGCATGTGGCAAGGAATCAAATCCATTGCCGATTACCAGAAAGTTAACCCCCCAGACAACGCCTCCCTTCCGGACGAGCTAAACCATTTCTATGCTCGCTTTGACCGGGACAACAAAACTCCAGCCACCAAAGTTGCTCCACCCCCGAATAAACAACCCCTCAGTCTCTCCACCTCTGCTGTACAAGATGCACTGAGCAAGGTGAATGAGCACAAAGCTGCCGGCCCCGATGGCATCCCCGGGCGGGTGCTCAGGGCATGTGCTGGACAACTATCCCTAGTCTTCACTGACATTTTCAATCTGTCACTGGCCCAGGTTGTTGTCCCCACTTGCCTCAAGACATCAACCATTGTGCCAGTGCCCAAACAATCAGCTACAGGGAGTCTCAACGATTTCCGCCCAGTGGTACTCACCCCTGTCATTGCAAAGTGCTTTGAGCGGCTGATCTTGGCTCACCTCAAAGCAAGCCTCCCCCCCACACTGGTGGTAGGACTGATCAGTGACAACGACGAGTCAGCCTACAGGGATGAGGTCCAGCACCTGACAATCTGGTGTGCCAACAATAACCTCGTCCTCAACTCCAAGAAGACAAAGGAAATTATTGTCGACTTCAGGAAGATCAGAGGGGGCAGACATACCCCCATCCATATAAACGGGACTGAGGTGGAGCGCGTCTCCAACTACAAATTCCTCGGGGTACACATCTCGGAGGATCTGTCCTGGTCCCTCAACACCTCCAAGCTGATCAAAAAGGTGCAGCAGCGCCTTTACTTCCTGAGGAGGCTCAAGAAAGCTCACCTGTCCCCCCAGATACTGACCAACTTTTACCGCTGTACCATCGAAAGCATCCTGACCACCTGCTTCACAGTATGGTACAGCAGTTGCACCGTAGCGGACAGGAAGGCACTACAACGGGTGGTGAAAACCGCTCAGTACATCATCGGTGCCCCGCTCCCTGCCATGGATGCCCTCCACCGAAAACGGTGTCTGAGACGGGCCGGGAAGATCATTAAAGACCCCTCCCACCCCAACCATGGACTGTTTGCCCTCCTCCCATCAGGGAGGCGGTACAGGAGCCTCAGGTCTCGTAGTAGTAGGATGAGGAACAGCTTCTACAACAACACTATCACATTGCTGAACTCGGAGTCCCGCCGATAGATTTCTCCAGTCTCTCCGTCCACATTGTTTGCTTATTCTGTATTTTTATTTCTATATTGCACTATTACTACGGACTGACGCTAAACTGCATTTCGTTGTCCCCATACTTGTATCTGTGCAATGACAATAAAGTTGAATTGAATTGAATTGAATTGAATTGAAATATTGTAACAAACTTTTTACCTTTTAAATCAGTTTGTTGTATGAGATTACTAATCATTTAGATGAAGCTTCTCCAATATACTGGTTATCATTTATCACCAAGGAACTAATCAGTCAAACTAGCTGCTCATTTATTTTCTCATTGCCAAAGACATTTGCGCAGAGACATGGGTAGACACATTTTGTAGAGAAATAAGCAAATGGGACGAGTCCAGGAAGCTAACTTGGTTGGCATGGACAAAATGAGCCGAAGGGCCTGGTTCCATATTTTATTACTCAATTATGCTTTTGCAGCCTTGTTATAGATTCAAGATTCAAGATTCAATTTACTGTCACGTGTACTATTAAGGTATTAAGGTATTAAGTTGCCAAACTAGTTACTGAATTTCCTTATATGATCATGATAATTACACACCAAAATCGCTCCCATTATCTATTAAGTAAATTACAATGTTCTGAAGTGTTGAAAGAATTAATGAAAACGTTTGTTTCTAGTTAAGTTTATGAGGTCTGGAGAATATTTTCATTTCCTACTATACTCAATGGAAGCCTCCAAATTATTTTGAAAAAATGTAATTTCCTTTCAAAGGCACTTCCCAATTTTGAAAGTTTAAAATTGAACTTTAAAAAAGTTTAATACCCAGAGACTTGGTTCGATCCTGACCTTGGGTGCTGTCTCTGTGCGGAGTTTGCATGTTCTCCCCGTGACCGCATGGGTTTCCTCCGGGTGCTTCGGTTTCCTCCACATTCCAAAGATGTGCAGGTTTTTAGGCTAGTTGGCCCTCTGTAAATTGCCCCCCTGGTGTGTAGGGAGTGGATGAGAAAGTGGGATAACATAGAACGAGTGTAAACAGGTGATCGGTGGTTAGCATGGACTTGATGGGTCGAAGGGGCTGTTTCCATGCTGTATTTCTAAATCTGTATCACCAAGAAGGATCATAGGAACATCATCTATTACTTGATCATATTCAGCAATTTCTTTATTGAACACAGAATTAATATCTGGAATTTCCTGTATTGCCTGATTGTTAGAGTCCTAGAGTCATAGAGTGATGCAGTGTGGAAACAGGCCCTTTGGCCCAACTTGCCCACACCAGCCAACATGTCCCAGCTACTCTTGTCCCACCTGCCTGCGTTTGGTCCATATCCCTCCAAATATGTCCTATCCATGTACCTGTCTAAATGCTTCTTAAACAAGGGGTAGTCCCAGCCTCAACTATCTCATCTGGATGCTTGTTCCATACACCCATCACCCTTTGTGTGAAAGAGTTACCCTTCAGATTCCTTTTAAATCTTTTCCCCTTCACCTTAACCTATGTCCTGCGCATCTACTCAGTCCATTCCTCTCATGATTTTATATACCTCTATAAGATCACCCCTCATCCTCCTGTGCTCCCAGCCTACTCAACCTCTCCATATAGCTCAGACCCTCTAGTCCTGGCAACATACTCGTAAATCTTCTCTGCACCATTTCCAGCTTGACAACATCTTTCCTGTAACATTGTGGCCAGAACTGAACACAATACTCAAAATGCAGTCTCACCAACATCTCTTACAACTGCACATGACCTCCCAACTTATATACTCAATACTCTGACTGATGGACAATACTCTGTTGCAGCAGCGATATCACTTCCTCAGCTCAACAAAAGACGGTCAAAATATGGCCTTGCCAGCTTCATCCACATTCTATAAAAAGAAATGACGAGCAAAAGTTACCAAGAAATCTAACTTATTTTTCAGAAACTGATATATTGCAATGAATGTATCTGTAGTTCTAGTCTGTCAAAATGATCATGACGCCTCACTGACATTTCTGAGTTCAATGTATAGGGTGAAAGAATAATTAATAATTTTGTTTCAATTTGGGAAGCTGGAATAGTTCTCTGAATTTCCACCAGCTCCAAATCCTCAGTACAGAATTTGTGGTTGGTGGGTGTGGGGGGGAGGATGTGGTGACTGGAAAGGAGGGTGGGGAACAGCAAGATATTTTCTCCTTCAGGACACTTTCACTGCTCTTGTCTAGAGACTTTCTTGTGGGCATGAATATTTTTGATACAGAGCAATATATCAATTTCTCAAAAACATTAATTGTTATATTGTCATCTTAATGGCAGTACTGAGGGGTGAAATGTCTAGTTGAAATCAACCAGACCAGCCTACCTACATGACTGGGAGGGGCAGAGCCAAACGTCTTTGCAAAGCGAGTGCTCAGCAGAACCAAACATTTATTTTTTTTCGAGCCTTCAAAGGTGAGCTTGTTTTTTCATGTAATTTTGTGGTTACTAACTGGTTAAACCCTGTTTACAAGATAACAATTTTCCATTTAGTGAAAACACTAGCTGTACTCAACAGGGTGCAGTTCCATGAACTGAAAATATTTGGTCAAGTTGAGAAACAAATGTTTTCTCTGGCCAGACTCCAATGAGCAATGGATGGCAGAGTTTATGTTACTGAAGCAGACCTTCGCCTCTGATTGGGAGGCAGAGGCCACAGACAGACAGTTGGAACATTTTATTCAGTGGCCGCTTCATTCGATTACATCAGTGATTTACTAATACTTTGATGTCCAATGGGAAAAAAACAGGTCTTGTTTGTACAAACAATGTTTTGGTGTTACATTTCCCATTTCTGCAGATTATTAAATGAAAATGGGCTGACGTAGTCTGATGAAAATCAGAGGCTTATTTGCATCTCATGAGACATAAGGGTGGGAAATGTAGCAAACTGATGGGTCAGCTTTAGTCCTCTACATTCTGCTAATCCATAGAGTTATGTGACTTGAAGCAAGAGTTTATATGAGGACAGCAGAAGTCTGAAAACTGTTTGTGCAGGTTGCCTTATCCAAATAGATTGATTAAAATTGCTTCAAAAAGGAAACTAGATACAGGATTATTTTACAGCAAAAAGAAAACAGAGAAAAAGCTGAACAGGATTTGTGACATTAAATGCCTTATCTAATCAAAAAAAAATACAGAGGCTTTCCACTTTGTATTGACCTATGTAATTTATCTTTGTTTTTTCATTAAATATGTCAACATGTAAAACTATCAAGGGAACAAAAACTGTCAGTTTTACATAATTACTTACACAGTGGGATGAGAAATATATTTATTCTATCAATTACTGGGGAAGACAGCATGTGAAATGATCATGAACTGATCATGAACTGATCAAGACTTTTTTATTTTAAGGGCAATTGGACAAATATCTAAAATTTGCAAAGCAGGACAAAGGAACCAGTTTTAGGTTTCATTAACAAGTAGTGACAGAATCATGATGGGTTGAATGGCCATCTTCTGTGATATTAAACGTTATGATACCAGTACAGTACACTCGGATTATCCTTCCAAGCCTAGGAGGACATGATTAGCAAGTTTGCGGATGACACAAAAGTGAGTGGTACTGTAGAGAGTGAGTATGGTTGTCACAAATTGCAGCAGGATTTTGATCAATCGGGCTGGGATTGGTTGATGAAATTTAATCCAGAGAAATGTGAGGTGTTGCATTTTGGGAGCAATAGCATGGGCAGAACCTACACAGTGAATGGTGGGGTTCTGGGGAGGGTTGTAGAGCACAGGGATCTAGGAGTGCAGATTCATAGTTCTTTGAAAGTGGCATCACAGGTGGATAGATTGGTCAAAAAGGCTTTTGGCACATTGGTCTTTATCGGTCAGAGGGTTGATTACAGAAGTTGGGAGGTCGTGTTGCAGTTATATAAGAGGCTGGTGAGGGCACATTTAGAGTACTGGTTCAGTTTTGGGCACCATGTTATAGGAAGGATGTTGTCAAGCTGGAAAGGTGCAAAGAAGATTTACGAGGATGTTGCCAGGACTTGAGGGTCTGAGCTATGGGGAGAGGTTGAGCTAAAACTCTATTCCTTGAAGCACAGGAGGATGAGGGGTGATCTTATAGAGGTGTACAAAATCATGAGAGGAATAGATCCAGTGAACCCACATAGTCTCTTTCCCAGAATCAGGGAATCGAGAAGCAGAGTACATAGGTTTAAGGTGAGGGGGGAAAGATTTAGGAACCTGAGGGGTAACTTTGTCACACAGTGGTGGGAGTATTGAATGAGCTGCCTCAGGAGGTAGTTGAGGTAGATATTATCGCAAAGTTTAAGACACCTTTAGACAAGCGCATGGATAGAATAGGTTTAGAAGAATATGGGCCAAACGCAGGCAGGGACTTGTGTAGATGGGACATGTTGGTCGGTGTGGGCAAGTTGGGCTGAAAGGCCTTTTACCATGCTGTATGAACCTGAAACTAAGTCTTTATGATGGTATGCTTGAAACAAAGGCTTTAATATATGGATGGTGAACATATCAGTTCCATGTCATTAGGAACCCATAAAATCTGGTAATTCGCAAAAGATCAACTTAGTGATTGACCTTAATGCCAGGGAGTTAAAAGGAGCCTTGGCTGACAGCCTTTATTTTATTTAATGGTGACAACAAATGATTGCCTTGCATATTATGCAGGTTCAATTTTTTTTCCGATTTCCTTTAAAACAATGATCTCTCTCTCGTACATTCCCAGTGATAAAGGTTTTATACACTCCATCTGCTCTGAGGATACAATTCCCTTGACTTTTCACCCCAAAGCCTCAGTGATAATTTCAAATTAATGAATGTGGTCAGCATTCCTTTGCTATGATTGATGGTGTTTACAGGCAATCGGAATAATGGGAATGCAGTCAGGGGACAACAAATGATGTGCTGCAAGGAACAATACAGGGGCCTCCACAATCCGTGGGTTCTATTAATCAGTTATATGAATGAATGAACCCAGGCTTTTCTCAACCAAGGTTAGTTTGTTGTAATCAGGTCTCACGCTACCAGTGCTCAAAGGGACTCCGCGATGTCCTGTCACTCTAGTAATCTATGTTCACTAAGCCAGAAGGAGTTTTACCCTGAAAGAATGCTAGTTATATGGTTTACGAATGTGCTGTGCTTATTATGAGATCTTTTGTGACCACTATATTGATTTATTTATTTCCCATGGTCTGGATATCATCAGCAAGGGCAGCATTTATTGCCCTGCCCTAATTATCCTTGGAAAGTGGTAGTTAGCGACCTTCTTGAATCACTGCAGCCCTTCAGCTGAAGGTAATCCCACAATACTGTCAGTCAGGGGATTCTAGTATCTGGACCTGGTGACAATAAAAGGCTACCAAAATATTTCCACTTCAGGATGGTGTGCAAGTTGGAGGGGAATATGTACCAGGCAACATTCCCAGAGTCTGTGGCCCAAGTCCTTCTTGCTGGTAGAAGTTATGGACTTTTAATGGGCTGTTGGAATATCTGGGTGAGTATGTTGTGTGGATTTGGAGAATGATACGAACTGCAGCCAATGTGGATTACTGGGAAAGTGAATGAATGTTTAAGGTGGTAGATATGGAATTACTCAACATGGCTGCTTTATTCCAGATGGTGTAGATGTTTTAAGAGCAATTGGATCTGTCTTTATCCAGGGAAGTGGAGAGTATTCCATCACACTGCCTTGTAGCTGCAGTATCAGGAGATGATTCCACCTTCTTTATTTGTTTACATCGCTGTTCCAGTTGAGTCTCTGGCCGAGTTGACTCCTATGGTATTGATTGTAGAGGTCTTAGTAATGGTAATGCCATTGAATGTCGAGGGTATATGTTAGGTCTGTCTTTTGTTTCAGGTGGTCAATTCCTGGCAGTCAAGTGGGGTGATTATGTTGTATCATTCGGTGGCTCAGCCTGTATTATTATGGCTTGCTGCATACTAGTATAGGCTGCTTTATTTGGTGAGAAGTTGCAAGTGGAATTGCATATTATGTCATCATCAGCAAATATTTTCATTTCTGAAATGATTGGAGGAAGCTTAATGACAAAGCAGGTGAAGATGGTTGGACCCAGGACACTGCCGATGGAATTAATATAGAGATGGCTGGGATGAATGATACCCATCAACCACTATCACTTTTTTTGATTATGTATTGACCCCAGCCATCGGAGTGCTGCACCCAATTCTTGTACTTTGTTTTCTATTTCTCCATGGTACTTTGATGCCTCACTTAAACAAATGCTGCCTTAATGTCATGAAAAGTCACTTTCATCTCTTCTCTGGCATTCAGTCTTTGGTCCACTTCTGTAATGAGAACTGGAATGAGGTTATAGGTGAGCAGTAGTCATTTTGATAGCACTACCAACACCAGCTTCAATCACTTTACTAATGATTGAGATGACTGATTTGGGTGGTAATTAGCGAGATTAGATTTGTCCTCTTTCTGAAAGAGAGTGAAGATTAGGAAATGTTCCACATTGTTGAGTAAATGGCAGTAATGAAATTGGTTAGTAAATGCAGGCAGTAGCCTAGGCTGTTTTTTCTCATTCATTTCTTGTTATCATTTGGAGTGAAGTGAATTTGTGTTTGACTGTCTTAAATGCCAGTAGAGAATCTCTATCCTTGTATCACTTGGTTCTTTTGCCAATCCTCTGGTATATACAATATATGTTTACATATCTGTTGTGTCGCTGCAAGGAAGAAATTTATTGTTCAATTTCAGGACATATGACAATATACTATTGTCTCTTGACTCCTCTGCCAATGAGAACAGTTTCTCTCGAGCTTCTTTGCCTGTAACCTTCATGTTTTTAAGCATTAGCTATTGTGGTAACCTCCACTTTTCCACAGCTCTTCTTGTGTATGGTGTGCACAGCCTAAAGCTGTAGGGCAACTTGTTCTATTTGATCTTATTTGATTGTGCATGCAGGTTGATTGCATTCGTCGAAACAGGGCGGACCATGTGAAGGTTGCAATCTCCCACCCCTCTCCACAACTATAAAATATTTTATTTATGGAAATAAATTGACAAGATGCACTTATACTACCAGCTTTTTGTATTGAGCCTATTCCAATGGGACTGTTCGGATAGAAGATTCTACGACTGATAAATCAAGGAAAGGAGAATGGTTTTTGATGAATCCAACTGGGTTTCAAATTTGAACAAGAAAGAAAATGTGAGGAAATCTGGCATTGATGTTGATTTGATTGAATGCAAGGTTCAGTCTAAAACAACTTTTAAGTTTATTGAGAAAATAGACAAAAGAGTGTATTATAGTGGCATTTTGAGATAAGCATTTATCACAGATGGGGGGAGTTTTGGATAGATTTTATTCAATCTAGTTTTCATGTAGTATAATCTATGTAATATTTTTAATTGAATTAGGTTGTGTCTTGCATTAATCGAACATTTGTGTATGTATATCAAGTATTTTTCCCATGTTTATTTCGGACTTTTTATCAGTAATTCTCGTTCCCAGCCTACTCTAATTGCCTCTGTCAATGGTAATTCTATATTTAAAATGATATTATATAAATATGATATTAAATTGCTTGATTCTGCCTTACTGTTCATTGCTTCTTCTAGTAAATCTAGGGTTAGAGTTTGATATCCTTGTATGTGTTTTTTCAAGTAGTCTCGAATTTGAAGGTATTTAAAATATTGGTTTCTTTTCAGGTTGTATTTTAATTGTAATTGTTGAAATGATAAAAGGTTTCCCATTTCATACATATCTCCAATCCTTTTAATTCCTATTCTTTCCCATTAGGTATACGTTTTGTCAGTGAGAGATGGTTTGAATGAGGGATTATTAACTATTGGAGATAAAAGCGATAGGTTTCTTAATGAGCAAATACTGAAGTAATTACTAAAAAAGACAAAATGAAATGGACAGGCTATTGAAATAGCAAAGATGAGCCCTATCTCATGGTGACAGCAATTATGAAATTGTTGAACTAGATTTGATATGAGACATTGGGTAAGCATAGCATTCCATGTTACAGTTATTATCAAGTTGAAGATTGTGATGTACTTGCTTTATCTGGTAGTGACAGAAGGAAAATGATGTGCAAGAAGCAAAATAAGTTAATAGCAGATGTTGGTTTAAAAGTGACTGATTCACTGTAAAGTCAAAAAATTGAACTTGGAGATAAACCTCTGTAAACGCACCTCCAATAAGGATATATTTATCTCAAAGTACACTAACATTTAAGGGGTCGGTCAGCTGTAATATAAATACGTTTTTTTTGCCTTTAACCCCCTGAAAATTATCAGTCTGACTACACAGAAATCTATGTACGTTACTGTTGTCTACTTCCTTCCCAGTACCCTGTCCATCACCAAGACCGAAAAGTTAATACACATATCATTTTGTTTTTGTAGAATTATGATCCATTCAGTCTGTTTCTTTTTCCACAGATGCTGCCAGATTCGCTAAGTGTTTTCAACACTTTAATTTTTATTTCAGATTATTAGCATTTGGAGTATTTTCTATTTTAATCCATGTCCTGCCTATTTTTTGTAGGTCCTAGATGTGGCCAATTTATTCAACTCATCAATTGTCAGGAAATGTCATTTAGTTTGATGTTCTTCCATTATCACAACAGAAATGCTAAATTGGGGGGAAAAAAGGCAACATATAGTCGATTAGCCACTGTACAATTACTCCTTGTATGTAGGGGAGTGGTAGATTCTGTGGGCAGTTAATTGGTATGGAAGATGTAATAAAAGTAGTGTAAGATTAATATAAATGTGTGCTTGATGATTTTGTGCACTGATAGTCATAGGGACAAACAGCATGGAAACAGGTCTTCTGCCCAACTTGCCCACTGATGAACATGTCCCATCTACACTAGTCCCAACACCTACATTTG
Organism: Amblyraja radiata; assembly: GCF_010909765.2. Classification (NCBI taxonomy): domain Eukaryota; kingdom Metazoa; phylum Chordata; class Chondrichthyes; order Rajiformes; family Rajidae; genus Amblyraja; species Amblyraja radiata. The sequence goes on along the minus strand of NC_045978.1, from coordinate 17,039,611 downwards.
GCTCGTATACCTCTAAACCTGTCCTATCCATGTACCTGTCTGATTGTTTCACATGTGCATTTGCTTTGATCTCCATTCACCACCACCCCTCCACCATATCTCCCTCCCCAAGTTCACTGCAAGTTAAATACATCTATTTTCTATTTTTCCCAGTTTATTCAAACATAAATGTTAATCCTGTTTCCTTCTCCACAGATGTGCCTGTTGTAATGTATTCCTCACTTGCCTGCTGCTTTGCACATCTACTGTCACTTCTTAAATATAACAAATAATTTATTCCTGGTTCCTAATATGTAATATCTTACCATTTCATCTCTATATTGTCTTGGGTATAGTCCATTGCTTTAAATATTTTGGATTCTGTTTACAATTAACATTCTTGGAGCTTCTCCAGTCTACTCTTGTTAATATGCTCAAAGATGGAATAACCTTGGTTTTCTGATCCATATTGCTAGTCAATAATTACCAATCGATGTAACGCTGTTTATTCAGGAGAACAATATGCAGGGTTGAGGAAGGGATGGTTGTGAAGGATGAATCTTTTTAGAGATTGATTGATTGACTTGCCAAGCCAATTAAATCTATTCTTGATTAGCATTGAGAGAGCTGATATGTGGAATAAACTGCGAATGATTGTAATACATGGGCAATTAATAAGAAGAAAATTATCATGTTCCACTCTATAGACACCAGCCTGATGTGATTGATCTATTTTATACAAACTAATCACAATCAATTTTGATTTACATCCCCTCATTTGGTCATGCAGCTTTTAAATCTGCACAGATATGAAGGTCGGTGTCTGGACAGCACTGAGATGAAGGGTGGTGTATGGACAGCAATGAGATGAAGGTTAGTGTATGAACCGCGTTGCGATGAAGGCTGGTGTATGGCAGCAATAAGAAGAAAGCTGGTGCATGGGCCACAATAAGATGAAGGCTGGTGTATGGGTAGCACTAAGATGTTTTGTGTATGACAGCAATGAAATGAAGGCTGGTATGTGGGCAGCAATAAAATGAAGGCTGGCATATGGGCAACAGTGTGTAGATGTCTCATTTCACCAGGCTATTTTTCTTGCATTCTTCAGCATATGACTGAATCCCTGCTGCGGAGAATGCCTTTAGAAATCTTTAAAGAGCTTGTCAAGGGAAGAAGAATTCTGAGAGAATGACTGACTTGGTTAAAGATCATATTCATCACCTGAATTACATCTTAGACGGTAGAAGTCTTATTCATTTCACAATCACGTGAGGCCCTCCATATGGTTTGAAAAGTATCTCACAGTGGCCAGCAGTTATCTTCTGTTGCTTGACTCATTTGAACTGAAATGCAGGCCAGCAATATCCTCACCAAGTGAAGCATCCCACGTATGGGACCCTGCCAGCCAGGGCCGGCCTAAAGCCAATTGGACCAATTGCTTTCAGTTGGGCCCCGCGTTGCTCCACCCCTCTCTCTCCCCGGGGGTTGGAGCAAAGTTTACAAACCTCGGCCTCGGATCACACCCATCCGCCCGGACCCCGGCATCTGCTCCTGCTGCCGACTCTCACCCTCCCTTCTCTCCTTCCCTTCCTTTTTTCCCTCCCCTTTCCACACCCCCCTCCTTCACACCCCTTCCCCACACCCCCTCTTTCCCCACACCAACCCGTTCTCCCTTTCCCCACACTCTCCTCTTCCCCACACTCCCCCCTTCCCCCACACACATCATTTGCCCACTGTTGTTGGGTGAATTATGGATACTGATGAGTTGGAGTACAGAAGGGATATCGATCATCTGATTGATTGGTACCAGAACAATAACCTTGCTCTCATCTTACCAGTTCTAATGGACGATTTTCACCAAAACCTCTGACATTGTCGGACCTGCTGAATATTTGCGACATGTTCTAGATGCAATGACCATCTTCAGCTTTCAGTTGCATTTCATTTTAACTCTCCTTCCCATTCACAAACCTACTTTCTGTCCTCTGCCTTCTCCATGGCGAAGGAGAGGCAAAATGTAAATTGGAAGAACAACATCTCATATTCTACTTGGGTACCTTACAACCCACTAGTATGAAGACTGAATTTCCTATTTGCAGGTCACCCACATTCTCAGTGTTCTCCCATACATACTCACCCGCTTTTCTTCCTTTGTTTATCTTTTCCATCCTGCTTTCCTCCTTTTCTCCCTTCCCCGCCAGGTCCCACATATTGCCTACCTTTGCTGTGTCTGATTTAGTTGAATGGATTCAAAGTAACATTAGCAAATTTGCAGATGACACAAAGCTGGGTGGCGGTGTGAACTGTGAGGAGGATGCTATGAGAATGCAGGGTGACCTGGACAGGTTGGGTGAGTGGGCAGATGCATGGCAGATACAGTTTAATGTGGATAAATGTGAGGTTATCCACTTTGGTAGCAAAAACAGGAAGGCAGATGACTATCTAAATGGTGTCGTTGGGAAAAGGGGAAGTACAACAGGATCAGGGGATCCTTGTTCATCAGTCAATGAAAGTAAGCATGCAGGTACAGCAGGCAGTGAAGAAAGCGAATGGTATGTTGGCCTTTATAACAAGAGTAGTTGAGTACAGGAGCAAAGAGGTCCTTCTGCAGTTATATAGGACCCTAGTGAGGTCACACCTGGAGTATTGTGTGGAGTTTTGGTCCCCTAATTTGAGGAAGGACATTTTTGCTATTGAGGGAGTGCAGTGTAGGTTTATAAGGTGAATTCCTGTGATGGCGGGACTGTCATATGCTGAGAGAATGGAGCGGCTGGGCTTGTATACTCTGCAGTTTAGAAGGATGAGAGGGTATTTTATTGAAACATATAAGATTATTAAGGGTTTGGACACGCTAGAGGCAGACAACATGTTCCCGATGTTCGGGGAGTCCGGAACCAGGGGCCACAGTTTGAGAATAAGCGGTGAGCCATTTAGAACGGAGACGAGGAAACACTTTTTCTCACAGAGAGTTGTGAGTTTGTGTAATTCTCTGCCTCAGAGGGCGGTGGAGGCCGGTTCTCTGGATACTTTCAAGAAAGAGCTAGATAGGGCTCTTAAAGATGGGGATATGGGGAGAAGGCAGGAACGGGGTACTGATTGGGGATGATCAGCCATGATCATATTGAATGGCGGTGCTGGCTCGAAGGGCCGAATTGCCTACTCTTGCACCTATTGTCTATTGTCTCCTGGAAATCTCTCCTCTCCCAGTTCTGAGGCTGGATCTTGACCAAAAACATCAACATACAGTAGACCTTTTGTCTCCACAGCTGCTGCTTGACCTGTTGTGTCGGTCCAGTATTCTACTTATTGATTCACCAAACTTATTACACAATTTGTTCACTGCCAATTCAAATAAGAAGCAGGTACATGATTGCGACAGGTTGATTCAGTTCTTACAAAACCAAAGATTCTTATCATAGTTGACAGAAACACCAATACATACATGTTTACATACTCATTACACAATTCTATAGCCCTTAACATTCTTCAATAAATGTCTCTGCATATTTAACAATTTCACAACTATTCATAAAGAAAAGAACAGATGGCGTTTGTTTGATACTGTTGCCTTATTAAATATTTTACAACCATGAAAACACTGGAAGAACTCAGTGGGTCAAGTAACATCCGTGGAGGCAAAATGACCTTTTATCGGGGCAGTGAGTGAATAGTATATACTGTAGCAGTACATGAGGTGGTGGGGGGGTGGGGGGGGGGGGGGATATTGGGATGGAAACTTGCAAGTGATAGGTGGAACCTGAACTACATTTGTTATTAGCAAAGTAGAGGAGGCCACTTCGTGAGCAATGCATGCCATAGACCTGGCTGGAGTAAGGGCAGGTAAACCTCTGTGTTATCTGGAAGAGATGTTTAGGTTATTTAATAGTGGTGAGGGGGGTAGATAAAAAGGCAGCTGTTAAACCTTATACTGTGATAGAGGAAAGTGGCTGGAGATGGGGAGGCAAATAATGTAAGTCAACATTTTGGATGGTGATCTTTTATCGGGACAGAGGGATGAGTGGACTTGGGAGTCCTGACGAGAGTGATTCCTGTGGAAAGCAGAAAGCAAAGTACCATCACAGAGCACATCGGAGTGTAAAATGATCATGGCAGCCCTGACCAGATCTATTCAACTGTCTATAGATTGTCAGAAGTCAGGACTTAGATGGATAGCCATCCCTCTCCCGTGGTCTGGGAAAATGAAACCCGCCCTTGCCGAATGTACAGGCTGGGATGAAGAGATTGCAGGAGTTTTCCATGCATGAGGGTATTAACAAGGATACCTGGGACAGGCTTGATAATGGGGTGTTATTTACAGAAGTGATGAATAGAATAGTACAAAGTGATCCATCACAGTTACAAGGTCCAATTCTAGCCATACAGGGACAGCTAGTGAGCAGAAAGTAGGAAAGGCAGTAACAACATGAGGGTACTTGGAAGATGTGGGCAATGGAAAAAGTAAGCAAAGGCCTAACTTAAGGTGCAGACTCGACCTGTTCGTGCCCCGAATAAAGGAGGGTTTGAGGGAAATGACATTAGAGAGCCCTATCACTGGAGATAAATAAATTTGGTTCTCCTGAGAGTGGGAATGGAGAAGAAGATACAGTTGGGATTCCAACAGGAGTATGGAAACAACATTGTGGGAAAAGGAAATAATTCCCAAAACTGTCTGCACCCGTGTATGCGACTTTGAAGGAAGTTCTCCCTGTGACCTGTGGGTTTTCTTTGCGTTTCACTCCAAAGACGTACAGGCTTGTCAGTTAATTGTATTCAGTAAAAATTGTAAAAATGAGTGTACAGGGGTGATTGTTGGTAGGCACAGACTCGGTGTGTCGAAGACCTTGTTTCTACACCGCCTGAATGCAGTCTAACTCTGCCATCTTTCAAGCCAGTTGAACAATCATTGCCTACATGGACTAGAGTTAGCGAGGCACCAAGCTGGAGCTTTCCAACTACTTTGGTAGAGATTCACAGAAACAATGGAACAACAGCTGGAATTTTGCCTCGGTGGTTTACACTTGCAATTTGTCAACCTTATGACTTGAAAAACTGGAAATTGTGACTGGGGGACAATGAAATGGAAAAATCACAATTCCAGCAATGTAGTTGTTTTCCATTTCTTCAGTTCCTCTGCAGAAGAGGTTTTGTAGAGGTTTGATTAAATGTAATAAAAAGGAGAAAATTACTCCCACAGGCAAAATTACTCCCATCTCTGGACTTTCTTGTGGTCCTGGATGCAGCTTTTCCCAAACCATGTTGTAATACACCCCGATATAATGATTTCTACGTGCATCTGCAGAAGATAGTAAGAGTTGTTGGGGACATGCTGAACTTCTTAAGCCTTCTAAGGAATGTATGTTTGCTAACCAAATGCCCACTGGCCATCTCAGTGCAATGTAGTGCCTGTCCTCACTGACTACCTAAAAGGAGCCTAATGTGCACAAGGGCACAGCAGTAGAGATGCTGCCTCACAACACCAGAGACCCTGGTTCAATCCTGACTATGGATGCTGCTGTGCAGCGTTTGTACGTTCTCCCTGTTACTGCATGGGTTTCCTGTGGGTGCTCCAGTTGTCTCCTATATTCCAAAGATGTGCAAGTTTGTAGGTTAATTGGTTTATGTAAATTGACCCTAGTGTGTAAGATGCAAAAGTAGGATAGCATAGAACTGGTGTGCAGTTGATCGATGGATGGCGTGGACTCAGTGGACTGAAGAGACTGCTTCCATGCTGTATCTCTAAACTCTACAGCTCAGCACAATATTAACCTTCCTGCATATGGTTGACATTATGTGCATAATGGATCAGAGCAGACGGTTCTCTCCCAGGATCTCCGTGATAAATATCTTCAAGGAATAAGCCTCCTAATTGTCTCACTGCACCAATCACTTTGCACACAGAGTTCAGAGAACACCTAAAGAGCAAAGCCTGTATTGTTTGAGATGCACTAATACGAGAACTTTAAAGGATATGTGCATTTAAAGGGGTGGTGGTTGAAGCAGATACATTGGTAGTATTGAAAATACTTTTACATAGGCATATGGATATGCAGGGAATAGAGTGATATGGGTGATGTGCAGGTAAATGTGATGGTCTTGGCATCATGATCGACACCGATGTTGTGGGTCATAGGGCCTGTTCTTGTGCTGTACTATGTTCTCAGATTCTCCTCATCTCACTCTACTTATTATCTCCCACAGTACTATTGTGTTCTGTGGCCTTGCCCTTTCCCATTATATCTTTTTATTTCTCCACTTCTGAACCCTTCCCCAAAGCTCCTTTATTAGCTGAAAGCCCTGTCAGTTTTCCCATATCCTATTATTTATTTGCTGCCATAGCTGTGAAATTGCCTGGGAGTAGAGTACATTCATCACCCAGAATAAACTGCTCCTAGAATGACATGATGCAACTATTCCTCCCATCCTCTCGTTTATCATATTCATGCTCCTGTTCTGTTGGGAGACAGCAGTATTGAAAAATAATCTATTTTTAATAGATTTATTTATATTAAAATTTTTCATTGTTGGGTTCCAGGAACTCAGCTCAAAAACAATGGTAGAAAACTTAATTTCTGTGGATGCAATGCGTGAATGAGTACAAATGGTCTGAAACATGGTGATCAGAATGCCGGGAGGACATTTTTTCCATTTTTGCATTTGGTGTGAAATATAGCATGTTGGAACACTGGAGCACAAACAGAATGCTTGTGAAGCAGTTTATGATTTTGTAATATGTTATCATCACAGAAAAGATCATTCTCCGTTAACTGGTGAAAATGATTTAAAGGAGCAAATGGAATACAAGACACTACTCACATACAGCAATTTCAGTCGAAATAACCCATTTGACTTCTGTATGGGTTTTATTGTTCTAATTAGAAGTGCAAGAAGAATCAAACCAATACCGAGGGAAGTCTTCATTCTTCACAAACTAGGAGAAAAGGCCTCGGCTTTTGTTCAAGAAACAAGCATCAACAATTGACTGAGTATTTCAGACCATTAATAAAATCAATAGGTTAATTGGCCACTGTTAAGCATTATAGAATGCAAGTGAGTGGTGGAATCTGCAGAGGGGAGCTGTTGAAAACAATGTAAAAAATAACAAAATGGGATTAAATGTAGGATTAGTGCAGACGGGTGTTTGGTAGTCAGCCCATACGTGATAGTCAGCTAATACTTCCAGTAATATTTATTTATCTAATGGATTACTGTGAACTAACCTCCAATGAAAGACCTGAATATTAAAAGTCATAGATACATCATTAAACATCTCATCTTTACTTTTTTATAGAACTCAATTAAATTCAGACAAACCGGATTTATTGGCACAGATTCTTAATTCTACATCAGCAACACATTTATTTCAACACAGTTGTAATCACGATTCACGCTAATAAACATGCTATACTTGCTTCTGTTAAAGGTTACTAATTTTGCCCATAACTTCTACTTTGATTCTTGGATCAGAGAAGGTTCTTAATAACACATTATCACCAAGGATTCATCTGACGGCAATCATTCAATTCAATCTAACTTTGGTTATGATTTCTGATAATTCAGTAGGTTAATGTTCAGTTTTGACTTGATTCACATGTCCTTATTTAACTTTCACGTTATTAAATTTTACAATGACATTTTTCTTGAAATTTCAACCGATGGGTTTGTTAGCTTATTCCTTTGAATTTCTACCCTTATGTTTTACACTTGTTTCATCCCATTAAAAGGGCTGGTCATTTCAATTTTAAATCTGCATTGGATTTATGGCTATCATCAGTTTCTCACAATTGCCATTCTGCCCATTTTCTCCATTTGTCAATCATCCTCTGTGGATTTCAACAAAGCCTACTTTTCTTGTCTAATATAAAATAGAATGCTGGAAATACTCAGCAGGTCAGGCCGTGCTGTGTGAAGAGCAGCAAAGTTAATGGCTCAGGCGAAGATCCTTTGACAGAGCTGGCCCTTCAACCTGAAATTGTTTCTCCTCCCACAGTTGCAGTTTAATCTGTGAGTATTTCCAGCCGTTTCTGGTTTTCTTTTAGATTTCCAGCATCTGCATTTTTTTTTTTTTAATTTTGTACTACTTTTCTTGCCTGGCTACTGTTCACAGGACAAGGTACCAAGTAAGGAAATATACTTGTAAAACAAATTAATTTGCTTAAATTTGGCAATAGACTATAGACAATAGGTGCAGGAGTAGGCCATTCGGCCCTTTGAGCCAGCACTGCCATTCAATGAGATCATGGCTGATCATTCCCAATCAGTACCCCGTTCCTGCCTTCTCCCCATATCCCATGACTCCACTATTTTTAAGAGACCTATCTAGCTCTCTCTTGAAAGCATAAATAAAACCTGCCTCCACCACCCTCTGAGGCAGAGAATTCCACAGACTCGCCACTCTCTGTGAGGAAGCTTCGAAGGCAAAGCATTGTGCTGCAAAACACCCTGTCCTCTATGGAGACCATTCGCTGCCTCCATTGATGTGTACTGTCTTCAAAGTGCACTGCAGCAATGCTTTGGCACCACCTGCCAGGCCTACCATCTCTAATTCATAAATTTATGTTCATAAGTTAAAGGAGCAGAATTAGGCCATTTGGCCCATCAAATCTACACCACCATACAATCGTCTTTCTCTCTCAACCCCATTCTCCTGCCTTCTCCCCATAACCCCAAACACCCATATTAATCAAGAATCTATCAATCTCCGCATTAAAAATATTCATTGACTTGGCCTCCACAGCCTGTTGTGGCAATGAATTCCAGCGATTCACCACCCTCTGAGTAAAGAAATACTAATACTAGATAGACAAGAGATACAAGATGGGATCACCGCCACACTGCGATGTACATCAGGACATAAAGTTGACTCCTTTTGTAGGGACATATTAAATAGATGCATATTATTTATGTTAACCCCTCTACCATTGAAAGTGGAAACATAAGAGACAGCAGATGCGGGAATTTTGAGCCAAAAAAAAAACTGTTGGAAGAACTTAGCAGATCTAGCAGTATCTGTGGAGGAAAATGGATAGATCCTCACTTCCTCATTCTCATCCCACCCCTTCTCCTCAATTTGCAGAACTTAAGTCCCTCATAAGTGAGACACACTAACTCTTCTCCACACCCACACCATTTTTTGTAGTGAAACGGATTTCCATAATCAATCCAAAACGTGACTGAATAGTCTAAGAAGCTAAAGTGCCATTTAAGGACATCTTGACATAACATAACCAATGCAAGCACAAAAAGCTTAATCAATGTAATTAAACATAATTAAATTAAATTCTTGCTAGTCCACAATTTCAGGGTAGGAACACCAGCATTTCATGCAGGGTAAGCAACATTTATTCCTTTGAACACTATATCATCCATCATTATGGACTCATAGGAAATCAAAATACAACTCATCAGAGTTAGCATGAATATATCAAGGCAAAATTAGGATTGACGAAGGTAACTGATTCTCTTCAAATTATCATAATTGCAGCATTTAATGGAACCAATATAGAGTTCAAACAATAATTCAAAACAACTAAACATGGGGAGCATTTCTAAAGAAGCCACACTTATCCATAAAGTAATTCACTGAAGGGAATTGCTAGCATCACGGTTGCAACATATATTTCTCTGCACCAACTCCTCCAAGCACTCCTCCCAATCCCACTGCCTGCCAAGTTCCTCATTCTTCCCATTCCTGATAGGCATATATTATCGCATGACACAAAATGTAAACAGCCATTGAATTGTTATGATACGGAAGTAGGCAATTTATTCAATGCCACCCTGCCACAATTCCACACCGCTACCACTCTCTGAGTAAATAAATTATCGTATAGGAAGTTTGTTGGTGTTAGTGAGAACAAAGAATTAGTTGATCCAGTGCTTGACTCAGTGTTTTTACTGAACTAAACTAAGGGTGTAAGGTGTGGAGAGCATAATTACATTGGGGGCTCGTCCGGGATCTCAATGGAGCCCCAGACAGAAGTTTGCGATCAGGGAGTTGAGTCATTCCAGATTGCGAGCTGAGAAATCGGTGCCATGGTGCGGTTTTCGCATCAGTTTTCCCCACTTCGCTGATCAGGATGAATCAATCATTTGCACGTTTGTGTTGGGGTTCCCAACGAGATCTAAGAACAGTAGTCTAGAAAGCACTGAGGGTAAGGAGAGAGGGAGTCCTTATCTAAGGGTGTGGTGGGAGTTAGGCTCACAAGGCGTTTCTCTAGTGGGTTCGAGACCCCGCACCTAGTTAGTCAACAGCTGTTGCTGTCAGGTACCATTGAGTTGGCCTGACACCAAAGAGAGAGAGATATCAGAGGTTGAAGGCCCCACTCAGACTGGGATATCTGAATTGGCTGGGGTATCTTAAGAGACAGGACTGAGTAGGTAACAGTACAGAGAGGGGAAGTACTGTATCGTTGCTGAGGGGGCGATTGGAAAGGCACTTTAAAGATCGGCATCGAACTCCGACGCGAAGCAGACACGCGCTGAAGCTCAGTACCTAGCAGGTTGTAAGGAAGGAGCCTGGGGGGGTTGAAGGCCCCGCCTGTGTGAGTAGTACCGAGAACTTTGGTTTAGTTTGGACCACAAATCATTACATACTCTGTATAATACACTTATATTGCCATATCTGAGTGGAGATATGGGGTAACGCCTACAAACCCAACCTACAGCCGTTATGCACATTACAAAAAAGAGCAATAAGAATTATCAATAACGTTGGATATTTTGAACATACCAATTTATTATTCTTAAACTCACATACACTGAAGTTCACCGATCTGGTTAAATTTAAGACTGCACAAATCATGTACAAAGCAAGAAATAATTTACTTCCAGGAAATATACAAAAACTGTTTATGGAAAGACAGGGTGGGTATAATTTGAGAGGTGAACGTAATTTAAAAAAAACTCAATGTCAGAACAACTCTTAAAAGTATGTGCAAAGCAATCTGTGGGGTGAATTTGTGGAATGGTTTGGAGATAAAACATAATTCAGTTTAAAAAGATGTACAAAAACACTTTTTTTAAAGGATATTGGGATGAGGATAGGTGATTTTGAGTGGGATATTTGTTATACTGATTGTATTGGGAAGGGTGATTATAGGGTAATGGGTTGTCTATATGACTAAGAGATACTGTATAGTATATAAGGGTTTTTTTTCTCTTTCTTTGTATGGCTTTGTAAATATTTGATTAGTGTATAAATGTAAATAATTTTGTGTACATATGGAAATGGGTGTTTATAGCTGTTAAATTTGTCTAAGATAATTATAAGCCGTTGAATAAGGGATGTGAATTAATACGCTTTGGCGTCTTCCTGCTCCTTTTCGGACACATGATTTCATTTATTTATAAATATTGTTTATGACACTTTATAAATATTCTTGTTTTGGTTTTTTCATTTTTTTTGTATGCTGTTTCACACTTGCTTTTTATTCTTTTATTCTGTTCGAAATAAAGAATCAAATAAATAAATAAATAAGTTGAGGGCTCCGTACGGTGCTGGGAACCCAGTGTGGAAGTATAATTGGCTGAAAGAAATGCTGGGGAACAACACTGAGGATTAATTGAAATTAAAGACGTGTCTATTGTAATTACTGGAATTCATGGGAAGGGAGCTAAAATAGTGGGGTACAGTAATTAAGAAAGTAAAGGTCTAAATTCTTCGATTCAAATTCTACCAAATTCAGGGCTTCATATTGAAGGAATGGCTATTGCATAGTGATCTTGTATTTCTATTCAGGACTTTCATATTGAGGGCACTGGCTATTATACATTAATAAAAGTGTATATATTGGATTGTTGAGTAAAAATATTTTTGGAATTGTTAATTTGTTGATTTATAGTTTAAAGTGTGTTTATAATTTTGCCGTTGCTTTATTGTATTTACTGTGTCTTGCCTTTGATTTAAAGTTTTGAGTGTTAGATACACTGTTGTAATCATGGTTCGAATCATGACACTTATATTGATATAGTGTGATTAAGACTACTGTTAAAATTGGAGTCCGAATCATGGCTGTTCCATCAAGGATTCATATCCTTTAGATCCGTTGATCAATAGCTGTTAGAGGAAAAAGTAACTGAGGTAGAGGAATAGTACTTGTTAGAGAAGAGTATCATGATGGGAACTGTACCTCTAAGTCTAAGCATTTAGTGTGAGGAAAGAGTACCTGATAGAAAAGAGTAACTTGATGGGAAAGTACCGTTCAGCGAAAGAGTACTTTGAAGGGAAAGTCTCCTGTATCTAAGGGAGGGGTTCCGTTGGTTGAAAGCAGCACAATTTTGGATTACAAATATATTGCGAATTGTTTTTGGGACTTACAATGCGATATTAGACGAATGTTTGTGTTTTACATTGGAGTGTGTTTTTGTATGATAGTAATAAGTGGTATAGTTTCTTGTCTAAGTACGATTTTGCTTGCGTGTTTGCAGCTCATTTGTTTGTGTCTAGATTAAAGTGTTTTGCGTGTAGGAGATTTGCTGCTGAAGAGTGTGTTTGATTGTTTGCTGAAACTCCTTAACTTGTTTGTCATCTTGAAATTGTTTACAGGATTGGAAGCTTGTGTGAATTTGTGTGAGACTGTAAATACATTTTTGGGTACCCAAGCTTGAAAGGAGATTTGATTGTGTGATTGTGTTATGAGAAGTGCGAGACTGCTGATGCGCTGCGGAACTTTTGGCCATTGTTTGGGAGCGAGTTTGATAAGTCTAGAAGATTGCAAGAGGACTGTGAATTGTTGAGAGCGTGTGTGAATCTTTGAGAGTTAGTGCAACAATGTCCAACAATGGGGAAATCAGTTCGAACGAGGACCCCGAAAGCCCATTACAGTTAGTGTGTAGCGAGTTTCGACAAAAGAGTGAAAGATTAAAGAATTTTTGGGGAGCGCTGAATAGGAAATTGGGAGATGTTTTGTGGCCCGAAGGAGGGTCCAGAACATTGAAGGGAGTGAAGTATATCGAACAGATTATTTGGCAATGCAGCAATAGCGAAGTAGCAAAGGAGTTGATAGGACTATGGAGAAAGTATTACGAAGAGCAGAAAGCGAATAGAGAGGCAGTGAGAATGGTGAATTGGCATGAAGCAGCTTCAAAGCTTGGAATAGAACTAAGACATGACGAAGTGAACTGACCTCCAGGCATCTTGAGAGCATAAGGAGCGGGAGAGAAAGAAATCTTCTGGGGAAACTGGCACCAGTAGATCTAGAATTTAAGGACCTGGTGGTTGGCATTCGCTTTGAAGGGGAAGAAGACGATTATTTGGAAGATTGGGAAAGTGTTAGAATTAGGAGAAGTTCGCAGCCTCCACCTTATTCCCCTTGCATTCTCCGTACTTCATTCACACATTGTACAACTTGCAAGCACAACGGACACTTAGAGCCTGCAGCACCTTTAACACCACCTGCAGATTCCACAATAAAGCCTGCTTTACAAACAGCAGCAACACCAGTAAAGGATTCGTTGACTCCAATCGCTCCACCATTGGCAGGTAGTCCAGTAGCTCATGGTACAAGGAGTAAAACGAAGAAGATAGCTCCTGTATTTTAAGGAGAGTGAGGTTATTAGAGACATAGTACAACCCCCAGAATACTTTTGTGATCCTAAGACTACACAAGTTAGACGAATAGCGAGAGATCAGAGAGGTTCCTTTAAGAAGTAACGCAATCCCCCTAGTGAAGAGGAAGACATATCGGAGAGTGAGACAGCAGTGGGATACACTGAGGAAGATCCCGATATGGCTAATATCATGAGAGCAGAGCAAGTATCCCGTAGGGAGTTCCCAGTCAGGGAAATGCCAAATCCAGCTTTTGATCCGGTTAATGCAGTGGGTGCAAACAATCCCCGAACTATTGAGGTATATACCCCATGGAAACCCAGTGAGATGATGGCAGTACTGAGCAAGATCCCTGACCATAATAAATCACCTGCTTCCTTTGTGAATTACCTTAGAACCACAGTGCGTGTGTATCACGCAGACTCCCGAGATTTATGGGCTGTGATCCAACAGATAGTCACTCCAACCGAACATACCAGATTCCTAGCAACCCTAGAACACCCAACGCATGGAGCACTGGCTAATGTGATCGCTGACAATAGTGCAAGAGAAGATGCAGTTTTAACTGCCCTTACGAATACTCTTCAGAAGCCGATAGATATTGCTAGGATTCTGGATGTGATACCAAAGAAAGGAGAGGGAGCAGATGAATTTTTAGAGAGATTTTTGGAGTTATACATGGATCAGTCAGCTGATCTGATTTTTAGGAATGGGGCAAATTCTCCTCAGTACTGCGCAATATTATTGAACTGCCTTCCAACTAATGTGGCTGAATCAATTAAAACCAGTAATACGGACTGGTCGGAAAATAGTTCCAGTCAGATGGCTCGGGCATTGAGATGTCATTGGAAAGATATCAAAAATCAGGAAGGTCAGCCTGCAGTAAAAACAATAAACGAATATGTAATTAAAAAGGAGGTGCCAAATCTAGACAGTGGTGTCCTAAAATATTAGCAACATATGGGACTAGAGATATTAGGGTTCCAGAATACCCAGAGCATTTGTACGATGATATACCTGCCTTAGAGCCGATTTCCTCGAGACCAAATTGGAGAAGGAATACTAAAATACTGGGACCAGATCAGTGTTATACTTGTGGTAGGACAGGGCATTGGAGTAGAGCATGTCCGATTAGGGGACGAATTGAAGGAAGGGGTCAGAGAAGAGACTCTCAGGATCAAAGGGACTACAGGATCCTGATCTCGAGATCCTGGGGATTACAGGAAGTCTTTAAATCCCAGAGATCAGAGAAAACAGAGAAGCTGGCCAGGAGATCAGGGACCAAGAAGACAGGCACCTTTTTATCAGGCCAATCAATTTTCGAAGTTTTGATCAGACAGCCAGTCCAGAATCAATGGACAAGATAACCTGACCTCTACCCCTGGACCCATCAAAATAATCTATTGAGATGAAGGAATTAAGTATACCATTATAATAAACACTGAAGATTGTACAAGGAAGATAGTAAGAAAAGATAGTCCAGATTGAAGAAAGAATTATATAAAGCCCCATACTTACATGGATAAATATTTTAAAGTAAAGAACATAGTAACTTCAGGGGCTTGCTTCAATTTTAACCAATTAGGTCACTGGAGCAGGAATGCCCTTGAAGAAGACAGAGAAGGAGAGAATGGAGCACGAGTCAAGGGAAAGATACAAAGAAACTAAGAAGGGAAACAAAGTAACTGTCATTGATGTGAGGGAACAAAGTGGGAACAAGACACGTTGAAGGAAAGGAGGACGCTGTGGAGTATGCTGAGGTACCAGTGAATTTATGGAAAAGAACTGCAGGGGTTGCTCCACATATCACCAGAAAAGTAAACTATCCGGCAAGTGCAAAAGATCTTGGAGCAATGGTGAAATGGGCAATTACTATGGCAGACCCAAATAAGTACGAAGAGCAAAATTTGTCTAACCAGTATGTTGTTAAGTTCTATCAGGCCCCAACGCCAGCATCTGGGGAGTGAGGTATGTGAGTATGTGGATCCGCAAGTTTGGGCAGAAGACGCAACTCAGGTAGGATGTGTGCACATCGATCCCATCCAAGTAGCTCTCCAGAAAGGGGTAACTCTGCCTTTGATACAGCAGTATCCGTTGAAAGCACAGGCCATTAACAGCATAGACAAATTAATTTGGGGGCTGCTGGAGCAAGAAATTTTAGTAAAATGCCAATCTATTTGCAACACACCAATCCTTGTGTTCTGAAACCAGGAAAGGAGGGCCAAGATCTAAGAACAATTACCTCAGTTGTAGAACCGCTCCATGCGCTAGTGCCAAACCCTTAGCTCTCACATCTTAGCTCTAATCCAGCTGAAGCAAAAATCTTCTCAATAGTCGACCTGCAACATGCATTCTATTTCTTGCCTCTCCATAAGAACAGCCAAGATGTGTTTGCTTTCACATATAGGGGCCAGCAATACACCTGGACCAGATTGCCTCAGGGATTCATCAATTTGCCTATTTTATTTTCCAGATGTCTACAAGAACAATTGAGTACTTTAAATTTTAGAAGAAGATCTACCTTAGTGCAGTACGTCAATAACTTATTAGTGGCCAGCAGAGACGAATCAAGCAACTGTGAAGATACTGCACAATTACTAAATCATCTGGCTAATTTGGGATATGTGGTCTCCCAGTCGAAAGTAATGATGGCCCAGGAGAAAGTAACATTTTTAGGAGTCATAATTTCGGCAACAGAAAGGAGTCTAGAAAAAAGCAGACTCAAACCAATTTGTGAATTCCAGATTCCTAAAGAAGCAAAATAAATGAGGCAATGGCTGGGTATGGTCTACATAGCTTTAGAAACTAAAGAGCTGACACTCTATACAAGTAAAGAGGGTGAATTTCAACTAACTAAGGAAGTGCAAGAGGCCTTTGAGAACTTAAAGAAATCACTGATGTGGGCCCCAGCAACGGGAAGACCTATTTTCTATGTTTCTATGTTTATGACAGACCCTTCCAACTCTATTGCACCATTCTCTCTGAGTGTTCGACGGCAGTCCTTACTCAAAAACATGGGGATAGGCATAGGCCAGTGGCCTATTATTCAAGTAAACTCAACCCAGTAGCTAGGGTACACCCACTATGCACCCAAATGCTAACCGCCATTTACAATAGTTTACAGTCTGCTGCAAATTTGACCCTACAGCAGGAGACAGTAGTATATAGTTTGCATTAAGTGGCAGCTTTGTTAGGGCAATTCCAGACTCAGCACCTAACAATGGCACGTCAGAACAAATATGAAATGTACTTATTAAATAACCTGAAGCTTCAGTTTAGGCATTGTACAACTATTAACCCAGCATCTTTTCTTGTTTCTAACGATACAAGAGATTTTTCCGATGCAGGAGGAGGCTACTGAAAGGGATAAAGAACAATGGAGGCAACTTGGTTTTACACTGGATTGTACGACAGGACTCTGGACCATTCCGGCAGGGCAAACTTGCATGACAGATTCTTTGGCAGTATGGGTTATAAAGTGCATGCACTATGCAACTCATTGCGGTGCAAGAACAGTAGTAGACACTCTTTTGGCTACTTGGTGGCATCCAAGGTTACAAACATTAGCTCAAAAAGTAAGTAGTAGTTGCCTGATTTGGCAGAAATACAATCCAGGGAAATGAGTAGGTTGCAGAGATGGAAAGACACCGTTGGCCATGGGCCCTTTTGAGACATTATAGATGGATTACATCGAATTATAAAGGTGCCAGGGTTACAGATATGTACTTGTTAAAGTCGATGCATTCAGCAGGTGGATCAAAGCTTATCCAGCTCTTGATAATAAAGTGGCTACTGTTGTCAAGGTGTTAATGAAAAAAATTGTCCTTAGATTTGGAATCCCTATTCGACTTAGTTCAGATAATGGTCCACATTTTATTGGGCAAGTTAATAGAGAGATTTGTGAACAGTTGGGCACCCAGCAGCAATTACACTGTGCTTATCGACCACAGACTGCTGGACTTGTAGAAAGGTCAAATCAGACCCTGAAAACTAAATTAGCTAAATTGTAGGCAGAGACTGGAATTAGTTGGATTAAATTACATCTCGTAGCTTTAGTTCAAATGTGAGTCACGCCTGCAGGGAAATCTAGACTGAGCCCAGCAGAAATTGTTTATGGTAGACTCCTAAGAACACCTTGGAAGCAAAATGCGATGGAAAATTATAAATTTCCATCTTATGATCGACTACATTCTAGCTTTGACTCATGCTTTGAGAGAACCACTCTGTAGGGTAAGAGCAGCGAATGGTGAGTTGCCCTTGTTGACTGCTTCTACTAAGGTGGAGACTGGAGACTATGCCCTTGTAAAGAATTGGGTAAGGAAAGGGTTGGAGGTTCGCTGGGAAGGACCTTACCAGGTTCTCCTAACGATTCCAAGAGCAGTGAAGGTAGAAGGTAGAAATGCATGGGTGTATCTCCACCGCTGCAAGAGTATCAGTGGGAGACTAGGCTGCTAACTTATTTTATTCGAGATTCTCTTAGAAACTTCAAACTCTGCGAAGAGTCAAAGACAGATGTACCTGACAGGATGGATGGAGGGGAATCACGCCCATGAAAACTTGGGAGGTGAAGACTCATCAGACAGGAATCATGAAGCTACGCCCATGAAAACTCGGGAAGCTTGATGAAATTCTGAGCGATTACATCAGCATCTTCCTGTTAGGATAGAGCGAAGTTACTGTTGTGGTTTGATTATCATAAATGATAAGAGGATTATCATAAATGATAAGAGGATTATCATAAATGATAAAAGAAGGGAATGATAATATTGGCCAAATAAAAGATGTCTCAAAATGGAGAATCTCTGTATTTGCAAAGCCTGCTTGTCCTCTTTCTGTGAAAGTTGGAGAGCTATGAGTTACGGCTCTACGATGTCTGGACCCTGGGAGGAAGTTGAGGATAAGGTGAGGTCCAGATGTCCTTCTTATTGTTAAAATGTATGAGGGTATTGCAGAAGAGCTGAGCAGGTTTGCAAATGCATGATTATGATTGGTCATAGGATGGGGTGTTGTAATGTATTGTTAATTATGTTGCAGAAAGTTTGTGCTGTTATCTTGTGATTGGTTAAAGTGTGAAGCCTTGTTCAAATTGTTTATACTACCTGGGAAAATGTTTATTTACTTTGGTGAACTGTCTTCCAACTTGTACCTTCTGTGTAAACAATGTAATGGGGTACTTTGTGATTGCGTTAGGGAACTGTAAATAAATGTATTATATGATCGATATTTGTGATTGGCTTGTAGGGGCTGCCCACCCCCATATAGTATTGCGCCACGTGTCTGATACCCTATAAAAGAGGAGACACCACATGGATCGGGGTCGATCTTCCGGGGTCCCATTTGGGACCGTGCTGACTTGCCTGAGGTGACTGCTCGCACGAGGCGGAAGGGCTTGGACGAGTAGAGACAAGGATCGGACCCGCGGTGTGGTTAGGTATCATATAGGAAGTTTGTTTGTGTTAGTGAGAATAAAGAATTGGTTGATCCAGGGTTTTTACTGAACTAGACTAGTCTACTCAGTGTTTTTACTGAACTAAACTAAGGGGGTAAGCTGTAGGGAGCATATTTACATTTTTTTCCCTTCACAGAATCCACCAGCTCGCAGACAATCTACAATTGAGAACTTGTTTTTTACCCTATCTAAGCCTGCTGTGATCTAATGTAACAAAATCTACTCTGGGCCACTCTCACTTCAAAGGAAACAGCCACGTATTCTCCAGTCTAACCTTTAGCTAATATGCATTGAACATGGAGAGTGATCAATTCTTGAACAGTGAAGGAGATTATGGAGGAAATAGGAAGTTACATTGGGGGCAGGGGATTTTGTTGAATAGCAGAGCAGATACATGGGGCAATATACCTCAATTCCTCATTAATTCCTTGGTTTTGCTGACGTTGAGCAAGAGTTTACTTTTGCAGCAGCCATGCCATTAGTTACCAAAACTCTTAGTTCTAGAACTCTTTCCCTAAAACTGCCTGCTTTTTTGATCTATTTTCCTTTATGCGACTCCTTAAACCTACCACTTTAAACAAACTTTCAGCTATCTGCTCAAATATTTCTACAAATATATCATAAAAGCATGGGGCGGCACATTGGCGCAACGGTAGAGTTGCTGCCTTATGCCCCTGTCCCACTTAGGAAACCTGAACGGAAATCTCTGGAGACTTTGCGCCCCACCAAAGGTTTCCGTGCGGTTCCCGGAGGTTCCCGGAGGTTTTTTGTCAGTCTCCCTACCTGCTTCCACTACCTGCAACCTCCGGCAACCACCTGCAACCTCCGGGAACCGCACGGAAACCTTGGGTGGGGCGCAAAGTCTCCAGAGGTTTCCGTTCAGGTTTCCTAAGTGGGACAGGGGCATTATAGTGCCAGAGACCTGATTTTGATCCTGATCAAAATCCAGTTTGCTGACGACACCACGGTGGTAGGACTGATCAGTGACAACGATGAGTCAGCCTACCGAGAGGAGGTCCAGCACCTGACAACCTGGTGTGCCAATAATAACCTCGTCCTCAACTCCAAGAAGCCGAAGGAACTTATTGTCGACTTCAGGAAGGTCAGAGGGGGCAGACATACCCCCATCCACATAAACGGGACTGAGGTGGAGCGCGTCTCCAGCTACAAATTCCTCGGGGTACACATCTCGGAGGATTTGTCCTGGTCCCTCAACACCTCCAAGCTGATCAAAAAGGCACAGCAGCGCCTTTACTTCCTGAGGAGGCTCAAGAAAGCCCACCTGTCCCCCCAGATCCTGACCAACTTCTACAGGTGTACCATCGAGAGCATCCTGACCGCCTGCTTCACGGTATGGTACAGCAGCTGCACTGTTGCGGACAGGAAGGCACTACAACGGGTGGTGAAAACCGCGCAGCACATCATCGGTGCCCCGCTCCCTGCCATGGATGCCCTCCACCGAAAACGGCGTCTGAAACGAGCTGGGAAGATCATTAAAGACCCCTCCCACCCCAACCATGGACTGTTTGCCCTCCTCCCATCAGGGAGGCGGTACAGGAGCCTCAGGTCTCGTACCAGTAGGATGAGGAACAGCTTCTACAATCATACCGTCGCATTGCTGAACTCGGAGTCCCGCCGATAGATTCCTCCGATCCCTCCGTCCCCATTGTTTAATTATTCTGTATTTTTTATTATTCTGTATCCTCTTTTTTTTTTAAATTTCTATATTGCACTACTACGGACTGACGCAAAACTGCATTTCGTTGTACCCATACTCAGTATTTGTGCAATGACATTAAAGTTGAATTGAATTGAATTGAATTGAATCTGCGGTATATACCCTCTCACTGTGACCGCATGGGTTCTCTACAGATGCTCCAGTTTCCTCCCACACTCCAAAGACGTGCAGATTTGTAGGTTAATTGGCTTTGCTAAAATTGTAAATTGACCCTAGTGTGTAGGATAGTGCTAGTGTATGAAGTCTCCAGCTGTGATGATTTTTATAGCACTGGACTCTGACCTCTGCGGCCCTGAGGGCGGGGTTGTCACAGTGCAACTACTTCTCCACCTTAAACTCATTCACGCACAGGTTTTTGTGCAGGCCTCTTCTCTAGACTCGTGAGCCATGTCAGAACTCACTAGAATTGAGACTGCACAACCCGCCATCGTCATTACCTTGGGCCACCACCCTGGGGATTGCTGGTCGGCACAGACTTGATAGGCAGAAGGGCCTGTTTCCACGCTCCATCTCTAAGCTAAACTAAACCAAACAGGAGCAGAAATTGTTAATTCTGCCTAATCCACCATTCATCTATCATCTACCTTGAAGCTCTTTGCCAAGATGATCCCTTATCATTTAATCCTCTTAATGTCGCAGAATCTATCAAAATGTGTTTTGCATGAACACAACTAATCCTCCACTAGCCCTCTGAAGAAGGAGAGAATTTCAAAAGTCCACCATCCTGCCAGTGAAGAAATGTTTCCTACTCTTAATCCTTATTCTACAATTGGGTCCCTGGTTCTCCACAGCCTTGACCAGAGGAGACATCCTTCGTGTGTCGACCCTGCATAAACCATACAAGAATCTCTTCCAAGATTACTGTTGATACGTTTTGCTGGGCCGTCTTCCAGTTCATCTGGGGGTCGAGGATACGACGGGCCACAATGCACAAGTCGGCAGACACCGGGAGTAAAAATGTGCCCGATGTCGCCCTCACCCTGATAGCCACCTTGTGTGTGGCTGCATCAGGCAGAGCGTAGAGCCAAGGCACTGGGGACCAAGTGTCACTACCTGCTGAGGTTCTACCTGTCCCCAGTGTTACAAAGGATGGGCCTGGCGCAGATGCCACGCAATGTGCCAGTCAGCTGGACATTGCCAGACCATCTGTCATATGTGGAAAGGTTCTTCCGGACCAACACCTTTGACCATAAGTCCATCGGGCAGTGGTCAGCACGGAACATCCTGCAGGCACTGCAGGGAAAGGACTCCATGGATCCTGCGGCCTGGTTCCCAGAGCAGACTGCCCAGCTTACATAGATACATAGAAAATAGATGCAGGAGTAGGCCATTCGGCCCTTCGAGCCTGCACCTCCATTCAATATGATCATGGCTGATCATCCAACTCAGTATCCCGTACCTGCCTTCTCTTCATACCCCCTGATCCCTTTAGCCACAAGGGCCACATCTAACTCCCTCTTAAATATAGCCAATGAACTGGCCTCAACTACCCTCTGTGGCAGAGAGTTCCAGAGATTCACCACTCTCTGTGTGAAAAAGTTTCTTCTCATCTCGGTCCTAAAGGATTTCCCCCTTATCCTTAAGCTGTGACCCGTTGTCCTGGACTTCCCCAACATCGGGAACAATCTTCCTGCATCTAGCCTGTCCAACCCCATAAGAATTTTGTACGTTTCTATAAGATCCCCTCTCAATCTCCTAAATTCTAGCTTGTCTGGCAAAATGCCTCATCGCTAGAACTCATCGACAAGCACCAAGACCTGGCTGGCGGTGAGGGGAGCCCTCCTAGTCAGATCCTTCCTGCACCATCGAAACCTCACTACCAGCGCACGGACTTCTAGTGCTGCTGGAAGGTCATCAACTTGGTGAAAGACACTCTTTGGTCTGCCCGAGCGTTGTTGACCACACAGCGGAGTGAGATGTCCGTCGGGGAATGTTGCCGACTGGCCCGCTGCAGACTGCAGGAGTACATGCTGAGGGATGCACTGAAGCTTGGTGCAGCCAATGTCAAGGCTCGGTGGGGGAGGACCACAGTCTATGGTCCCTTTGTGAAATTTGAGCAACGTATGTAAACATTATAAAAAGGTCTGTATAACCGCCGAAAATGTCGGATGAATTTTTTTTGCACGGTTCATGTATTGTATATATTTATTACCTGAATAAAGTCTATTTTGAAATATGAAAAAAAAGAAGGCAGACGTACATGGGCAGAGGAATGTGTAAAAAGGAACTGCAGATGCTGGTTTACACAAACTGCTGGAGTCTGGGGGTCAGGCAGCATTTCTGGAGAGAAGGAATGGGTAATGTTTCGGGTCAAGACCCTTCTTCGGACTGAGAGTCAGGGGAGAGGGAGACAGCGATATTGAAGGGTCTCAAGTTTTCACGTATGTAGCGGAGCGGGCTCTATGTGCCACCAGAGGGAGTTCTTAAAGCTCTTTCATAAAGTTGTGAACTTTCCACAACTTCAGGAAATTTTGATGTGCATATATCATTCGTCATGGTACTCGGTCACACTTTCGATTCATGACAAGTTGAGGTGGGGCGCGTAGATTTGACTATAAAAGTTTCCAGTCCAGACCAAAGACCATAGAGCTCTGTGATCTTTGGTCCGGGTCGTGACTTCGCTCAGTACGAGTGGACGGCAATATTAGCGGATACATCACTCGAGGAAAATGTCTCAAAGTGAGTAAACTTCATGGAACGATCACAAGGGTCGTTTAGGAGCATTAGTACCGAACGTGTTTGAATGATGTATTTATCCTATAAACACTTACGTTAAAAGCGAAAACGTATTTTAATTTAAAAACGTTGCATTTTTCGAAATTATTCCAGATACTGCACAATACTGTGCTAGAAATTGCTGTGCTTGCATTGGAATAATGGGTGCAAAAAATAACCATCGTTTTGTCGCGTGTACAAGAAATGAAGTATACATTCAATCAGGGTTCGGGAACCTTTTTTTGTAACATACCCTTCTTGATTGCATCTTTTCGCAGCTTTGACAATGGCAACTACAGATTTGCAGTGCAAAGTGAATAACACAGCGCACAATGCGGACGAATTCGGCTTCGAACGACTGGTTCTGAGGCGGGGTAGTCGTTTCACCATCACTGTGAATTTCATGTTCAGGGGATACCAGCCAAATGATGACAAGGTCTCCTTCATCGTGCAAACAGGTAAAGGAAGCAAATATAGGCTCAATCGCAATTTGTAATGGTCTGGTATTGCTCAGAGTTAAGGAAAGAGCTTGTATTTACGTAGAGCTTTGCAGAAGGCATCCCAGAACAATTTAGAACATGTAGTGCCTCTAATGCAGTCTCTATTGCAATGGTGGGAACACAAGACAATTTCTTACTATTAAATATCACAGTTCGATGATGACCAGGTTGTGCTTTTTACTGAAAATAAAGAGCAAATGTTGCAAATACTCAGCAGGTCAAGCAGCATAGTCAGAGAGGGAAACAGAGTCAGCAGTTCAAGTTGATGGGTCGCCATCAAGTTCTGTTAGGTTCTGATGGAAGAGCATTGAACTGAAACATAGTTTTTTCCAGTCAACAAATGCAACCTGATCAGCCAGCCTGTGTGAGTACAGCTCACACTGGCGGCATTGAGCAAAATAGTTTATATTATTGTCATAAAATAAACTGCTGGAGGAATTTTGCGGGTCAAAACGGATTCAAAATTGACTTGGAGGAAGTTGTGCAGGGTAGTTGTGCAGGAAGGAACTGCAGTTGCTGGTTAAAACCGAAGATAGACACAAAATGCTGTAGTAACTCAGCGGGACAGGTAAAATCTCAGGAGAGAAGAAATGGGTGACGTTGCAAAACATTACCCATTCCTTCTCTTCACATATGCTACGTCCCGATGTGTTACTCCAGCAGTTTATGTCTATCTTTGGTAGTTGTGTAGAGTTGCTTTCCTGATTGGAGACCTGTGACCAATGGTATGCTGCCAACATTGTTGCCAACAGTGTATATAAGCAGACTACACTAAAAATAGTGGTACAGTAATCCAGTGAGGAAGGATATCTAAATTTACAATACGATCTAGATCAGGTAGAAAGATGGAGTTTAACTCCTATGAGTATTTGTTGCACTTTGGTAAGTCAAACCAGGACAGAACCTACTCAGTAAATGGTTGAACCTTGGAGAGTGTTGTACAACAGAGAAATCTGGGAGTACAGGTACATGGTTCCTTAAAAGTGGCGAGCCAGATGGACAGTGCGATGAAGAAGTTAAATGGCATGCATTGAGAAGGATATTGAGTGTTAATGCTAGGACATCGTGATGCAGCTGTACAAGTCATTGCTGAACCATACTTGGCGTGCTGTGTGGACTTCTGGTTGTCTAGCTTTCAGAAGGATGTCATTAAGTTGGATAGGTCACTGTTTACATAGGCTTGCTGGCGAGTTATAGGGAGAGGTTTGATAGGCTGGGACATTTTTATTTGAAGCTTAGGACGATGAAGAATGATCTTTTTGAGGTGTACAATCTCATGAGAGTTATAGGCAAAGTGAATGTTCACAGATTTTTCCCAGGGTAAGAGATTCTAAAACTAGCAGGCATAGGTTTAAGGTGAGAAGGGATAGATTTAAGAAGGATCTTAGGGAAACTTTCTCACTCAGAGTGCAGTCTGATTCTGGAATGAGCTGCTAGAGGAAGCTACAGAAGAAGACACAATAACACTTTTGTTAAAGTACCTTTATCGTCTTGCCCCATCCTGGTAATCTATTCCTACCCTACAATCCCTTAGGATATCTGAAACTATAATCCCCAAACATCCCACAATTGAAACATTTTATCATTGCGAGCTGTGCCTTTAGCTTCCATGACTATAATCTGGAATTCTCTCCCTAATTCTCCCTGCCTCTTTACCTCTCTGTTCCCATTTAAGAAGTGTCTTAAAATCTATCTTTCTTACAATGTTTTACTCATATCCTTAATATCTTCTTATATTGCTATGACTAAATTTCTAAATTTGCAATATCATACACTTATGAATAGTTTCTGAAATCTATATGTACTCTGTACATTCTAATGCACTAATATTAGCTTTGAAAAATATTATTTTATTCTGTTTTATACTGTAGCTTGTTCAGAGCATTCATTTCTTTACCCAGAAAATGGTGGGACGATGATGGGAACTTGCTTCTGCATGGAGAATGTGGGGAATGAGATGAATTTCATTAAAGTGAAAAATAGATAAGTACAGAACGAAGGGAAGGAGAGCAGATGGTATCAATAGAATTAGCGGGAAGGAACTCATGAAATAAATTTAGCACCCATCAATTGGGTGAGGTAACCTGCTTCACTTCTGTAAACCCAGTGTGATATTAGAGGATTAAAATGACTAAAGTCCAAAATCAACAACCTTACTTCCTACGTTGGCTGTGTTAAAATAAACATGCTCTTTGTGATTAGAAGGTTAAACTCCTACATCTCAGTCAATGGTGCAAACAACATATTTCACAGAAAAAAACATTCAGTAAATTGTTTGTTTTGAGTTAAAACTGAACATATGGTTGGTTTTAATCTACAAAGATTCCTGCAAAACAAGTCAATTACAGTTAAATAAATGGTGTTAATGTGTATTGAAGCCTGCTGAAATTATTGGTTGACATGGGCCGCGGAACCGGGGGGGGGGTTTGGAGAGGCTGCAGCCCCCCCCCCCCCCCCCCCCCCACTTTTTTGGCTAGACATATTTCAATGTCTCTGACTTTGGACAAGGCGCTGCTGTGCTCTGAGCAACCTGGTCGTGAGTGTTGGAGAGCCAGGG
Source organism: Amblyraja radiata (assembly GCF_010909765.2). Classification (NCBI taxonomy): domain Eukaryota; kingdom Metazoa; phylum Chordata; class Chondrichthyes; order Rajiformes; family Rajidae; genus Amblyraja; species Amblyraja radiata. The sequence continues at coordinate 17,013,127 of NC_045978.1, read as the reverse complement.
CGGAGGGATGGAAGCAGAAACAGCGGCGGGGGCAGATGCGGACAGGGAGCTGGGGCTGGCAAGTGTTTGCCGGGCTGGTGAGTCGCTCTGGCCATGGAGTAGCCTCAGTGCCAGAGTCCTGGCCGGCGGAGGCATCGGACGCGTTGCGCCGCTACCGTGAGATTCCTTGCGCTGAATTCGCCCTGCAGACCGGCATGGACCAGGCTGCGGCTCGGTGCATCCTGGAGGACAACCAGTGGCTGTTGGAAGTAGGTACCAAGCACTGGGTAGAAGCGGTGGAAGATAGCGGCCTTTAAATGGGGGTGATTGGAGAAAGCATCCTGCTTGCCTGCTAGATTTTCACTTACTGTAACTGCAGGAAAAATGTTCCCGATGTTGGGGGAGTCCAAAACCAGGGGTCACAGTTTAAGAATAAGGGGTAGGCCATTTAGGACTGAGATGAGGACAAACTTTCTTCATCTAGTGAGTTGCGAATCTGTGGAATTCTCTGCCACAGAACGCAGTGGAGGCCAATTCACTGCATGTTTTCAAGAGAGAGTTATATTTAGTTCTTGGGGCTAGTGAAATCAAAGGATATGGAGAAAAACAGGAAAGCGGTACTGATTTTAGATGAACAGCCATGATCATATTAAATGGCAGTGCTAGCTCGAAGGGCCGAATGACCTAGTCCTGCATCTATTTTCTATGTTTCTATGCTTGAGTACATGGCAATAAAACTCGACCACTTGATTTTGAAGCATTCATGCATGTTGGAGGTATAATGCAGTCATAGAGTGATACAGTGTGAAAACAGGCCCGTTGGCTCAACTTGCCCTCACCTGCCAACATGTCCAGACTGATGGGGGGTGGGGAGGGGGGGCGGGAAGAAAAAAGGAAAAAGGAGGAGGAGGAGCCCGAGGGCTGAGGGAGAGATGGGAAGGGGAGGAGACAGCAAGGGCTAACAAAATTGGGAGAATGCAATGTTCATGCTACCAGGATGCAGCTACACTACCTACCTCCATATCCCTCCAAACCTGCCCTATCCATGTATCAGTCTAGCTGTTTCTTAAATGTTGGGATAGTTCCTGCCTCAACTACCTCCTCTGGCAGCTTGTTCCATACACCCACCACCCTTTGTGTGGAAAAAGTTACCCCTCAGATTCCTATGAAATCTTTTCCCCTTCACCTTAAATCTGTCCTCTGGTCCTCGATTCACCTACTCTGGGCAAGTGAGCCAGAAATGTGTATTTCTAATGCATTTAAGATTTCTCGAAATTCTTACTTTAAAAAAAGTTAAGTTTCCACAAACATATACCCCCTTTATAATGTCATGGTTTAATGATTCTAAATTTAAATCAAAATGAAATGTACATCAAAAGGAGAACGCATACTTTCCAAATACTGATTTTTTTTCCCCAAGCAAAATATAATTTGTATGACTTTTCAAAATTAGGAAATATTATGATTATTTCTTGTCCCTTTTTCCAACTACAAAAAAATAGCACTTTATAACACATTTAGTCTTTTTTGGTCAAATTTTCAGTACCGTGGAAGGCACATGTCAATCCGGGGTTGGAGGGGGGGGGGGGGTGATGGGGGATATTTCCCCCCACTTTTTGAGGTGGGGGATGCCCTGTATTATTATCGTCCAGTTTTTGGAGGTCGAGCAGTAACAAAATAATAATCACCTGCTGCTATCTCTCATGTAGGCCCTACATTATCTTAAAAATACTTCAAACAAAAAACATTGAAATCATACTTCTACAATGCACTAAAACATGATTTTAAAACATCAGATTTCAAAAGGTCCCTACCGTCGGAGGGGGGACACCCCCCTCCCACACCCTCCCCCCACTCGGTCGCTCCACTCCTCGCCAGGTACCCCCAAGGCCAGTGATCAGTGATCACTCAGCCCACCCCCACTTTCAAAAACGTTCCACGGCCCCTGATCTATTCAGCCACTGAATCCTCAGCTTCACCATAAAGTTGCCGTTGTAAAGGATAGTGGTGGAAAACTGGCTAAACTAAACAAGGGAGGATGAAACACCAAACATCTGGTGCCCATTCTGATGCCCATCATTTTAGACGGCTCACACCTCAGCCCTAAAAAAGGTGTTCTGCATTCCTGCACTAGAAGATCACTGTTGGATTGGCATGAAGTTGACGTCTTAAAGATACATTAACCAGACAGTTCTCAGTGAACCAAGAAATGTTTTATTTTAGGGCCGTCTCTGTCTAATTCAGCAGTGAAGGAGGCTCAGAGTGTCAAGCACTGGTGAACAGACTTCCTCTGTCTGCTCCACTGTTGCAAAACATGCAAAGAGCATAATGTAAATCTTGATCTGGGGCTGTTCAATAGGCTACAGCGAGTGGTATAGATGATTGGGCATTGTAAGGGTGGATCAGGCCTGTTTGATGGGAAGAGGAGTCAGGGTGCGGGTGGGCCAGAGTGATGTATTGGTGGGTTCAAAGAACACTGGTCAGGATTTGATATTGCTAGTTTGGTGTTAGGTTTGTTAATTTGGTGAGTATAATTAGTTCTCGATAGGTTTGGTTGGTGGTGCGGAGAGAGTTGTGGCGTTAGTGGTGATCTGGAGAATAGGGCTTCAAGGGAGGTGGGCCTGATCCATAGGGCAAGGTCGATAGATTTGGAGGGAGATGATTGCTGGGACTAGCCCAGGGTCTTTAGTAGTTCAAAGGGACACAATGGGTCAAGCCTGACAATAGATTGAAGTAGACAGTGGCAAAGGCAGATAGTAAAATCATCCTTAATGTTGGATGTGGTTCTGCACAAAAATCTGGTTGAAACTGGATAATACCACTCTGTGACCAGTTGCAAGTAAAGTGACCTTAAGGTGAACTTAGCATTCATTGCACATACAGTACATGGTAAAATGGAACTACTTACAGCTTTCATAGCACACGACACATTAGAGCACAGTATGTTAAGTATGAATTCCTTTATCTTATGTACTCACTGTGTATGTGGGGTAGAGATAATGGGGGAAAGTAGATAATGGGTCGCATAAAAAACGACGTATGCTTTGTATCTGCGCTAGGGTGGTTGTCTCCCAAATTTGACAATTTGTAATAAAGAAAGTTTGTTCTGAAGGTAAAACCCAGAGTCCATGTGAATTCTTCCTGTCTACAAATGAAGAGTCTGTTTTACTACCTTAGAGGATACGTATCCGGCTGGATAGGAATGACTTAGTCAGAATGAACTACTCAGGTGATTTCCTTTTAGTTAATGCTAATGCAGCTGCCACTGGCCGAGTGTAGGCATGAATGAAACACCTGACTCACAGCACCATGTGGGATTGAAATTCACAGAAATAGTAAGATTAAACGAGAACTTACCAGTTCGAAGTTTGATCTTTATTTTATGAGGAGTAACGTTGAGGGAATACAGGAAGAACCCGCTAGTCCGCATGCACGTCATTCTTCAAAGCAGCGGTGTGAATCACAGATACCTGTAATGACTTAAACATAGTAAGATTAGAGAAAAAGATACCAGCCAAGTTTATGATCCAGGGTGGGAGCGGAGGGCATGTATTCCCTCAACGTTACTCCTCATAAAATAAAGATCAAACTTCGAACTGGTAAGTGCTCGTTTAATCTTACTATTTTACTTCGGAGTCACGTGAGGGACTCCATGAAGATTTCAAAGCTCTGTGATTCTTGCCGTGGACGAGTCCATGACACACATCTGCCTTCGTATAGGGGAGAAATATATTCGACATCCATATGGTATGTAGATGCAACAAACAAATTTGTTAACAAAAGAAATCATAAACCCCATATATTCATGGGGACAAATTATATTACGGAACTTAAAATAGTTTTTGAAAAAGTTCCAGTTTCCTCCACTGATTTATTATAAAATTTACGGAAAGTTCCTTCTGATGACCATCCTGCCGTCTTGAGGATCTGATCCAATGGAACATCCAACTTGTATGCTGCCGACGTAGCTGCAGCCCTGGTGGAGTGAGATTTAAACAATTAGTATCTATACCTGCTTTAGTAAGTACTTGTTTTATCCATTTGGAAATGGTCTGTTTTGTTATTCGTTTATGAGGCTGTCTGTGGCTAAAGAGCAGTGCCTTTTTTGTGCCTCTGATGGTTTTGGTTTGTTTAATGTATTCTTTTAGATGTGTTACCACACACAGTCGCTCATCTGCAGGGTAGTTATTGAAAATCACTTTTAGGCCTGCCGACCCCTGTCTATTCTGTTTTACCAGTTCCTGGATGTAAAAATGTAAATTTTCCTGCGAACTGGTCATGTTATCCAGCCTCAATTTGTGTAGGGAGTGCGCCCTTTGTGCTGTGACCAATGCCATCAGCATGACCGTTTTTAAGGTCAAAGTCTGTAATGACAGGCTAGTGGCTGGAGTCCAGTTCCTTAGTAGATTCAGAACGATGCCAACGTCCCATATATGGGAATATCTGGCCTTAGGAGGGTTAGCATTGAATATGCCCCTCATGAGCCTGGTTACCAAAGGGTGTGACCCCACAGGCTGTAGTTCCGTTTCTCTCCAGAGGTAGGTAGACAGGGCACTTCTGGCACAGTTGATGGTGCTGTACATAAGTCGTTCGTCATGGTGTAAATTTACCAGAAATTCCAATACCGGTTGAATGTTCGTAGGTCTGTGGATAATGTTGTTCTGGTTGCAATACCTGTGCCATTTTCTGATATATACTAGGTATTGATTTTTTGTTGACTCTCGTTGGGCTCCAGCGATCATGTTCATAGCTCTCGTTGTTAAGCCCAGGTGTAATAAAGGAGCTTTCAGACTCTACAAACCAAAACATTAATGTGACGATGACAAGGATGACTTGTCCTAGTTGCTGGATTTACCAGTAGATCCGGTCAGTGTTGAATGGTGATGTGAGGTTCTAATATCATCTCCTGTACCACTGGGAACCATGGTTGGGTAGGCCAATAGGGTACTATTAAGATACCAGACGCAGAGTCTTGTCTTATCTTACTTAGTACCCGACTGATGAGGCAGAAGGGAGGGAATGCATAAAAGAACAATTTCCCCCAATGCAGCGAAACAGCATCTGTAGCTGCTGCCCCAGGGTCTGGTTCCCATGATACATATTTTGGCACTTGGTGGTTAAGCCTGGGTGCGTATAGATCGACATCTGGTGTTCCGTATCGTGCTGTAATTTCAGCAAATAATTTTTTGTCCAACATCCATTCGATGTTGTCATTGAATTTGCATGACCTGATGTCTGCCACTAAGTTTTGTCTACCTGGTAAGTAGGTAGCTGATATCCAAATTCCTCTGCGGATACACTATTGCCAGATCTTGTTTGCCAGATTGTCACATGATGTCGATTTGTTTCCACCCATGTGGTTGATGTATGCTACCACAGTGGTGTTATCAATTTGTAATCTTACATGCTGGTGAGATAACCCTAAGCAATATGACTTAAGGCCGTGAAAAGCTCCCAACATTTCTAAGTAATTTATGCCCAAAGTGTGTAGTAATGATGACTCCTGTTCATTCCATCTCCCACCACAGCTGGTGATGGAATCCGTGGCACCCCATCCGAGAGCACTAGCATCCGTTTGTAGTGTGATAGACGGATTGCTGATAATGATTGGAATGGAACAATGCCTAATGTTTTCTTTCCACCATTGTAGTTCTAATATGGCTTCTTTTGGTAGTTCCATAGGTCTATCAAAATGACCTCCATTGTTTTTTAGAGCTGTAATTTTTGCCCTTTGTAAATTCTGATAATATAAAGGTCCGAATTGTGCAGCTGGAAAAGCTGCTATTATCTTGCCAATCGTTCTCGCCACCCGTCTAATAGATGGTTTGCTTGTGTCAATGATTTTGCTGCAATCCTCCTCGAGGGCTATTGCTTTGTCTTGTGGCAAAGTCACTGACATAAGAACTGAGTTAATGGTAAATCCCAAGAAATCCATTGTTGTTGAAGGTTTCATTTTAGATTTAATTGGATGGAGAATGAATCCTAGGCTTTCAAATGGTGGCTGTTATTGTTAATTCTGCTTGTTTTACCCTTTTGCCCAATATAAGTATATCATCCAAATAAGCCATCACAATGTGTTTATGTTCCCGTAGGAAAGCTAAGGCTGGTTTTAATAATTTAGTAAATAACCTAGGTCCATTTGGTAGTGCTCTGTATTGCCAGAGTTGATCCATCCAATTAAATTTCAAATAATGTCTGTGGTCACCTGTTATGGGTACTGAATAGTAAGCATCTTTTAAATCAATGCTTGCCATATAGTAACCTTTGGAGATTAATAGTTTAGCAGTAGCAAAGGTTTCTATTTTGAAGTGAATATATTTTACAAAAACATTCAAATTACTCAAATCTATGATGATGCGGCAACCACCATCTTTCTTATGTTTAATAAAAATGTTTGACACGAATTCTAAAGGTTCGTGTTGGGTTTGTTCAATTATCCCCATTTTATGGAGTCTCTGCAGTTCAGCATGTGCTTTTGCTTTATCTTCGCCCTTAAGCCTGAACACTCTGTTCAGTACATGCTGGACTGGAGGATTACGTGGTTGTAAGAACTCTATCGTGTATCCCTGGATACTGCTTAGGATATAAGTATCTGATGTTAACTTATACCATGCATCCAGAAAAAAGTGTAATCTGCCACCAACACCCATGCTTTCGTTAATAAGTAAGGGACCAGACCTACCTACCTCTATGGTTACCAGTGGTCTTATTTCTTCCCTTGTCCCCGAGGACGTTGAGGCCCCGGTGTCTTGATTTGTGTTGTAGATGGGTGCATCTTCCACGAGGGCCGGCCTGGGCCATGTCCTAAAAAAGACCGCTGTTGGATTGGTCTTGCCCTCGACTGTTCCCCGGAGTAGTCCTTGCGACCCATGAGTGCATAGGGGTGGTACTTCTGGGGGTGGCGTTTGGTTGCTTTTATGATTCCCAGGGCTTTGGATTCTTCGTCCAAATCTTTTACCTGTTTTGGTAGGTCCCCTCCAAACAGGTAAGTCTTTTCGGTGGTCGTTTCCGTTCTGCATAGTCCTGCAAATTTTGGGCCTAGTACCGGCTGTATGCTCTTCTTTCTGATATTATTCAGTTCATATTGGGTATTGCAGAAGAGGGCCAGGGCATCTTTCTGGTGTTGATTCATATCTTCCTCATCCAGGGTTCGTGTGAATGCTGTTATCCCTGCGGTGAGGGTTTTAAGTACTTTTTGCAGTAAGACATCCCTTGTCCTGATGCATGCTCCTACATGCTTCTAAATACATGCGTTCACGGTTGGGACATTAAGGGATTTATCGTTTCCAGGTTGCAGGTGATGCCCATGGTGTCAATTAGGGCTTGTCCCTGTAGCTGGTTCAGGGACATGTAATTAATACTTGCCGCTAACCTGGCTGGTAAATTATCCCCTGTGAGTTCTGGTTTTGTGAACTGAGCCACCATTTCAAGTAAGTTCCCACTCATCCCTTGCACTGAGTTTTCCATCAGTTCCTGTTCAGGGTCAGTCCAAATCTGCCCCGCTATGCTGTCCTGGGAGGCAATAGACGCCGAATACAGCCCTGAATAAGGTACTGCAGAGAGGCTGAATGTCTGCCCAGTAGAGCCAGACCCCCTCTGGAGTATTGCCTCCATCAGCCGCTCCATTTTCGTCCAGTGCTCTCGGGCACCTGGCTCTTGCGGCTTGTCCTGGACCAGCTGCCGCTCCAATGCGGTACAGAGCTTTCGAGCGCTGACCGCTCGCGGTCGCTGGTCCCGCAGCTCAAACGCGTTCCAGTGATCTCGGTCACTGGTCGCTTGCTGCTCCTCCAATTCCTTCAGCCCCACAGGCCCCTGAGCGTAGGTGGCGTGGGGCTGTTCGAAATCCGAGTCGTCCGAAAGAACGGCTCTGTCGGTTTTACGTTTAGCCTTTCCGCCGGTGGTGAGGCTAGCTCTGGCACAGGTGCTCCCGACAATGGAGACAGCCCTGCCGTCTGCCGCCGCTGGCTGCCCGTTCCTGCACGGCTCTCCCCCGCCAGCTTTTTTGCAGCTTTGGTTCATCTTCTGTCCATCCTAGAGGTAAGAAAAACGTAGATCTCTTACCTGTCTTCGCTGGTTGTATACACCAGCCGTTTAGGAGGAACGTCCTTCCTCCATCGAAATGACTCGTGCAATGCGTGTAGCGTAATGACGTGCATGCGGACTACCGGGTTCTTCATGGAGTCCCTCACGTGACTCCGAAGTAAAATAGTATTCCCGAGTGCATTGGGAGCCAGTGGATACCAATCACCATGTCCACAGTGCCCATGTCATGGAATTCCAACCTACAGAGCATGGGCCAAATGAGGACCCTGCAGCCCTCACTTCCCCATTGCAAATCAGAAGCGGTGCGCACCTCTAAAATCATATGGTAGCATCGTTGATATGGAGCTTGAAGTCTCTCTGTGAATTGAACACAGAAATGCTCCCACTGAGTAAAAGCTGCCCTTCGACTGGCCCATTGAGTCTGAAGTGTTCCATAATGCATTTGTACTAGATTGAAATTGGAACGTCAGACCTAGTGACAACAGTGAATAGGTCCACTTTCCCTACAAGTGAGATTACATGAAAAACAGTGGCTACTCTCCGGAGTAACAACATGTGACAGGTTTCTGAGGCAGTTTAGTCCTGCATAACAGGAACCACTAAATAGATAATCAACTCTTTTCACCCCATGAATAAAAATGGATAATAGATGTTGATAAGATGAATGATTCTCACATTGAGAGGGATTGTTATTCAGCTTGCCAGTCTACCAATGTCTTTGGTGGCACTGATGAGTTAGGGAGTCATGCTAAGGAACTGAATACTGATTAAGATATAAAGTGAGAAGAGATAAAAGAAAAATGGCAAGTGAAGATACAAATGATTTTAATCGAGTAGTGAATGTAAACAAATGTAAATTCAATCGTGCATGTAAAGCCTACAGTAATTAATTGGTAAATCGATTAGATTTATCAAAGATCAAATATCACATTTATTTTGAGCAAACCATTGATGAACTTTCAATTACATAATTTGAGGAGGCAGTCTAATTCATTTTTGGAAATTCAAAAATCCTTTTTTTTCCAGGTGTGGAGGCTTCAGGGGCATTTGAAAAAATCACATTTCCACTTTCAAATACACTGGCTGAAAATTCATGGAATGCTGCCCTTGTAAGCAACGTTGGAAACCAGTTAACCCTGTCCATTTGCTCACCGTCCACCAGCAAGATTGGTCACTTCTCCTTGAATATGATGTGCTCAACAAAGGACCAATCTAGTATATTTAATCTGGGAGAATTCATCTTGCTCTTCAACCCCTGGTGCTCAGGTACAATATTGTGTGAAATTATCAAAATATATATCTCAAAGGCAGAGCAATCTGCAATAATTGCTCCTTGGTCAGCGATCCCCGCACATTTACACTATCCGACACCCACTAGGGACAATTTTTACATTTACCAAGCCAATTAACCCACAAACCCATACGTCTTTGGTGTATGGGAGGAAACTGTGAAAACCATGCAGGTCACGGGGAGAACGTACAAAATCCGTACAGATAGCACCCGTAGTCAGGATCGAATCCAGGTCTCTGGCGTAGCATTCGCTAGTAGGCAGCAACACTATTGCTGCCTCACCATGACCACCTTGCGCCTAGCTGGCCAAAGCTTGCTTAACTTTGTTAGGCATTGTTGTGAAGGCTTGTTTGTGATATTGGCAGCTGTTCAAGGTAATAAAATGTTGTCAACTTATTTGGCATTAATATGCAAAATAAATTCTCCAAGTCAGTTTCCCTTCATGCATCACAGGTAGAATCATAAATGTCCTTCAACCGACTGTTAAAATATAATAAGAATAAAACAAAATAGACCTCCAGGCATTGACCTGGACCTTTGTGGTTCATCTGTGAACTTTACCAAAGTGCTTAGCTTTACCACTCAGAAGGTCAGGGACTTCCTTCCTTCCACCACCAACTGCAACTCATATATTATCCTAGCATTAAAAAAAATAGTGCTGTTCCTTTAGGATCATGAGGTCTCAGTCCTTTATCCACTATTTAAAACCTTCCCCCCGTCAACTATCACAGTTCATGAACACACCTCCTCCCCATCATCTTAATGGTAGATCGGGATGAGAACAAATGATGACTTTGCATCAGGATAAAACATCAACATAGTATACAGATGTTAATGAAAGTAAATGTGTGAGGATATGTTTTGGCTAATCCCCCTGATTTATATTCAAATTTCAGCTGATGCTGTTTTCCTGGATGCTGACGATAAACGCAGAGAATATGTGCTGAATGACCAGGGGTTGACATATTATGGTACACATAAACATATTTCGGCCTCAGCCTGGAATTTTGGACAGGTAATGAAAACTTTACCAGTGTGTGAAGTATACATCAAAGAAGCAGAAGGAGTGGATGCAAACACACAGATGTGCGCACACACATGGAAATACATACACACATATACATAGCCATACACATGCACACAGACACATAAATAACACATCAACACAATTACGTACACATGCACTCGCATGCATATGCCCACATGCACAAACATGCACATGCACACAAATGCACACCATTGCACATATACATCTTACAAAGAAGCACTAGTAAGTGTGATATACAGGGAAATGTTGCTGTACTTATTCATGAACATGTAGAAAGTTAACAGCCAAGTACAGCAGGCAATTAAGAATGCAAATAGAAATTGAACTTTCACTGCAAAACAGTTGAAGAATAAGAACAATTCCGATTTAACTGAAATACAGTTTAGGTGATACTGCATCTGCACCACTTTTATGCTAGTTTCATCTTCCTACCTAAAGATCTACACGTCTGAAGATCTGTGCAGTAGATTCACCAGATAGATTGTTTGGAATAAGCGTTGTCCATTGGGTAAGACAGGTTTAGAAGAAGAGTAGATGATTTCATTCACAAATTGAAGCCAAAACCAACTGTAAATCTGAGGAGTGGGATCATTTCAGTGTTGAGCAGACATGAACCATGGCATTGATGAGGAAAGGGAAGGCATACAAGAAACTTAAAAACAAGTGTAAGTTACAAGTGTAAGGGTAGCAATCATCAATACAGACTATTTATAGTGAGAGGGATAATCATGTTCATGATAATCACAAAAAAAACAGATACATTTCCAATATTTTGTTCCTGTCTTTATTGAAGAAGTAGCAAACTTCCCGAAAATAATGGAAGACTATACGTCTGGTGTAAGTGGGGACCTGGAAAAGCCAGACAGGAGAAATTAATGGGACAGAAAGGTGATAAATCCCTATGATCGGATAACCTGCATCCAAGTGATTTAAAAAAAATGTGCTTTTGGAGATAATGGATGTACCGGTAGTCAACTTTCCAATATTCCATAGATTCTAGAATAGTTCCCACAAACTGGTAAGGCATTAAACGTGCCTCTACTTTTTTAGAAAGGCAGTAGGAGCAATTTAGGAAATTGGAGACACCCAGCTTAACAGCAGAAGTAGGGAAAATATTGGAAACTATTTTTAAGGAAGTGAAACAGAGCAGTTAGGACATAAGAATATGAGTGCAGAAAGACAACATGAATTTATGAAAAGATTTATATTGACAAATCTGTGTGAGGTTTTTATGGTTATAATTAACAAAAAAAGATAAAGGGGAACCGACTGATGTTGTGTATTTGGATTTCAAGTAAAGTATCATACAAAAAATCATTAAATAAACAAACTGCATGATAATTAGTATTATACTGTGGATTGACGATTGATTAAAGGCCAGAACATTTGATTAGTAATAAATAAGAATTTTCCTTTTCGATAGCTGTGAGCAGCGAGCTTCTGCTGAGATCAGTGCTGGGGCTTCAACTGTTCACAATCTGTATTAATCATATGATCGTGGTGATCAAGTGTAATATGTCTAAGTTTGTTGATGATACACATCTGGGTGTTAGTATGGGCTGCATGGAGGATGTAGACGGGCTAAGTAAATGGATAAGGTCATGGCATGGATGGAAAATAAGAAGAAAGAATGTTGTCACCCATTTTGAAAATCACCTCCAATGATGAGCATGGACACAGTCATGAGTCACAACCATGATATCATGCATTGGAAGATACACCAGACCATAATGTAAAATAGACACTTACTGTGCATTTTATTATTGATTCTTAACTTTCAGTTTGAACATGGCATTGTGGATATTTGCCTGAAACTCTTGAACGCCAGCAAAAACTATGATGATAATCCAAAAGAAGATTTCTCCAAAAGAAATGATCCTATTTACATCAGCAGGATTATATCTGCTGTGGTAAGCATGAAGCCTGGTGTCATACAAGCCAGTCATTGCTATCAATAACTTAATGAACTCCTCAGGGATAAACCAAAAGCCCTTAACAAATGTCTACGTATACATTTTGATGGACCTATTTATTGTCCCTGCTGTATTAACGTGGTAAGACATTGAAACTTTCACCGCAATAATTACATTTATATAAAGGACATTTATGAAAAGATAACTCATAATAAGTCTATTATTTCAAATTTCAGAGTAAAACGGAAGAGACATAAAGCTGGATATGGTTGCTCATACAAACCAATCAAACAATTTGTTTGCCACAGAGATTGTTGGCAAGAAACTGAACTTGAGTTTTCAAGGCATTCTACCAAGCTTATGTCAATAAAAACTGTTGATTGTTCCCACTCTTCTCTCTGAGCCTGAAAATTGAAGATGCCCACATGCTCTGGCAGGAATCCTGCAGCCCTGAGGGTTGCTTTCATTCTTTTAAGTTACTTGAAACAGTTACCAGTAGTTTTACAAAGCAACTTTAGGATTCCCGTTCAAACCACTGGTTCTAAAGTGGATAGGTGTAAATTCAAATGTCATTGGCATTTAATCACCAGGTCAATTATTACCTGTTTATTTTCTTTGTAAGGAAGTTCCAAGGATGTTTTACTGCCATATAAACCCAAGCAGGGCAAATAATATGAGGAAATAATTAACATCTGAAATTAGCATGGAACTACAAGCTTTGGTTCAAGAAACTCATATGAACCGAAGCCACTGAAACACCCACATCTCATTATCTTTGCAATGATTTTACACATTTTTACAATTCCATTTGTGCCTCTAACATGTAATTAATTATGTTACAGTTGATCATAGTCAAATTCAGCAATACAGTACCTCACAGACCTAGAATCCACATACACACCTTGCTTAAAGCGTAATCTTCAAAGATTTATCTCACATTCTTAAACTCAATATTTTTTTATTTGAATAACTGTGCAAAGAATTACAGTTTCTCACTTCTTTACAGGTGAATTGCAATGATGATAATGGGATACTATTGGGTAATTGGGGCAGTGACTATTCAAAAGGAATAGCTCCAACACAGTGGAATGGAAGCATTTCTATCCTTCGCAAATGGAATGAATTAGGGTGCCAGCCTGTACGCTATGGGCAATGTTGGGTGTTTGCCGCAGTTGCCTGCACTGGTATGTAACTCTGTCCAATGGTGTGTGATGATGAAAAACTATAAGAATTAATGTCTGGAATTAGCATGGAACTGCAAAGATTTTATTCAAGGAACTGATGTGATCCCAAGTCACTGAGGCATGCACACCTCATTATCTCTGTTATTATTTCACATATTTTTATAATTCAATTTGAGCTTCCAACATCTATTGTGAAAAGTTACACTTAACAGTTAAATATATGCAAACCACAAACCAATAGACATATATTACACTACTTTCATTTTAAAAGAAACAATTAAAAAAAAAAAAACCAACATTGTATAAATAGGTGAACATTACATTGAGAACTTATATACACAGAACATTATGAACAGCATGAACAGCATTGAGTTACTTACAACGACTGTATATTGCTATGCCAAGCACTGGTTTATTTATCCCTTGGGACCTTCTCAACAGTGTGAATGCATCCAGCACCTTGCACACATCTACTCTGGATGCTGGCATTGCTGTTCTGTACAGTCAGCATCTCAGAAGCTGTAATTATTTCCTTTTGATCCCGTTTATTGATTTGAAGCTTATTTTAATTATATGTTCTATGACTTTAAAACTGATGGGGATCACAACTTCCTTAAGAAACCGTGCCACATGGCAAATTACTGCAACATTGCAAGCTCTGGGTTTAATTAAGAGTAATTTGCTACAAAAAATTGTTGTATTTCTTTGATGCTCCTGATATAAGCAAGTTTTGTATATGCCACCTTGCAGCACAAGATCACAAATATATTTTACAAGTGAGAAGGATACACTACCTACAAACTTCAAATAATCCTTTGTTTTGATAAAGATTTTTGTAATATTTTTAATTAAACCGTTACTTAAACCTGTTTCAAAAAATATTATTTGACTAATAATGAAGCACATTCCATGGGAAATTGTTTAAAATTTACTTTGAGGCCTGGGGTTATTGCAGATATGAAAGCTCTTTCATGCTGCTCTCCAATTATGGTTAAGGCTCCTCTCATCCTGTCATGTTTTAGGAGCTATGTATTAAAACTGTGGTTTTCCAGCTTTTGGAACTGTTCACCTTTAGCTCTGAACCATAGAATTACTGTGAAACCATGGAATCAGCAAACGTTCTGAGTCTTTCTCTAGTTTTTTTTTCTACCACATGATGGAAGACAAATTCTTACATTGCTGTAACGTAATGTGTTGCAGTGTTGTAGTCATTTTACAACCATGAAAGTATGAACATGATATGATTTCAGACAATGATGAGGGTGATATAAAAACCAGAAAATACATGAAGTGAGAGTGATTTGCAAATACATAAAGTATAATGGATTGTAGATTTTGAAGACCAGTGTTATTATGGTGCACATTTGAGAAATGATGTGCCTAGAGAAAAGCCGGTCATGTTAGCCTGGCAGAATTTTTAAATGTTATATAATCTATATTTATATATTATGTTTTATTATGGTCACCAAACAGAATTTGAATTCAACTGTCAGGTAAATAAATGGGTCAATATTCTTCTGTGATTAAAAATTGGAACAGGTTCTATAGAATTTGTAACTCAGTAAGGATTAAGCCATGTCAGTCAGACCTTTCCATTATTTCCAGCAAATGGTGTAGATTCAGGAAATCCCAAAATTATTAGTAAAGTGGGTGGTGCATTCAAAGTGTCGATAAAGGCAATGTTGGGGAGTCTGGTTTGCGTAATGTTCTAGGCTGCGTCCACGACTCTCTACCCTTGTGGAAATTTCAGACTCAGTGTCTTCTTTGTAACTTCCATTTCTTAGTGTTCCCCTGAAGCTCAATCCTAACTAAAGAGAGACCTTGTGAATTTCCAGTTCATTTGTTGTTTCTCCATTTTAAGTGTTAAACAGCTGGTATGATAGAGCATGGGAAATTATTCAGGGATAAAGGACAAAACTAAATTATGATTTGTTGTGGATGTTCCAACAAACAGTGTTTCTTAATGCAACATGAACTAAATGTGAAGAGATCATTCTTCCAGTCGCTAAGGTACTTTGAGCAAATCGGAGGGTTGAGATGGGGCAGGGCTAGGTGGTTGAGGGAGGGGGGGGGGAGCTCACCTTACTGGCTTGCTTAAACAGATCTCAAATTTCATTTGCATTGAAGTCTTCCTAATAATTGTTGCTCTTCTCCAGTTTTGAGATGTTTGGGAATTGCCACTCGACACATCACAAATTTCAACTCAGCCCATGACAAGGAACAAGATTTGAAAATTGATACCTTCTGCGATGAGAGTGGAAGAACGTTGAACTTAACAAAAGATAGCATGTGGTGAGTTACATCTCTGCAGGTACAACATCCACTCATACACTGAAAGCACATAATGAAAATTAAAAACTTATAAGAGAAGCAAAATTTATATGGATGAGATTGTAGCGTGGACTCGCAGGAGTCCAGCCAAAATCTAGTCGGACATGAGTTGTGTGCACTAGACGTGTTTATTCTCTCCTATACAGCACCCTACTCCCCCAGGTCACGGGCGTTGCCCGGCCTTAAATACCAACTCAGGTACCGACCTCGTGACTAGCGCCTCCCCCACCAAGATGCCGCTATCTGGAGCCGATGGCTCGTTCTGCCCTTGGCTTGCCACCAGGTGCCACCATAAGATCAATATATATCGTTAATCATCGACCTGATGGTGACCTTTATTATCATAATCATAATTATAATCATATTTTATTAGCCAAGTATGTTTAGCAACATATGAGGAATTTCATTTGCCATAGTCATACCAATAAAAAGCAGCAGAACACACAAAATACATTTAAAATGAACATCCACCACAGTGACTCCTCCGCATTCCTCTGTGATGGAAGGCAAAAAAAAGTTCAATCTCTCCCTTCTTTGTCCTCCAGCTGTTGGGGGCCTCTAACCTTCCATTGATGGGATGTTCTTACTCCCGTAGCCGGCAGCTGGCCTTCCTCGTTGGGGCAATCAAGCTCCTGCATAGGGGGGGGGGAATCTCAGCTCCCCCACGCCGGGTGATCTACCATGAGTCGGGGCTGGTCGAATGTCGTGCGGCTTTTGTAGCTTTCCGATGTCGGTCTCAACCCGTGACTGGTAGCACATCTATAGTGAAATCTGCAGGCCGCAGTTGGAGCGTCGATCCCAGGCAAGCGATCGGCTCCAATTGTAAGTCCACATACCCACAGTGGGGCTCAAAGTTAGGCCTGAGCATGGCCTCCAACTCCATGATGTTAGGTCGCAGAGCGACCGGAGATACGATCCGGAAAACAATCGCATTTCCGGCAAGGTAAGAGATTGAAAAAAAGTTTCCCCCGACCCCATCCCCTCCCCCAACAAAAACAAACCAGAGAACATTAACACATACTTTTCAACCACACTAATAATAATTTAAAAATGATGAAAAGGACAGACAGACTGTAAGCGAGGCTGTCATCGAAGTGCCACCCGGTGGAATCATTATCATAAATAGAAAAATCGTTCAACAAATGAATGAGATATAACATTTCACTTTTATAGAGTTCGTGGAGACATAATCCATTCAGACAGGTTTTTTATCTCAGTTACATGAGTTTGAAAATTGATCCAGTTCCAGAGGAGAAAGCAATTGTGATATTTTCTGAGGGGAATTGTGTCACCCTGTAAATTTGACAGTGCAGTTTTAGGCACAAAAGATTCGGCTTGAACATAGTGGGCCGTTGCACCCAATTCTGTGACATATAACTCTAACTCTATGACATTTGCTCTAGATTGGGTGACATATTTCTGCATCAGACTTTTTACTTAATGACGACATTTCTCCATGCAAGCCGCTATTGGAATTATGGCAGAAGTATTACTTTCACATGGTTCTCTATTACCTGCCATTGCAACCAGAGTTCAATTGATGTTGCTTTTTATTGCAACAGTGCATATAATGGGGTCAGAACAGGAGTCAGCCCTGAATGTGAACCTGGCACAGGCACCTCCTTAATATTGTTACTTATCTGTATTGTTTTTGACCCTTCTTGACATAAAGCACCCAGCTGACCAACCCTGTTCCACCTTTCGATATCTTAGATCACTTTCATAAGGTCATAATAAGGTCATAATAATACTTTATGTGCCAAGTATGCTTTGCAACAACCAGGAATTTCAATGCCCAATAATATGTCAGTTTAAAAAAAAAAGAGTGGATTATATATATTTTCCTTGAGTTTTGTTTGGAATTATCAAGTTTTGGAGTAACTGCTTAAAACACAACATGCCCAATTGCCACCTTATGGTAGGAATAGCAAGGGTTAATGGAAACTGACCTTAGCCTACTCTGCCTTCACATTAATGTACCCTCTGCTCCAAAAGTGGTAAAGATAATAATCATTGTTGATAGTTTTGACTTTAACCAATCATATTACAGGTGTTAAGCACTCAGCCAAATCTAGCCTAACCTTTCCATGACCATGAATATTTGGGAGAGATTTATAATAAAGGTTCCTTTTTATAATTCTGATTCCCAGATCAAAATGATCTTGATTAATTTCATTATTGCCAAAATATCAAGTGAGGAATGGCTCATTACCAACAACTGTCTTTACTCTGTATGAAGTAAACTGATCAGACTAGAGGAATTCAGGAGTACAGGTACATCATTTCTTGAAAGTGGCATCACAGTTGGATTGGTGAAGAAGGCGTTTGGAATGCATTGAAAGTATTGTGTTCAGTTTTGGTTATCCTGCTATAAGAAAAATGCCATTAAGCTGGAAAAAGTGCAGATTTATGAGTATGTTGCCAGAACTTGAGGGCCTGAGCTATTGGGAGAGGTTGGGCAAGCTATTGAGCCACAATTAACGTGCTAAAAGGAACATTCTGGGCAGAGATTGATCAGTGCCTCCTTAAATGAATGATTCTTATGACTTCATTATTAATTGAGGCCATTTAGGTGGATGTGGAGATCACTTGTAATGTGGAGGTCTTACATATATAATTGCCATAGGTAAAAGTTATATTAATTCTACTTGTAAAGGAAAGTATTAGTAATTTGGCCAAGGAGATTTAGGGTCCTCTCACAGTTTACATTTTATCATGTGATGAATTTTAACTTTGAAAAAAGAACATTTTCTTCATCAATTTATTAATATTATAATAAATTATTATATTATATTTATTAATATCATAATATTATAAGTTGTTATTCCCTTATATTTCTGAAGGAACTACCATTGCTGGGTAGAGTGTTGGATGACACGCCCTGACTTGAAGCCAGGCTATGATGGTTGGCAGGTTCTGGACCCAACTCCACAGGAAAAGAGTGGAGGTAATTGTAGATGATATAAGGCATTCCATATGTCTTTCATGAAGCATCGGCAAGAAGCATTTCACTACACCTAGGTGTATGTGACAATAAAATAACCTTTGAACCTTTGAACACGTTCCTTACATAAGGACTTATTTTTACATCACCCGTAAACATAATGGGGAAGTGAATATGAAAGTGAAAGTGAAAGGATCCAATTGATTGGTTTCTGCTCAAACTCTTTTAACTAGAAAATACATAATGATAAAATTGTTGCCTTCTAACACCCGTGTCTTAAATCTTTATTAAAGATACAGAGCATCATTTGAAAATGTAATATTGATCAATTCTTGCAGGCACCAAGGCAACTTGGGATATGTTCCATTTACCCTGACAACCTCTGTAAGAATTTTAGATGTCCCAATAAAGTCGCATCTCTTTCTTTGAAACTTTAGAGAACATAAATCTTGTTCACTTAATTATAGAACCAACCCTCGAAAATGAATCAACTTGGTTCACTTTGTCCATTACAAGATTTATCCTTATTTAAGCTGGAAAGTCAAACTCGTAAACAATATTCCAGGTGCATGAAGCTTTGAAACTTACAAAATCTTTGGCAATTCCAATTATTAAACACGATTGTTCAGTGTAAGTGATGTACAATAAGTATTATACATTATTGTCACTGTAGTGATGTTAAGCATTGCTCTTTACAGGTGTGTTCTGCTGTGGACCTTCTCCTCTCAAAGCCATTAAAAATGGAGATATTGATCTGAAATATGATACCCCATTTGTCTTTGCTGAAGTCAATGCTGATTGTGTGACATGGCTAGTCTATAAAGATGGTTCAAAAAGACAGATTAGTGTCAACCATCAATTAGTTGGTCAGCACATCAGTACAAAGGCTGTTGGCAGAGATGAACGCGAGGATCTCACACACAATTATAAATACGCAGAAGGTAAGCAGTGAGGATGCTGATATTAAAATGACATACATATTAAAAGTTACAGGAGACATTTTTGTTTGGAAGTGGAAAGAAATAATAGAAATTGCATTCATTGCAACGTGTAAAA
Source organism: Amblyraja radiata (assembly GCF_010909765.2). Lineage (NCBI taxonomy): Eukaryota > Metazoa > Chordata > Chondrichthyes > Rajiformes > Rajidae > Amblyraja > Amblyraja radiata. The sequence goes on along the minus strand of NC_045978.1, from coordinate 16,993,338 downwards.
AGAGTTGAGATACTGTATTGTAATTTTGCTGCATGTCATTGTGGTATATATCATGTCTTGATTGGTGAATATGATTAGTTTGTGACTTTATTTGAAGCAGAAATAATATGTGAATGCTTCATTGAGCATAATTCCGACTGGTAACTACGTACTTCGTCCGAGCACATTATCGCACGCGTTATGCCAGCTGTCTTAAATTACCACCTGAACTGTCATTTGGCAACCTAAAAAGCTGCCTAGTTAGCCCGGCTAGCAACAGAGCCTTGCCTGCCTCTTTGAATGTAGAGTTTAATAGAGAGATAGAGTAATTTGGTGACACCCTTATCTCCAGGATATTACTCAAAGTCCATATTATGTCAAGTTGCATGAACGATATATAGCACCATCTCCTGCTAGGGATGGTGAAAAGCCAATTATGTTTTAATAATGCTATTTCCTCCCCACTGGAGGTGAAAAAGGCTGACTTCATTAAATTGAAGTCCTCTCCTTCAAGCACCCAACACTACCCCTAGGTGTCAAACCGTATGGATGACCATTCTCCAGATCAACCTGTCCCTCCCCACATACATACACTGCCCCATGGTCACAGCCTAATCATTGATCCCTTGAACCAACCTGCAGACCTCCCGCACATCCGCAAGTAGCTTCCAGCATAGCGCAGTTCACACTAATTCCAATTACCACCACCCCAAGCATGACAGACCTGTGATTGCTCCTTGCTGACCAGCATCTGACCCATGGTCTGATCATGATGCCCCCTTTCCAATCTACAACTCTTGCCTCCCTTGACCCCTTCCCCCCACCACATTCATTTGTGACATCCCTGACCCGATCCTTTGTGTGCTTTTTACTTGGTTTCTACCACAGGGGAAGGGCCAATTAAGTGGCGCCCACTCTCTAAGCCTCAGACACTGAATTTTCAAACAGTGGCCTCACCACAAATATGACTGAGGTGTGCCATGTGTAAATGTGACTGCACTGAATCATACATTTCTGGACCAGTCCATTTTTCTGCTGCCCTACGGCCAAAAATGAGTCGTAGACTAGAGGGAAATCCAGATCTACATGACAAATAAGTTCTACCCATTCAATAATGATGAATGACATGGCTAAGTTAATAATAATGCTGCTTCTTATAAATCTATAAACATCAGGTATTTAGGATTTTTTGAGAACTTTTGGTAGGAGGAAAGTGCTTTTTAACTTTAAACATTAAAACAAATTTTATTCTCCATAATGTTTTCTTGTGCTTATTTTCCTCATGGGAAATTCTGCATGAAAAGGGAAGGAACATTACTTACTGTTCTAACATATGCAACAATTATTCAATTAAAAAAAGGTTTACAGGAAGAAAGGGATACTTTCAATAAAGCAGATGCGAAACTCAATTTACCGACCAAATTGGATAATACGATGACTATAAAACTGAATGCAAGCCAAACCAACCTGAATGGACAGAATTTTGAGACCTCTGTTGTTGTTAAAAATAACACTTCAGTGGTGAAGAATTGCAGGCTCATGTTCTGTGCCCAAACCATCTTGCACAATGGGAAATCAATTCAGGAGTGTGGATGGAAAGATTTGGAGAGCTTCAAACTTGGACCTCAGGAAGGTAATGTTGCGATTGTGAGGGTGGTATAAGAGCTTAATATTTGAATCATTGTGAAGATAATTGAAACAAATCCTAGGAAATAAAGAACTTCCGAACTGCACGCGGATGGGTACATGCGACTGGGTCGTAAGTAGCCATGACAGAAACCTGGTTAAGAGAGGGACAGGACTGGCAGCTCAATGTTCTAAGGTACAGATGCTTCAGGATAGATAGAGTTGGGAGTAAAAGAGGAGCAGATGGATTAAGCATGATCACGGCAATGGTCAGAGATGATATTACTGATAGTAGCGAAGGTGGTTGTCAAAAATTGCAGCAGGATCTTGATTGTTGGGCAGGTGAGTTGGAGTTTAATAAAATAAGTGCAAGGTGTTGCTTTTTGGGAAGTCAAACAAGGGCAGGACCTTCACAGTGAATGTCAGGCGTCTGTGGCGTGTTGTAGAGCAGAGGGATCTAGGAGTGCAGGTACATACAATAGTTCCTTGAAAGTGATGTCACAAGTATATCGGTTGAGGGGTCATGTTGCTGTTGTAAAAGATGAGTACATTTAGAGTATAGCATTCAGTGTTGGGCACCATTCTGTCGGAAAGATGTTGTCAAAGTGGAAAGGGTGCAAAAAAGATTTACAAGGTTGTTGCAAGGATCCAAGGGCCTGAGCTATAGGAGAGGTTGAGTAGGCTAAGACTTTATTCGTTGGATCGCAGGAGGATGAAGGGAGATCTTACAGAGGTGTATAAGATCATGAGGGAAATAAATAGGGTAAATGTACAGATTCTTTTAACCAGAGTAGGGGAATCAATAACCAGAGGACACAAGTTTAAGAAGAGGGAGGGAAGATTTAATAGGAACCTGAGGGGAATTTATTTTTACTCAAAGGGTGGTAGGTAAACGGAACAAGCTGCCGGAGGAGATACCTTCACAGTGTTTATGAAACATATGGACAGGTACATGGATAGGATAGGTTTAGAGTTATATGGGCCTTTGGACTCCAAAGTCATACAGGTTTGTAGATGAATTGGTTTGGTATAATTATAAATTTCCCCTAGTGTATGTAGGATAGTGTTAGTGTACAGGGATTGCTGGTTGGCACAGACTCGGTGGGTCGAGGGGCCTGATTCCGAACTATATCTCTAAACTAAACTAAACTTAAAAACTAAACAATGCAACAGAACAGCAATGAAAAAGCAAGAAAATCAAGAATGTTTTTCAGTAAAATATATTTAATGTATTACTCAATATTATTTCTTTTCTTCAGTAAAAACCGAGACCTTTCAGGTGCGTTATTCAGACTATAGCAAGTCCATAACAGAACACAATCAGATTTGCATCACGAGCCTTGTTATAGAGTACGACGCAAATGAAGTCCTGGTTGCCAAAAAAGTGATCACACTGCAGAATCCAGAACTGGACATTAAGGTATACATTACAAGGGGAATATAATAGGAATTATCATCTTATTGCAAAATCTTTTATATTTTCTATGATTGAATGGAAAAACATGCAGTTCTGAGACATCAAGTGGTCGGCTTGGTGAAATTCTGCTGAGCCTCATGTCTGAACAGAAACTATCTTTGAATATCGATAGTCCAGGGGATCAGGTGCTCCATATTATCTTACTAACTGAAGCTGTTGTTTAAGACGAAAAATATGGTAAACCAGACTAAATGTTGCTGGCTGGCTCAAAGACACAACTAGTTGAGCTGCTGCCAAAAAGAGCTCCGTTGATCCAGATTCAGCCGTGACTTCCTGTGCTGTCCGTTTGGACTATGTGAATGTCCCCTTATGCTTTGGATTCCTCCCACGTCCCAGGATGGAGGATTAATTGGTCACTGTAAATTGTCCTCAGCATGCAGGTGAATGGGAGAATCTGGGGGAATATTTGAGAATGTGCAGAGAATAATGTAGATTTGGTGTAAAGATAAGTGGTTGATAGTCAGCATGGTGTCAAAGTGTTTCACTGCTATATGACTATGATGCAATGATGTGTGATGCCAAATAAAGGGAGTGGATGTAGCTTCTGAGCATCAAACCCTCATTCACATGAATCTCAAGCTCGAGTATATGTGGGAGGATGGGGGTGGAGGGGCATGTTATCTGAAATTAGAGAATTCAATTTTTACAATCCATGTTCTCCAGAGATGCAGCCTGACCCACTGAGTTACTCTAGCAGTTTGGTGTATTTTAATGTAATCTAGCATCTGCTGTTCACTGTGTCTTCAACATTCCAAGTGTGGACTCATCAATTGCAATATAACTTCCTTACACCTGTATTCAAATCCTCTCAATACATCATTTCAAGAAAAGTAACAACAATGTTGCTCCCTTAATCTTGATGCTTCTGCATGTTGGCTTTCGGCAACTTATGTACAAACATCAAGATATTTTTGAACATCAACTTTACTTAATCTCTCGCCATTTAACAAATACATCACTTTTTAATATGTGCACCATTGTAGAATACTGCACATTTTTCCTCATTGTATTCCATCTGTTATGTCCCTGCAATTCAGTGTACTATATCACCCTGTAACCTCTTTGCGTCCTCTGTACTTAAACTCCCATATGTTTACTATGGGAGAACTATGACATTATGTCCTACCAGTGATATCATGATACATATAATACAAAGCTGTCCCCAAGCAATCCTGTGATGCTCATCAGTCACAGTCCACCAAGCACAGAACAAACTATTTAGTCACTCTCTATGCATTCTCTACAATGACTGATTCTCAATCTATGTCACTACTTTACACCTGATTCCATGTGCTCTGATCAACCTACTGTGAGGGACATAATTGAATATTTTCCAGAAACCCAAATAGACCATGGCCAGTGGCTTACCCATCATCTGTTATACCAATTAACAGATACATCCTCAAAGATCTCCAGCAGGTTAATCTAACATGATTTTCCTTTAATAAAGGCATATTTTTCCCCTCTCATTCTTATTATTTTTTTCAAGCTGCTTGTTAATACAGCCCTAATTATGGATTCCAGTAATTTCCCTGCAGCTGATGTCAGTAGACAAGTTGCTTCTTTCTTCCATTATATATAAAATAAAGTCATATTTGTGCCCTCCAATCTGCAGAAACTATTCTGAAATCTGCAGAACTTTAAATAATAGCTTGAACTTCCACCATCTCAGTAGTTACCGTTATTGAAATTCTCTTCAAACTGTTTCCTTATACGCTGGGATGAAAATCATTGGATCCTTTGAATTTATCCATTTTTAAACCCACCTACTGCTCCCGTATTTTTTTTTTGATTAATGCTTAGTTCCTTAAGCCCCTGTCCCATTTTCCCGAGTTACCACAAATTCTCCCGGGTTTTCCCCTTGATTCAAACTCAGAGAATTACGGTAATAGCCAGCCGTAGGTACTCAGGGCTATTTGTTTTACTCGTGGACATTTTTCAACTTGCTGAAAAAATGTCCCGACTTACCTGATGCCCCGAGTACCTAAGGCTGGCATTACGAGCCGCTACAAAATATCTACGGACTCCTAGGAACTGGTACGGACTCGCTATGGACATTCCCCGAGTTTGAATCAAATGGAAAACTTGGGAGAATTCGTGAGCAACTCGGGAAAGTGGGACAGGGGCTTTATGTTCCTAGAGACATTGAATACATTCTATACTGGGCTCACTCTCCATCGCAAGCAATTTCCTTTTCATTACATTACACTCACCCCATGTTCTCCCTTTCCCCATTTGTCCTAACATTGCTGTTACTTCCAGCCTTTCATTCCTAGTGCCATTCCAAGTGTGCTTGGAATCTTAAATGCTATGTGTATATTCCTCAATCAAATGCAATAACCACAATGGATAATAAATAGCACATTGTAAAATAATTATTCAATGTGGCAGGAAATCAAAGCAAATAAAATTTGGAAAATTGATGATCATCAAACGGAAATTTGTGCCTGTTTAAGAAATGTGAAATATTTTAATTCAAAGCAATTATTTAACAGTTTGTGTAGAACAAAATATGATGGGAATTAACCAAAGATTTTGCTCCCACAGATCATAGGAGAACCAGTACAGTATCGAGAAATCGTGGCGGAAATTTGCTTTACTAACCCGCTGCCAGAGCATCTGTATAATGGGGTCTTTCATGTGGAGGGAGCTGGCCTCACTGAAGAACAGGTGCTTCAGTGCCCGTAAGTAGAATGTGCACTTGTCGGGTTCTGTGTAAAGTACTTTTTTGGCTTAGTTGGAGCTGCCTCACCTGTAACCAATGCTTGGCTGTGGTCCACAACCATTGTTGGAGGCCTGATTTAAAGCATTATATCAGTCTCATCTGAGGCCACATAAATGAGTGAAATGCAGGATGTTTCCCTCAGAATCCTGCCCAAGATTTACCCATCAAACAGATGTCATATGAGACTGATATAATGCTTTAAATCAGGCCTCCAACAATAAAATAGACTAGGCTGGAAATTCATTGATAATCAGTAGCATTATATTGTTTTAATGGCATCAGTAAATTGTGCTATGCCTCTGAAATTAAATCTATTGACTTTAGTCGAATCAAACTTCAAAGTAAAAGTGAAAAGTATGGCCAGTACAATATAGCATGCTTATTTATTTAATCCTGTTCCTTTTTTATTGCATAAACATCTCCTTTCTTTGACCAGCTCACTGTCAACTTTAGACTAAATGTGCAACTGCTGGGCACTTGGTGGAATTTTGCAATTTTCAATGTGTAACACAGAGGATACTTTTTTTAAATCAGCAGATACTTTTCAGACAGATATTGTTTCAAAGAGTTTTCTTCAGAGTGAATGCAGCACAGGCAAGGTTCATTAACTATTCACTTCTAATTATTCCAGGAAAGTGTTTGTAGGAGTTTGGTCCTTTGATTGCTGAGATGTGTTATGTAGAATGTTGCGTGCACCAAATTGGTCGCCTCATTGGTTCACAGTTTGTCTGACATAAAACAGTAATGGTTAATGAATTGATTATTTTTCAGAATTGAATTAATACATTTGAGTATTGTTTATTGTCACATGTACCGAGGTACAGTGAAAAGCTTTTGTTTCATGCTAACCAGTCAGTGGAAAGATGATACATGATTACAATCGAGTCATCCACAATATACAGATACATGATAAAGGCAATAATGTGAATAACGTTTAGTGCAAGATGAAGTACGATAAAATCCGATCAAAGATAGCCCGAGGGTTACCAATGAGGTCGATAGTAAATCAGGACTGCTCTCTAGTTGTTGGTAGGATGGTTCAGTTGCCATACGTTGCACTAAAAACAAAAGGCGTAGACTGATGAAGAGTTAGAAGAAGGGTCTCGACCCGAAACGTTCTCTATTCCTTTTGTCTTGAGATGTTGCCTGACCCGCTGAGTTATTCCAGCATTTTGTGTCAATCTTTGCAATAAAAACAAGCATTGTTTAACTTCCCTCTTTTATTCCAGGGTTAAGTCAATTAGCCCAGGCCAGCAAGTAAAGATAAGGACAAAATTCACACCTCAGAAATCAGGCCTGAGAAAAATGATTGTGGACTTCGACTGCAACAAGCTGAAAGATCTGAAGGGTTACAAAAACATTATTATTAAACCATCTCCTAAATAGTGCCAATCATACTGAAAGAAATGCTGTATCTGAGAATGCAACTTTAAAAAAGACTGGGTAACTCAGCAGAGATTAACTATTGCATTCCCTTGTCTCTTAAAAATTACTTCAATGATAAATTATATTTTTGTGATAAAATGAACCACTGTTGTGTTGCATTGTTCCATTATTTTGTGCTCTTATGAACAGACAAAACCAGGGGGAAGGAAGAGGCTTGTGTTTCTCATAAAACTTCAGAACACCTGTTAGTATTTTTGTTGGTGCTTCCTGTTTGTCAGCTCAGCTTTTTGATACACTGGCAGCCTGCAACACGAGGATCAGCAAATGGGCAAAAAGCAATAGGGAAGCATTGAGACTACAGAAAGCTTGTGGTTTGGCGACTAGTCAACTGATGCGATGATGCCAGAGGTTGGGGTGAGATCATACCTTATAATTAAGAACATAATGATCAGTTGCTGGCTGACTTGCTGAGTCTTTCCAACATTTTTTGAATTTATTTCAGATTTCCAGCATCTGCAGTGCTTTAATTTTTATTATTTGTTGATGAGGAACATAATTAAGAACATGTAGAAGTTCACATGGTATCTTCCAAACTTCCCCAATTAATCATATCTGCACAGTCTTCTATTCTCTACTTATCTATGCCTTGTTGTCTTTCAATGAAACAAATATATAACAGGAGAATTTATATTTTTCATGGGTTGGGCAAGCGTAGTCAGGGTCTGGGGTGGGGTGGTTAGTTTATGGGCGGCTTGTGAAATACCATTCCAATTATCCTGAGACAAAGCTGTGTTGTATGTAGTAGGCCAGGAATGTTAACCTGCTTTCTTATCAAACCTCCAGCTGCTGAGAATTAAGATTGTTTCCAAACATCTGGTCTCTGCATTTGCATTTGTCCTGCATTTCTTCTGTTATATTCCACGTAAGATGCAGCTTATCTGAGAGGCTTCATTGTCCGCCAGAGGCCACCGTGTGTGGGCCTCTTTATACATGAGGCAGGCATCATGTAGTTGCTGCGTGACAACTCTTCACATGTATCATTTAAAGAGAGTAGGCAATCAAATATTAGGTCGTCATATCATGGCAGTAATAGCTATTCAAGAATGTTAAGACACTGAACCAAATTACTAAAGTTTTCTATCAGAAGCAATCCTCTTTGAAAACAAAAGGACACAAAGTGCTGGGTTAACTCAGTGGGTCAAGCAACACCTAGAGAACAAAGATAGGTATGTTTTGGCTCCGGACGCTTTAATAGTGTAGGGATCCAATCCGAAACATCACCTATCCATGCTCTCCAGAGATGCTGCCTGACCTGCTGAGTTACTCCAGCATTTTGTGTCCTTCTGTGCAAACCAGCATCTGCAGTTCCTTGTTTCTGCACTCTTATTTTGGAAGTTAATTCCAAGGCCAATCCATTAACATGAGCATAAAATAAAAATTGGCATGTTAGTGCAGTTCAAAAGTATTTTGCCTCTAATTGTAAATGCTATCATGAAACCTTGGCCATTTATTACATTGTTGGCGTGACAGGGTTATTCCTGCATTTCCTTGCATTATAACAATGACAGTACTTAAGAAGTGTTTTCCAAGCTATGAAGCAGGTTCGGTTACGAATGCGAATGCCTTCAACATTTACGTTTAAATTAGCTGTTGAAATTGCCCAGTCGAACAATGGAATGTACATTGAGGTCAAGAACTATGATGATATGTGTTATTTTAATGGAAACAGCAATTTCTTTGTGTGACCTAAATATAAACTTTGACTGGGTAACGTCCTTATTATTGTTACAAGGTAATCTGCTTATTAGATTTTCTTTTGCTTTCAACATAAACATTTTATAAATCATAATGGAATTTTGCTAATTATCCAATCAATAAAATGTTTTACAAAGAGTACAGAGGACTATTGTGTTTTTATTTTCTCAATCTGTACACCTGTCAGATTTCAAACAGGTGTCCTTTTCTTTCAATTTGGTATCCGTACAGCCAATCCTCAGGTTTATTTGTCTTTTCAGTTCAGTTTCTCATCACGTGTAACCAAGGTACAGCAAAAAACGTTTGTTGCGTGCTAACCAGTCAGCAGAAAGACAATACACGATTACAATTGAACTATTCACAGTGTACAGATGCATGATAGGGGAATAACATTTAGCGCAAGATAAAGCCAATAAAGTCCAATCAAAGATAGTCCGAGGGTCACCAGTGAGGTAGATAGTAGTTCAGGACTGATCTCTAGTTGTGGTAGGATACTTCAGTTGCCTGATAGTAGTTGGGAAGAAACTGTCCCTGAATCGGGAGGTGTGCGTATTCTATACCTTCTTTACCTTTTGCCCTTTGGGAGAGGGGAGAAGAGGGAGTGGCCAGGGTGTGATTCATCCTTGATTATGCTGCTGGCCAGAATGAAGTATAAATGGAGTCAGCGGGAGTGGTTTGTGTGATGGTCTGAGCTGCATCCACAGTTCGCTGCAATTTCTTGCTGTCTTGGATGAAGCTGTTCCCAAACCAAACTGTGATGCATCCCGATAAAATGCTTTCTATGGTGCATCTGGAGAAGTCGGTGAGAGTTGTTGTGGACAAATTACAAATTTCCTAAGCCTTCCAAGGAAGTAGAGGCATTAGTGTGCTTTCTTGGCCATTGCTTCAATATGGGTGGTCCAGGAGAAGTTGTTGGTGATATTTATGGCTCGGAATTTGAAGTGTTCAACCATCTCTACTTTGGTAGCTTCAATGCAAACTGGGGTATGTGATATCGCTTCACTTCCTGACGTCGATCACTTTCTCCTTTGTCTTGCTGACATTGAGAAAAAGGTTGTTGTCTCAACACCAGGACACAAGGTTCTCAATCTCCATCCTGTACTCTTTCTCAGTCTCTGTTTGGCACAGGACGAGTAGCTCCTGTGCCAAAAAATGCCAAAAAATTGCCAATAGATTTTGGTAAAAATGCATGCTTTTCCCAAATGCTTGAATATATGGCTTTCTATTCTTGTATGTCACTCCATATCTTAACTGGTATACTCGTGTGAGTTTTCACTTTCATCTAAACCATTTCCCTGCAAATTAAGACAGTGCTACTCCTTTTGAATCAACATCATGTACCTCTTCAATTGAATACAGTGGAATTATCATGACGAGTTTCATTTTATAAATAGTTTGGTTAATAATCCCAATAATCGCTCTTTATTTCTCCAACTCACCATTTTAGGCTTCTTGCAACTAGGTTTGCACAGAGATTTCTGCAGTCATACTTGTTTTAGGAGACAATATTGGATGTCTGGGAAGCATTGATTCTCAAGCCGTGCAGTAAACCAGCAACAATTAACTCAGAATAAATGGACAGATGTGACATTCAGAATTAAATATTGACAAGCTTCTGATACCATCAATTCATGGGGTTTTAATGACATTTTAATATAGAATGTGAACATCAGGAATTTCTGAAGAATTCATTTCCTTTTTATGAATAGCTGTGCTCAGGAAGATGCAATGTTGGTTCCATCGAGCTTGAATACATTGTGAAATGTTAATGCTGAATTTGTTGTTGGCAAGAAAGTGTTTAATTAGCTTTTCAAACTGCCAAAAAACCCAGAATTTTGCAATCAAAGTAAATAACATTCCCTGAGTGACATGAGACGTGTTAATTTGTTGACTTACAACAAACAAACAGGATAAAGATAACATTGTCATAGTAGGGCGTTTTAATTTTCCCAATATAAACTAGGACTGCCATAGTGTCAATGGCTTAGATGGGGTGGAATTTGTCAAATGTGTTCAAGAAAGTTTCTTTAGCCAATATGACAAATAAATGTATCTTGTATGTAGAGGGCCATACAAGGAAGAGGGCAAAGCTTGACCTGCTCTTAGGAAATTGGGAAGGGCAAGTGACTTAAGTGTTGGTGGGCGAACCTTTTAGAGCCAGCGACCACAGTATTAAATTGTTCCTCTCTCACTGTAAACATATGTCTGCTTGTTCTTGATCCTACTACCCTGGGTAAAGAACTGCACATTTACCCTATCAAATCCCATTATGCATTTAAACACCTCTATAAGATCACCCCTCAGCCTCCTGCCCTCCAAGGATTAAAGTCCTAGTTTGCCCAGTCTGTCCATGTAGCCCACGCCCTCGAATCCTGGCAACATCCTTGTAAATCTTCTCTACACTCTTTCCAGCTTAACGGCATCCTTCTTATAGCAGGGTGACCAAAAGTGAACACAATACTCCAAATGCAGTTTCAACAACATCGTCGATGATACAATCTAGACTTGTAACATAATAACCAACTTCTATACGTAACACATCGACTGAGGTCGATGTACCAAAAGCATTATTTTCCAACCTCGCTACTGTGATGCCATTTTCAGGGAACTGTGCACCTTTTCTCCTAGATCTCTCTGCTCTACAACACAGTCTAAGGCCTTAACATTCACTGTGCAAGTCCTGCCCCGATTTGACTTCCCAAAACGCAACACCTCACACTATCTATAATGCTTTATTGTCATCTGCAAACTTACTAATTATGCCTACCACATTTTCTTCTCAATCGTTAATATAAACCACATACAGCACCAATCCCTGAGGCACATCATTAGTCAAAATCCTCCAGTCTGATAAATGAATTTCTACCACCACCCTCTGCTTCATTCCATGAAGCCAATTCTCTACCCAAGCAGCTAGCTCTCCCTGTCTAACCTTCTCAAGCACCCTACCATGCAGAATCTTATCAAAGGTGTCATTGAAGTCCATATAGGCAAAGTCTACAGCCTTGCCCTCATCAACCTTCTTGATTACATCTTTAAACCTCAATGAAATTGATCGGACAAGATCTCCCGTGTACAAAACTATGTTAACGATCCCTAATCAGCTGGTGTCTATTCTAATTCACATACAGTTAACCCTCAGAATCCTCTCCAGTAACTTAGCTACGACAGATGTTAGGCTCACTGGGCTTTCCCAGGCTTTTCTTTGCATCCCCTTCTTAAATAGAGGTGCAACAATGGCCACCCTCCAATCATCCGGCACCTCTCCCATGTCTAATGATGATACATATATTTCTATCCATGCTCCTGCAGTTTCTTCTCTCTCTTCATACCGTGTTATTGGGTTTATCTGATCAGGCCCAGGAGACTTATCTACCTTCATATGCTGTTGGGCATCCACCTCCTCGTCAATCATAATACAGTGTCCTCAAAGCATCCCCATTAACTGTCCCAAGTTCCCCAGTCTTAATGTCTTTCTCCACATTAAAAATAAAGATAAAATACTCACTGAAGACTGTGCTCATCTCTTAAGGCTCCTCATATAGATGACCGCTTTTATTTCTGAGGGACCCCATTCTCCCCCTAGTTACCCTCTTTCCCTTAATGTGCTTATAAAATACTATTGGATTCTCCTTCATCTTATTTGCTAGAGATACTGTATCTTGTTCCCTTTTTGCCCTCCTGATTTCCTTCTTAAATATGTTCCTCACCACCCTAACCTCCTCCAGGATACACTTGATCACTGCTTCCTACAGCTGGCCCATGCCTCCCTTTTCCTGACCAGATCTTCAATTTATCTTGTCATCCAGGCTTCCTTTATCTCCCACCTGCCTTGTCCTTCACTTTAACAAGAGCATGCATGCTTTGAACTCTCACCAAAAACATTCCACTTTCAGGACCTCCCTTTGCATGCAAATAATCGACTCTAATCAAGTTTGCAAGTTCCTTTCTAATGCAATTAAAGTTGACCTTGCCCCTATTCATAACTTTGACCTGTGGATCAGCCCTGTCCTTATCCATAACTATTTTCGAACTGCTAATAGAACTGTGGTCGCTGGTCCCGAAAGGCTTTCCCACTGACATTTCAGTCACTTACCCATTTCAATTTCCTAACAGTAGGTCAAGCTTTGCCCTTCCATTGTAGGGCCTCTACAGATTAGCTATGAAAAATTTCATGAGCACATTTAACAAATTCTAGCCATCTAAGCCCTTGACACCACGGCAGTTCCAGTCTAAATTAGGAAATCCTCTACCATGACAACCCTATTAGTCTTGCAGCTGCCTGTTCTCTTCCAGCATATTTGTTCTTCTAATTCTTGTTAACTATTTGGGGGCTGATAGTATATTTCCAACAGGGTGATCGTCCTCTTTTTATTTGCCTCGAGGCATATAGCTGGACAAAAGTAATGTCATCTTGAATGAATGTGGTGACATTTTTCTTCATCAGTAACACAGTTTCCCCCCCTCTTTCACCTCTATCTCACCAGCAGCACTTAAGTAAGGTTTCTGGAACCGAGGACGATACTTAACAAGAAACTGAGGAGATCAAACAGTGGTTTGGTCGGAGAGATAGGTCTGACAGATAATATGATGGAAATTCTGAGAGATTTTGCAAGTACATTCAGGAAAAGAAGAGGCTTGGTGTTGATGTTGAGCAGAGGATGACTAATTCAGCTCTCAGGATCAGCACTTTTGCTTTCTGGTGTTAGTGATTGGGAATGTGTTGTTAACACGGTGGCCAGTTCAGATATCTGGGACCAAATCCCCAGCATTTGGATGCTCAAGGCCTTGTCACTGAGTGGAACAAAATACTCATTGTTCTCTTGGTACTGAGTGCAATGCTGCCTCAGAATTGGTCAATAACTGAAGAAAATAAATATTTTTAACTTGTTCTAGCCTACCAACCGTCGCATACGTTTTAAATTCCACATGGCAACAATGTTTACATGAACTTTGTTACATAAATGGATAGGAAAAGTTTAGAGGGAAATGGGCCAAATGTGAGCAAATGGAACAAACTTGATGGGGCAACTTGTTTGGCACGGGTGAGTTGGGCTGAAGGGCCTGTTTCTGTGTTGTATGATTATAATTCCATGTCTAACTATGAGAAATGCTCTCATGCATTACAAATTGATGGCTTCTCAACACAGTTAAAACCCCAGGACTTTATTTGCTTTGGAACCTCCATAAAGTATGTTTCACACAGTTTGTAGTGCTACTGTCATTTATATTTTACACTGAATTTGCATCTGTCTTGTGGATCATTTTTTCCCTTTGCTGATTATGTTGTCACAGCTGATGCCCATTTCCCTGAGAGGGCAGAGAGAGCCTTAGTTCTGAATCCAGAATTGGCTCTGGAAAATAAAAATCTCCATTAATATATATGTGAACAGAGTGAAGCCACACTTTGTCCTGAGCTAAAGCTATCTGGATCATTCAGGCTTATGCATATGATCATTGAATTATTGTTTCCATTGACAATGGTTAAACCAGATAGTATCAGGAGTAACCAGCTTGTGTCCTGTGGGTCAGTGCACTTCCCTGATAAGACATGTTATATGTTGGTCAGTGGTTACTGCAAGTTAAGTCAAACGTTGAGAGTGTGGACAAAAATTGAGGATAGCAAAGCAAAGGGCATTTAATAAATACATTGTCACATATTCCTACACATTATCAAAAATGAGCATTGTCAAGTTGCTGAAATAGACATTGATGAGAAACATAATCCTATTTTACAAGCAGAGTTAGTGTGGAACTATGCCTTGGCAACTCAGAAACACGGATCTCCCAGTGGTTGCTGCAGGGTGGAGGCCTGGAGATATTAATCTGGCGCTTATTAAGATATGTTTCAAGAATGTACTTGAAAAGATAAAAAATAAATATAAAGTCTGGAGAAGGAACAAAGAAAGTTTTAATTGGAAATTTCAGAAACATTCTGCTGAATTGATTAGATCATTTGAATATGCACCTCATTCATTTTGAACATTCTGTGATAAACTCCCAATATTATAATTTATATTAACAATTCAATAAGCTTCTATGCTGTTTATTTTGGTTTTGAGAGCTTCATAGGTATCTAAAATTACATTTCTATTTATTTCAAAGAACTGATTCAGTTCCTCAGTCCCTTGTGTTCAATAACAATACTGTTTTTTTAATACAATTAAATTATGTATTCAACATTATATATTTTTCAAAGACATGACAATAAATGATTTACAATAATTGTACCTTTGGCAAAATTGCCTGTAATATGTGAACATAAAATAGATAACAATTATTTTGTGTTAAATCACACTGAAGATGTTTTACTGTTAAAACATTTCCTTGTGTAATTTTGTACAAGGTTTTGGTTAATCTTTACATGTTTATTTTTGTTTATTTATGGTGCTTATTCTGGGAATCAATTATAGCATGGAGAAATAGTAACTGTTTAGGAAGATGGGAATTATGGGCAGATTGACCAAACTAACCTTGGTTTTGTGGAAGAACTTAATCAACAAAACTAGGTGGGCCAGACATTCAGTTCAAGCTCACATGATAGTGATGTCGTTTTAAGCATAGATGATACTGACCACCTGAAGCTCCATTGATTAGTGAATAAATATTTAACATAAGTTGTCTGCCCATGGAAAGAGAAAAATAGAGAGGCAGACTGAATGGAGCCTTGGTTTTCTGCCCTTCCTCATTTAGAGGGCTGCAATATAAACGTCTGCAAAATTAATTATCATTTGAACTGACCAGGAGTGGCTCTTCTACTTTGCCATCCAATTGGTCAAGCCTGAGAAAAGATTTTGGAATGCTGCAGCAGGTGGATTATTAATGCCCCTTAATTATACAGGGCAGCAATAACTCCTGGTGGTCAGAGGTAAAGAAACTCATCAGCAGCCAGCAATGCCAGTGAGGATCACAACCAGCAAAGGCCTACTCTGAGGGCTACGACCAAGGGTATGCAGTCAGTACTAGTGTTAATATTGGCCAAAATAGGGATATATAAAATGGAGGACCTTTGCATCTGCAAGACCTTCTGGGCCTCTGTCTGTGAAAAACTGCAGGCTGTGGATTGGCACCAGCTAGTCTGGATCCTAGATTGATATGCATGATAAGGAAAGATCCAGATGTCCTCTCTATTGTTAAAATATGTGAGGACTGTAGAAGAGCTCAAAGGTATTGCAGATGCATTAGCATGATTGGCCGGTTGCAGAACAATTGTAAATACTGTTAATAATATTGCAAGGTGTTTGTGTTACTGTTTGATGATTGGCTGAAGTGTGAAGACTTGTTTGAGTTGTTTATACTCCCCAGGAGAATGTTGCATTACTTGATTGATTGACTTCCTTCCAGAAGCTTCTGTAGACACATTGTAATGGGATGCTTTGTAATTTGGTTGGGGAACTGTCAATAACAGTTTAATGTAATCGATATCTGTGATTGGTTTGTAGGGGGCACCAACCCTATGTAGATCTGCCACTTTTTATGACCTATAAAAAGTAACCCCCACGAGGTTCGTTGTCGATCTTCTGGAGGAGTGCTTGGGACTGCGTAACCTTTTGGAAGTATCTGCTTGCACGAGACTGAAGGGCTTGGACAAGCAGAGACAAGGATCAATCCCGCGGTGTGGTTAGGTATCGTATAGGGAATTCGTTATTGTTTCATAAAATAAAAATTTAGTGGTCCAGTGCTTGACTCGGTATTTTACTGAACTAGACAAAGGTGAGTTAGCACTAGCAGCATAATTACACTAGCATCACCTGAGGCAGGAGAACAGCCTCCTTGAAGAGTAGAATACCCTGGACTTTTGGAGCCCAGGAAGAAGCCTGTGGCTAACCCCAAGTGTAATGGGTGGTGTTTGGAACTCGGACAGATAGTTAGAAGCTAAGTAAAAGCTGAGTCTCACGTTGCAAGTTGACACAAGAGGTACCCCGAGTGAAAGACTCGTGGTTGTGTACGAGATACCAAGTGAAAGATCAAGAGTTTAACCGATTTCCCACGGGTAGACGGCAGTTTTCCGTTTACTTGTCATTTCTGCGATTTTCCAATTTCGTCTCCCGAGTTAACAAGTTCCTGTCCCATTAATCTTGAGCAAACATTGTCTTCCGACGTGTTGTAAAATCATCACATGGTACAAATGATGTGATGTATTCTTTTTACACACTATAAAAATCCTCGCTTGGTTAAATTGGCTCATTTGGAGACATGTCTGCAAGAAGGCTTTTAGAGTCCAGGATGGTGATGTTTTTTCCCCCAAGTGCTGTATGCAGCAGCTCTTTGTGTGATGCGAGGACGCTTGTGTGAAGGCAGAAGGGAGAGAATAAAAAGGACTTTATGCCATCTTTCCTTTCCATCCGCGTCTGAGGATTTTTCCAACACAATTACCTGGGAGGCAATCTGCAGATTTCCTAACTCACTGTTTCCCTGCTCCAAGGAGCCCGCAGGCAGTGTTGACTTCTCCTGTGGCATCTCCTGTTGTATCTCCTGTTGCCTCTCCTCCTACCTCTCCTGCTGCCTGTCCTCCTCCTCCTGTATGACAAAAGCCTTATTGGCAGGTTTTCTGTAAGGCTCTGCTCTTCCCTTTCGTTGTACTTTTCTTGATGCCATCTCTACCAGTCTTCCTCTCAAAAAGATTCACCAGCAATGAGGTGAAACGCCCTCGATTGACCCAGGTCACGTGGTGATATTGAAATCACCTTTTTTTCCCTCTGTTCAGCTGCCGGGTTCACCGTGCCCAGGACTTCCCACGGTAGACTCAAGAGTCACTAAGGTAAACGCACGGGCCACTACGTTATTACAACGAGTTAAAATGTTTCAATTCTTAACCACAAGAGTAAAATTGACTCGTGGAAAATTTTAAACATGTTTGATTTTTTGCAAGAGTTGACAAGTTTCACGAGTACCTGCCGTTAGCGCCACGAGTCTCTAAGTTGCGTCCACGAGTTCGGTACGTTAATCGTACGTTATTGCCATGAGTTTTAACTCGGGGTACCTCTTGTGTCAACTCGCAACGTGAGACTCAGCTATTAACCATTCCATGGTGAACTCTTGAATGTGTGTGCGAGTGTGAATAAACCTGTGTTTGCATCGGGATCTGACGTGTCCTTTTTTAACTCGTGTCAAAGGGCTAAGAAATTATAGATGCAACGTTAGCATGAAAGAAAGATTTTCTTTTCTCAACCTGAGGCATTCCTGCTGTCAGTAATTTGATATTCACAATTTGTACAATTTTTCCTTTATCTGCTTATTTGTTGGAATCTGGACATTGAAGGGATGACCAGCATTTATTGTAGATCCCTGAATTCCCATGAGAAGGTTGTAGGGGAAGCACTGCAGACCTTGTGGTGAAGATTCAGTCTGTTAAGGGAATTCCAGGATTTAAATCCAGTGGCGGTGAAGAAACCTGGATGCTTCAGCAAAGAATGAAACAGATCAATCAGTAGAACACATATCACGTGGACTGGAATTTTTGAGTCCAAGGTAAGTGAATTAAATGACTGTCATTCGTTGTTGCCCAAAGCTATAGTAGAAAGCTAAACTGTAATAGAATTGCTGCACGTGGAAATATAACTGTTCCTGATGTAAAGTTGTGGTACGAGTTGAAAATATCAAAGAAGGGAATACTTTTTGGGACAGTGAAAGAGTTGCAAGATTGTTTCTTGAAACCACTGGGTTTGCAGCTTTGATTGTTCAAGTGCTGATCTCCAAGGGCTACACACAGACATTAGCAATGCAATTAGTGTAATTCAATGCAGTGAGATACTTGGACAGAATGTTTCCACTGTTGAAGTGCCTGGGAAGCAAATGCAAGGTAGAAAGCTGACATTATGAAGCATAACATCAAAAGGTCCAAAGGCTCAGGTATAGGGCAGTTCCACATCAAAAACATTCAGTTTCAGCACCATAGGTTTTGAGGTACTTGGGCAATGTGAGCATTTACAGTGATCAACAGCAACCTTGGAAGACTCTATGACACAAACATCTTGACCTTACTCTGTCATGTCCCCTCATGAACCTATATGTTTCAATAGGATTACTCCTCCTTCTGGTATATGCACAAGAAAAGGGATCTAATTTATTTCACTGGTTGTGATAGGACAACCCTCTCATTCCAGGAAATATGAATTTCATCCATGTCATGACTGTAATGGTCGTGCAGCGGTAGAGTTGCTGCCTTACAGCAAATGCAATGCTGGAGACCCGGGTTCGATCCCGACTACAGTGCTGTCTGTACGGAGTATGTATGTTCTCTCCGTGACCTGCCTGGATTTTCTCCGAGATCTTCGGTTTCTTCCCAAACTGAAAAGACGTGCAGGTTTGTAGGTTAATTGGCTTGGTAAATGTAAAAATTGTCCCTAATGGATGTAGGATAGTGTTAATGTGCGGGGATCGCTGGTAGCGACCTGGTGGGCCGAAGGGCATGTTTCCGCGCTATATCTCAAAACTAAACTAAAAATATGAAACTTTTAAATGCATGGTAAACATACGAACATAGTTTTGAGATATTGAATAATTCCCATCTGGACTTTCAGAAATGCCATAGATCAAATATTGTAAACTGATAATTTATTTAATGAGGAGAGAAAATTGCTGAGAAAAAATCAAATAATAGTCATTACATGACATATGAAACCAAATGTACATGTGGAAAACTAATAGTCCTGTCCCACGGTGCGAGTTCATTCCAAGAGCTCTCCCAAGTTTAAAAATCAAATTCGTGGTAAGCACGGAGGATGAACGTAGCGGAAAAGTCAGAGCTCGGGGACGTCGCTCAGCGCTAACGGTAGGTACTCGGGAAGACTCACTAACGGCAGGTAAGCACGGGAAGACTCGTAAAGATTTTTCAACATGATGAGCCCCGAGTACCGACAAGTGCCCATTAACGTAAATCTCCGAGTTCGAATCAGGGCAAACTCGGGAGAACTCTTGGAATGAACTCGTACCGTGGGACAGGGCTTTAAGTGTGATATTTTCAGTAAAACAGAATAAATAAGGATAAGGTCAGAGACTATTAACCAGTCCCTTAAATCAAGAACAATTGCTTTACTACTGGTCTAAGTGTTAAAAAAAATCAACGTAACAAATGAATGTGAGATGATTTTGTTTTTGAAAGTAATTAGCAGGATCACAATGAAAAGAAAGAAGATGTGAACTTTTCAACTCATTGATAGCATTAAAGAAGCTGGTATACCAGAGGTTAATAGACAGTGCATTCTGTCTGCACCTAACTTAGCTGAGTGTATGGGACTAGGGGAGATTATGTGTTCGGCACGGACTAGAAGGGTCGAGATGGCCTGTTTCCGTGCTGTAATTGTTATATGGTTATATGGTTATATGGTATCGTAGCCAGGCAAGTATTTGAGACATAATTCTAACTCTGAAGTTGATTATCTTTGTGGTTTCGCACTTCCTGAAAAAACAACGGGTAAAACACAATTATGTACCAGATATCAAAATGTTTTGCCTGTGATTCCAGAGTCTGCATTTCCTTGTGCCTATCAAAATGTTAGGTCTCAGTTTGAGTGCAACAAGATTCCAACTGTTATCATACACTAAGAGGCATGTTGTTATTTTTGGTTTTAGGCACAGGACGAAGGAAAATATTTAACTCAAACATCAGTCATCACTCACCTTAGACATAAACATTTCAGGCCACTTACAATGTTTTCCACTAATTGATCTGTTTCATTTTCCTCAAAAACACTTTGCTTATTTCACGGTAGGGATTTTTGACCTGAAGTTAAGCATTTAGATCTAAAATCACACTGTGATTTCAGCCATTTATGGTCAGGTTGAATTACTTTGACATGCTCCACTTATCTCCCTGCTTTCGGCAGTATGTGAAGCATGACCTTAAAGGGCCAAGCCAAGTTCACATCACAACCATAACTAACCACAAGGAAATTCACTAGTATTTCATCAGAAGCAAAGTTTTAGGCAGTAAACTTATCATCAGCTTCACCCACGTAGGACCCGCAGTTTGTATTATATATACTCAAAATGAAACTGCTGTCTTGGAAACATTTCAGAGCAGTGATTCTTTGGTAATTTAGTTAGCAAACCAATAATTAAAATTGAACATAAAATCAAAACCCAATGATACATGGATATCTATTTCTCTTCTTAAACTCTCCTTTGCTATGAGGTCCACCTGCTCATTCCCCCTCACCCCAGCATGCCCGGGAACCCAGCAAAAAGTGATGTTACACGCAAACCCAATTCTAGAAAACACACTCAAGATTTCATTTAGAATGTCAGGACGAGCTTTAGATTTCCCTACTCTTAAAGTTTCAAGAGCAGCTGCAGAATCAGAACAGATAATGCCTTCTCTAAAACTGGCTTCCTCAATCCACCATAGAGCCCATTGAATTGCCATTAATTCAGTCGTGAGAACAGAGCTTCCATCAGAAATGTGCCGGCCAATCTTCAACCCAAGCTGCTCCACATACACTCCAAACCCAGCTCTCCCACTAACTGGATCTTTAGATCCATCTGTAAAAACAATCAAAGTGCTCTCACTGATTGAATTAAGATATTCCACTATTCTTGGAGTCACCTCGCGCTTATCTTTTTCCTGAAGAAAAGCAAGCTCAATAAACAGTTCAGGAAGAACCCAATAGGGCACAGGTAGCCTTATTGTATGCTCTAAAATACCCCCTTGTTCCAAACCCGACTTCCTAGCCCACTGATTTATAATGACAAAAAATGTGTTATATTTGTTACCATCGTCAACCTCTTGCAAAAAACACCTTGCTGGGAAGGTATCATTACACCCACAAAGTTTAGCCCAGTAATGTAACCCTAGCTTAATGCGCCTTAACCATAAGAGCATTTCTCCCATTTCAACAATCAGGGCAGGGACTGGGGAAGTCCTGAAGGCTCCACAGCAAAGCCTCAAAGCCTTTGCCTGCAACACATCTAGCCTAGCCAGAACAGTTTTAGACGCAGACCCATACACAAAACACCCATAGTCAAGAGAAGATCTGATCATGGCCTGATAAATTAGCAGCATTGTCTCCCTGTTGGCCCCCCACTCACACCCAACCAGACTTCTCATAACATTCAGAATTTTTTCACACTTCAACACAATTTTACCTACATGCACAGCCCAAGTCATATGCTCTTCAAACCAAACACCCCAAAACGTAAAAACCTTTACCTTCTCCAATAGAGACCCATACATATACAGCCCTAACTTAGGTAACTTTCTTTTAAAACCAAATACTATATATTTAGTCTTAGAGGCAGAGATTTTAAAGCCCCATGTGTTCCCCCATTCCTCTACAGACACTAACACTCTTTGAATCTGTTTTAAAACAAACTCTACATTACGACCTCTTTTCCAGATGGCCCCGTCATCTGCAAACAAAGGCAGACCAAATCCTCTCTCTAATTTACAAAATATGTCGTTTATCATGATATTAAATAAAACTGGACTTATAACACTTCCCTGCGGGGTTCCATTCTCTATTTCTACAGTCTCTGAGCTGACACTACCAACCATTACTTGTATTGTTCTATTCAATAAAAAATCCTTAATCCAGTTGAACATTCGTCCCCTGACTCCCAAGTCAAAAATTTTAATCATTAATCCCTCCTTCCACAAAGAATCACATGCCTTCTCAATATCAAGGAATACACTCACTACTGTTTCCTTGCTTCTAAATGCCCTTTTAATATCCTGATCCAAAACTGATACAGACTCCATTGTAGACATTCCATTCCTAAAGCCATTCTGTACATCAACAAATAGTCCTCTGGTTTCTAAGACTCTATGACACAAAACATCTTGACCTTACTCTGTCATGTCCCCTCATGAACCTATATGTTTCAATAGGATTACTCCTCCTTCTGGTATATGCACAAGAAAAGGGATCTAATTTATTTCACTGGTTGTGATAGGACAACCCTCTCATCCCAGGAAATATGAATTTCATCCAAGTCATGACTGTAATGGTCGTGCAGCGGTACAGTTGCTGCCTTACAGCAAATGCAACGCCGGAGACCCGGGTTCGATCCCGACTACAGTGCTGTCTGTACGGAGTATGTATGTTCTCTCCGTGACCTGCCTGGATTTTCTCCGAGATCTTCGGTTTCTTCCCAAACTGCAAAGACGTGCAGGTTTGTAGGTTAATTGGCTTGGTAAATGTAAAAATTGTCCCTAATGGGTGTAGGATAGTGTTAATGTGCGGGGATCGCTGGTAGCGACCTGGTGGGCCGAAGGGCATGTTTCCGCGCTATATCTCAAAACTAAACTAAAAATATGAAACTTTTAAATGCATGGTAAACATACGAACATAGTTTTGAGATATTGAATAATTCCCATCTGGACTTTCAGAAATGCCATAGATCAAATATTGTAAACTGATAATTTATTTAATGAGGAGAGAAAATTGCTGAGAAAAAATCAAATAATAGTCATTACATGACATATGAAACCAAATGTACATGTGGAAAACTAATAGTCCTGTCCCACGGTGCGAGTTCATTCCAAGAGCTCTCCCAAGTTTAAAAATCAAATTCGTGGTAAGCACGGAGGATGAACGTAGCGGAAAAGTCAGAGCTCGGGGACGTCTCTCAGCGCTAACGGCAGGTGCTCGGAAAGACTCACTAACGGCAGGTAAGCACGGGAAGACTCGTAAAGATTTTTCAACATGATGAGCCCTGAGTACCGACAAGTGCTCATTAATGTAAATCTCCGAGTTCGAATCAGGGCAAACTCGGGAGAACTCTTGGAATGAACTCGTACCGTGGGACAGGGCTTTAAGTGTGATATTTTCAGTAAAACAGAATAAATAAGGATAAGGTCAGAGACTATTAACCAGTCCCTTAAATCAAGAACAATTGCTTTACTACTGGTCTAAGTGTTGAAAAAAAATCAACGCAACAAATGAATGTGAGATGATTTTGTTTTTGAAAGTAATTAGCAGGATCACAATGAAAAGAAAGAAGATGAGAACTTTTCAACTCATTGATAGCATTAAAGAAGCTGGTATACCAGGGGTTAATAGACAGTGCATTCTGTCTGCACCTAACTTCGCTGAGTGTATCGTAGCCAGGCAAGTATTTGAGACATAATTCTAACTCCGAAGTTGATTATCTTTGTGGTTTCGCCCTTCCTGAAAAAACAACGGGTAAAACACAATTATGTACCAGATATCAAAATGTTTTGCCCGTGATTCCAGAGTCTGCATTTCCTTGTGCCTATCAAAATGTTAGGTTTCAGTTTGAGTGCAACAAGATTCCAACTGTTATCATATACTAAGAGGCATGTTGTTATTTTTGGTTTTAGGCACAGGGCGAAGGAAAATATTGAACTCAAACATCAGTCATCACTCACCTTAGACACAAAAATTTCAGGCCACTTACAATGTTTTCCACTAATTGATCTGTTTCATTTTCCTCAAAAACACTTTGCTTATTTCACGGTAGGGATTTTTGACCTGAAGTTAAGCATTTAGATCTAAAATCACACTGTGATTTCAGCCATTTATGGTCAGGTTGAATTACTTTGACATGCTCCACTTATCTCCCTGCTTTCGGCAGTATGTGAAGCATGACCTTAAAGGGCCAAGCCAAGTTCACATCACAACCATAACTAACCACAAGGAAATTCACTAGTATTTCATCAGAAGCAAAGTTTTAGGCAGTAAACTTATCATCAGCTTCACCCACGTAAGACCCGCAGTTTGTATTATATATATTCAAAATGAAACTGCTGTCTTGGAAACATTTCAGAGCAGTGATTCTTTGGTAATTTAGTTAGCAAACCAATAATTAAAATTGAACATAAAATCAAAACTACAGAGAAACAGACTTAGAAGATTGAGAGTGATCTTATTGACACAAAACATGCAGGTTACGATACGATACGATAAACTTTATTTATCCCAGGAGGGAAATTGGTTCATGAGGGCATAACTGGGTAAATATCAATAGATTTTATGAATGCAACAATCTGAAATGAGGGGACAGAGCTACCAGATTGAGGAGATGAGGAATTGATTTTAAACTGATCTTATTACCCTCTGGAGTAATCTTACAAGAAACTATGTTTTATTTAATTGTTATATTGAATGTAACTCATCATCCTGTTACTGCTCATTGGAATAAAACAGAAAGGTCAATTTGGCGATGCTCGTTCACAGATAATGTATTTATAACATCCATTTGAGCTTGCTTGGTGGTAAATATACTTTGGTGGAATTCCTTTAAATTAATATGTAGCAAGTTCATTGAATCTTAGAATGTTACAACACAGAAAAAGTCCATTGCTCCATTGTACCTCTGCCAGAACATTGATAGATCTATCCGTAGTGTTGCAATCTTCTGCTCTTAAATAATTTCCTGCATCTTTAAATAATTACTTAACATCTGCTTTAATGTTACTATTGAACCTGATTCCAGTTCCCTTTCAAGATATTTACAATAAAATGTCCCTCTGAATTTCTTCATTTTTATTGGATATCTTAGTGCTTTCTTCACTATTTTAACAATCCTTTTATTGATAGAAGCAATTTGTCACCTTCATTATCAAAAAGCTTCATTTTAAAACATGCACGATCGACACAAAATGCTGGAGTAACTCAGCAGGACAGGCAGCATCTCTGCATAGAAGGAATGTGTGACATTTCAGGACAAGACCCTTCTTCAGCCCTGCGTTGTTCATTTTAAAACACTCCTACTGAATTTTTTTGGGAACATTTTTAAGAGGAAGAGACTAGTTTGTCCAATTTGTTGCATTCTAATAAATCCTTTTCCACCTCTATGAAGGCTTTGCATAGATTCTAAATTATGGTGCTGAAACTGAGCGCATTACTCTGGCTGAAATAAAACACAAACATTACAAACACTCAACAAGGCAGGCAGCATATGGAAAGAGAAATAGATTTAATGTTTTACTAAGGGTCTTTGACCTGAAATATTAATGCTGCTGAGTGGTTTCAGCATTTCTGTGTTGTTTCAGGTTTCCAGTGTGTTACCTGTTCCACTGAGCTACTCCAGCATTTTGTGTCTCACCTCAGTGTGAAGTTGTAGTAATGTGGTATTGCGTCTGCAATAGTTCGATGTTTGCGTTCTACAGCTGAAACCTAGCCTGGATTGCTGATGCATTAACACAGCGTCCCTACTGTTGCAGAGTGTTTCTCAAAGCAAGATTTATTTGTCGCATTTTAACAGACATTTCAATGAATCTTTCCATTTTTTTTAATTAGGCAAGACATCAACTACCCACACAATAAAAATCATAAATAATGAAAGGCCAGGATTGAGTGGAAGTGGAGAGGATGTTTCCACTGGTGGAAGAGTCTAGGACCAGAGGGCACAGCCCAAGAATAAAAGGATATACCTTTAGAAAGGAGATGAGGAGTTTATTTAGCCAGAGGGTGCGGAATCTGTGGAATTAATTGCCACAGATGGTTGTGGAGGTCGTCTTTGGGTATTTTTAAAGTGATGATTGACTGGTTCTTAACTCATAAGGGTGTCACAGGTTAAGGGGAGAGGCAGGAGAATGGGGTTGAGTGAGAAAGATAGATCAGCCCTGATTGAATGGCAGAGTAGACTCAATTGGCCAAATGGCCTAATTCTGCTCCTACGACTTATGAACATTAACTCATTTGATTTAATATGCCTCCCCTCATTTGTCTTTGCAAAATGAATTACATTACACCACTGCATTAGGTTGCATCTACTAACACTTCTCTTAGTTTTATGATTTCTGAAACATATTCCTATCTGTTATATTGTTTAATTACTTTTCAGAATTATATCACCTTGAAATTATTCCTAAGTGTATAGTTGGGTGGGCAGGTACTCCTCAGGTTATGTAACAACAGAATTTTACTCATTTGAAGCCAGAACCTGCAGAAGCAACTAAGTTCCAACAGGATATTTATTAATCCAGCCGTGGTTTAAACAGTTTGGACATTTTTAGCATAAATGATTCAGTTACTTTAAACTTTGAAGATATGTTGACAAGCAAACATAAACAAACATTGAAAAGCATGCCTGGAGGTTCAGAGTTGAGACAGAAGAGACTGTTGGAATCTGGTGCAAAAACAAAATGCTGAAGGAACTCAGTGGCCTCTGTTGAGAGGCGGGGGGGGGGGGGGGGGGGGGGGGGGGGGGGGGAACTCTAACCCAACTCAAAAAGCCTCCAATATTCTACTATCGATGCTAACCTTCCATGTCACTTTTGCAACCACTTCCAAGGCCGTTCTTTCTGCTGCATATCTTTATCACCTTCACTTGGTTATCAACATAGGCTGAAACCTCTTGAGCTACATATTTTACCCAGCTGCAGGGAATTAATTGTAACTTTCCATTACCTTGCTCTGGCACCATTCCAGTTTATTAGACTACTTACCTGAAACCTTTTGTTTTTCCTTCCGTTCACTTGAAGACTGCTCTGATATTTCTGAAGATCTGCCGTCTTGATTTGTTATCCCTCCAGCTTCACTTGATTGTTCTCTTAAACTTTTGAATGAAAGTTCTCCTCTACAGATATTAAGTTGTGGTACACTTCTAGTTACTCTGAATTGGCACTCACTTGCAATACTTTGCAAGTTCTCAACTTCTTATTCTTCAGATAGTTTCATTGCAGTCATTAACCCATTGGTGTCTACAATTGCCTCTTTCAATCTCTGGCCTGCAATCCTAATTTACAAGTGTCTTGTAGCTGGAGATTCTTTGAAGACACCTAACCAGTTGTCTACAGTTAAAATGTCAGTGAACTCTGAATTCAGAGTTACTTTTTGATATCTTCAACACCCATGTCCATGATCCCTTCATGAATGTAGTCTCCCAGTTTGAGTAACCTGCGGTTCAGTGAAGCTGGTGGAGCTGCTGCCTTACAATGCTGGAGACCCAGGTTCAATCCTGACCTGGGGTGCTGTCTGTGTAGAGTTTGATCATGGGTTGTGGTGCTCCGGTTTCCACCCACATTCTAAAAGATGTGTGGGTTTGTAGGTTAACTGGCCTCTACAAAATTTGTAATCAAAATTTGTGGGGAGTGGATGCAAAAGTGGGATAATATAGAACTGGTGTGAAGGGATGATTGATGGTCAGCATGGACCCAGTGGGCCAAAGGGTGTGTGTTTCATGCTGTATCTCTCAATTAATCAATCAACATGATTCAGTCTCTCTGTGATCACTGGTGCCTGCACATACCTGTAAATATCATAGGCAAACAGGTAGAGCCATCCCTCCCAGGCTGCCAACTGCTCATCTCACCCATGACTTACACAGTATCTCTTGAACACAAGGGAAATGTCATCTTGAACTCCTACAGTGCAAAGTGAAGGAAGAATTCCAAATACACATCCTGCTCACTCTGATGAGAATATATATATTTATTGTTGCTCTTTTAATTGGCATGTAAAATATTCATGACATTCTTTGAATGAACCACAAACACCACGATTTCCAACTCTTCATCCTTAATTCCACTGTAATATAATAACTTGGCTCCTCATAGGTTTGCTTCGGAAACCTTTTGAGATTATCTTGTTTATCAAGCACTAATCTGTTGAAGATTCAGCACTTTTGCACAATGTGCACTATCTTGCATTGATCACATCATCATGGAAAGCCGACCACTACCAATAAAGACAGTCCAGCTGCCGAATACAGAAAAACATGATAAAAATGATGCATCTACCAAACTCTCATATTGTGAAGCCCGATTTTGGCCTCCACTACATTTCAAGTAGAACCATTGCAATAATTATTGCATTTCTCATCTGATGTATTTGGACTTGTGTGTAGAGAAATCAGCCATGTGGGAAAAAAAAGCGAATTCCCCTAATATACGTCTCATGGGACAATATGCCCTCCAGGAGATATTGCTAAAAATTAATGTTTTGTAAATTGCCAGATAATCTGGTATGATAAAAGTCCTTTGATGAGTTTCCACCAACAACAAGTTGAGAGTATGCTTTCTTTCTGCCAAGGAATATGTGTGGGTTGGGAATAGGAGCTGTAATGGCCACATAAGGATTCGAGTGTATGAGTGGGTGTATGTGGGGTGCTTGCCATAGTAACAATTGCCCCTGCCCCATCTGCCTGCTCCTGCGGGCTGAAAAGGCAGACAATGTTTCATCTTCCAGAGTAGAGACCTCTTTGCTGTGATATGTAGTATTTATCTATTTTAACACCTGCAAACTGGAACAATCCTGAGGGTAGGAACTTAAAAGCAAAGGTGACCTTGAACTTGGTGAAAGGAGTCCAAGCTCTTAAATTAGCTGATGTTCTTTTTATTAGCAGCAGAAGATGATAAGACTTGATGTCAGGAATTTAACCTTGCATGTTTTCCCCATTAATCATCCTCTTATATTAAGTTCCATTAGCATTCTGCTGCTACATCCAAATTAGTATTTGCAGTAGCTTCTGCCCTCTCAGCTATGAGCAGAGAAATTTCACTCAGGTTCGAATTAATTGTGACTTATGAACGTACATGAGGGAATTTACAATCTTTGGTCCCCATAATCAAGTGGCTTGGTGCCAATCAATTCATCGATGAATGCGATGAACATTTAAACCATCAATGGAAGCATTTAGTATCTGAATAAATAAAATGTCACTTTTGATGATACAGGATATTTGTTGAAAGTTAATTACAATTTAATTGAAAGGCCCTTTCAGTTGGAGCATTCAGTTTTACTCAATGACTTTTCAAGATTCATTTTCAGGTCAGCAGAAGGGACAGTTGAGCATGGTGATATTTACAGTATACAAAAGGGTACACTTCAGGAGATTATCAAAATGTTGAGGGAAATATATGCAATCAAGTAAGCTTCAAATGATTATTTTCCTGTGTTTTCCTTCATAGGATTATAAATAACAGGTACATGGATAGAAAAGGTTTAGAGGGATATGGGTCATGTGCATATAAATGCAACAAACTTAGATGAGACATTTTGGTATGCAGGGACAAGTTGGACTGAAGAGCCTATTTCCATGCTGTATTACTATTATTTTATGACTATGATTATCACCAAGACCAGTGCAACTGTTCAACATCTGGCCATTGTGATGGTCAGAAAGTTGTTAATGCCATTGAGAGGCAGGTGTAGGTGGTTATAAACCTAGAAACATGGAAGTGTAGAAAATGTGAGCAGGAGTAGGCCTTCTATTCTATGGGATAGTGACTGATCATTCAAACCTAAAATACAACTGTCTCTCCATCACTCAATCTCTCTCATTCTCTAACACCTTCCTGAGCATATTTCATGCTGTGGCTTCAATTACTTTCTGTAGTAGACAGGGGAAGGTGAAGTGGAAAAGATTAAGATGAAGGGGAAAATATTTAATAGGAATCTGAGGGGAAACTGTTTCAAACAAAGAGTGGTGGGTGTATGGAACAAGCTGCCAGAGGAGGTTGTTGAGATAGGAACCATTCCATCTTTTAAGAAACAGTTTGACAGGTACATGGAATAGGACACGTTTGGAGGGATATGGGCCAAATACGGGCAGGTGGGACTCGTGTAGCTGGGACATGTTGGCCAGTGTGGCAAGTTGGGCTGAAGGGCCTGTTTCCATGCTGTATGACTCTAGACAATTCTGCAGGCTCACCACTCACTGGAAGAAGAAATGCCTTCACACCTCAGTCTTAATTAGTGTACCTCTTATCTTTAGCCTGTAATCCCTGTTCCTAAACTTTCTAGCCATCAGTGGATCTTCCACTTCTTCTTCTTGTAGGATTCCGGCAGTGTAGACGCTGCTAAGCGTATTACTGCCCTCCACAGGTCAACGTTTGAACTAAATTCTTACATACAGTCCTGTAACTTGCAGGAATTGAAGAACAGCCCTGGATATCAGTTGATGTTTCTCACTGTGTCCAAACAGAGATAAAACAGAAAAAGCCTCAACTCCAAGTCCTGTCAGTCTAACAAACAATACTTTTCTTTCTACCCTATACTTTTTACATTCTAGGAAAACATGCTTAACTGTCTCATTACTCCCACATTCACACAAGCCAGAAACATGTTTCCCTACAATGCTCAAATAGTAATTTAACCCACAGTGTCCCAACCTCAATCTACACAGTTTAACTGAGTCCCTACGGGACAGAGATGTACAGAAACATATTTTCCTAACTTCAGATTGTATAGAAAAGTAGTGTCTACCCCTGACTTCCATTTCCCATCCTCTCTGCCATTCTTTTGTTAAGCCCTCTTTAATTATTTCTCTCAGTTCCACTCTCCCCAATGATACATGGATATCTATTTCTCTTCTTAAACTCTCCTTTGCTATGAGGTCCACCTGCTCATTCCCCCTCACCCCAGCATGCCCGGGAACCCAGCAAAAAGTGATGTTACACGCAAACCCAATTCTAGAAAACACACTCAAGATTTCATTTAGAATGTCAGGACGAGCTTTAGATTTCCCTACTCTTAAAGTTTCAAGAGCAGCTGCAGAATCAGAACAGATAATGACTTCTCTAAAACTGGCTTCCTCAATCCACCATAGAGCCCATTGAATTGCCATTAATTCAGTCGTGAGAACAGAGCTTCCATCAGAAATGCGCCGGCCAATCTTCAACCCAAGCTGCTCCACATACACTCCAAACCCAGCTCTCCCACTAACTGGATCTTTAGATCCATCTGTAAAAACAATCAAAGTGCTCTCACTGATTGAATTAAGATATTCCACTATTATTGGAGTCACCTCGCGCTTATCTTTTTCCTGAAGAAAAGCAAGCTCAATAAACAGTTCAGGAAGAACCCAATAGGACACAGGTAGCCTTATTGTATGCTCTATAATACCCCCTTGTTCCAAACCCAGCTTCCTAGCCCACTGCTTTATAATGACAAAAAATGTGTTATATTTGTTACCATCATCAGCCTCTTGCAACAAACACCTTGCTGGGAAGGTATCATTACACCCACAAAGTTTAGCCCAGTAATGTAACCCTAGCTTAATGCACCTTAACCATAAGGGCATTTCTCCCATTTCAACAATCAGGGCAGGGACTGGGGAAGTCCTGAAGGCTCCACAGCAAAGCCTCAAAGCCTTTGCCTGCAACACATCTAGCCTAGCCAAAACAGTTTTAGACGCAGACCCATACACAAAACACCCATAGTCAAGAGAAGATCTGATCATGGCCTGATAAATTAGCAGCATTGTCTCCCTGTTGGCCCCCCACTCACACCCAAACAGACTTCTCATAACATTCAGAACTTTTTCACACAACACAATTTTACCTACATGCACAGCCCAAGTCATACGCTCTTCAAACCAAACACCCCAAAACTTAAAAACCTTTACCTTCTCCAATAGAGACCCATACATATACAGCCCTAACTTAGGTAACTTTCTTTTAAAACCAAATACCATATATTTAGTCTTAGAGGCAGAGATTTTAAAGCCCCATGTGTTCCCCCATTCCTCTACAGACACTAACACTCTTTGAATCTGTTTTAAAACAAACTCTACATTACGACCTCTTTTCCAGATGGCCCCGTCATCTGCAAACAAAGACAGACCAAATCCTCTCTCTAATTTACAAAATATGTAGTTTATCATGATATTAAATAAAACTGGACTGATAACACTTCCCTGCGGGGTTCCATTCTCTATTTCTACAGTCTCTGAGCTGACACTACCAACCATTACTTGTATTGTTCTGTTCAATAAAAAATCCTTAATCCAGTTGAACATTCATCCCCTGACTCCCAAGTGAAAAATTTTAATCATTAATCCCTCCTTCTACAAATAATCATATGCCTTCTCAGTATCAAGGAATACACTCACCACTGTTTCCTTGCTTCTAAATGCCCTTTTAATATCCTGATCCAAAACTGATACAGACTCCATTGTAGACCTTCCATTCCTAAAGCCATTCTGTACATCACCAAACAGTCCTCTGGTTTCTAAAAAATAAACTAGTCTGTTGGTTACCATCCTCTCCATAATTTTACAGAGCACTGCTGTGAGCGCTATAGGGCGATATGAACTAGGGTCAGATGCCTCTTTGCCCGGTTTTAAAATAGGGACCACGACTGCATGTTTCCATTCCTTTGGTAAGTAACCCTCTGCCCACACAGTATTAAACAAAGCTAAGATTTCATCAAGTACAGTATCATCCAGATGTTTAAATAACTCATACGACAACCTATCTCTCCCCGGGGTGGTATTTGCCCCAGACATAATTGCATCCTTCAACTCTTTTATGGTAAAAAAACAGATTAAAGGTATTATCATTTACTAAACACCTCTCCAGCTTCCACTGATTAACTGCCATCAGCTCGGTTCTCTTTCTACACCTCTCCACTCCCATGCTCTCTGATCTATGCACTGCTTGAAAACTGTCAACACACATGTCTGCTTTTTCCTTATTGGAGACTGCTACCACCTCACCCTTCTGCAACACTGGTAACAAACTTCTTTTATATACTCCTGACATTCTACGCACAGCTGACCACAAATGCCTTACTGGAGTTTCCAGGCCTAGCGTACCACAAAACTTCCTCCAACTATTCCTCTTTGCATCCTTTACAACTCGTCTTGCTACTGCCCTTAGCCGCTTGTACTCCATTGCATTGACCAAAATTGGATACTTTCTTAATTTTCGATAGGCTATATTCCTATTCCTTACAGCTTCATCACATTCTTTATTCCACCAAGGAACAGACATATGGGACCTAGGTTCCTGCTTCACAGGAATAGTACAACAAGCTGCCTCATGAATCATGAGACTAATGGAAGTATTCCAACTATCTACAGAAACCTCTCCAACTAAACTTTGAGCCTTCTCTTGGAATTTATCCCATTTGGCCTGAGAAAAGTTATATCTAGGGACTTTCTTTTCCACTTCTCTCCTCAAATCCCTACCAAACCTACATAAAATTGGATAATGATCACTACCCAGTGTATATCTATCCATTACATCCCATTCACCAATTCTTGCTAAATTTGATGAAGCAATTGATAAATCTATGTGGCTGCAGGTGTTTCTCACAATATTATACCTAGACGGCCTTCCATCATTTAACAATACCAACTCATACTTGTCTAGAAATTATTCAACAATAACACCATTTTTATCCCTGTGATCACTACCCCATAAAGGATTATGCGCATTAAAATCTCCAATCCATATAACAGGACACCTTACCTTCTCCATTATCTCATCAAAATCTGACAATATCAAGGGTTGACAGGGGTTATAATAATTTATCACAGTGATAGAATTCTGGCTGCTCCAAACCTCCACAGCCAAAACCTCAAGATTAGAATTAATGTCAACTTTCCTGTACTGCAACCCAGTCTTAACAAAAGTTGCACAACCCCCACCTGATCTATCAGACCTATCTAATCGCACACATTCATAACCTGGGATTACAAAATCTAGACAGGGCTTTAACCATGTCTCTTGGATACATATTAATTCTGGTGCTTCTTTAAATTCATCAACAAATCTCTTTAACTCTTGACCATTTCCAATCAGACTCCGGGCGTTCCATTGAAGTATATAAAACATTATGGTATTAATGAGGATCACCATCATCCACCTCACTGACATACTCCATACTGCTAGCTCTCGACAACTGTGACCTCTCCATACACTGACTCTCCGTCATGTATTGATGCAACTTTTCTGGCAACTGCTTTACACTGAGGAACCTTTCAGCTGCCCCCACCACTAACCTGATGATATCTGACCGGTTAGCTGCTTTCTTAGCTCCTACCAGCACATCAGAAACAAAAGACAGAAATTACTCCTTATTAAAAATCAACATGTCTGATGGAAAAGCCGACAGCAAGTTTGGCACAGTGATCTGGCTTCCTAGCACCACTCTAGTCCCAGCGCTCACATCTCCGCGTTCTCTAGCCACCCTTTGAGCTGCCTCTGCATATGACACGTTGTTCTGATCCTTCACTTCCTGCACTCGCTTCACCTGAACAAAGCGTTCACAACCGTGAAACCCTGCTGCATGATCCCCATCACAGTTAAGGAGCCTCTGCCTTGCAATTTTGTATTGCATGATCTCCACCGCACTTTGCGCACTTTCTTTTACCCCGACAAGACCCAGCAACATGTCCAAACCTCTGACAGTTATAGCAGCGCAACGGTGGTTTAATGTACTCCCTCACTTGATACGCCATACTCCCAAGAAACACTCTCTGTGGCAGTACTCCATCTTTGAACGTAAGCAGGACCGGCGGGTCCCTGACTCCATTCCTACTCTTAAATCTCACATCAGTTACCTGGGCCCCCTTAACGTTTTCTAAGATCTCCTTCTCAGACAAGCCATCATACATCCCATACACCACTCCCTTTATTCCCTGCTGTCTTCCTCTAGGGACCAAACTCTCCACCTTGACCACCAATTTCCCCACACCCCTAGCATCATTAAACTGTTTTCTGTCTTTGCAACAAACTCTTAACATCCCATTATACAGAATCTTGGCCTGAAAATCCGTGCCTATCTGGCTCTCCAAAGCGGTGGTAATTTTTAATGAATTCACTGCTCTAAATCCTGCATCTCCTTGATTTGTTCCTTTAACTTTAAACAGCACGACGAATTCTTCAGTAATTCTAGTTCTCCTAACTTTACTTCCTTCGTCTCCTGACATTTCGGGTCTTTCACTCGATGCCTCTCTCTTAGAGCCCTCCTTTTCCTTACCTACAGTCTGCCACCCACCACCCTCAGCCCCACCGCTCCCTGAAGCCATGGGCCTCTAGAATCTCCACGAGTCTAACGTGCCGTGAACCGCCCCATCAGTGGATCAACAATACACACAATATTTAAGGTGCAACCTCAACAAGGTGTGGCCTAATTGCAGCAAGCCATCCTCTTGCTATGATGCCTAGCAGATAATTTGCTTGCCTCATCTGCATGCTTTTCTTCAGTGATTGGTGTATAAGGACATACAGGTCACATTTCATCTCCCCCATTTCCTATCTTTCACTAATTAGATAATAATCTCCCTTACTTTATTGCCACTATAATGGATAACCACACCTTTACCCACATTGTACTGCACCTGTTAAATGCCTGCCTATTCCCTCACCCTGTCCAAAACAACCTGGAGGTTTTCTACATTCTCCATATAATTTTCTTCCAATTACATCCTGAAAGAGTTGCGTTGACAAAACCACTTTTTTTTTTGATGCAGTGCATCTATCCTCTTTACTTTCTTCCCCTTCTTCTACTTCGTTTAAGTGATTATCTTCCCTACAAAGGTGTTTTCTCACATCACGTAGCAGTAGAGTTGCTGCCTTACAGCGAATGCAGCGACGGAGAACCGGGCTTGATCGTGACTGCTGGTGCTGTCTGTACAGAGTTTGTACATTCTCCCCGTGACCTGCATGGATTTTCTCCGAGATCTTTGGTTTCCTCCCACACTCCAAAGACGTAGAGGTTTGAAGGTTAATTGGCTTGGTAAATGTAAAAATTGTCCCTAGTGGGTGTAGGATAGTGTTAATGTGCAGGGATGGCTTGTCAGCGCGGACCCGGTGGGCCGAAGGGCCTGTTTCCGCGCTGTATCTCTAAACTAAACTAAACTAAAGATAAGTCAGACTTTTATCCAACACTATGGCCTCAAAATAATATTTGCTTATTTGACCAAAGACCTAGTTTGTCCCTGCTGACTCCAGGGTTTTAAGCACATTTCTTACTTGCCACATTTCAAATAGGTTGATATTCCATCTCCAGCTCTCCCTTCATCTCCAGCCTTCAGAACTGCATCGTACTACAGCAAAATCCAATGTTTTTGATCCTTCGCTTAGTACTGCCAACAACAAAAGGACACAAAGTGCTGAAATAACTCAGCAAGTAAGGCAGTATCTCTGGAAAACATGGATAGGTGATGTTTCGTGTTGAGATCCTTCTTTAAGCATAACAACAACTACACCGTACTTGATTAAATCTATGATTTCTTTTCTTCCTAATATTGTCCTGTCAATCTATCATCACTTATGCTTATTCTTTGCCCTATAAGAAAATGAAGTTAACTCCATCAGGCCAATAATTTTAAATACTTCTTTATTTGAAATGTTATAGCCTCCGTCTTTGTCATTTTCAGCTACAATGCAGCTATTGTATTTTCCAACCTTGGTTCTCAAAACAGATCCTCGGATATACCTCACTCCCAGTGAATACTGTGGACAAATCTGCATCTCTTCAGTTATTGATATTTCAACCTTCCATTTTGATTCTTGCCTCAACTTCTTTCAGATCATCCATTTCACGACAAGCTAAATCTATGAGCTCAACAAGAGGAGCAGCAGGATGCAGTGCTGTTTTAATTTCCTTTGCCATTTGTAAAAGTTAAAGTGACTGCAACTCAAAAAATCCTTGATTAGCAGCAAACTTTGAGACACCATTAAACTGAGAAATTAACATAATAATACAAGTGTTTATTGCATTCAATGAATCAGTACTGTCTTTATGCTTCAGAGATATTACAACTGATGTAGATTCTTTAATAAACTAACAGAAATATATTCCATTGTTTGAAGAGGTTGTTATGGATGAACAGGAGCCAAAGGGTTTCTCTAAGGTTCATGATATTTAACAGTCAAGCAGTTTGGGAAACATCATAGGCAGTCATAATCTATTCCACATTGTGGTAGGTATGATGCTTCTATCAGATAAATAAATGCAGGAGGTTCATGTTAAGCCTGCTATATCACACTGCACCACTCCATAACTGCAGTGTGCGATTAGCGAGTTGGCAATGGGAGTATAAGGTGAGTTGCAATGCATGAGAGAGGACTGCAATCCAGATGCCTACTGTACTCATCATATTTATTATTCTCGCTACTAAAAACGGCAATTCAGGCTTCACAGTGATCTCATTCAAAGTGAGGATTTTCTTTCAGTTAATCTGCAATTATGTTTGTCAAATTGCTTTAACTGTGGCGTGCCAATATGCATTTATTTATTCACCAGATATAGGTCACTGGAAGTGCCAACGTGGATAGTTTTCCTTAGCAAACCCAGAATTTGTCTTCTTCTTGGGTATGGCATGCACAGCCTAAAGTTGTCGGTCAACTTGTTCTATTTGATCTAATTGTTTGTGCACGTCGGGTTGAATGCATTAGTTGAAACAGGGTGGGCCATGTGAAGGTTGCAATCTCCCACCCCACCCCACAAATGAAGAGAAATTTAAAAGCCAACTGCATAGGAAAATTTGTAGTCACATAAAGGCCAGACTGTTTAGTGGGTTTTTACAATAGTTTTGTAGCTTAATCTCTAAATTAAATTAAAATTAAAATTAAATTTGGATATTTGCTTGTGATCATGACAGACCAAGACAGATCACGGCAGACCAAGCTCAACATTAAATAATCTGAATCCTGTACTAAGAAGCTTTACTTCACACAGTGGTCACAGTCTGTTCTGCAAAACATTAAACACCCCTCCTGGTGTCTTGTGTTGATTGTAGATTCTCTTCCTTCTGCTCACGTTAGCTCTCTCACCATCCCCAGACCTTATGCTCATTTTCTTTTTGAACTTCTGAGAGAATTTCTGAGCTATCTTGCTCCGTGTTCCTTTCAAGCCTACATTGAATGTTTTAGTAATTCCATGTCCTGTCTCTTCTTATGCAGATCGAGCCATTCCATATCAATCTTATTTACTCTCTTGCAGGTGAACGTTCTCATTGAATGAAACCCACATATTAAATGTTGAAAATTATTTCACAGCTTTTTGAAAAATTAAATATAGTTGTTCTGTCCCAAATTCCAATCCTAAATTAGTGCCCTGGCTTTCACATACTGCAAGTTTTAAACATAATCTCACAGGATCAGAGTCTTTAGCAGCTGGCAATATTTTTAATTTAACCGATTATCATGCTTTTCTGAGAACTGACCTCAGTGAAACATGCAAATCCTTGGAGATTTCAACAGGCCAGTGAGGAGTCTAGCATGAGGGGGTCACAGTCTTACTATAAAGGATTGATTGAAAGGCAATTTTTTTTTTCACTCAATAGATAAGACATATTATGATTTTAGAATATAGTGTTCAGTTCTGGACATAAATTTACAGCAAAGATGTTGTCAAGTGGAAAGGATACAGATCCCCAAAATCTCTCAGTGGTTGTGGTTGTGGTTGGCAAGCCCATTTAACAGCAAAAGGTGAAAATAGTTTCATTCCAGATATTTACGCTTGTGTGCTTGCTTGATACATTCCCCATCTTCTTAACCAAACCTCCATTTGCTTTCTCTGGTTGATACATAAATACCAGCATTTACGTTATTCTCAGCACTATGGTTTGGTTGTGCAAAAGGGCCACAGATTCGCATTAATGAGTATGCCCAGCAGGAGGTGGAACACACCTTAAATTGTTATAATGATCCCATAATTGAAAAGTTCAATGAGTTTTTCCATTGAAACTCATCATTTGGTTAAGCTGTCAGTGGATTTCAAACAAAAAGGGTGAAAGGAGGATATTTTAAAAAAACAGACACGCCATCCTCAAGGGTTGCTGCTACATACTTTGGATGGCACTGTACTTGTCCAGCTGCCTTCTCCTGTTGATTCATACTGAAAATCTGAAGGAAAATTGCAGAGTTTGCAATCAACATGGCAAGTTCCTTATTTTCTTAATGGGCATCTATTCATAGAAAATTGGTTGCAGAAAGCAAAGAAATGTTGCACAAGGTGTCTAGGCCGGAAAATGTTGGATATACTGTACGCAATAGATGTGGTGGCATCTAAGTGCCACCACATCTATTGTGGCACATCTATTGTATAGACTATTGCTTTATCTTAAGCAGAGCACCGGGTGACCTAATTTTGGTTTTGCTTATTGCTAATTTGGCAGCATTGTCATTAAATTACTTGAATTCCTTTAATGTGTACATTAAATGCTAATTTGACATCTCCTGGTTAACAAACGGCATAAAACTTTACTTTTATCAACAATAGTTTTCTGGTTTTACTCAATCCACAGAATGATTTAAATCTGATATTCAATTGTGTGTGTTGTGGAAGAGTTCTAGTGATGGTGCCATTTCACAGTGCAAAAGTTCTCCTTATAAATTGTGAAACATTGATGGAATAAGAGAGGAAGGAAGTGAATATCACACAGACATAGTAACATTGAACTGAAAGTATGATGTTGAGAAAGACAGAAATCATTTACATGCACACTCAATCTGAACTGTGATCTAAGAAGGCTGACAATTAGCTTGATACTGTACCAGTGAAGACCATAGTCATAACATGAAACCGCTATCTAAAGGGACATAAATTGCAGAACAGGTCTGCAATAGTTCAAACCCAGAATTGACAATATCAGTGTAGTTAGCAATCTCTATATTGTTGTATGATTGCATAATTATTGGCCTACAAGGAAGATCTTGGTCATATGAAC
This sequence comes from Amblyraja radiata, assembly GCF_010909765.2. Lineage (NCBI taxonomy): Eukaryota > Metazoa > Chordata > Chondrichthyes > Rajiformes > Rajidae > Amblyraja > Amblyraja radiata. Next base: position 16,953,073 of record NC_045978.1, on the reverse strand, counting down.
ATACCTGCAACATAACCACAATCAACCACCAGCTGCCTCCCCCACCTCCACGTATAACAAGTATAATCCATACTCACCTTTGCAATCAATGTAGACTTGACATCAATGTCAAAAATCCTGCAGCATTTGCACTGAACATACAAGATACAGTTATTGGTGAGGTTCACTTCATGAAGCATTTAATGTACGAACAAAACAAAAGGTCAGCTTTGATACAACAGGATATTTATTGAATGTTAATTGCAATTGAATTGCAATATTTTCCAGTCAAACATGAATTGTTTTAGAATTTGGTGATGGTGATCTTCGACAGGAACTGCTGCATTCCTTATGGTAAAGATACCCCAGCAAGGCAGGTTAGTATTTAAGAACAATAGAAACAGGAGCCATTTGGCCCTTCAAATCTATTTCTCCATTTAACAGGATTGGGATTGACCTTCTTCCTTTTCCTGCCCTATCCCCATATCCCTTCAGGAGATCAGTGCCACTCCAGGTGCCTCAGCAGACCAATACACTTTCTCAAGGAGATTTTGAAGTATTTTCTCAGTTTCATGTTATACTAGAGTTTGGAGTACGTACAGGAAATTGGCCTACTCACTGGAATTAGTTGAACGTAACCAAGCCCTAAGGGGAGATTAGCCTTGAAGAAGATGTCAACATGAACATATTGATGGTGCCTCTCCATTGCTTCTGAGGTGCCTTTTGTAGGTTGTGCAAGTCCTAAAGCAAACAGGGGAGCAGTAATCTCTGCTGACTGACAGACTATAACATGGTCAATGAACCCACTGCATGCAGAAACGCCAGATCTAGGTGCAGCTTCTAAATTGGTAATTATCTTTTCAATTTTGTTTCCACATTGTTATACCTGGTTAACCAATCGACAGAAATCTCCAGGAACTCATCAAGCTAAAGTAATGATGGAGGAGTAAGATTTCAGATTTAATTATTGTATTGGGGAAGGATTGTCTGATCTCATTAATATAGTACAACTGGCCGCAGCCTGTGAAGGAAGGGACAGTCATCCAGGGTGGCAGCTATCCCTCAGTGACCCTTGTGGAAAGCTCTCACAGGCTTAGGGGGGACGTGCTGTGTTGAACTCTATAATGTGTCCATTTTTTTAAATTTTTTTTTTTAACCTTTTTCTATGGTTTGTATGGAAAATTATTATTTAATTTATGTAAAGCACTTTGGTGTCAATGCGAGTTGACTTAAAACGTGCTATATAAATAAAACTTACTTACTTACTTACTTAGTCTAGGTCAAGAATAAAAATGCCTCAAAAAACAAATCTTCTTTTCTTAGGCAACTCTTTAGCAACTCATCATTTCCCAGGTACATCTATAGACAGAGTAAAGACTTTGTTGTGTAGGAAAGAACTGCAGGTTTTTTTTTTTTTTGGTTTTTTAAAAAATTAATTTATTGAACATGTTAAAAAATACAAACACAAATAAACTTGTAAGCAATAAAAAAAGAAGAAAATAAAACACAAAGGAACACAAACAAATAAGTAACTCAAATAATACAAATAATATCGTTCATGTTCAAAAGGGGTAAGAAAAGTTCAAAAACTTTTCTGGTCCTACCCCCTCTTATTTTCTATACATTTTCATGGAAAAACAGAATAATGGGAACAAATGGACCCAAAATCTGTTGAACAGTTCACAAACAAGAAATAATCAAACAGAAAAGAAAATCACTGGTCCAGCTCATAACCATTCAATCTTTTGTTTCTGAAGAGTGTTTTTAGTTTGAATAGAGTCTTACATTTTTTCAGCTCATCATGGCAGTTATTCCAAAGACTAACACCCTTTGCTGTAACACAATGGAGTTTTGCATTAGTTCTTATTGCCGGTTTTTCGAATATATAGGTTCCTCTCAGGTTGTGTTTGCTTTCTCTCCGTTGGAACAACCCCTGGATATTACAAGGCAATTGCTGATTAGCTGCTTTTGAACATAATTTGGATAGTTTTATAATCTGTCAGATCTTGAAATTTTAATGTTTTTAGTCTGATAAATAATGGTTTTGTTGATTGTCTGTAGGTGGTTTTATGTATAATTCGTATTGCTCTTTTTTGGAGGATGAAGATTGGATGTGTATTTGTTTTGTATGTGTTCCCCCATACCTCCACACAGTAGATCATGTATGGGAGTATGAGGGAGCAGTACAACATATACAGGGAGGCTTGATTTAGTAGGTCTCTGGCTTTATTCAGTATTGCAATTGATTTGGATATTTTGGCTTTAATATAATTTATGTGAGGTTTCCAAGTTAATTTGTTGTCAATTAATACTCCAAGAAATTTTATTTCAGATACTCTTTCTATTTCTGTGCCATTTATCATGAGCTTTTTCTCTGTTGGTTGATCGATTTCCAAATATTATGAATTTTGTTTTACTTAAATTCAATGTGAGTTTATTTTCGTCAAACCAGATCTTCATCCTGCTCAATTCCTTTTCCATACTATCCAGGAGCTGTTCCAAGTTGTCTCCACAGCAGAGTAAGTTAGTATCATCAGCGAAGAGAATAGTTTCAAGAGTTTTTGACACTTCACATATATTATTTATATACAAAATGAATAATAATGGCCCTAACACTGAGCCCTGGGGCACCCCACACGTAACCTGCAATAATTGTGATTTATGGTTTTGATTTTCGACATATTGTTCCCGGTTCTGTAGGTAGCTGGATAGCCATGATAGTGCGATGCCTCTAATGCCATATCTTTGTAGTTTCTTTATTAATAACTCGTGGTCTACGGTGTCAAATGCTTTTTTAAGTCCAAAATAATCCCTACTGCATACTCTTTATTTTCTATTGCCTTAGTAATTTTTTCTATAAATTCAATAATTGCAAATGAAGTTGTTCTGTTAGCTCTAAAACCATATTGTTGTTCGTACAGTATGTTATGTTTGGTGATAAATTCGTCCAGTCTTGTGTAAAATATTTTTTCCAGTATTTTGGAGAACTGTGGAAGCAATGAAATGGGTCTGTAATTTGAAAGTACATGTTTGTCTCCAGTTTTATATATTGGTATGACTTTGGCCGTTTTCATTTTGTTGGGAAATACACCGGTTTGAAGGGACTGATTACAAATGTGAGTCAGAGGTCTTGCTATGCATTCTATAATGTTTTTAACTGTAAACATGTCAATATCATGACAGTCTATGGATTTCCTACTCTTGAGTTTTTTTACAGTGTCAATAATTTATTTTTCTTCAGTCCCTCTTATAAATATTGTATCCTTTACATATATCTCTTTACTTTCTACACCATCGCTGCTACCAGTCTTTGCAATTTTTCCGGACAAATCAGGACCAACACCAACAAAGAATTTGTTGAATTCATTTGCAGCTGAGGCCATATCAGTGATCATTGTGTTGTTTTTAGACAGGAACTGGTTTGGGTATTGTGCCTTTCCATTTCCTTATTTAATTATGGCATTTAATACATTCCATGTATTTTTAATATTGTTTTTGTTGTTCTCCAGTAACTTACTATAGTGATCGATTTTGCTGCATCTCATGATTTTTGTTAGTTTGTTTTTATATGTCTTATATTTTGCTTCAGCTTCTGCTGTTCTTTTCTTTAGAAAAATTTTGTACAATAAATTTTTTTCCTTACATGCATTTAATATTCCTTTAGTTATCCATGGTTTATCAGCATATTTTAGTTTCACTATTTTCTTTACTAGAGGACAATTTTTTTCGTACAGTCCTGGTACAATTGACAGAAATGATTCGTAGGCTACATTTACATCTTTTACATAAACTTTGTTCCAATCTTGTTTCGATAGGTCTTCTTTGAAGGAATTAACAGCATCTTGTGTTTTGTGTCTGGTTATTTTGATTGTTTTGGTGTCTTTTTTGATCCTGGTACAGCTCTGTATAGTTGCAAAGACTGGCAGGTGATCACTTGTGTCATTTATTACTAAGCCACTCACTACTTTTCTATCCATAACGTTTGTGAATATATTGTCGATAAGTGTAGCACTGTGTGTTGTTATTCTGGTTGGTCGTGTGATTCAGATTCAGATTCAGATTCAGATTCAATTGTGGGGTATAAGCTGCTGCTATACATTGCATTGATAAATTCTGTGGTTGAGTTGTGTTCTTGCGGGTTTAGCAGATCAATGTTGAAATCTCCACAGACAAAAACCATTTTCTTGTTATTTATATTGTTGTAAAGTTCCACTAATGTTTCCTTAAATGTATCAATACAAGATCCTGGTTTTCTATACACGCTGCTTACCAAAATATTTTTTGATTTCTCAATCTCAATTTCTACTGTGATGCATTCCATGATGTTGTCTATAGCAAAAGACATGTTACTAGCACATTTACTTTTGTAACTTTTATCGATGTATAATGCAGCCTCCCCACCTTTAGAGTGATTCCTATTAATATTGAACATTTCATATCCCTCAATCCCAACCATGTTAGTTTGCTCGTCATTAAGCCAAGTCTCAGATATTGCTATTACTGTGAAAGTTCTGTCCATTTGCCTTAAACAGTGTTTGATCTTTGAGGCATTTGAATTTAGGCTCCTGCTATTAAAATGTATCACTGATATAGAACCATCCATTATTACATTACTTTTGAATTGTTCTTCTGTATAGTACTCACAATAGCTGTGTGTGTTATTGTAGAAATTATTTTCAGGGTCAATGTCATTTTCAATGTCTTGTGATTTATGTTCAGTGTATTTAAAACAACCCAAGTCCAGTCTTCATATTCAGTAGATGGGTGGCTTCCATCCGAGTCTGTCATGGGTGTTCTCGGTGTATTCAATTCAGTGTGTACTCAGTTATCTTGCGTGTGTTTTTTTATACCTCGAACTTATCCAGCTCGGCGATGTCCCTGATGATGAGCACTTTCGCTGCCTCTGGTGTTAGTCCATTCAGTTTGATGAGTATTTTGCAATTTGAAACCCATGTTGCCTGAATCTTGTTTTGTTTTCTTAGAATGCGTGCTCTCCTCGCGATGTCCGCGTTCTTCTTGATAAGGTGTTCGTTGATGTAAACGTCGGTCCCTTTTAGTTTCCTTCCTTGTCTGAGGAGGTCATATTTTTTCTTTCTGTTGGTGAACCAGATTATTATTGGCGGTGCGGCCGTTTTGTTTTTACTGGGCAGGGTATGACAGGCTTCGATGTCTCTGCTGTCAACAGAAATGCCCTTGCTGCCCAAAACGCAAAGCACCTGTTGCTCCAGTGACTCACGGTCATTCTCCGAGGCATCGGCCCCGTGCCTCCCGGCAGCAGTGTCCTCAGAGGCCACGGCCGCCCTGGCATAACTCCGGTGTTTGGTCTTTAGACCGCTGATGATCAGATCATTCATCCAGGAGTATTGCTCGAAGTCGGCCACTCGATTCTCCAGAAAAGTGATCTTTTTATCCTTTTCCGTGTTTTGTATTTTTAGTGTTTGGATTTCTCCCATCAGATCCATAATTTTCATTTGTTGGGATGCGACTTTTGTGATCTCCGCTGACAAGAAGTCGAGAGATTTCTTGATCTCCTCCACCTCGTCAGGGTTTACGTTTTTCTTTGGCGGCATTTTAATGTGGGGGGGAAGGGGGTAACTATATTTCTAGGTCCCTACCTGGTCGGTGAGGCAACTTTTTCTCCGGGCTGCCCCGTCGACCCGTCCTCGTGGCCTACCAACGGGCGTGGAGCGCCGTTTCCTGGCGGGGACCGCCCAGCACCTCGGCTTCGGTGGCGGCACAGCGCTGGAGCGCTATCGCTATCTTCATTTCAACCCCTGCGAGGAGCGGGCGAATGTCACCTCAAAGTTGCTGCAGGAAGAAAACCCTGGTCCTTAACGGCAGCGCAGTGCCAGGAGAGAGTCGCAGTCCAGACCCGGTGGAAGGGGGACCAAGTTCAGCGGGCAGTGAGCAGCCGGTGCCGGGGTCTATATGACAATAGAGACTCTAGTCAAAATTGCCCATTGCATCTCGTGCATTAGATTATTACCTTGTGTCCCAATAGCCAAACCTTCCACTGCAGTGCTTCAGGAGGATCAGTCTTTGCTGACACTTTAATTGACACCAAAGCTCAGTAGATAACCGAAGATAAACACAAAAGTAACTCGCAGCATCTCTGGAGAGAAGGAATGGGTGACGTTTCAGGTCGAGACCATTCTTCAGACTGGTCTGACTTTGTTGTTCCTAGCTGCTGTCCATGAAACTGTACTTCAGTATAAGTTGACACTCTCAGAGACAGAGAGTAGAGAAATAATAGCAACCTCACCCATTAAGATGTTAAGTAGCTGCCAATTATATAGTAAAGAGGATGTGTCATTATAATTTAAAACTATAATACTAATTGAGAATACTCCCGGTTATGCAACAGCATTGATTGACAAGATGCATTCAACTCAAATCCGATTATGGAATCAAGCCTTGAGTCTTAACTAATCCATGTATTCAAAACAGCAGCTTCTTTTGTGCACATTAGCGACTGTATGCAACCTATCAAGAGAGAACTAAAGTTACAAGGTCAAAACAACAGGAAAAAAATCATTTTCATTTTTTGTTAACTGTCAAGTATCACTTATTTTGATCTATTTGTTGTATGTGGGGTTTCCATAAGGAATCTGAAGTTAACCTTGATCAATAATAAACCTGTTTTTTCAGAATCTTTGAGATATGGTTAAATCTATCTGACTAACAATTTGTATAGCAGATCCTATTTTTACTAAATCTGGAAAATATATAATCCACGCTTTTGTGCCAACATTTGTAAAATGCACACAATGAATTAAATTTTTAGCTATAACACATACATTTTCCTCAGAACCAATTAAATGACCAGTTGTAATGTCATCAAATCATTATTGATGAAGGCAGTTGTTTGTATATTTATTAAGCCAGTTTATCTGATTCACCTATCCATGTTCTCCAGAGATACTGTCTGACCCAGAGCTTTGTTTCTCTGCTATATATATTACCTGCTGCCATATTATATTGTTGATATACCATTTCAATGGCGTAACCTAACATTGTTTTTTTGCTGAATGCTCCAAATCACTTTGACATTCAGCTATACTTTTAATATAATTCCTCTGGATACAAAACAATTGAAATAAATTTAAAACATATTTATGTAGCTTCATAACACTAGATATTTCAAAGCAATTCAGAAAGAGTGATGGAGTTGTAAATAGCTCGTTCTAAGCTTCCCCCAGTCTAGTTTCAGTCAATAGTCAAGGGGTTATAGTCAATAGTTCCCCCAGTCTAGCTTCAGTCAAGCATTTGCGCATCTAAACAATTTTGGAAAAACACAATAACACTTCCCTACTACTATACCTAACCACCGCGGGTTCGATCCTTGTATCTGCTTGGCCAAGCCCTTCTAGCCTCGTGCAAGCCGAGACACTCCAAAGGGTCACGCAGTCCTAAGCGTTCTCTCAGATGATTGACATAGGACGTTGTGGGAGCTACCTTTTTATTGGTCCCCAAACATTGAGGGGCTGAACCATGTGGGGGGTGGTTTCTTTACAGTCCAATAACAGATATCGATTAACACAGTATATGATAGACATTTCCCTCACCCAATAATACAGTAGCCAATACATTATATTCAAACAGAGCTACTGGCAGGAAGCAAACAATGCAACATTTGCCCAGATATTCAAGAAACCCAGACAAGGCTCAACATTTAACCCAATCAACATCTAGCAAAGTAAAGCTTTGCAACAATATTTACAATGTGTATGTCTGGTTTGCATTCACCCAATCCGTTTCATGCAATTTACACCTAATTGTAAGAATCTGCAGATGTCCCATTCTTTCCCTGCAACTCTTATCTGGGCTCTAGACAAGCTGGCACCATTCTGCTGCTTGTCCCATTTCTGCAGAAGGCACATTTAAATTGACCAAATAGCCTAGCAGCCCAGAAGCCTTTACTCAATTTCAGAGTCCTGGCATCTCCAATTTGGCCAGAATTAACATTGTCATAGGTTAATACTGCATGGAACCAGACCATTCTGCCCACCATGTCCTACAGCAGCCAATGGATACCCATCTGTATTAATTCCACCTTCCAGCATGTGGCCTGCAGCCTGCTATGCCTAGATGATTTGTGTTTATCTCAACCTTCTTAAATGCTGACTGCCTCCACTTCCACCTCTCTCCCATGTTGTGAATTCAAGATACTCACCACTCTTTGGGTGAAATGGGTCTTCCTTAGATCCCCTCTAATTCTCTTACCCCTCACCTTAAATTTATGTCTGCTACTTTAATCTACCACCGATATGGCAAAAAGCTACAAGCTCCAACTAAACTACGAACTATGAACCACTTTGGTTGTACTAGGGACCTTGGTATTTGTTTTGTTTTTGCATTACATTATTTTTTAAATGTATTGATCTTTTTGTTATTTGTTTATTATGTTATTTATTGAGTATTGTATTTACAAACGTATTGTGCTGCTGCAAGCAAGAGTTCAATTATTCTGTTTCGGTTCATATGACAATGCAACACGCTTGACTCCTTTCCAAGTGACTATTAATCTAGTCCCTTAGAATGCTTTTTCCAGTGATTTCCCTGCTACTGATATTCATCTTACAGATCTGTAGATGTGTGTGAGAGAGAGGTAACTATCCCAAACAGCAACCCACACCTCTTCTGATTTTTGATCCCTGGCTTTGCTTCTAGAAAAAAGGACCACATTTGCCACCCTTCCAACCACCTGGCAATTCACTTGAGGCCAGCGATGATTTAAAAATCTCAGCCCCAGCAATCTCTTCCTCTGCTTTCCTTTGCAGCCTCGTTCGGCCCTGGGATACATTTATCTTTAAGCTCGCTAAAACATCAGGTATTTCTTCTTTATTTATGGAGACATGAATTAGAATTGCAGCTTCACAATGGCTGAGTCTTTATTTGTTTATTCAAATAAAATTACTCTTGGGAAGTTGTTTCGAACATCAGATAGATATAAGTGAATCATGGTAATGTGCTGAAGGAGCACATATGTTTCGATAGATGACCATTAAGGGAGGTTTTTGTCAAATAAAAAATGGGCTAATAACCTGATTCATCAGGAACATTGCTATGGACTTAATAATGTTGTGCATGTATTTACTTATTACATGCATCTATCGTGTGTGTAATTGCAAATGAATATCACAATTGAAGCATCCATTGTGCCACTCATCAAAGTGAACTGTGTTGTTCAGGATACATTGTTCACAGGTGCCTCATGTAAGCATTGCGTGCAAGGTGACATCAATCCAAGAGCAATATTTATTTGATACCTGCCCTGCTACAATGTACCTTATATGTTCAACTAATTCATACTGTGGGCTTGGTTCAGGACATCAGATCTAATCAGCAGACAAAGGCTCTGCACATCTCTTGTTTATAAATAATCTGATTTAATTGCAGTCTTGTAATGGTTTCGTTTGGAGAGAGCCTCTTCTACTACAATGGGAATTGGAAGATTTGGAAGAAATGTTAGTGTAAAATTAACATATTTATTATAATTAACAACTATCCATAAATGTCATTGAAATATAAAACATAAATTCAGGATGAAAGAAATTCCCAACATTGAAATGACATACCATAGAAAACTAGGAAAATATCACCAGGTCAGGTGGCGTCTGTGGAGAGAGAAACAGAGTTAACACCTCAGGTCAATTATATGAGTTCTGATTAAAGCGAGACCAAGCACAGGCTCGGCGATCGTTTCGTTGAACACCTCCGCTCAATCCGTCGTAACCTACCTGATCTCCCGGTTGTTCAGCACTTCAACTCCCCTTCCCATTCCCAATCTGACATTTCTGTCCTGGGCCCATCAACCTGAGGGCATTATTTACATCTCTGCACTATTATTGTTTGTTTGAGTACTATGCTTACATATCTGTTATGCTGCTGCATGAAAGAATTTCATTGTTCCATTTCGGGGCATATTACAATAAAACACTGTTGACTCTCTTTTACGCATTGGTCAGAGGGTTCTTGGCAGAAACTTGGCTGTGGTGTGCACTTCAGGCCTGAAGCCTTGGAATGCATTCTTGGTCTTGAGCCAGCAAGTAGCAGGTACTGCATGAAAATAATATTAAATATGAAAAAAGAGCATGTCAAATACTGAATGTAGCTCTAGCTACCAAATTATTACAACTTCTGGCAGAATGTCATATTATCTGACATTCTGAGCGAATTAGCTAATACTGAATTCAAAATCGTTTCCTAAATTTTGACTGGTAAACTAAATTAGTTTTTATAACAATGAAAACAGAAGAAAGGCCACTGAAGAATAGTTCTCAAGTTCAATTACTCAAGGATATCATTGCAGTAAAATTGTTTGGATCATTTAAAATGTACTTACTGTGATATGTTGTGCTCATATTGTGGCTGGTGTCTGCAACAGAAAAGTTTGATCAGTCATTTCTTAGTAATTATAGTAACCTCTGAAATACACTTTTCCCACAATGATTTTTGACATTTTGAAAATAAGCAATTATAGATAATTTCTGAATTGCTATCACTGATAAACTTTCTAGTTTATTAATGGGATTTGATTGATTTCTTTGTTAAAATAGCAGTTTGTCTGATCAGTTGAAGTTGCAACTCAAGACATTTTGTAAAGAGATTTATTTGAGGTCAGCTGTTAGCAACTGAATTTAATTTGTTTTATAGCAGTTAATAATTTGAGCCCAGCTCATAAGCCATTAAAGAAAGGTGACTGATCTTTCCTTCATATGGATAATGCATATTTTACAGGGTTATGGGAAAGTACAGGGGAACAGAACTAATTAGGTAACACTTTCAAAGTGTTTTCACAAAGGCTTTTCTACCCAGTATATTTCTATTCTATATTTTAAAAATGCAGGAGTATACCTCTGCAGCGAATGTGTCTATCTCTGTTCAGAGTTCAAAAGCACAATACACAGTTCACTATCTATGTCCTTCATATTGATTTTCTCACCAAATGTCCATTCAATTCTCTCTCAGAACCACTGATATCATGATCTTCAATTGTCCCCTTGAGAAATCTGCTTGAGTCACCTCACTCAGAGCAAAATAATTCTAACTGATTTTCTCTCGAGTTATATTCTGTGCACCCTTGGGAACTGCAAACTGAGAATAAAGCTGCTTGATATCTCAAAATCTAGTCTGCTTCAAGAGATTGCCTCTCTGTTCTTCAACGTGAACCAAATTCAGACCAAACTAATATAAGTCCTTAAATATTTATTCATTCAAAATGCACCATTTGATTAAATGGCTGATGTTTGCTGTCATTCTGTACAATTCTTCTGCTTGGCTGCATCTTATCATTTGGTTTCAATGTAATCTCTTGTAGGGTTACTGTCCTGAATGAATGATCTTAATCTCATGGTTCAGTAACTAGTTATTAAAGATATTCCTTCTGCATTTTAGTCCGTGTGCAGGATCTTTGTGCCTGTGTCTATTTTGTGTTCAGAAAATCAATAAGAGGCTTCCCTGGTGCTCTGCTAATCGTCGCTACCATACAGTCACCATGGCTAACCTGTGACAGGCTGTAGGTATTTCAGATTTGAGGCCTTTTTATAAGGCGAAGGCCCATTAGCGCAGTCAGGTGTACTAAAAAAGCTCACGTGGCAGAGTGTTAGATGGGATGCCAATTGGAGGGATCTGATGTTAGTTGGGGTGGCAGATGGTGGTTGAATTGGATTGTTATTGCCGTGTGCGGACGTGGCACGGACGAGAGGCCGAAGCAAAGAAGTCAAAGTCAAAGAACTGAATGGAAACGAGGCCGAAACGCCAATAAACCGAAAGAGTCCGAAGACAAAACGCCAACTAACCGAAAGGATGGGACGCCTAAAAGCCAACGAACTGAAAAGCTGCGTCACCTAAAAGCAAACTTACCGAATGCCCGCTCTATCGAAACGCCATCTACCCGAAAGGCAGCATCGCCTACAAGCCAAAGGACCGACTGCCGCTCAACAGAAAAGTCCAACAACGGACATGGCATTGCCGGGAGGCGGGACTTGTCAGCTATTGGTCCAGACCCCCACGTCCATCACATCACTGTGAAGGCATGAACATTGTCCCAAACCTCCGCTCCACCCGACCCACAGCCCGCGGAGGGTGGCCGTGGGAGGGTGGGGGCTGTCCCGAGGAATGCACACCTTTGGCCGCTTTCAACTTGGTGCTTGGGTTCAGATTGCCCAGTCACCTATGGCTTGTGTGGGAAAATGAACCCCACGCTCCCGTCTCCCCCTTCTCTCTCCCCTCTTCTCTCTCTCTCTTGTAGATAAAGATTGCACCATTGTACTATAATGACTGATGATTATTGAGCGTTTATGTACTTTTGGTACACTGTAATATGCATTTGTTGAATAAAGTCCGTGGAATAGAAAAAAAAGAGAGAGAGCGAGAGAGGAAGAGCAGGCGATAGAGAGAGAGAGAGAGGAAGCGCAGGGGGGATATAGAGAGAGGCGGCGCAGTGCACTGTGGTAGAGTTACTGCCTTACAGTGCCAGAGACCCGGGTTCATTCCTGACTTTGGGTGCTGTCTGTACGGAGATTGTACATTTTCCCTGTGACTGCGTGGGTATTCTCCTGGTGCTCAAGTTTCCTCCCACACTCCAAAGACATACAGGTTTGTAGGTTAACTGGTTTCAGTAAGTTTTAAAATTGTCTCTAATGCGCAGGATAGTGTTAGTGTATGGGATGATGGCGGAGTGACGTGGACTTGGTGGGCCGAAAAACCTGTTCCCCTCTGTATCTCTAAAGTCTAAAGTCTAAAGAGAGATAGAACTGCCATATAATCTTAATAATTAAATAAATATGGAATTATATATAGAAGTCATCTCATTGACATTAACCGTGAAACTATTGGATTACCATGAAAACCGAACTAGCCCTGAGCTTGTTCATCTACCAGTCTACAATGGCTCTAGGTTAAGCATTTGCTCCAAGTCCATTATTTTTAAAACCCTGTCCTGCGGGGCATTCAGCACAGGGATTTAAAAATAATCAACTTACCTGGAGCAAATGTTTAACCTGGAGCTATTGTAGACTGGTGGGTGGACAAAGCTTAATGCAAGTTATGAACAACTGCTGAGGTCCATTGCACGATGTCAGCTTCACAGAGTAGGACAAGAAGGTTGGCCAGGAGTCTATTTGATTAGTCAAATCTAGGGACATAGATAGGGATTTCAAGAACAGAGCTAAGTAGTGCCGAGCTGAATGGCTAAGGAAGATAAAATAGTTAGTCTAAACAATGGCACAAATATGTGGATGAAAGCTGGTGCTGGGCTTCACTAAGGTTGTAAATACTATGGTTCACCTTCTGTCAGATTTCAAGGAAGAGGATGGTAAAGGAACAAAGTTTGAGATGGGGTGGAAAGACAAAGGATTAGCCTTTCCAATATTAGATCGGAGAGGATTTTTACTCAGTTGCTCCTAAATGTGCAGTCTGTCAGATAGTGGAGCCTTCATGGGAGATGGGGGAGTCTGTCAGATAGTGGAGCCTTCATGGGAGATGGGGGAGAGGTGATGCAGAATACTATTGGGAACTACCATTGGTGTTCAGTTGCAATTGAGGGATAGCATACTAATTAAAAACCTCACTGCCACTTTCTCAAGAGTAATTGGAGATGAGCAATAAATACAGGTGTGGCCAGTGATCCCCAGCTCCCAAAAAGTGAATTCATTTAAAAAAAAATTATCATTGATTCCGTAAAGGTTCACTTTAATTTAAATGTAATTTAAAAGTTTAAAGATTTAAGATGTGTGGTGACCTTTACAACATATAATCAGTTTGCATTAAGATTAGAGCCTTTATCTGTCACTTGTAAAGCCCAAAGTTTACATCCACAGACCCAATGCTGCAAGCAAGTGCCCACATAAAGACCCCTGGTAAGTTCACACAAGTTCACAAGTTATAGGAGTAGAATTAGGCCAGTTGGCCCATCAAGCCTACTCTGCCATTCAATCATGGCTGATCTCTGCCTCCTAATCCCATTTCCTGCCTCTTCCCATAAACCTTGACATCCGTTCTAATCAAGAATTTGTCTACTCTGCCTTAAAAATATCCACTGACTTGGTGTCCACAGCCCTCTGTGGCAGTGTGTTCCACAGATTAACTACCCTCTGACTAAAGAAGTTCCTCCTCACCTCCTTTCTAATTTCTCCTCACACCCTTTAATTCTGAGGCTATGACTGGTCCTAGATTCTCCCACCAGTGGAAACATCCGTTCCATATCCACTCTATCTGTGCCTTTCATTATTCTGTAAGTTTCAATGAGGTCTCCCAACCTTCTAAACTCCAGCGAGTACAGGCCCAGTGCTGTCAAATGCTCATCACTCATTCCTGGAATCATTCTTGTAAATCGTTTCTGGACCCACTCCAGAGCCAACACATCCTTCCTCAGATATGGGGCCCAAATTCGCTCACAGTACTCCAAATGCGGTCTGACCAACGCCTTATAGAGCCTCGGCATCACTTCTCTGTTTTTGTGCAGATAATGTAAGATAATGCAAGTTTGCACCAACATCATTGAAACCATGGTAATATTTGTGGACTGGTAAGATTCCAGATTTAATGGTAAAGGTTTTTAAGTTTGGCGAATAAAAGTGACTCGACACTGAGCTTTCTTCTTCTTGCGTATGGCTTGCACAGCCTAAAGTTGCAGGCCAACTTGTTCTATTTGATCTTATTTGATTGTGCACACATTGCATTTGTCGAAACAGGTGAAGGTTGCAATCTCCCACCCCGACATTGAGCTTTGTAAATGAGTCACTCTTATTTTCCAATTACTTTTCATCTCGTGGGACTTGTTGCCACCAAGTGGTGGGTGATGAAATTACATCTCACCACCATAAGCCACAAAACGAACAAGAGGCTAAATAAATTACCAAGCAGAATACCAGTCTAAAATGGTAGAGACAGATTGCTGTGACATTTGTTGAAAATGGCCTGTGCAGTGTAACATGGGCATGAAGCTTGGGAACACAAATATAAAAAATATACTGTGCCTCGGGTCACTGGCATCGTTGTTATTAATCCATGTATGATGCGACAAGTTATGGAGGAGTTCACAGACTGAACACTTAAATAAAAATGGCATAACTGTTGCTCATTATTCATTCCTTCTTGGCAGTTGGAAAGCTGATACCATAAAACCAACTTGATTGAATGAAGACGAGTGTTCTCTGTGGCCCCAGGTCAGTAATGTGCAGTGGAAATGCCGATCAATCACAGCTGATATATAAAACGAGCCGTTTGTCTAATGTCAGCACAAGTGGACTGGAGCTAGTACATTTGGAGATGCACATGGCTGTTTGCATTTATATTTGTAGCTTACTAACGGTATAGATAAAGAAACTATTCAGAACTGCTTCCCTGAACCTGATCTCAAATCTGCTGGGTATCACCAGTAACACCAATGTGTAGCTAACATTCAGAGAGATGGATAGGCACAAGAGTAAACATTTTCCCTTGTTTATGATTGTAGAACAACCTGAAACTTCTTTTAAGTGTGTATTCCTGTCTGTGAGCTTATTTACGACCCATTCAGACACTTACTGAGATAATTGTTTTTGGTGCTAAAAAAGAAAGGCTTAAAGTAACCCAACACCTTCACTCTCTGTCCCTGAAAACTTCAAACAAAGCCAGAAATCTTGGGGTCATTATGGATTCAGATTTAAATTTCGACAGTCACATCAAATCAGTAACAAAATCGGCCTACTATCACCTCAAAAACATAGCAAGATTAAGAGGACTCATGTCAGCTCAAGACTTAGAAAAACTTGTACATGCCTTTATTAATAGTAGGCTAGATTATTGTAACGGTCTCCTTGCAGGTCTTCCAAAAAAAAAAACTGTCAGGCAGCTACAGCTTGTTCAGAACGCTGTTGCTAGAGTTCTAACAAAGACCAAAAAATTTGAACACATTACACCAATTCTTAAATCCTTACATTGGCTCCCTGTATGTCAGAGAATTGATTTTAAAATCCTGCTGCTCACCTATAAATCACTACATGGTTTAGGGCCAAAGTATATCACTGACATGCTTCCACTATATAAGCCTTCTAGACCGCTAAGATCTTCTGAAACCAATCTGCTAGTGATTCCCAGAGTAAATACAAAACATGGGAAAGCAGGATTTAGTACCATGCAACAAATAGCTGGAATAAACTTCCTGAAGATTTAAGACTTGCCTCAACTTTGACCACTTTTAAAGCAAGACTGAAAACTTTTATGTTTACTTTAGCTTTCAGCTAAATCTTAACTACATTGCACTTTTAACTTTTGCACTTTTTATAATGCATTTTTAATTTTGCTTTTCTTTTCTTTTAGTTCTTCTATTTTATTTCATTTTATTATTTCATTTATTGTATGACATGTCTTTATGTGAAGCACTTTGAGTCTGCCTCGTGTATGAAATGTGCTATATAAATAAAGTTGCCTTGCCTTGCCTTGCCTTACTGTATAGGCTTACACTCAAGTGAAATGCTGAGGAATGCTACTGAATTAGAGATCACTCTTTTAGGATGAGGCTTTAGGATGAGGCTCCCCCCCCCCCCCCCCCCCATCATTTCAGATGGACAAAGGATTCAATGGCATTATATGAAGAAGAGTTGGAGTTAGTGCAGTTTCCCAAGACCAGTGATTTTCTATCAAAGATTCAAAGGTTCAAAGGTTATTTTATTGGTCACATACACCTAGGTGTAGTGAAATGCTTCTTGCCAATGCAGCACATAAAGAAAGAATACAGACATAACAGTAATAAAGAAATTTAAACATAAAAACACCCCCCCCACAATGGTTCCCATTATGAGGGAAGGCACAATGTCCAGTCCCCATCCCATGTCCACCCATAGTCGGGCCTATTGAGGCCTCCACAGTTGCCTATACTGAGGCTCGATGTTCCAGGCCTTTCTCGCCGGGTGATGGTGCTCCGGCGTCGGGGGAATCCCCTCAGCGGAATGGGAAACCTGGAACGGCCGCATCTGTACTGGAGGCCGTGGCTTCCGAAGCCAACAAGGCCGCGCCGGATGGAACTCCACAACTGGTGATGTCGCCGAGAGATTCCAGGCTCCCAATGTTAAAGTTCAGCGCCGCCGCCCGCGGCTGGCCGCTCCACAGTCCTGCCGCTCGGCGATGTTTTTTATCGGCGTTCTCAGCTCACCGAAGTTCCAGCGCGGCGACCCGGGCAAGGCATTGCCTGCTCCGCGATAGCGCTCCAGCGCTGTGCCGCCTCTGAAGCCGAGGTTCTGGGCGGTCCCCGACAGGAAACGCCACTCCAGGCCCGCTGGTAGGCCGCGAGGACGGGTCGACGGTGCAGCCCGGAGAAAGGCCGCCTCTCCGACCAGATAGGGAACCCTAGAAAGCAGTTTCCCCCTTCACCCCACCCCCCACATAAAAAACGCTAGAACTCCAGAACAAAAAACTCAACTAACTAAAAATTAAAAAAAAGAGAGAAAAAATGGACAGCTGCAGGCTGGGCAGCCATACCACACAGGACGGCGCCCCCCTATTTTGGGGGCGCCCCCTAAATAACATCAGTGAAACTCTTAAATCTCATTGCTGAACATTAAACTTAGTGCAAACATTGTCTCACATTCGTTCATTTTTGGGGGACTGAGGATTTACTACCACACTGGTTTGGTGGATTCTGAGATTGCTATTGAGAAAATGACGGGAACTGCAGACTATGATGGGCCAGTGGGCACGTGGATGGATTGCTTATGAGGTGCCCACTCCCTTTGTCACTTGTGCCAGGCTTCTTTGTGTTCCAGTGCATGGCACCATGGGGTCTCAAAACCACCTTTAATGTTCTTCTGCAACGTTTGGCATTAATGGGGCAGAGGTTTCAGGGAGTCTATCCAGTTGCTTGCAAAGCCCAAAGTTTGTGCCAACATCACTGAAACCATGATCCGTGAATTAGAAAGCCCCATATTAGCTTTAACTGGAGCCATGACAGTAGGAGGTATGGCTGGGAAGAAGGCACTTTCCTTGGGTGGAGTGGAGCTGTGACTATGCTGGTTTCCCTTGTGCTTTTGTTTCCTCCTATATACTGAACACAGTATAGTTGGCTTTTGTGATATTGGGGTTGGTGTGATTGCGTAGATGTATAGCGCTGAAGAACCCACATATGTTTCAGTTGCCTATCTATCTATAGGTCAAAGGCTAATATGTATTTTCCTGAAGTTTGTTGTGGTAAATTAAAGTCAGGATTCCCTAGGGTGTCCATTCAAAACTCTGTACAACTGATTCTTCCTCATTGCCTACATTGCAATTTAGTGTACGATTAAGAATTATAGATCTATTCCATAAGCCTTCTTGACTATAGACAATAGACATTAGACGCAGGAGTAGGCCATTCGGCCCTTCGAGCCAGCACTGCCATTCAATGTGATCATAGCTGATCATCCCCAATCAGCAGCAATCTCCCAGATGAGATAATGAGGTCTGTTCATGGTTGACTTACATACATATATATATTTAAAATTGCGAGTGATAAGCTTGTTCATACATTAAAATAACTGTACACAATGCTCCAAAATACTCCAAATGCATCCTAACCAAAATCCTATAAAGCTGCATCATGACTTCCTGATGCTTACACTCCATGGCCTATGAAAGAAACATACTATATGCATTCTTTATCATTCTATGTACATGTGTTCCCACTGTCAGGGAGTTATGGACTTGGACTCAATGCTGTTCAGGGCCTAGCCATTAATTGTATATTTTCCCCTTACATTCAACTTCCCAAAGAAATACTTTACTTGCTCGGCTTAAACTCCACCTGCCATTTCTCTGCCCAATCTGCAGCTGGTCTATATCCCACTTTACACTTTAGTAGCCTTCCTCACAGTCTGTAACCCCAGCAATCTTGGTGTTATCTGCAATCTTACTAATCAACCCATCTACATTTACATCCATATACATCACAAACAGCAGAGATCTCAGCACAGATTCCCACAGAACTCCATTGCTCATGGACTTCTAACCTGAATATTGTCTTCCACCACAGCCCTATTAGTAAGCCAAGAGTGTATCCATACAACGTCACTTTTAATGCCAAGCATCTTAATTTTCTTACCATGGGGGACTTTATTAAATGCTTTACTAAAATCCATGTAGAAAACATCCACCACTCTATCCACATTAATCACCTTTGTCATCTCCCCAAAAAACTCAATCAATTAATAACACATAACCTGCTATGCACAAAACCATGCTGACAGGCCCTAATTAACCTATTCTCTCTCTCTCCAATAACATTCCTCTCCAATAGCTTCTCTACCATTGTTGTGAGGCTCACTGGCCTATAATTCCCTGCATTCTTTCTACTTCTTAAATGAAGAAACAACATTAGCTACCATCCAGTCCTCTAGGATCTCACCTGTGGCTAGACAAGATGCAAAGATCTTCATCAAATCTCCTGATTTCGCTTCCTTTGTCTCTCTCGATGATCTGAGATAGATTCCATCAGGCCTTGGGAATTTATCAGCCTTTTTGCTCTTCAAGAGCCCCAACACTCCTCCTTCTTAATCTCAAACTGCCCTTGCATATTAGTATTCCCCACACTGATCTCACTGTCCTCCATGTCTTTCTCCTCGGTGAAAACAGATGCAAATTATTTGTTTAGTACCTCTTGACTCTAAGCACAAGTTCTCTCCTTTATCCTTACAGTCTTACATTCTCCCTGTTTACTCACTTGTTTTTAATGTAGGTATGAAAACCCTTGGAATTTTCTTTAATCTGAGTCGCCAAAGCCATTTTGTGGCCCCTTTTGGCCTTTCTAACCACCTGTTTTAGTTCTAATCACCCCCTTCCCTGGTACCTTTCCCTGCAACCGTAGAAGATACAACACCTGTCGTTATACCTGCTCCTTTGACCCTGTCCAAGGACCCCGACAGTCCTTTCAGGTTAGGCAGAGGCTCACTTGCACCTCCTCCAACCTTATCTACTGTATCTGTTGTTCAAGAAGTGGACTCTTATACATCTGGGAGACCAAACGCAGACTGGGCGATCGTTTCACGGAACATCTTCGCTCAGCCCGCCTGAACCTACCTGACCTCCCAGTTGTTGAACACCTTAAATTTCCTTTGCATTCCGACACAGACCTTTCTAGGTCTCCTATATTGTCTGAGTGAGGCTGAACACAAATTGGAGGAACAGCATCTCCTATGTCGCTATCTCGCATCAGGTAGCCCCGGCATTCCCTCTCTCTTTTGCGGCTGTTTTTGTAGACACGGTTTGTTCTCCCTGCTCACCTTTGTATTTCACAGATCAACGCCACTGTGCAGGGCTTTGGCATGAGTGCCAAAACCGAACTCTCTCTAATGATTATGTTCCGCATCCCGAGTCATATTTACACTAGGCAGTGCAAGAATGTCAAATTTTCTTGATGAAATGAGTGACTATTGCAATGTGGATTGGTAAATCATTGGGGTCGAAGGATTGAATAGGACTGAATGGGATTACGCCTCTCCAACAATCTTGTGATCCGAATAGTTGTAATAAATCTTGTCATATGTTACCAATGTTCTGTATTGTACTGACATGATTTCATCTGCAGCAGACTGGAATTAATGAGTAAGAATATGTCCCAATTTATTGCAGGTCCCCATTATCATGTTACTAATCCTCTGGCACACATAAAAATGGTCCAAGGAATCTGCAGGCAATAGATGTTGAAGATCCATGGGTAAAAGATTTTAAAAGATATTTATGTTCTCTTTAGTAAGACATGATTTATGCTTTTGCAACATTATGTGGCAATTTTTAATTTCTTTTCAATTGGGGTTTATATTTAAACCCTCATTATTTTCTTAAATCTTTGAGGTCTCTATTGCTTGTAGAAATGTACCCATGATATTTATTTCAGACTTTCATTTGGGATAATTTTCAGAAAAATCCAGTAGGGGGCATTGCAACCGGCTGAATCCCTGAAGGTATCTCAATCCCCTTCATTTTCTCCACTCTGACAATTTGTAGAGAGTTCTGATGCTAGATTTTTTTCCCATATTTTCTAATAGACTATTTCACACATCCTGTAGAATTCTGAAATATGCTGTTGGTTCTATTTTTGTACATTTGCTTCTAATAAATAAAAAACGAAAAAAAAAAGAATTCTGAAAGATGGCTTTTTGATGAGATTGTGCCGATCTATCACATGGAGTACAAGTATTCTAACCAAGCTGCCTTAAGAGTTCAGATTAGTGATCTTCCAAGCTGACCCTTCTATTCAAAAGTGTGTCCAATTCGTTACAAATAGTTTGTCCTGGGAAATTTAGCCAGCATTTACGTCTCATACCTGAAGCAGGTTTTCATTGTCACCGGGGTCACTGCAGTGATGGCACTTGCTGCCCTTGACTTTCAAGGTAGCAGATGTGATGGGTCAGTGTTAAGCCAGGGCATGCTGCCAGGGAAGCCATGGGGATTGGTAATGAGTTTACAGAGCTCTGTGGGGTAAAATTAGGGGTTCAACTATGTTGAAAATGAAGTAGCCTATCTATCTGAAAGGAATGGGTTTCAGGTTATGTGCAATACTGCTATCTTTGGACTATTTGGGTGACTCTGTCAAACAGTCAGCACATGAATTATTAGAAATATACCTCTCTGGTTAATGTATAATTCCACTGCTGATGCTTACTGGAAATGTGTTGGTACTTTTGGAACCAACTCACACTCTAGTCCAATAAACAAACTCCTGGAGGAACTCAATGGGTTCAAGAGTATCTGGGGGAGGGGGGTAGTAATTGACAATGTCTTAAACTGGATAATCCTTCAGTCTGAAGAAGAGTCTCGACCCAAAACATCACCCATTCCCTCTCTCCAGAGATGCTGCCTGTCCCGTTGAGTTACTCCAGCATTTTGTGTCTACCTAGTAATTAGCAATGATTTGCATTGAGATCCTGCATCAGTCCTAACAAAACCCAGCATCTGCAGTCTCTGTGTGCCCATTATATTTCTGGGCAGTGCCTTCCGAAATGCAAACAGCACAGAACAGCCCAGATAAACTGAGTCTTGGATCCGTACTATAATATCAAATGACAGTCATAAGATGTGTCATCAGCCACTGTTACACTGTGACAAAAATTGCTTCATCTGCAAATGACAGTTCAGAATTCAATTGCATTCAGGCACTCACAGTTCCTAAAGCAAAGGGCAATCAGATCCTAGAACTGAAGATGAGCATCTCACTTCCACTGTCAGCTGTACACTGCTTTTTCATTCATTAACTTAGTGCAGTCTTTCTTTGGAAAGTGTGGTGATGTAATATAGTGAGAGCAGACTAAAATCTTGACTAATAATAATATCAGGATAATAATAATAGCTCTGCATGAGGAATGCTACTAATTTTAATGCTTCACATAAGTATTCCAGTGTTCAATTTAAGGGCACCGGTGCCCACCATCTTCGATGAACTGATGCTCCATGGCATCTGTGTCAAGACTGTCTGAACTCATTTCACATAGGATTGCTCCCAGCTAGTGGTAATCACCATCTTATCACTGTGGGCAGGATTCAAAACCATCAAAATTAAAACCATCAAGAGAGATTTTAAGGAATACATACAGAACAGCTGGAGGGAGCAGGGAATAAAAGGTCACCTTTAAAATTTTTGATTTGAAAATCCATTTCACGCTGCTGTCTCACACAGATGCCAGGTGAGCATTTCTTATTGGCACTTCTTTCATTTCATTAACTTTGTCGAAGTTTGTACTGACGTATAAATCAGTACATTCTATAAAGCCAGACTCCTTCCATTTAGCCAGTCAGGCTTAGGATTGCTCTGCTGTAATCTCCTCGCAATGACTTGTTTCTCAAACCAGGTCAGGTGTGAAACATTATTGATCACATTCCAGAAGCAGTGATCCTGACTTCTTTGGGAGAGGCAGGCAGTCATATAAGCCAATCAATATACATATATTGACCTTTTATTCATCACCATTTGGTCCGTGCACAATCAGATGTCTTGGGTAAGGTACGATTTCTGAGATGAAAAATCTGAAACATTTATTTCACCCCCCACTAAGTGAGTTCATTCAGTTTTAGTTCAAGCAATGGAGTCTGTCCCATTTAGCTTACTGTCCAGAGTTCCATCGGACAGGAATCATTACTCTCTGGAGGGCATTGATAACCACCAACACCTTGACTTAACCTAAACTGGATAATCACTTAAGTATTTCATTGATACAATTCTGAAGGTTCCACTGAAATAGGAAATTCTGGAATAATAAGAAAATTGGGCAAGTTTGTCATATGGTTAACATACAAGATAAGCATGACGGGAAAAAAAGGCCAACAGAGTGAAGGTGACATAAAGGTCATGT
The DNA here is from genome assembly GCF_010909765.2 of Amblyraja radiata. Lineage (NCBI taxonomy): Eukaryota > Metazoa > Chordata > Chondrichthyes > Rajiformes > Rajidae > Amblyraja > Amblyraja radiata. The sequence continues at coordinate 16,929,794 of NC_045978.1, read as the reverse complement.
TAGGAGAAGCAACAAAAAGATTTAGGAAATGTTTAGATTACTAGGTATAGCCAGCTGGAGTAAAAATTAACGTAAGTGGTTGTAAACCAGGCTGAGAGCAATACAATTTAACATGAGATATGTTACTTTGTTGCACCCATTTGCAGACAAAGGGAAGGAAAGGTTATCTAAATGACTGGCAATGGAAGGTTAAAGGTAACTCCATCTGACAAAAAAAACAAGGATGTAAAACTACAAAAGATACATTGATCACTGATGAATTATTTCAAAATTTAAAATCCGCATGTAGACATTGTGTCGCAGGCTATAAAAATGTTGCAAATGCTGTGTGTCAATGAAACACTTTGGGTTCCCTCAGAGTGTTTCCAAGTATGCACTGTTAAGGCCTTGAAGAAACCGACTTGATCAAGAAAGTCACGACTGCTCCATGTCTTTTTTTCTTGTGTACAGTCCCAATCTGAGTCGTAATTGGGCCCCAGGATCGAGGATGACTGGGCCCCATGTAACAAACAGATTCAGAGTTCAGGTCAAACACTCAGTTCCCTCCCCACATCCAATAATGAAGAAAAAGAAAGCAGAAACAAAGCCTGGCACTCTTTCTCTGCCTATCATGGCTTTGGGATACTCTGAAGTATTTTGTAGCCAATTATGTACTTTTGGAAAGTACATTCAAGGTTGCTGGCAAAGCCAACACTGCATTGGGCGGCCAAGGTAGAGTTGCTGCCTTACAGTGCTTGCAGCGTTGGAGAATCAGGTTCGATCCCGACTATGGGTGTTGTCTGTATGGAGTTTGTGGTTCTCCCCGTGACCTGCGTGGGTTTTCTCCAAGATCTTCGGTTTCCTCCCACACACCAAAGACTGGTTAATTTGCTTGGTGTATGTGTAAATTGTCCCTAGTGTGTGTAGGATAATGTTAATATGCGAGGTTCGCTGGTCAGTGCGGACTCGGTGGGCCGAAGGGCCTGTTTCCGCGCTGTATCTCTAAAATAAACTAAACATAAAAATCTATTTATGCAGCGGAGGTTAGTAGTGAGCTGCCATTTTGAACTGGGCAGGGTGTTCCAGGATTTAGACTCAGTGCTGACAATGTTAAAAGTGAAGTATTATTGGCTGATTTATGACTTGGTGGGAATTTGCATGCATGGTATTTCAATGTTCCAACTGCCCTTTTTTGATCATTTGAACCTTTCAGTCAGAAATCAGCTCTGCAGTATGTTCAGTAAATGGCACTGATGGTGAAGGGAGTGAATGTTTATGGTGGTATACAGGATATCAAGAGAGTAGGCTACTTTGTTTTGGATGTTAACTAATGTAGTATTGATTGTCAGGTCAAGGCTGAAGAAGGGTCTCGACCCAAAACGTCACCTATTCCTTCGCTCCATAGATGCTGCCTCACCCGCTGAGTTTCTACAGCATTTTTGTCTACCTTCTATTTTTCCAGCATCTACATTTCTTTCTTAAACATCAGGTCAAGGCGTAGCCTTGCAACTGGTTCCATGTAGTCCAGTTCAACCTGTGGAACATGCTCGTCCTTCATGGAAAGCCTGCCTTGGCAGACCAGGCGGAAGAGATCTTTATGAACCAACGACTGGAAAGGCGACGCAGCAATGCACTGTATAATTCGAAGGTCTAGTCAGAGCACTAAAGACGACATGGCCTTCCACTGCAGCCAAGAAGTCTCCAGCTGTGATGATATTACATACCATTGGACTTTGACTTCTGCGGCCGAGAGGGTGGGGTTGTTACCGTGCAACAGCTTCTCCACCTTAAACTTATTCACGCACAGGTTTTTGTGCAACCCTCTTCTCTGACTCGTGAGCCATGTCAGAACTCGCCAGAATTGAGACTGCACACCCCGCCATCATCGTTACCGACCATTGACTTTATGATGGACAGAAGTAATTGGAAGCAGATGATGACAGTTGAACACAGATTAGGACATTCTTGCACAAATACCCAATGAATGAAACCATTAACACCTAACTCCACACCATGTTTTTCTTTATATTGCCCGAAACTCTGTAGGTTTCTCTTTCTACAGATGCTGCCACGTCTACTGAGGTTTTTCAGCATTTTCTGTTCTTTATTTCAGGTTTTCACAATTTCCAGTTTTAAGTTATATTTCCAATTTTAAGTTATATTTCCAATTTTCCTTTGTGCAGTTTCCCAACTGATGACCCTTGACTTCAGCTTTGACCAGCTTTGCTAGAACTCTTCCATATCATGCTCAATTGAATGCTGTAACTAACTTATGCACTGCGAGCTACCACATTTAATAATAGCCATATAATCAGGTTTACTGATAGAGAAAATATTGACCAAGACATTTTGGAGTGCTCACTGCTTCGTGTTTTCAAAATAGTGTCTTTGTATTGTCCAAAAGGTAAAAGAGAGAAAGAATACTTTGATGTAGACTTTTCTATGATCCAGCACATTATTAATGATTACAACTCAGGTCACATATGCACTTGTTCAACCATACAAGATACATAATAGTGAACATTGGTAATCTGAATAAACTGCACCGCATATCCCTATATTTCCTACATACAGACGTTTTAAAAAATATTATCTTGAGTAATATAATTTACTTTGATCATTTAACCAAAACATAAATGGTGCAAAACATGCAACTGTACTCAGGGGAAATAATTTTGTCTCTTCAGTAATTTCACTTGAGATTTGCCAATTTTCAATTTGTTCCTTGACGTTCTGAGATTATTAAACAATCTACATCCATCCAAATTGTATACTGTATGCAACTCAGCAGCTCAAATTGCTGAACATATCCATTCTTGTACTTCACATAAAGAGTGACCTACACATGAGGGTATTTAAAAAAACAATGATTTAACTGTACCATCAACCATAATTGTATACCTCAAATAGTTAACAAACTTTAAATAAAACAAAATTAGTAAGGCATTAGGAAGGCTCTAGTTTTTGCAATTTTATTAGTAATCTTGTGAAATAATTCATGATGCAAGGAAGCGATCTTTAATTTGAATAAACCTGAAACTGTTACATATAGCAATGTTAAGTTTGTAGGATTTTATATTTATTTGATTTTCTTTGGTTCTGCTTCATCCATCTACAGAATAATAGTAATGGTGTTGAATGCTGCAGAAAATGGGGAGTCTGTTTGTCCCATCATACTTCTTCTGGTTTTTATTTCCCTTTTCCCACAGTCATATATTAATGCAACCTCTTTAATGTTTATTCAATTGACTGCTGAATGGTACCACTGAATCCGCTTCCATCTCAATCTCAGGCAAGCACAACACCCTATTCGAAAATATATATCTTTATTTTGTCTTGATTTATTAAATCGATGAGCCCAAGCCATGCTTTCTGTTCTGTGGCTAATATTACTTTTATCTACAACTGTCCCGAGTAATTCACAGAAAGCAGTAACCTTCACCACAAGCAGTCCTTCCTTGCCTTCCTTTAGCTATCGGATTACCAGAGACCTGGAAAGCTGGTTCCACAAAACCTTTTAAAAGGAGGTGAACAGCCTCATTGGCACATTTCAATAAAAATTGTCACTTGGGATCTGATTGACTGCCAAATCTTACCTAATTCCGGAAATTGGAAGCAAGTGTGTTGGACCCATTATTGGAGACTTTAAAAAATATATTGATTTGTACAATCGCAATTGATTTGTTACTGGGGCAAGATAAAATTCACCTCCTGCTGTTTAAAATATTTATAAAATATCAGCACTCTGAATGATAATTGAATATTCTATCAGTGAAAATGCATGTTCTGCACCATTTAGACTTTGACTAAACATTCTAAATGAATTATATTACTCAAGATAGTCTTTAAAACCCTGTGTACAGGAAATACAGGAATATTTAGTATAGTTTACTCAGTTTACAAATGTTACCATTATGTATCTTGTAGGTTGAACGAGTGCATGTATTACCTGAGCAGTAACCAATAATAATGTTCTTGTTCATTGTAAAGACCACATCATGGAATTACTCACTGGCTTATTTCCTTTAGGTAAAAGTCATAGATAAATGACCTGGAGACAGGATCACATGCTTCGGAAATACAGAAATTGCTACAAGTGCTTATAGCCTGGGAATTGAGATAGGCAGGCGATCCAGGTTTTCAGTGAAAAAAATACATGTCAGAAGGAAATATTTGATCAGAATTCAACCATATGTCATCTGAAGTATTGGCCAGTCAGCCTGTTGAATTGCTGGATCAAAAGCAAGGGTGTTAAAATTTAAATGGCAGAATTTATATTAGTGGAGTGTTAATGCCCTTTAAATGGAGCATTATCTTGTACACTACTGATTGCTGACCTTGATGAAGAGCATGGGCCCCCACCATTTTGAATGAGGCTTTTCCCTGGAAATGAAATAACCTGATTGGGTTGTTGCCCTTAATGATGTGAAAACACTCCTATGTTGTAGGCCAGATGCAGATTGCTATTTTATGAGACAACTGGCAGAATCATGTGCCTTCCCAAGATAACAAAAGCAGTGGTGGCTGATTTTCTTTTAGGGTCATGGAGTCATGGAGGAAAAGGAGGTTTTTTTCTGATGCAAGAAACCTGAAGAGTTCCATGGTTATAGCCACATCACAGTAAGGCCCGCTTCACTTAACATCTTTCCATTTGATATTCCAAACATTGGTCACTAAGTTTGCATCAGCCTAACACTGGCTTGAGCCTTGGGTAACTCAGCTGCCTTTTAAATTTTGATCTGCATTAAGCCACTGCATAATATATCCTGACAATTGATATTGTTCTATCTGTGCCTGGTCCGCCTACACGCATCCTGCACACTGTATCCTCCAAACAACCTCCAGAAATTGACTAATAGCAGCTTGGTGAGCCTCCACTTGATGCCTCCCCCATGATGATTAATGGAGCTGAGAAACTCCCACTGACTTTGCAGCCTCATGGTTTTAGCTCCACATTACAGCAGAACAATGCATAAAACACTCTAGCATCCCTTTCACCTTGTTTTTCTGTTCAAAACATCACCATCTGTAAGGCATCCAGCATTTTTTTCTACAATAGTACAGACCACCAATCAGCATCAATGTGTGAATGTATCGATTTATTAGAGGCCAGGAATTTAGTTTAGTTTAGAGATACAGCCCGGGAACAGGACCTTCGGCCCACCGAGTCCGTGCTGCCCAGCGATCCCCCAACACTTTAATTATCATAAACACTAGGGACAATTTACGATTTCTTTACTGGCCAATTAACCAATAAGCCTGTGTCTTTGGAGTGTGGGAGGAAACCGGAACACCCGGCGAAAACCCATATGGTCGCAGGGAAAATGTAGAAACACCATACAGGCAGTACTCATAGTCAGGATTGAACTCAGGTCTCTGGCAACAAGCAACAACTCTACTGCTGTGCCACCGTGTCACCCCAATTTTTACATCATAATTTCCCCAAATAATTTAGAAGTCTTACCATTGACCATTTTGTCTCTCCATTTAACAAGATTTTTTTACTTGCCTTCAATCATTTTATCCCAAAGTTATGCTCCTGTGAGTATTCTCCTGGGGTTTCCCATATCTTCAACCCCCCCACATATCAGATAACTTTTATGCATTTTTGATTAGTATTCTTCAGAAAATATTTGGAAACAGAAGTTATATTCAAACGTTTGTGGTTTAAGGACATTTATAACACATTGTAATAAAACACAAATGAAAGAGTATTAGATTCAGAGATCAGGATGCTCAGTTTAGGCACAGTTTAGACTTTTAGACTTTAGAAATACAGCATGGAAACAGGCCTTTCAGCCCACCGAGTCTGTGCCGAACAGCGATAGTTCTGAACACTGGCACTATCCTACACAATTTACATTTAACAGAAGCTAATTAATCTACAAACCTTATGTCTTGGAGTGTGGAAGGAAATTGGAGCACCCAGGGAAAACCCATGCAATCACAGGGAGAATGTACAAACAGCACCCATAGTCAGGGTCAACACTGGATCTCTTCTTCCTAAAGAGACAGAGACAGATATTTTTTAAACAGAAAACAGACAATTGTTTTACAACAGACTCTTTCTCTGGACTTCAATGGAGTTACACGGGGTTATTCTATGTAATGAACAATCACAAACAATCAAGGAACAGCACATCTTGTTAATCACTGATGTGCCAAGACAAGCTATTGGGACATTTGCCTTTGTACATGGCCAAGTATAATGGCCATAATACTTGGCCAAAAGGATTATGGCTAAGCAATATTTGACCATAATAAGTATTGTTATGATTTCCAATTCACTATCGTAATATTATTTGGCCATATAATATTATATTATCATATACTTATTAGAAGTCTGATCTTGTACGTGTGTATATGTGTGTGTATATGTGTGTGTATATGTGTGTGCATATGTGGTTGTCTTTACATCTTCGCAAAAACATTACACGGTAACGATAACATTTTTACATATTCCGATTGACATATTTCCCGTCGAGGCCAGAAACTCCTTATCTGAACATTTTATGCTTTATTTCTCAACTTATTCTCGACTCATTTCTGACTAAAATTCTAAAAAAGTCAAAAGACTTTGAAATTAAAACCACCAGCTTCAACTGATGACATCACAATGGCTCTGCTAGCAGTGGACAGCCTCAGTGAAGATTTTTTTATTTTTTTAAAAATTTTTATTAGAAGCAATTGTACAGAGATAAAACATTCGGCATTTAAAATTATACAATTATTGTACAGCTTCATTTTTAACCTTATAACTTAAATTATGAAAATGAAAAAAGAAAAGAGAGAGAAAACAAGAAAGAAAAGAAGTAGAGAGTGAAAAGATAGATTGAAGAAGAGCAAAAGAATGTCCCCTAAGCTACCAAAGCCCTGTAGCAGAAAGATATAGAAATAATAAAATTAAAAAATAATAAAAAGAAAAGTGGAGATATACCTTGTCCCTCGTCCCCCCCGCTCGCCTCACCCAACCCAGCATCAGATTTAAATTTAAATTTATGTTGCACCATATTTTTGTTGTAAGAATTCGGTAAAGGGTGTCCATGTCTTAAGAAATTGATCTGGTTTTTCCGCCAAGACAAGCCTAATATTTTCCAAATGTAGTGTCTCGGATATGTCTGTGATCCACATCTTCACTGTAGGGACTGTTGTCTGTTTCCAAAATTTGAGTATTAATTTTTTCGCCGTTATTAAGCCATAGTTAAGGAAACGTCTTTGAAATATCGTTAGCTCAGAACAGGCCTCTGACATACTTAGTGTGATGAGTTTTATATCGGGATCCAATTTAGTTATAAATATTTTGGAAAAGATATCAAAAATTCCCCTCCAGAAGTTTTGTAATTTTGTGCAGGAAACAAAATAATGGGTTGTAGTCGCTTCTTGGAGGAGACATTTATCGCAGATAGGAGAGACATTTGGGAAGATCTTGTTCAATTTAGACTTTGAACAATTGAGTCTATGCAGTATTTTAAATTGTATTAGAGAGTGCCTAACATTAAGGGAACAGTAATGTATATAAAAAAGACTTTCATAGAAACATAGAAACATAGAAATTAGGTGCAGGAGTAGGCCATTCGGCCCTTCGAGCCTGCACCGCCATTCAATATGATCATGTCTGATCATCCAACTCAGTATCCTGTACCTGCCTTCTCTCCATACCCCCTGATCCCTTTAGCCACAAGGGCCACATCTAACTCCCTCTTAAATATAGCCTTTGAAATTGTTAAACCCAATTTGTCTTCCCATGTTCGCCTAATTATTTCCGATGATGGGATATGTACATTTAAAAGGGTATTGTAGAAATAGGATATTAACTTATTTGTATCCGCCTTTCTGTTCATGCATTCGTCTATTATATCTGGGGCCATTAAATTTGTAATATTAGTTGCCCAATAATAGAGAAGAAAATTAGGGAGAGGCATTCCACTGATTTCTTTAGGTTTGCATAAATGTCGTTTATGAATTCTATGAGTTTTATAATCCCAGATAAAGTTTGTAATCACAGTCGAGTTTTTTTTTTAAGTTTATAGGGAGGTAAATCAGTGTTGATTGAAATAGGTACAGGAGTTGTGGAAGGAAAATCATCTTTATGGCATTTACTCTACCTATAAGGGAAATTGGAAGTGTTTTCCAAAATTGAATAAGGGCATTTAATTTGGTGATTAATGGTGGAAAATTTGCTTGAAATAAAGAGAGATATTTTCTAATCATGTAGACTCCAAGGTATTTACATTTTTCAGTAGCAATTCTAAAGGGACATTTTAGGAGATGTGAAGGGTCTTGAGGTTTTATCGGCAAAATTTCACTTTTGTTCCAGTTTATTCTATACCCTGAGAAGGAGCCGAATTGTTCTATGAGGTTTAGTATATTTGGGATACTGACTTGGGAGTTGGTAATACATAAAAGTACATCGTCTGCATATAACTAAATCTTATTATTAGTATATTTAGTATTATAACCATGAATGGTCGGATGTACTCTTATATTTTCAGCTAAGGGTTCTATAGCAAGGGCAAATAACATTGGTGATAAAGCACACCCTTGTCTATTGCCCCTGGATAATTGAAATTTAGGTGACAGAGTTTGATTAATCAGTATTCTGGCAGTCGGATTGTTATATAACAACTTTATCCATGAAATATAATTTTCTCCTTGTTGGAATTTTTGCAATACTGTGAAGAGATATTCCCATTCTACTTGGTCAAATGCTTTTTCTACGTCTAAAGAGATAATTGATAAGTCTTTGATTATCGTTCTGTATTAAACAAGCGCCACATGTTATTTAACGAATGTCTTTTAGGTATAAACCCAGCTTGATCAGAGTGTATTAATTTACTGATGTACTTACTTAGTCGTCTTGCCAGTGATTTAGCTAATATTTTCTGGTCTGTATTTAAAAGAGCTATTGTTCTATATGATCATGGCTGCTGAAGATTCCATCCTACATTTGACTCGTTATTGCGATTAAAGCTTTAAAAATGCCAACTTTCACAAGGTTCTGATTCACATTTTTCCCCTCTAGGCAGAGATCAGTTACACTGAACATTTTAATGCTTTATTTCTCGACTTATTACTGATTAAAGTTTTTTTAAAAATCACAATAACTTGAATTTCAAACCAACCAGCTGCAACTGATGATGTCACAATGGCTGCTTCAACTGATGACGTCATAATTGATAGCCTAGCAGAGGGAGGGCGAATTGTTATTGCAACACGCAGGGCAAGTGCAATTCAAATTTCTTTTAAAGAGAACTGCTGAGGCAATAGGAGTGCTGGAACCCAACGGGTCTGCACCTGGTCTAATAATATTATAAAACCGTCTCTGTGCTACTGTGCCATTCTATAATAATAACTAACTCAAACATGTAGTAATACTTACCAAAGTATCCTGATTTGGATAAAGCATTCACCAAACCCAAATTCACATGTTTTATCTAGGAATAGATGCACCCAGCTCAAACCGCATATGAAGGGTTGTGTTCCATTGGTCTTGTGTTGATTAGCTAGGCTCAATACCAGGGGCATTACAATGTTATAGGTAGATAGCCATTATTTCTCAACAGCCACTCTTCTTTCTTCAGCGGTGGGTGAAATGCATTTGACCATTCATAAAATATTCTGAGTAGAAGTATGGAGGATGTTTCCCTGACTGGAATCAGTTCCAAAATAAAGAGTCAGCTATTCAGGACTCTCAGACCAATTTCCTCCTACAAGCTAAAGATGCTATCAGGAAATATGAAAAAGATGAATATGATGGTGAAAAGGTGAGTTTGGAGGTCTGTCATAATCACATAGATATAATCAAAAGGCAAATGGCCTATTCCTCATTTTAATCTCTCAAATCTCATGTCTTTATTGCTCCTAGTGCTTCTTTTAAGATCTCTGTCCTCCACGAGACTCGTGTGCAATGAAATTGTTCTCGGTAAGAAATCTTCACTGCTATCCTCCTTCAGTTTCTGCAACAACGGCCTCAACAATATCAACCTGCATTTCAATTCACTTTTTATTTCTTATTGTCTTTTTATTCAATCTTAAATCATTCTACACTGTCAGTCTTTCAAACCATATTCCCTTCCTTCTGTGGCTTAGTTGCTCTATCTGTCTCAATGACAGATGAGGTTATTTTTAAACTCTCTGTAACAACATCCACCCACAAACTTCTCTTCTCTCAAATCCATTTCCTTTTTCTCCAAAATAAAACTCTCTTCCAATTCACTATCATAAGCACTTTTAAACCAACAGTTGATCAAATTTGTGGTATTTTATGACATATTTATGCAGCTACTAATTTGTTTTACTGTCTCCTTGCCTCAAACCTTGATACTCACTCCCCTGATAAACAACCCATTCAGAATTCCACCCATTTTAATCCATACTTTCCTCACCAACGACTCAGCACATCCTATTGCTGCTGGACTCTATATCTGAATCTATCCAAACAGATTTCTAGCCCTGTCTCAGCACTAAAACAGATGCTCAAAGTCTTTAATAGTAAATCTTGTGAATGTGATTAAGATAACCAACCTCACCATGGCCTGTTTGCATCTTTTCACACAGCCTTTGAACGTAACACCATCCTTCAACAATTTACCAAGTATATTATGATTCCAGGTCAGCCTCCATTGCTCTAACCTCCACATGATGAAATTACTTAAACTCTGCTGCTTGTAATTTAACTTGCCCCAATCCCATTCCCCATCACCGTCTTCTTGTTTATCTACTTTGGGTCTACCTCGGTTTTAAAATGTCCACTCTTGTTTTCAAAACTCTTGGTGGTTTTGTCCCTCCCTATCACTGAAATATTCCCAACCCTAAAAGGCTCTGAGATATCTTTTTTCCTCCAGCCTTTCTCATCCTTCCCGAACTGGTAAGCCTTTTCCTCAGACATATAGGCTCACAAATTTGGGGTTTGCTCCTTTAACATTTCCACCTATTTACATCTAGCTGTGCTTTTAATAAATATTAGTCTATTGACACTAATTAGTTATTTACATTAATAATTTCTCAAATGCTGCAATCAAATTTTGTTTAAACATGCCTGCCTCTGTGAATCTTGTTGTGATATCCTATTTTGTTCAAGGTGCTACACAAATACAAGCTGTCGTAGTTGTTCTTAATTAATGTGACTGATATTCCTCAGTATTTTTTATGTTAACTTGCACCATAATGATATGGACACAAAAAGCTGGAGTACCTCAGCGGGACAGACAGCATCTCTAGAGAGAAGGAATGGGTGACGTTTCGGGTCGAGACCCTTCTTCAGAATGAAAGTCACGGGAAAGGGAAACGAGAGATATAGACGAGGATGTAGAGAGATACAGAACAATAAATGAAAGATATGCAAAAAAGTAACAGTGATAAGGATACAGGGCATTGGTAGCTGTATGTTTTGGTGTAAACGAGAAGCTGGTGTACTTGGGTGGAAGGGAGAGAGAGGGACTACCAAGGTTACTTAGAAGTGTAGAGAATCAATATTCATACCACGAATTAACTGCAGAGCCATTAGAGGGTACCAAATTGCTGGGAAAAACTCAGCGGTGCACAGCATCTATGGACGAAGGAATAGGCGAACGTTTCGGGCCGAAACCTTCTTCAGACTGATGGACAGAAAATAATCTGTTCTCCAATTTGCATTAACTCACTCTGATAATGAGGAGACCATGACAGAAAGGGCATTCTCTCTTGCTTATGGCGTCACAACCTAATTTGAAGGATAACTTGTTCTATTTGATCGTATTTGATTGTGCACACCAGGTTGATTTGCTTCGTTGAAACAGGGCGGACCACACTGAAGGTTGCAACTCCCACCCAGAAGGGAGGTATTGTATGGGAAGGAGAAATAAAGTGTTTAGCAAATGGGAGATCAGATAGGTCCAGGCGGACTGAGCGTAGGTGTTCAGTGAAATGATCGCCCAGTCTATGTTTGGTTACACTGATGTAGAAGAGTCCACATCTTGAACAACAGATACAGTAGATGAGGTTGGAGGAGATGCATGTGAACCTCTGCCTAACCTGAAAGGACTGTTGGGTCCCTGGATAGAGTTGAGGGTGGAGGTATAGGGATAGGTGTTGCATCTCCTGTGGTTGCATGAGAAAGTACTGGGGAGGGGGTGGTTTGGGTGGGAAGGGATGAGTTAACCAGGGAGTTGCGGAGGGAATAGGTTTCTGCAGAAGGTGGAAAGAGGTGAAGATGTGACTAGTGGTGGGATCCCTTTGGAGGTGGCCAAAATTATGGAGGATTATGTGTTGGCTGCAAAGGCTGATGGGGTGAAAGGTAAGGACTAGGGGGTGGGAGATCAAGGGCTGAGCTGCAGGGCACTGAGGAGACATGTGTGAGGACCTCATCTATGATGGGAGTGGAGAACCCCCGTTCCCTAAAGAATGAGGACATCATGGATGTCCTGGTATAGAACACCTCATCTTGGGAGCAGATGCGGTGTAGACTGAGGAATTGGGAGTAGGGGATATAATCTTTGCAGGAAGCAGGATGGGAAGAAGTGTAGTTGTGGGAGTCAGTGAGTTTGTAATAGATGTCAGTCGATAGTCTATCTCCTGTGATGGATACTGTGAGAACAAGAAAGGGGGGGGGGGGAAGGTGTCGGAGATGGTCCAAGTGAATTTGAGTGCTGGATGGAAATAGGTGGTGAAGTTAATGAAGTCCATGAGTTCTGCATGGGTGCAGGATGTAGCACCGATGCAGTCCTCAATTTAATGGCGATAGAGTTCGGGGATAGGACCAGTGTATGCCTGGAACAAGGATTGTTCAATGTATCCTACAAAGAGGAAGTCGCAGCTGGGGCCCATGCGATGCTCATAGCTACGCCTTTGATTTGGAGGAAGTGGGAGGAGTCGAAGGCGAAGTTGTTACGTATGAGGACCAGGGGGGACTAGAGTGTTAGTAGAGGGAAATTGGATGGTTCTGCAGTCGAGGAAGAAACTGAGGCTTTAAAGCCTTCCTGGTGGGTGATGGAGGCGTAAAGTGACTGAACGACCATAGCAAAGATGAGGGAGTGGGGGCTCGAAAAGTGGAAGTCATTAAAGAGACAAAGATCGTATGAGGTATCTTGAACATAGGTTGGGAGAAATTGGACCAGGGAGAAGGAATGGAGTCGAGGTACATGGCAATTATTTCAGTGGGACAAGAGCAGGCAGAAGCAATGGATTTACCATGACAGTTGTGTTTATGGATTTTGGGGAGAAGGTAAAGCTGGGTTGTGTAGGGCTGGGAAATGATAAGGTTGGAAGCTGTGGAAGGCAGACAGCCGGAAGTGATACATGGGAAATGGTCTGTGAGATTATGGCCTGGTACTCATCTGTGGGATCATAGTCTGAGGATAAAATAAGAGGAGGTGTCCGAGAGCTGGCACCTTCCATCAGTGCGGTAGAGGTCAGCATGCCAGACTACCACGGCATCTCCCTTGTCGGAGGGTTTGATGATAATGTTGGGGTTGCTGCAGAATGAGCAGATGGTTGTATGGTCAGAGGGGGTGAGGTTAGAGTTAGTAAGGGGAGTGGAAAAGTTGAGACTGTTGATGACACACCGGAAGCTAGAAATAAAAATGTCAAGAGAGGGTAGAAGGCGTTTTGGGTAGTCCAAGAGGAGAGGGACCAGTGAAGGTGATTGGAAGAGGTCATCACTGGGTGGTGAGGACTACTTCCCATAGAAAAAATCACGGAAGCAGAGGCGATGGAAGAAAAGCTTTACGTTGTGGCGGACCCGGAACTCGTTGAGGTGAGGGCAGAAGGGGAACGAAGGTGAGGCCCCTGTTGAGGACAGACTGTTCCGTATAAGAAAGGGGGAAATTAGGGGGGTTGGTGAGGGTTGGGGTCAGAGGAGGGCCAGGGAGTGGACGGAGGTTGAAGCGAGGTCTGGTGGGGGATGGTAGGTGTTCAGAGCGGAGGGGGGCCTGAAGATTATTGTATGGGTGGGGTGTGGTCGGGGTAACCTGGTTAAAAGAGGGGGAAGGGAAAGACTCATCATTACTGAGGTGCCCTGTAGAAGGTGGGGGGGGGGGGGGGGGGTGGGGGGGGGGGGGGTGGGGTGGAGAGGTGAGGGTTGGCGAAGTCGCTGGTGGAATCCCGCAGGGGGATGGAATAAAAATACATGTCAACGGCAGCAGCATCGATGGCCCCAGGGAGACAGTGAATGTCACGGCTATGGAGCGTTGATGAAAAGGGGTTAAGCAAATTTGAGATGTAAAATTTAAATTTCATTCAATGATCCTTAAGGTTATACAATAAACAGGCTGAAAACTGTTTCTTTCCTGGAAAACAGCTTCTGATATTTTGATATCCTCAGTGCACTCATCATTCTCTCCCTCTATTGACCTCCGTGATCCCAGGCTTTATTGCTTCCAATTTTTTACCTCGATCCACATCTAGCCCAAGTGTTTTTAGCTTGTCAAATCATTATTATGGTTTCGCACATCTTATTTGTAGAAGAGAAAATTGACAAGTAAAAGTCAGCATTGGACATTTGTACCTGGAATTTATTGTCTCTAAGACATAACTTTAAATTCAATTAAAATTACTGAGGAGACCCAAATCTGTTTAGAGAGTGATCTGGATCTTCTTTGAAAACAATAAGCAGCTGCCAAATCACATCTCGACCATATTAAAGGCACCTCAAAAGAAAATATGGAAATAACAGGAGAGTGGTACTAATTAGATCTCACTTTCAAAGTGCAGGCACAGGCAAGATGATCCGATTGGCCTGCAGCCTTGTATGATTTGTAGAATGACTATAGATCTCCACAATTAAAAAATAATAATTAAAAATGGTTGACATGAATTAAGACAGAAACGCACCAATTAATCAGTATCTTTCATAGATAGTTGCATTGATTTATCATGGATATTTTTACATTGCTTAGGGAGGTTTAGCTATTTCGAAAGTTGTTGACGGGTCTGTTGGGAAAAGGAAGTTTTGTTATTTTGTGGTGATAAGGGACAATAATTCCTTATAATTATTAATAACAATCCTAGCAAAAGAAGGTGACATAACGCCATAAAAAATTAGACGCAAAATTGGCTCTGCTCCATGTAATCTCAAAATCAGACTTTGGAATGCAAATGAGGCAATCAGCATTATTACATATTGCGTTCAATATTATCTTCCAGTTTTTGTCTGCAACTGTCATATGTTCTAAATAACTATTTTAATGTAGGAAAAACATCTGTGGTAGAGCTTTGAAGAAATTAAGACTTCAGAAAAATTACCAAAAGTAGTATTGAGGTTGGGAGTGTTGTCGAAGTTGAAACATTTCTGAAGTGAAGTCCCGAGTTATTGTGATGTTATGGAGGTTAATAACAATTTACAAAATGAAGAAAGAATTTTGATGTTGTTTACGGCATTATATGTGGTTTGGGATTGGAGACCTGAACAAGGTGAAGGGGAAAAGATTTAATAGGAATCTGAGGGGTAACTTTTTCGCACAAAGAATGGTGGGTGTATGGAACAAGCTGCCAGAGGAGGTAGTTGAGGCAGGGACTATCCCAATGTTTAAGAAACAGACAGGTCCATGGATAGGACAGGTTTGGAGGGATATGGACCAAGAAGGTGGGACTAGTGTAGCTGGGACATGTTGGCCGGTGTGGGCAAGTTGGGCCAAAGGTCCTTTCCATTCTGTATTACTCTATGATTCTATACCTACCTGGTTTGTAATGCATTGCTGATCCTTCATTACAACTACATTTGAACAGTACAACTCTACACCTGACATCACTGTGAGTGTGCCTTCAACAAATTGTTTCAAATTAGAGGTTCACCAGCCCTTCTTAAGGACAATTAAAACTGGGAATGAAATGCTTGCTTTGCCAGATGTACCTACATCTCATGAGAGAAGAAAAAGAAGTTGCCAAGCATCCAGAATTACTGCTAAAGTAACAGTAGATGAAAATTCACTTGATGTCACAAAAAAACGTTTTAAAAGGTGAAATGCTTTGAATGATGTTGTTTACTAGTTAAACAAATATTAGATTTTGAAAAGAAGGCTGTTTTACATGTCAGTGAGGATTATCTAATCAGATGAAATTATACTTTCCTCACAGTATATGGAATTGATCCGGAAGTATGGATATGCTAGATGTCCACAGTGAACATTGTCTGGTCAGAGGCAAGAGACGGTGGCATCTCCATAGCAATTCCATCAAGCACAGAGTAGCTGTTGGGCACATCCTGGTATCAGATGGGGTAACCCACTTAGTTTTGGCCATTTGCAATAGTTTGGGCAGGAAAGCATTGGAATTATAAATATGGGCTGACCAGACATAATCGATTAACAAATTATGAATTGAATGCCATGTAAATAATGTCAGTTCAGCAGAGGTTTCATTAATTTACCTTGCAATTGCAGTTTAAAAGTACAAGAATGACAACTTTCAGGAGATATGTTTTAAAAATATGATTGTCCTATTTTTTATTGTAATACGTTTTATTGTGCAAATATTTACAGTATATATCTAACCATAGGGTGTGACTATTATTTTGTAAAGGTAAGGAGTTGACACCCATGGGTTAAAACTATAGAGATTATTCAAAAGGAACTGCAGAGGCTGGTTTACAAAAAAAGGGCACAATGCGCTGGAGTAACTCAGTGTCTGTGGAAACAATGGATTTGGGTTGGGACTTTTCTTCAGACTGATTGTGGTGATGGAGTGGGGGAAGAAAGATGGATGCGAGGAGGGACAGGATAAAGCCTGGCAAGTGATAGTTACTATAGATACAGCTGAGCGTTTTTTTAATTGGCTGATGGTTGGACAAAGGCTAGCGATAAAAAGAAAAAATGTGTGAGATAAGGATAGAAAAAGTGGGAATTGTGAATCCAGAGGAAGGAATATAGGTGGACGGGGAGGGGCAAAGGAAGAAATAGGTGCAAGTCCAGATGGGGGCCAGTGAAGAGAGAGGGGAGAAGCAAAGAGTAAAGAGAAGGATTTTGGGGGCATTGTACATCATAACCCAATAAACCTGCTCCTTCTTGGATCTCAAAGATGAAATGACCAATAGCTCGTGACCACTATGGTGCAGGATTAGGGTTGGGGTTCCATCTTCAGCAACACTGAGAGTGCCTTGCACCTGATGTCCGAGCATTGAGGTGATCAGTTCTGTTTGATCGGGGTCCCAGAACAGACCTGACCGAATTGGTGATGTCTTTGGACAGGATCTTGTAATCTACATTCAATAGTGCTGTGGGTTAACAATTCCCAATGTCTTCCCTCAGCCCTCCTGGTGTAGTTGAAGGTGATAATGCACTTACTCGTGCCAGCTAGAAGTCGAATGTTGTCCACTTCCAGCAGGTCTGAGTTCATCCAGTCCCACAGAACAATGCAGTACAATACAGTACAACACAGTACAGTATTGCTGGTGTATCGCCCCTTTGCTTCCCCTGATATTCAAGGGAATGGATGGAATTTGGCAGCTTGTCCAGGGCCAGACTCACCTGCTTGCTGTCACCTAAAACCTGTTTGATGGAGGGTGCAGGAAGTTCTGGAAGACTATGGTTCCAGTGGCTTTTCTGTTGTACAAACTTGCTACAAATAATTTGTAGATCATCAATATATCTAGTAGTGAGGTTGTTGCAGTCCTCCCGAGTTACAAATACCTGACTTTGGATACTCTGTACAGACAAGTGGGCCTTTGGAAGACTGGCAGTATGGATGGAGATGGATTTGCTGGTTATAGAGTCATAGTATCATACATCATGGAAACAGGCCCTTTGGTCCAGCTTGCCCAAGTCAACCAAGATGTCCCATCTACACGAGTCCCACCTGCCTGCATTTGGCCCACATCCTTCTAAACCTTTCCTAACCAAATGCCTTCCAAAACCTTATAAAATGTTAAAGTATTTTCTGCCTAAGTATCTCTTCTGGCAGCTTATTCCATAAACCCACAACCCTGTGTTCCCCTTCAGTGTTCCAATCTTTCCCCTCCCACATCAAACCTTTGCCCTCTGGTTATTGATTCTCCTACTCTGGGTAAAAGACGCTGCTTCCACACTATTTATTCTCTTCAAGATCTTATACACCTCTATAAGATCACCTCTCAGGCTCCAAGGAATCCACTGGTTATGACAGTGCACAGCCATCTTCTGCCGGTTGGGAATGGGCTTTCTGATGCCATCTTCCACCTCCCCCCAAACCTGAGCCACAACACGTGGGGGCTGGGCCGAGCCGAGCAGCATTGTGAGCACTAAGCAGATTCACTCACTGACTAGGTAGGTGAGGCTGGTTGACGGCCATTCCTCCCATGCCTACTCGCTCTTCTGTCACAGCTTTTATTGTTCACTTCTGCATTACAAACAGACGGGGTTACAAACAGTTCTCAGGAACAGAACCCTGTTATAACCTGGGCATGATCTGTACTGAGCCCTCCTCTTCCTTAAGGCTGTGGATCGGAGAGCTAACCCTCTGAGTCTTTGGAAGAAGGCACGTGAGCACATCTTATCCTGCTTCATGTTTGCGATTCTGGATCGTGTTCGTACTCCAAGTACTTGACACAGCAAATATACCCCAGTGTAATCTGTGTTGTGCATTGGTGCAAAGCAGAAACCATTTCCGTTGATGATGAATAATTTAATCTAATATATATAGTTTGATGGATCTTTTATACTGAAAAATGAACAATATTTTTTTGCACAACAGTTTAAAACCGAGTTATTTTATAACCATGAACACGAAGTAAGTGCATAATTGTATTTTGCTACTGTAGGTTATTGCGGACTGTATTTAAACAAATCCACTCACATCGTATTTCTCGATTGTAGCAGAGATGCTAATATACAGAAATGATGAAGATCCCATGGAACCATGATGGAAAATCAATACAAGTGCAGCATCAGATGAAACACATTGTGTAAGAAGGAACAGCAGATGCTGGTATAAACTGAAGATAGACACAAAAAGCTCAAATAACTCAGCGGGACATGCAGCATCTCTGGAGAGAAGGAATGGGTGACGTTTCGGGTCTGAAGAAGGGTCTCCCTTCATTTTTAAAAGCTGAAATTTGTTTTAAGGAAACGGTGCTGAGCCCAGCAGGCACTAGCCTGTTCAGAATGTTAAACTAGGCAGTAGCAAGGATGGTAAATCACTGAGCCTTTTGTTATTTATGTGTGAGTGGCAGCTGGCATGGAGCGCAGAGCACCTGTGATAATCACTCTGCACGCCGGCTGGTTTTCAGACAAATGAAATGTCAAGCAAGATCAGAATGTTGCAGCGATCTGGAATGCTGAGGCAATCACAAAATATCAGCTACTGAACTCCAGCAGTTGCAGTCACAGACCCAGAATAAAATTAAATGTAAAGCCAGACTTCAAAGGCTTGGTTGAGGGAGAAGGTACAGCTGATGTAAATAATACTTGTTGTTGAGTAGATTGCATGCCATGTCCACAAGCCTAACCCCCCTCCACTCTCTGCCCTCTCCACCTGCCGACATATATCTTTCCACTCTCGGTCTCCAATCCTGTGATTTACCAGACCTTGGCAGTGTGCCAGTCTAATAATCAGTGGATAAACACAATATGCTGGAGTAACTCAGCGGGTCAGGCAGCATCTCTGGAGAAAAGGAATAGCTAATGTTTCGGATGGAGACCTTTCTTCAGACAGAGAGTCAGGGGAAAGGGAAACTAGAAGTATGTGAAGGTACAAGGAACAAATGAATGAAAGATATTCAAAGAACAAATCAAAGCCAGCAATGATTATCAAGGAAAGGTAGAGTCCACAATGGTCATTGTTAGCTCTGAGAAAGGTGATAACGAAAGGATACAAACAGTGAAACTAAGCAGTGCGACAGTGAAATTAGTAGGACGACTAGTGTGGAGGAGGGCAGATGGACGGAGAGAGAGGGGATGCAAAAGTTCCTTAGAGAAATCAATATCCATATTGCTGGGTTGTAAGCTGCCCAAGCAAAATATGAGGTGCTGTTCCTCCATTTTGCGTGTGGCTTCACTTTGACAGTGGAGGAGGCCCAGGACAGAAAGGTCAGTATGGGAATGGGAAGGGGAGTTAAAATGTCTGGCAACTGGAGTCATCAGTGGGTTGACCATTCATCAGCTAAAGTAGGTAAATGAAATAGAATGGATTCTGTGAATGTCTTTCCAACATCCTAATATTCAACCCTTTTTTACTTGGTCGCCTACCTTAATAAATAGGCCCATCAAACAGCATTAACATGGAATAAAAAAAAGACTGAATGCAGGGTGGAATCATAAAGTCATGCTGCATAGAAATTGATCTTTTGGGCCACCATCTCTGATGACCAATTTATGCTTATACCATTTTATTCTCGATATGTTCCAATCAAATTTTGCCCAGAGTCTAATACTTACCTTGGCAATTTATAGTGTTCAAGCCATCTTTGAAATTTTGCAGGAAACTGGAAAACCAAGAAGAAATACACACAGTCACAGCCGACACATGCAAACTTTACAGAGATTGAACCTAGGATTCAGGAGCTGTGAAACATTTTATCACCTTTTATGACCTTTATTTCAAGAATATTAAATTATTACATTGTTTATTTGATTTAAATTGGAGTAAACTTGAATATCTAATCACTTAACTAATTTTCATCAGATTAAATGTATTAATTTAATCTGATTACAAACAGAATCATTAGAACAATTTAATGGGGAAAAATACTTGACGCAGTTTTACTTTATTAAACTGCGTAAAGTATTTTTTTCCCCCATTAAATTGTTCTAATGATTCTGTTTCCGGTGTTGTTCAAGTCCACCGTGTTGTTGCTTGCCAGAGCATTCTTTGTGGAGTGATTCTGAAATCTATTATCCACCATGAGCTTACTCTTAAACTTCCTGACCCAGTCGATTTTAGCAACGAAAAGATGCAAGCAATGATCTGGAACTTTTTTTTGTAACTCAAGGCACAAATGGTTGATGTTCTTAGCTTTTTTAAGAATTTGAAACTCCAAAATTAATTGAAGGAACACTAATGGAAAGTTTGAGAAGAGGTCTTGCATGCCTGCACGTTAATGGTGACAGAATGGCTGACTGACAACTGTGAAGATTGGAACCTCTTTGAAACATTATTTTATAGAACCAGGTCAAGGAAAAGTAAGCTTTAATGAATGAAACGCCTTGGAAATTCAAGTAGGACCATTTAATTCAATACGCTGCTCTGACATTAGTTACTGTTGCCTCCATTTGTTTTCTGGATTGAAAAAATGGACAGATTATCTTAACTGTGGCCAATAATGTCGATCTAACAAGCTGCACGTTGCTCTGTCACTGAATTATACATAGAAACCAAAGCCAGGACCTTGACATAGTATCCCAAGCATTGGGCAATTTTGTTCAGAAGCCAAGAGCCCATTAGTTTCAAAGAGGTCTGTCGGAATTATGTATATTACTTTGTTTAAAAGTGTTTTGTGTTTAACACTTCTAATTTTTTCTTATTTGATATCTGCAAACTATTTTAGATTTGTTTAGTTTAGTTTAAAGATACAGAACGGAAACAGACCCTATGGCCCACCGAGTCTGCACCGACCAGCCACGCCAGCACATTAACACTACCCAACACACACACTAGGGACAATTTTACCAAGTAAATTAACCTACAAACCTGTACATCTTTGGAGTGTGGGGGAAATCGAAGATCTCAAAGAAAACCCACGCAGGTCACCGTGAGAATTTACAAACTCCATACCGACAACACCCCTAGTAATGATTGAATCCGGGTTTCTGGCTCAACTTTACTGCTGCACCACCACGCCCTATACTTCCTTGAAAAAAGGAAACTCACAATTTTACGTATTTTCTGGAAATATTCATTTATTTAAGAGTGTGTGCACAATAAATATGAGAAAATAAATCCTCAGAAGTTTTAAAATGGAACATATAGGAGAATATTATGTTGTCAAAGGACGATAAGTACCTGGAATCATTTAATAAGCTGGGGAACAAAGCGTAACATCGAAGCATGAAAAATAAAATCAATGTGTTGGTTGGACATTTAATAGACCATAGAATATAATTTCAATGCACTGGAAACTTAACAATGAAAATAATTCATTTTGATGGTCAGCAATATTTCCACTGAAATATAAGTACAGTGTAATGTAACATTTAACCATAACATGTGATTTGTTAACCAAATGAAGATTCCTATAAGTTACACAAATAGTTTAAGGAATAAATAGAAAATAAATAAATGTGGTTAAATTGCAGAACATATCAGGGTCATTTTACCTAGAACATAATAATTTATGGAAAATATTACCCGAGGGTCATTAAACTAGTTAAACAAAATGCGAGGAGTTTGGTCTGGAGAACAACTGAGTACAAATCTGCAGTCACTAATACCCTAAAACAAGGGTATTAAGTTGTAGAGAAGGGTGGAGAGAATGCCTGTAACATTCTTCAGGTTGATGATGGAGTTGGAGCCAGGTTCAGCTGGCACTGTGATGACACTGTGGTGGTGGGCCTGATCTCTGAAAACGATGAGAAGGCCTACCTGGAGGAGGTGGCTGACCTGGCTCTGGTGTCAGAACAACAGCCTCCTCTTGAATTTCACTAAAACTGAGCTGATTGTGGACTTTAGAAAGGCACAACAACCAAGGACGTACACGCCACTGGGGATAAATGGGACTACTGTGGATAAGGTGAGCAGCTTTAAATACCTGTGAGTCCACATCACAGAGGATCTGACATGGACAACACACACTGCCGCACTGATGAGAAGGTCAAGGCAGCGCCTTTACCACCTCAGGCAGCTGAAGAAATTCAGAGTTTCTCTGAGGATCCTTCAATCCTTCTACTCTGGTGCAGTAGAGAGCATCCTGACCGGATACATCTCGATCTGGATTGGGAACAGCTCGGCCCAGGACAGGAAGGCTCTGCAGAGAGTAGTGCGTTCGGCCAAACGCATCTTGGGAACTACATTCCCCCCCTGCAGGACATATACACCAGGAGATGCAGATCCAGAACCAACAAGATCACGAAGGACCCCTACCAACCCAGCAACGGACTGTTCCAGCTGCTACAGTCAGGCAAGCGCCTCCGCTGTCAAGCTGCGAAAACAAAGAGGATGAGACAGAGTTTCTTCCCACAGGCCATCAGGACAGTAAACTCTGATTTCACCAGGGCGTAATTACTCTTGTGCCTTTTAAAAAAATGTAAATATTGGTTCTGTTCTGTTCTGTTGTTCTGTTGTTTTGCACAATCCCGCAGGCATTGCAACTTTCATTTCAATGTACATCTTGTGACAAATAAAGTTGACGAATTAACAGGGTGCAAACTCAAGTTGTCAAGGCAATAATTACTTTAAAAACTGGCAGTTGGAACATAAAATGAAAACAAATTTGAAGCACAAAGGTATAGCCATATCTGCAAAGAGAGAAAAAAAATGTTTCCAGAATTTATGAAATTGATTATTAAATGCCAGCTGCTTTAAAGGTTCAAGGGTTCAAAGGTCAGTTTATTGTCACGTGTACCAATTAAGGTACAGTGAAACTCGAATTACCATTGATTATTAAATGCCAGCTGCTTTAATGTACTAGGAAGATGTGATGCTGTTCCTCATACTTAAGCTAGGTTTACTGGATGCTTGCTAGTTTAGAACATATTAGCTATGAGGAGAGGTTGGTCAAACTTGGATTATTTTCTCTGGAGCTTCAAAGTCCTATTAGGAAGACCTAATCTATATTACTAAAAGTCTGTTCTTGACAGGTTTTGGCGATCTGTGCTGCGATTTCCGAGAGAACGCCGCCACCTATGGCCGTCATTTTTGGCCACCTCGCTCAGAGCCCCCCTCCGCCGCATGTGTGCCAAGGATTTTTCCAGTCGATGAAAAATGACAGAGATATTAATGATTTTACAAAATTCCCCATTCTCTCTGCTGCCCCCGCTCGCGGCAGGGGGGGATGGACTACAAAACCAGGAAGTGGTGTGCCTCAATTAGTCTGCAAGCTGGAGGAAGGCAGAGGGTCACTTTCTCTGAGCTGTGAATAACACTGAACACATGTCCACACAACTGTGAGTAAATACCCTTAATGTGGTTTGAAAATGAAAATATGGTTAAAGTAAAAAAGCACTGCCTGCAAATGGTTGTTTGGGGGGTTTGGGTTGAAATAAAAAGGCACTCTCTCTCCCCCCCTCTCCTCTTCCCCCCCCCCCCTCTCCTCTCCCCCTCCCCCCCCCCCTCCTCTCCCCCCACTCTCCTCTCCCCCCCTCTCCTCTCCCCCCCTCTCCTCTCCCCCCCTCTCCTCTACCACCCTCTCCTCTTCTCCCCCCTCTCCTCTTCCCCCCTCTCCTCTCCCCCCTCTCCTCTCCCCCCTCTCCCCTCTCCCACTCTCCTCTCCCCCCCTCTCCTCCCCCCCTCTCCTCTCCCCCCCTCTCCTCTCCCCCCTCTCCTCTCCCCCCCCTCCTCTCCCCCCTCTCCTCTCATCTCCCCCCTCTCCTCTCCCCCCTCTCCTCTCCCCTCTCCTCTCCCCCCCTCCTCTCCCCCCTCTCCTCTCCCTCCCTCCCTCTCCTCTCCTCTCCTCTACTCTCCCCCCTCTCCCCCCCCCTCTCCTCTCCCCCCCTCTCCTCTCCCCCCTCTCCTCTCATCTCCCCCCACTCCTCTCCCCCCCCTCCTCTCCCCCCCTCCTCTCCCCCCCTCCTCTCCCCCCTCTCCTCTCCCCCTCTCCCCCCTCTCCTCTCCCCCCACTCCTCTCCCCCCCCTCCTCTCCCCCCTCTCCTCTCCCCCCTCTCCTCTCCCCCTCTCCCCCCTCTCCTCTCCCCCCCTCTCCTCTCCCCCCCCCTCCCCCCCTCTCCTCTCCCCCCACTCCTCTCCCCCCTCTCCTCTCCCCCCTCTCCTCTCCCCCCTATCCTCTCCCCCCTCTCCTCTTCCCCCTCTCCTCCCCCCCCCTCTCCTCTCCACCCCTCTCCTCTCCCCCTCTCCTCTCCCCCCTCTCCTCTCCCCCCTCTCCTCTCCCCCCCTCCTCTCCCCCCTCCTCTCCCCCCTCCTCTCCCCCCCTCCTCTCCCCCCTCTCCTCTCCCCCCTCCTCTCCCCCCCTCCTCTCCTCTCCACTCCCCCCCTCTCTATCTCCCCTCTTTTTCTCCCCCTCCTCCCCTCCATCCCCTCCCCCACCGTCCATCCCCTAAACCCCCCTCCACTCCACAGACCTCTACCCCCTTCCCTCCACCCCCCCTCCCCCTCCCTGCTCCCCACCTCTCCCCCTCCCCTCACCTCACCTCACCCCCCTCTTAGCACACACCCTCACTCCCCTGTCCCCCCCTCTCCCCCCCATCTCCCCCACTCCCCCCCCCTCTCCTCTCCCTCTCCTCTTCCCCCCCTCTCCTCTTCCCCCCTCGTCTTCCCCCCCTCTCCTCTCCCCCCCTCCTCTCCCCCCTCTCTCCTCCCCCCTCTCTCCTCCCCCCCCTCTCCTCTCCCCCCCTCTCCTCTCCCCCCTCTCCTCTCCTCTCCCCCCCTCTCTCTTTCTCCCCTCTTTTTCTCCCACTCCTCCCCTCAACAATGTCTTATATAACTGTTACATAATATCCCAAATTCTATCCCCAACAATCTGATAATGACAGCCAAGCCTTCATAGCCGCCCTATCTATCTGTGACACCACTTTCAACAAAATATGTGACTTCACTCCTCAATTTCCCTTCACTGCAACTCCTCCCCAGAGCTCTGCCATTTTCTGTGAATGTCCGGCCCTGGTTATACTTCCTAAAAGGCGACACCCCACACTTATCTGTATTAAAATCAATTCACCATTCCTCATCTCACTTGCCCAACTGATCAAGATTCTGCTGCAATTTTTGATAATGATCTTCGCTATCTATGATGCCGCCCACTTTGGTGTCCTCTGCAAATTTATTAATCATGCCTTGTATATTCTCATCCAAATTGTTGATATAGACCACGAATAGTAAAGCGACCAGCATTGATCCCTGAGGCACACCATTAGTCACAGGAATACAGTTTGTGAAACAACGATCCACCATTACTGTCTGCTTCCTTCCATTAATCCAATTCCCCATCCAGTCAGCTAGTTATCCATGGATCCCATGAGATCTAACCTTATAGACCAGCCTACCATGTGGAATCTTATCAAATGTCTTGCTGAAGTCCATATTGTCAATGTCCATGGTTTTCCCCTCATCAACCTTTTAGTTACTTCTTCAAAAAACTCAATCAGATTCATGAGGCATAATCTCCCACTTACAAAACTGTGCTGGCTATCCCTCATCATCCCGTCTACCCAGATGCATATATATCTTCTCCCTCAGAATAATATACCAAGCCAATTAATCTACAAACCTGTACGTCTTGGGAGCGTGGGAGGAAATCAGAGATCTCGGAGAAAACCCATGCAGGTCATAGGGAGAATGTACAAACTCCGGGTCTCTGGTGCTGTAAGCACTGTAAGGCAGCAACTCAACTGCTGCACCACCATACCGCCCTATAATACATAATTTCTTCTCTAGCATCCCACAGTGTCCGCGGATATATCTGATCTGGTCCAGATTTATCCACGTCCATATGCCTTATTCTCTAGTCACCAGCTTTTCCTTAATGTACTTACATAATGTACTTATGGATTATCTGCCAGAGCTATCTTCTCCCCCATTTTTTGCTATTATGATTTCTTTAAGTATGCTCCTTAGTTCTCAAAACTTCTCTGGGGATGCACTTAATCACAGTTTCCTATACCTGTACAATGCCTTGTTCTTTTTGATGACCAGAGACTCAATTTCTCTTGCCATCCAAGCTTCCTTACTCCCACCTGCCTTGCCGTTCACTCTAACAGGAACATGCATGCACTGAATTCTCACCACACTTTTAAAAACATACCACTTCCTGGACGTTACTTTCTCTGCAAATAACCTGCTCCAATCAACGAGCAAGTTCCTGTCTAATATCATTAAAGTTGGCCTTGGTCGAATTCTGATTTTTATCTTGTGGGCCGCCCTGCCTTTATCCATTACTATCCTAAAGGTAATAGAACAGTGATTGCTGATCCCAAAAGGTTCTCCATAAAGACTTCAGTCACATGCTCTTCCTAACTTCCGAGGAGTAGATCCAGCTTTGGCATATGCCACGTAGACAATAGACAATAGGTGCAGTAGTAGGCCAATTGACCCTTCGAGCCAGCACCGCCATTCAATGTGATCATGGCTGATCATCCCTAATCAGTACCCCATTCCTGCCTTCTCCCCATGTCCCCTGACTCCGCTATCTTTAAGATCCTTACCTAGCTCTCTCTTGAAAGTATCCTGAGAACCGGCCTCCACTGCCGTCTGAGGCAGACTCACAATTCTCTGTATGAAGAAGTGTTTCCTCATGTCCTTTCTAAATGGCTTACCCCTTATTCTTAAACTGTGGCCCCTTGTTCTGGACTCCCCCAACATTGGGAACATGTTTCCTGCCTCTAGCATGTCCAAACCCTTAATAATCTTATATGTTTCAATTAGATCCCTTCTCATCCTTCTAAACGCCCTATTGTCTGAGGAAACTTTCCAAAACACATTTCACAAATTTCACCCCATCCATGCCCTTGGCAATATGACAGTCCCAGTTTGTATTGGGAAAGTTAACATCCCTCACTATGACCACCTCTTTAGTCTTAGAGCTGCTTGCAATCTCTTTGCATATTTGCTCCTCCCAAATCCCACTGACTATTTGGCAGCCTATAGTATACTCCCAACAAGGTGATCATCCCCTTTCTATTTATCAGCTCCATCCACACAGACTCACTGGATGAACTATCAGCAATGTCCTCAGACTACTGCCGTGAAATTCTCCTTAATCAATAAAGCAAGACCCCCTGCTCTTTTATCCCCACCACAATCTTTCCTGCAGCACCTGTACCCTCGAACATTAAGCTGCCAGCCCTGTTCCTCTCTTAACCAGTTTCTGTAATGGCTACAACATAATAATCACACATTCCTATCCACGCCCTGAGTTCACTTGCTTTACCCTTCAGACCTCTCACATTAAAATAAGTACAATTCAATCCAACAGTCCTTCCTCGCTCCCTGTCATGCCTATTCTGTCCACTGAACTTCCTCTCATCATAATCTACACCGACTTCCAGCCTCCCACCTGCTTCAGTCCTGCATTGGATCCCACCCCCCAGCCAATCTAGTTTAAACCCACCCATGTAGCACTAGCAAACCTGCCTGCCAGAATGTGTAGGAAGGAACTGCAGATGCTGGTTTACACTGAAGATAGACAGAAAATGCTGGAGTAACTCAGCGGGACAGGCAGCATCTCTGGGTAGAAGGAATGGTGACATTTCGGGTCGAGACCCTCCGAAAAGCCACCCATTCAGAGATGCTGCCTGTCCCACTGAGATACGCCAGCAATTTGTCCCTCCCCTCCGGATCAGGTGCCACCCATCCCTCTTGTATAGGTCACCCATGCTCCAGAAGAGATCATAATAGTCCAAAAATATGAATCCCTGCCCCCTGCACCAACTCCTCAGCCACACATTCATCAGAATTAATGGATTTCTCCTGAGAATAAAAATCTCTTTCCATCAATCTTTAAAAATCCTAATTTGGATATAGGCCGAATCAATGGTAAATCAATTAGCAGCTCATTTTATACATGTAGGCAGGAGAGGATACTAGACCCACACAGCCAAGGATGCCCAGCTTCTTATCCAACTCCACACACATTTACCATCCAGAGAGATCATCAAAAGTAATGATTGACGCTGCACCTTCTAACATGGAAGGTCCAACATCTGATTATTTAAGACAGTTCTAAAGGATAACATTCAAAACCATGTTCTGAATAAATCCTGTCACTGACAGTATATTGCTCCCTAGCTTTGAAAATTCTAACTGCCCACACTGCTGTAACCATGATTATCATGTACTTGGCCAAATATTAACTTCCTAATGTCATGGGGTGAAATAGAGACTTTTTTTTTTAGCATTTTCTATAACTGAACCTCCTTTGGTATATCTGATATTTTGTCAAGAATCTCTGAAATCAAACCTGTACAATTACCACAGCAAATAAAGGGGAAGTGCAGAGTTATGTAGTCTTTCACATGCAGAGTGGCGTAACGGTAGAGCTACTGCCTTCCAGCGCCAGAGACTCGGGTTCAATGCTGACTACAGCTGCTTGTCTGCATGGAGTTTGTACGTTCTCACCTTAACGTGCGTGGGTTTTCTCCGAGATCTTCAGTTTCATCCCACACTCCAAGGATGTACAGGTTTGTAAGTTAATTGGCTTGGTATTAATATAAATTTGTCTCTGGTGTGCGTGAGATAGTGTTAGTGTGCTGGGATGGCTGTCAGTGCAGACTCGTTGGGCTGAAGCACCTGTTTCCGCGCTGTATCTATAAACTAAACTAAGCACAGATTACGTGCAGCTTGGAAGATTAAAATTTGAAGCTGGAATGGTCTTCCAGCTAATTGAAGCCTGATAGATATGCATTTAGAATTAACTAAACATTGCAAACCTGTACTCTTGAAACTCTAGTAGACACTTTATTTATTTGGAAGAGACAACCGTGATAATACAATGTAATAGGCCATCATTTGTACCAACTGTAATTACCATTGTATCATCACTTCTGTCATTTTAATTGTGCTTGCCTTAATTTAACATGTTGAAATTGCCAAACATCCTTTATTGAAGGTGAACAGCACTCAACTAACAATACATCAAAAGTCAAACCACATGGCGTCTTCAGTTCTTAGAGCTGTATACATATCAATACATATACAACGGTGTGTACAATTGTGGATGTCTATGCCTTTTAATGAGACTTTTAATGAAATGCTGTAGATACATTGCTTCCCAAAGTGAGAATGCTTTCTAATATATAAAATAAATCACAATTGCCAACATCCTGTATTTACAAGCAATGCAAATGACAAAGGAAAATGATTGTTATAATATTGTGTCGTGTACTGTTTTTTCAAAGCTTCAAAGACACACATTCATCTTGTGGAAGGATGTGAGCAAAAGGCATGAAGGTTTTTAATCTTAGAAGAAGAGCTGATACTTTGTCTGAAAGTCCTGGTTAAAATTTGTTCCTCAGCCAAAAAAAAGCTGATCATTTATATTGTTCCTGTTTACAATTTTATTTTTACATTTACATTTAGAGATGCAGTATGGGAACAGGCTCTTTGGTTGACCAACGATCACCCGTTGACACAAGTTCTATGTCATCGCACTTTCACACTTACTCCCCACACAAGGTTCAATTTTACAAAGGTCAAATGACCCACAATCCCGCACGTCTTTCGAATGTAGGAAGAAACCGGAGCTCCCGAAGGAAACCCACATGGTCACAAAGAGAACTGACTAACTCCACACAGACAGCACCCCAGGTCACGATTGAACCTGGGTCTCTGGCACAGTGAGGCGACAGCTCTACCATTTGCGCTACTTTGCCACCTAGCACAGTTCTTTGAGGACAAGTTAGAAGCCACATTACCCTTTAGTAAAATGGCATCTGCACCAAAGCAAACTGGCCGTGTAGCCTTAGGGATGCATAAAACCCTGGAAGATACCGTTTAACTGTGTGTTTTTCAATGGAAACTCCCATTCTGATGCTGTAATCATAGTTTCTTGTGTACAGTATCATCAACACCATATTGTGAAACCCACATAGTACTAAAAGTTTTGGGAGTAAAATAAAGCTTGGAAGTATTGCAATTTAAAAATACCTTAAGTTTCTAAGTGCATGGTGATCTAGCCTTGCTAGTGAAACATTTTTTAGTATCGCCATTATCCAATCAAAGTTAAGACTCAAATCCATGAAGGAGATAATTAAAACAGTTGCAGTTTAAGTTTCCAGTTGAAGTGATTCAGTATATTTGAATTACTAGGAAGTGTATAGAAGGTAATAAAACTAAATTTCACTGATATTAAGAGGTAAAATATTGCTTCTTTAATGCAGTTGAGGCTGAGAGTTCAATAACATATGCTGTAATGTTTTATAGACTCAGGCTAGATTCACAGGGTTTTAATATTGGTTTAGAGACCTGTTAATGGCATTTTATACACAAGAGGCATATGATTTCAAACAGGTATAGTTAGTTAATTCAAAGATTAATTTCTCTATTGTAGATCAATTATGTTAGTTGGTAAAAATATTTTATCATCACATTTCCTTTTTCTTATTCTGCCAGAGTAATATATTTAATATTTATCCCTGCACTCAAAGTGGAACTGTTTTACGATAAATGCTAAAAATCCAGAGGACAGGAGACACAGAAGACTGCAAATTGTTATGGTCTGGAATACACAGCCTGGAAGGATAGATTTTTAAAACGATCTAACTACTTTTGTGGTCAGTTTATCTGGGGCCAACACAGCAATAACACCTTTATTGGATTTGGAAGAGGAGTTATAAATTCATGACTTCACAATTGCAAACCCTGTATCATAACCAGTAGGTCTCTATTCCCATGGAACCAGACTTGTCTGCAGAGGTCTGAAGAAGGGCCTCGACCCAAAATGTCATAAATTCCCTCTCCCCAGAAATGCTGCCTGTCCTGCTGAGTTACTCCAGAATTTTGTGTCTATCTTCAATTTAAACCAGCATCTGCAGTTTCTTCCTACACATTTTTGTCTGCAGAGAAACACGTAATAATACCAACTTAAAACTAAGGGTAAAAAAATAGGAGAAATATATCCCCAATCACACAAAGTAAACAAGTGACATACAGGTGAATGTGCATTGTATTCCATGTTTGACATTTGGTTCCATCAAATCCATTGTAACCAAATGTTATTAGCTGAGTGCAAATGCAGGAAAATGAATTTCTATGCCAATCTATCAAAGCTATCAATTATACTAACTATGACATTTTGAAAAATAATCTGCATTCTTCACATTAATAAAATCAGATACAATCAACCATGTCATCTTTTACACCAAAGTTTTGAGACATGCAATTACTTTTCAGTAATTAATCTGTCAATGTTTATATTTCAAAAAACATTGGTTGCCTGTACCATTTAAGGATGATGGTACATGTCAAATTTATAGATTGGTTTCACAGTACATTTAAAGACATAGAAATAGTTTTATAGAATATACCAATAATATGGTCTGAGATTACATTTTTGCTTTCGGTAAGACTATTCGGTACCATAGACAATAGACGCAGAAGTAGGTCACTCGGCCCTTCGAGCCAGCACCGCCATTCAATGTGATCATGTCTGATCATCCCCAATTAGTATCTCATTGTTGCCTTGAATCAAACATGGGCAGCACAGTGGTAGGGCTGCTGCTTGGCAGATCCAGCGACCCAAGTTCAACCCTGATCTTTGGTGCTAACTATTTGAATTTACACATTTTATCCCTATGACTGTGTGGATTTCCTCCCAAGGCTCTGGACTTCTCAACACGCAAGTTGGTACACGGTATGTAGATGAATGGTAATGGTATAATAGAGTATAGGGGTGAGTTGATGTGAACATGGAGAGAACAAAATAGATTGAGTGTAAAAACAGGTTTGATGGTAGATGGTCTCAGTGAGTGAAATAAACCCCCTTCCTGCTTATGACTCAATGAACCAAAGAAACCCTCTTGTGACTCAATGAACCAAAGTTATGAATTCAAGTAACAAGGAAGGAGTGCTCATCTTTGACATTGTGTCAGCCTTTAATCATATTGTAGCAAGGAGTCCTGAACAAATTTAATTCAGTGCAAATCATGTGCATACACTCCAGACAATGACTGCTGTTTGGGGTTGGTGAAGCCCTATCAACTCAACCCCTGGAGGAGTTCCCTAGTACAGGGATACAGCTCAAGCATATCAGAAATACGTAATAATAATAATAATACATTTTATTTATGGGCGCCTTTCAAGAGTCTCAAGGACACCTTACAAAAATTGAGCATGTATAGGAAAAACATGTAAGGGGAATGAAATAAATAGTAGAGACATGACTAGTACACAAAGTAAAGACAGAATTCAATACAAAACACAGCATGAGGCAATTAATGCACAGATGAAAAGGGACGGGGACGTGGGGCTAAGGATAGGCAGAGGTGAAGAGATGGGTCTTGAGGCGGGACTGGAAGATGGGGAGGGACACGGAATTGCGGATCAGTTGGGGGAGGGAGTTCCAGAGCCTGGGAGCTGCCCTGGAGAAGGCTCTGTCCCCAAAACTGCGGAGGTTGGACTTGTGGATGGAGAGGAGACCGGCTGATGTGGATCTGAGGGACCGTGAGGGTTGGTAGGGGGAGAGGAGGTCAATGAGATATGTGGGGGCCAGATGGTGGAGGGCTTTGTAGGTGAGGACCAGGATTTTGTAGGTGATCCGGTGGGAGACGGGAAGCCAGTGAAGTTTTTTGAGGACTGGAGTGATGTGATGCCAGGATTTGGTGTGGGTGATGAGTCGGGCGGCTGCGTTCTGGACCAGTTGGAGTCGGTTGATGTAGGTGGAGCTGATGCCAAGGAGAAGTGAGTTGCAATAGTCCAGTCGGGAGGAGATGAAGGCATGGATGAGTCTTTCAGCAGCAGGCGGTGTGAGAGAGGGTCTGAGTTTGGCGATGTTGCGGAGATGAAAGAAGGAGGTTTTAATGACATGGCGGATGTGAGGCTCAAGGGAGAGGGTGGAATCAAAGATCACGCCAAGGTTGCGGGCCTGGGGAGATGGGGAGACAGTGGTGCCGTCGATGGTGAGAGTGGGGTTATTGATTTTGCTAAGTGTGGCTTTGGAGCCTATGAGGAGAAATTCTGTCTTATCGCTGTTGAGTTTGAGGAAATTATGTTGCATCCAGGTTTTTATTGCTGACAAACAGGAGTTGATATGGGAGAGGGGGGGGTTGTGGGGGGATTTGGTGCCAAGGTAAATCTGGGTGTCATCAGCGTAACAGTGGAAGTCCAGATTGAAGTGGCGGAGTATCTGACCAAGGGGGAGGATGTAGATGATGAAGAGGAGTAATGGGTAAGAAGGAGCCGCAGATGCTGGTTTACACCGAAGATAGACACAAATTGCTGTAGTAACTCAGTGGGTTATGCAGCATCTCTGGAGAAAGGAATGTGATGTTTCGAGTCTAGACCCTTCATTAGTGCCAGTCTGATGAAGGGTCTTGACCCAAAAAATCTCCTATTCCTTTTCTCCAGAAATGCTGCCTGACCCATTGAGTTACTCCAGCATTTAGTGTCTATCTTCAAAAATTCATAATGTCTTCTTTCTATCACAAAGCCAGATGTGGTGATGTTTGAAGAAAATGTCATGCAGTTCAAATCAATTTCCAATTCTTCACACAATGAAAAACCCCATACATGTGCACTGGAAGATTTGGACAATATTCAGGCATGGGACTGATAAAACAAGTAATTGCACCCAGATAATTGCTATCTCACACATGAGAGAATCTAGCAAACTATCTTTGACTTTCTGTAGTATTGCTTGTGTACTATCCTATAAAATCAGAAAATATTATACATAGAATGGTGTATATTATTTCATCTCATGCCATGAACATCTTTGTGATCAAGATTGACCTAAGTTTTATCAGCACAATCCATTTAAGTATAATACAAACAGGTTGGATTCATCTTGTGATATCTCAGAGACTTTCCGCCATCGACAGGCTGCAAAACAAAATTAACCTGACTACATGAAACTTGACAGCCACCAGGATAAAGCAACCTGTCTAGTTGACACCCATTCAGACCTTAATCATTGTCTTCTTCAACACACATGTGCGCCTTGCTTTTAATGTGTACCTGCTACAGGTTTGAACAGTTTCAATCTGAGAAGGCTTCTTCAAAAGTACTTTCCATGATCGCAACAAATACCAACAAGAATAAGGTCTTGAAGATTTTCCAATTTCTTCCATATCATTTCCCACCTAATATCATCCTGGGACCATCTTCATGGGCTGCAACATTGGAATAAATCAATTGATATCTTCTCAGAGACTATTCTGGACGGACAATACCTTCTAGCCATTCCAGCCATGTTCACATCCTATGCAGGAATAAATGGTAGGAATGTTGAGAGCATTTGATAAACTATTCTGTAAAACTTTCAAAATAGTAGGGGGTGGAGATTAAGAGGTGCACAAACAGTCCATGGGAATCATTGGTGTTTTTCCCCTTAGTTCATAACTGACTAGGGGTATAGCTTGTTTCCATCTGAAATCTATTGGAAATTAAAAAATAACAAGTCACATTACCTCCTGTTTCTCCTGTTCCAACAAAACTTGGAGTTATTTCATTACAATGATTTAAGCTAATGGGAACATGTTCACCAATGACTTGGACATTAAATAAAGGCCATATTTAAAGGTAACAAGTTTAAATAAAAAACTATTAAGAAAATGTATTGGTAGCAAAAGCTTTAAACATTGTTTGAAAGGGAAATTGATTTTTTACCGTTGGAATTTACGATTTATTATATATTGGGTTATTGGATTCTGCATAACACTGCCATAAATACGTTTCTTTTTATTACTTTAATTATTTTCAAACTTACTGCCCCTCTAAACTTCAACAAGAGGATTTGAGATTAATGATCCATTCACCTTCATCCCCCACATCCTTCTGAAGGTTTCATGCAGAATTTGACAGTTTGGCAGTAAACATTTCAGCACAGATTTACCTTCAGTTGATACTTTGACTCTAGAAACCTATGCCTTGCAACTTTTAGCAAAATCTATCCTATCAAGTGTTTGAACATGTAAGCTGGTGGTGTTATGTTGAATCAGAGGGGTAAAAATACAACCACAATCATATGCACTATGCGTCCACCTGCTACAAGTTTGAACACTAGCAATCTCAGAAGGCTTCTTCAATAGCCCCTTCCAATAACTGCAACACCATCAAAAATAAGTTAAGCAGGCTCATGGGACTACTCCCACTTTTATTCTCCATGCCTCAGGTAATGTGTATATTTTCCCATTGCTTCATTATCACTCCCTATACACAATATCATCCTGTGGCTATCGTCAATTTATGGGCTGCAGCATTTGAAGAAGCCTATTGGTATTTTCTCCAAGGACATTTTGGATGGACAATATTTTGCAGCATTTCAAGCAATGCTCATACTCCATACAGGAATCAAAGATAAGAATGTTAAGAGGATTTGGTAAAGCTGTTCTGGGAAACTGTGAAAATAGTAGCGGTAGTGATGAAGAGGTTCACAAACAGCCCATGGCAATGACGTGCTTTGCACCTTAGTTGATTAGTGTCGAGGGGTGTAGATGATTTCTAGCTGAAGTGTATTGGAAATAAAATAACGGCAAGTGGCATTATATCCCGTTCTAACAATGCTTGGAGTTATTCCATCATTGTGATTTAATTTAATGGAAATAAGTTCACCAATAAATTGAATAGTAAATAAGTAACAAGTCTAAATAAGAAACTATTAAGAAAACTTATTGGTAGCAAAAGCTTTAAACATTGTTTGAAATGGAAATTGATTTTTTAGCAAGTTGGAGCTTGTGAATTGTTATATATTGGGTTATTGGATTCTGTGCTACACTGCCATAAATACATTTATTTCACTTCATTACTCTAATTATTTACAAACTTACTGCTCCCCTAAACTTCAACAAGAGGATTTGAGATTAATGATCCATTAACTTTCATCACCACGTCCTTCTGAATGTTTCATGCAGAATGTGGCAGTTTGCAATATATCTTTCAGACTACATTTAACTGCAGATGATACGTTGACTGGAAGCCTTCATCTTGCACCTTTCAGCTTAAAATCTATCCTATCAAGTGTCTGAAAATGTAAGATGGTGACATTATATTAAATCAGAGGGGTAAAAATACAACTCTAGGCACAAAATATTGTGGTAACTCAATGGGTCAGGCAGCATCGCTGGAGAACATGGATAGGTGATGTTTTGGGTTGAGAGCCTTCTTCAGACTGATTATAAGGAGGGAGGGTTTGGAAACGAAAGCTGGTAGAGAGGAGAGGCAGGACAATATGTGTAGGAAGGAATTGCAGATGCTGGTTTAAACTGAAGATAGGCACAAAATACTGGAGCAACTGAACGGGACAGGTAGCATCTCTGGAGAGAAGGAATGGGTGACATTTCATGGTTGGGTCGAGCTGAAGAAGGGTTTCGACCCAAAACGTCACTCATTCCTTCTCTCCAGAGATGCTGCCTGTCGCGCTGAGTTACTCCAGCATGTGTCTATGCCTGGCAGTAATGCCTGGCAGTAATGGATGGATACAGATGAGGGGAGGAGGTTGATAGGCAGATGTTTAGACATAGGCCTGAAATGTAAAAGACAGTCATAAGGTCATAAGTGAAAGGAGCAGAATTAGGCCATTCAGCCCATCAAATCTACCCCACAATTCCATCATGGCAATCATGGCAGGCCTATCTTTCCCTCCTAACCCCATTCTCTTACCTTCTCAGCATAACCCCTGACAGTCGATTTGAAGCAAAAGGATTGAAGTTGCGAGGGGGAGGGAGAAATACGTGGGACTTAGAAACATTGAAACATAGAAAATAGGTGCAGGAGAAGGCCATTCGGCCCTTCGAGCCAGCACCGCCATTCATTGTGATCATGGCTGATCGTCACCTATCAATAACCCGTGCCTGCCTTCTCCCCGTATCCCTTCACTCCCCTAGAGTT
Organism: Amblyraja radiata; assembly: GCF_010909765.2. Lineage (NCBI taxonomy): Eukaryota > Metazoa > Chordata > Chondrichthyes > Rajiformes > Rajidae > Amblyraja > Amblyraja radiata. The sequence goes on along the minus strand of NC_045978.1, from coordinate 16,892,285 downwards.
CTATCTAACTCTCTCTTAAATCCATCCAGTGACTAGGCCTCCACTGCCAGAGGGCAGTGGCAGGGAATTCCATAAATTCCCTGGGTGAAAAAGTTTTTTCTCACCTCAGTCTTAAATGACCTCCCCTTTATTCTAATGTGGCCCTTGGTTCTGGACTCGCCCAACATTGGGAACATTTTTCCTGCATCTAACGTGTCCAGTCCTTTTATAATTTTATATGTCTCTATCAGATATCCCCTCATCCTTCTAAACTCCAGTGAATACAAGCCTAGTCTTTTCAATCTTTCCTCATATGACAGTCCCGCCATCCCGGGTATCAATCTCATGAACCTACGATGCACTGCCTCAATCACAAGGATGTCCTTCCTCAAATTAGGAGACCAAAACTGTACACAATACTCCAGATGTGGTCTCACCAGAGCCCTATACAACTGCAGAAGAACCTCTTTACTCCTATATTGAAATCCTCTTGTTATGAAGGCCAACATTCCTTTAGCTTTCTTCACTGCCTGCTGTACCTATGTAAGGTGTCCTTGAGATTTTGTATGAAAGGCGCCCATTAAATATAAAATTTATTATTATTACCTGTAAGCCAACTTTCAGTGACCGGTGTACAAGGATGCCCAGGTCTCGCTGTACCTCCCCCTTACCTAACCTAACCCCATTGAGATAATAATCTGCCCCCTTGTTTTTGCCGCCAAATTTTTGCCACATTTATCTATATTATACTGCATCTGCCACGCATCTGCCCATTCACTCAACCTGTCCAGGTCACCCTGCAACCTCCTAACATCCTCTTCACAGCTCACACTGCCACCCAGCTTTGTGTCATCTGCAAACTTGCTAGCATTGCTCCTAATTCCCTCTTCCAAATCATTAATATATATGGTAAACAGTTGTGGCCCCAACACCAAGCCTTGCGGCACTCCACTCACCACTGCCTGCCATTCTGAAAAGGGCCCGTTCACTCCTACTCTTTGCTTCCGGTCTGCCAACCAATTTTCAATCCATGTCAATACACTACGCCCAATACCATGTGCTCTAATTTTAGTCACTAGTCTCCTGTGCGGGACCTTATCAAAGGCTTTCTGAAAGTCTAGATACACTACATCCACTGGCACCCCTTCATCCATTTTACTTGTCACATCCTCAGAAAATTTCAGAAGATTAGTCAAGCATGATTTCCCTTTCATAAATCTATGCTGACTTGGATTAATCCTTTTACTGCTATCCCAATGCTCCATTATTACCTCTTTAATAATTGACTCCAGCATCTTTCCCACCATCGAAGTCAGGCTAACTGGTCTGTAATTCCCCGTTTTCTCTCTCGCTCCTTTCTTGAAAAGTGGGATAACATTAGCTATCCTCCAATCCACAGGAACTGATCCTGAATCTATTGAACAATGATCCTCCGTCTTCCGGATTATGCCCAGAAATTCCTGCCATTGCTGTTCCACCGTCATTCCTGCTAGGATCCCTTTCCAGTCTACCTTGGCCAGCTCCACTCTCATGCCTTCATAGTCCCCTTTGTTCAATTGCATCACTGTCACTTCCGATTTAACGTTTCACCTTCTCAAATTGCAGATTAAAACTAATCATATTATGATCACTACCTCCAAGTGATCACTACCTCCTTTACCTCGATGTCTCTTATCATATCTGGTTCATTGGACAGCACTAAATCCAGAATTGCTTTTTCTCTGGTCAGTTCCATAACAAGCTGCTCTAAGAATCCATCTCGGTGGCATTCTACAAACTCTCTATCTAGGGGGTCCTGAACCAACCTGATTTTCCCAGTCTACCTGCATATTGAAATTCCCCATCACCACAGTGGCATTGCCTTTGTTACATACCAGTTTTAACTCCTGCTGCAACTTACACCCTACATCCGGGCTACTATTTGGGGGTCTGTCGATAACACCAATTAGTGTCTTCTTGCCTTTACAATTCCTCAACTCAATCCACAGTGACTCTACCTCGTCAGTCCCTATGTCTTCCCTCGCAAGGGACTGAATTCCATCCCTCACCAGCAGAGCTACCTCCCCTCCTCTGCCCACTTGCCTGTCCTTTCTATAGGATGTATAACCTGAATATTAAGTTCCCAGGCCCGATCCTCCTGCAGCCACGTCTCAGTAATCCCCATAATGTCATATCTACCAACCTCTAACTGAGCCTCAAGCTCATCTACTTTACTTCTTAGACTTCGCGCATTCATATACAATACTTTTAATTCCTTATGCATCTCACCTTTCACATTGATCTCTATTACACTTGGCCATACTCTGCTATCCCTTTGTGAACTTTCTTTCCATTAATTCTGGGGTAATTAACCATCCCTTTACTCTCTTTCCCTTTAACTCCGTCCTCGACTATCCCATTTGACACCCCACCCCCCATATTCAGTTTAAAACCACCCGTGTAGCAGTGGCAAACCTGTCTGCCAGAATGCTGGTCCCCCACCTGTTAAGATGCAATCCGTCCCTTTTGTACAGTTCCCCCTTACTCCAAAACAGATCCCAGTGATCTAAGAATCTAAATCCCTGCCCCCTGCACCAGTTCCTCAGCCACACATTCAGGTCCCGTATCTCCCTGTTCCTGCTCTCGCCAGCACGAGGAACTGGAAGCAAACCGGAGATAACAACCCTGGAAGTCCTGCTTTTCAGCATTTTTCCAAGCTCTCTAAAGTCACGCTGCAGATTATTCATCCCCTTCTTTCTGACATTGTTTGTGCCGACATGCACTACCATTCCGGCTGTTCACCTTCTCCCTTGAGGATTTTCTGCACTCTGTCCATGACATCCTGGATCCTGGCACCAGGAAGGCCAGGTCACTGAAAAAGTCACAGCGTGACGCGGCGTGATGACATAATGATGCGCGGTGTTTCCTCAAGTGTCGCAACATTTTTTTTGTCGCTGCTGGATTTTGAAATGTTCAAAATCTTTCGGTGACCCTGATACGTCAGTCAATGACACTGCCAGTCGCCGAAAAAATCGCTAAGTGGGACAGGCCCTTTCGGGACTGTCAATTCCTACCTCAATAGACAAGGTTCTATTATATAGCTGCATTTCACAATAAGTTTGGTCTGTAAGAAAGTTACACCTTGGACATTTTCGCTTACAATACCTCCCTGAGACAATCATATTTGCTCCACATGTTCCTACTTTCTTATTCATTCATAACCCACAAAGTACTGCAAAACCTTGCTGCTCTAAGCTTGTTCTATGATTTATAATAGTAATAAAATCCCCATTTGCAAGAGATGGCTTGCAGAGACATGGTCAAGCCAGCGGCATTGCAGGAAACACAACAAATATTAATGCAGGCCCCAGGGAAACAAGTAAATCAATATGAAGAGACATACATTTTGAGGTTCTCTGAATTTGGCCTTTGATCTTTTTTATTACCCTCATGAACAAAGGACATAAGTTCTCCATTGCCTGGATGTTTTTCCACAGTGTATCTCAAAGCAGGTTCAGTAATTATCTGGCAGTTACATTAACATTTGCATACACTATTGAAAATTAATAGCATTGAAGATTAGTCAATGTGGAATAATAATCAGAACGCTGAACAGAATGTAAACAGGTTATTTAGTCCATAATGTGACATGAGGACAGAGTAGACATAATTACAATAAAGAAAGTTGATTTGTAAAACAGACCCCAACTCTGGAATATTTGTAGAATTTGGCCACAAATATTAATAGACAAACATATTACATATAAAAAAGTAATATTTTGTATAGTTAATTTCTTTGTGTCTTCCAGATAGCTCATGAAGTTTGAGAACCAATGAAGCATTCTTGTAATGTTCCAATCTGCACACCGCATATCCCAGAAGCATTAACGGGACAGTTGACTACATAAACAGTTATTGCCATGTGACTGAGTGATATTTATAGTTTAGAGATACGGCGTGGAAACAGGCCCTACGTTCCGCCGAGTCCGTGTCAACCAGCGATCCCAGTAGGCATGCTTACACTATCCTACACACATTTGGGACAATTTTACATTTATACCAAGCCAATTAACCTACAAACCTGTCATCGGCGGTCACTCGAAACGAGTAGGACTGTTCTCTCATGGAGGACGCTTGTGCGTGACTGTTTAACATGGGGAGACTGGTGCACTGACAGCCACCACATGGTCCTTGACTAAATCTGGGTCAGAATCCAGTGGCATGGAATCCACGACGACCGGGGACCCTTTTCTGTTGCAGCCTTCATCCGCCTTCCCAGCAGTTGTGACGCTCCACTAAAAGCAGCCATCATCCTCCGCCTGTTCTACCGTTGAGGTCTTGGTTGGATTGTTCTTTGTCAGAGTCCTCCCCCTCAACCTTACCACCATGGGTGACCCTACCAGGAGCATAGCTCCAGAAGGCATCGCTCTCAGGATCTCAGGACCACACAAGCTTCTCCACCACGACTAGGTGACGATCCACGGAGAAGTAAACCTGTACTACTTTGGAGTGTGGGAGGAAACCGAAGATCTCAGAGAAAACCCACGCAGGTCATGGGGTGAACGTACAAATTCCGTACAGACAGCACCCATAGTCAGGATTGAACCCAGGTCCCTGGCGCTGTAAGGCAGCAACTCTACCGCTATGCCACCGTGCCACTCCTAATGCCGGATATATGTCAAAGGTGAGTGGGGAAATCTCCCCTTTCCTTCAAAATACTGCCATAGAGTCTCTTATATGTACTTGAAAAGGTCATTAGTCTTCTGTTGGTTGCATCAATCTTTGGACAAATAGTGCTCTTTTATTGCTGTTTGAACTTGATCTGCTACCTGTCCCTTTCACAGGACTTAAGGAACTGACACTTGGGCTTGGGATCATTTGCCATTAGAGACCACAGCCTCTGGCTCGGGGCTCTATACCCTGGTGACACCAGGAACCGTGGCTGATAGCAGGGTGAGGTTGGGTCCACCATGTTGATCAACATTTTTTCTTCCTGTAGATCAAACTCCCAATTTACATATTTAACGAGATATGCAGTCAAAGAAAGTTGCTGTCAGATTTATTCTTTAATACTGGGTAATGATTTTGGTTACTCTGTTATCTGACCAAGTCACCATGCTCCATCTATTTCTTGACAAAAATATTTGCCATAAACAGTTAAATTAAAATTAAATACCTTTGGCAAGCCGATGAACGTAATGTCGTTACTGCTGCCTCAGACACATGCGATAGGTAAATGATAAAAAATAAAATTTGGAGAAGCATAAGCAAGATGTGTTTTTTCTACTACTTAGCTTGTCTTTGACGAACCACATCAATACATAAAGAAACTGTTTGAAGTAAAAAAGACTTAAATGTTCTTTAATGGGTACAAAAATAAAATCTAATACTAGCATTTCACCCTTCTTTGAACAAAAGAGGAAAACATTGCATTTGTGTAGATAATGGGTGAGTTTGAAGCCGAGGAACAATAATGTTCTGTCAAGCAGAATTCTGTGAGACCTTTTTGCAGATATAATTTGCTTCAATCAAAGCATTTGCAGCCAGCACACGCAATCAATGCACCTCAAGAGTGGCATTTTCTTTCAAGGCAAACTGAAATAAAAAGCTTGGCCATAACAGCATGAAGGTTTCAGAGGACCGGTTGTTTTGACATTTGGAAATCCAGTATGAAATAAAAATAAGTCTAGATCACAAACAAAACCCTTCATGAAGACTTGAACATAGACGACCATGTGTCCTCCTCCCTGTTCCTCGGTGAGAAACATGTGGAGAGAGATTTAATGAGACAGAGACAACAGATGTTGTGATTGCCATTATTAGATTTGTTTTAACCACTGGAAGATGGATCCAGAGAATTCAGTACCAACATCAAGGGGAACAACTGAAATGGGGCATCCATGCCCTAAGCTAGTAAAAAAAACAGAGCATGTACACCAACAAATGAATGGCCATTCAACCCAGAGAAGTAATGTAAACACTGTAGAATCTGAACTAACCACGTAGAGTCAAAGGAAACCTCAAAGAGCTTCAGATTTTCTCAGGTGCCCTTCAGGTGTCATCAGATAACCTCAACAAGGTGTTTTTGGAGTGTGGCAACTTTGCTTGCTGGACCCAAAAGGGAATCTACTTTCATCCATTATAATTATTCCACTCTTTGAAATCTCTACTCCAATTGTATTCCAACATTATATTCTGCAATCTGATATTTTTCTCCTTGCACTGCATCTGTACTTGTGTGTGGTTTGATAGTACTTATGTATAGTGTGATTTGACTGGATATAGCATAAACAGCATTATTTTGCTGCATCTCAGTACATGTGATAAAAATAAGGCAAAACCAATACCAGGAACCAATATTTAAAAAATATAAAGAACGTATAAATGCTGGAAAATAGTTACAAATCGTAAGGGTCCAATATAAATCCTAGACAACAGGAGCAAACTAGAGAATAGGCATACATTTCAGAGCAACAATGCAAAGTCAGGCGAATGGCTACAAAATGCTAGTGTGACAAGCAAACTCAAGAGCTAAGTGCAAACTATAGATACAAGTCAAGAGTCAATAATGTTTAATTGTTATATGAACAATGAAATTCCTCCTTGCTGCAACTTAACAGCTCATAAAGAAAACTGCACACAGATAATACATAAATAAACAAAAATACCATATTAGTTAAGCCATAATGCTATGTACCAAAATAGTGCAATAACCTAAGTGTATTGCAACCAAAGGCACAGTCATTGAAGATCATAGTTGCTGAGGTTAGTATGCAAGAGCCCTGATGATTGCTGGAAAAAAGCTGTTCTTGAACATAATGGTTACAGTTTTCAGGGTCCTGGATATTCTTCCCTATGGAAGGAGTGAAATGAGAGTGTGGCTAAAGTGAGTGTTTGATGATCTTGTCTAGAGAGTTGCATAGCCCAGTCCATCTCACAGAACAAAATTCCCACCACTGACTCCATTTACACTTCACGCTGCCTCAGAAAAGCACTCAATAAAATCAAAGTCTTGTCCCCTCTTGGGCATTCCTTCTTTGCCTTGCTCCCATCTGGCACAAGGTACAGATGCTTGGACATGCACGCACCACCAGACTCAGGACCGGTCCCTTACCTAAAATCTACACCCTCTGACTTTTGACATCTCTGTTGTAGGAAAATAATGTTTTACTCACTACTCCATGAATATGTTTGTGTGCATCAATCAGGTCACTCCTCTGCCGACTCTCTTCAAGGAAAACAAATGCAGTGTCTCATAACCAAAATTCTTAATTCTAGGCAAAATGCTAGTGCATTTTCTCTGTTGCTTCTCCAGTGCAATCACATAATTCCTATAATATTGTCCAGAACTGCACACATAACTCCAGATACAGACTATCCTAGTTGGAATATAATCTCCCAGCTCTAATATTCTAAGTCCTGATTAATAAAACCAAATATTCCATGAGTCCTCTGAACCAACCTATTTACCCGTGCTACCACCTTCAGGGACCCTGGACTTGTAACCAATATTCTGCATCAATATTCCTTAGGGTCCAATCATTCATTGTGTATGTCCTAGCTATACGAATCCTCCCAAAATGCAGCATTTTACTCTTATCTGCCGTGGCTCTTCCCATTTACCAACACCTCAATATCATCCTCAGGATCATAGCAGGACAACTACCTACAGCATATTAAAGAGTAATCTTGCTTTGGAAAAGCCAACCTGTTTAAATGTAGCAGCCTCCTGACAGTCTCTCCACTGATGTTTTTGACTGTCATTGCCCATATAATTGGAAGCTGTCAAATCCAATGGCTTAAAAGCAAAATCCTTCCTGTAAGTCTGTCAAACCTGTCTATGTAGCTTTGCCAGTGCCTTTGTATCTCCTTGTGTTTTTCTCTATATCTTCAACATGACAAGTAAACCTGTTCGGTATTTAGTTTTTTTTTGTCAGAAAGGCTTAAGCAATTTCACATCAAAGTTAAATCCAAGGACAAGGTGAGAAAACGTGAATTGCATTTTACATCAACATTTATTAGATTGCTTTCCTGTCTGTTTCCAGTTATTGTCATTAACTTGTTCCCGCGCAACTAAAATGATCCAGGGTGATTGAAATATGGTGAAATGCTGTCTTGCAATCAATATTGAGGCAGTTTCTGTCAGCAAATGCTATTATCTTTATGCCACATTAGGCAGGCATTTACACAAAGTAATATCCAAACTCCCACACCAGCCAATGGTGACATATTTCAATCTGTCACATAATCTTGTTTATTTAAAATGATAGGCTGCCACATTTGCCATGGCAACATACTATCCCTTTACTTTAACAGAACACAGGCCATTACAGTGTTTGCGTGTATGTTCAGTCAACCAAGTTGTGCACCCATCTTAGGCAAATGGTATTTGCTAATGACCCTTCATGTTTAAATTAATGGGAAGATTATTATCGTCATGAAAAATGTAGACGTTTCCGTGAAAATATCGGAAAAGATAGAGAGTGATTTTTTTTAAATTAACACGTCAGTGTAACAACATATACAAACAAGAAGACAGTCGACACTGCAAATGCCTCCTTGTTTGAGCAATGAATAAGGTAAAGGCTGATTTCACCACCTCTGTCCCACACTATATCAACTACAATGTAAGACTTTGTAGATTAATAAAGCATCCTGTCTCGCCTCAAATTTAGATAATCAACAGTTTTGCTTACCTATATAACGATGCACTTAACACCAGCAGACGTCAATATTTTGCACGTCTTGTTTTGGCATAATTTTTGTAACTGTTTTTCATGACAATTATTATATTTTCACTTGTTTAAATAGGAGGGGTCACAGTCTTGCAGAATTTATGTGCAATTTATGCATAATTTATGATTTTATGTGTTCTCTCAGTCCATGTGCTCACAATACTGTTTGCAAGCTTTTCATTGTACCTGTACCTCACTGTATCCCAACTTGACTTGGTCTGTTAGCATTTTTGATTACCTTTTGTACCTGATTATTGCACCTTAGCGCTTGGACTGTTAAAGTTCCAAGGAACATCAGGTTGTTGTTTCTATAAAAAAAAAAAACAAGATCTAAATCAGTTCTGAGATGAAAGAATGAAGGATGGATGTCTTTTCCATTGATAATAGAAGATTGATGTTCTCAAGAAAATCATTGACAGGAAGCACAAATTCAGTTTCTCTCTGCACAAATGCTGCTGCCTGACCTGCTGAGTATTTTAGATCATAGTGCATGGAAACTAGGGCATGGAAACATACCTGTCAACTAACCTTCCCATGCTGACCAAGATAGGGTTTTGGGGTTAAAGAGCAAGTGGTAGCAATTAAAAAGTGAAAATATATACAAAAGCTTCTAGGAGTTTCTAGGAGTTTCAAAATGCTTATCACAAAGACATGCTATTGGAGTAGCAGCTATTGGAGTTGCTGCCTTAAAGCTACAGCAACCTTACTTCAATCCCGCCCTCTTGTTTATGCCTTGGCTATTTAGCCACTACAACGTGCCTCCAGTGAATAGTGGAATCTCGAAGAGGATTATGGAAATGTGGAGAAAATAAAATGGGATTAATGCTCCATGATTCTAGTTTCAGTGAATTGAAGGCAGCTGTCTTCAAAAACTATGGAAAATGAACAATCCTAGAAACTCGAGACTGCCAAAAGTATATAATTTATAAAAATTTACTGAGAAAAGAATTCAAAAAAATTGCTAAAGGAAAGAATTTGATTCTATGTAATAGCTCCCTAATTCTTAAGATATACCAAAGCATTGTACTTCCAATGATTTACTCTTTAAATGTGATCACTCTTTTAATGCATGTGGGTGTGGAATCCAGTTGTCAACAATAGAGTTCTACAATCCACAACAGTAACAAGATTAATCTGTTTTGAGAGGTATACATTTTAACCAAGTCACTGGGGTTCCTGCTCTTCTGAAAAATGTGCCAAAAGATGTTGTACATCTTCCTAAGCTGATAACGCCTGAAGAATGTGAGGTCATCAGAGCTACCATGCATTGCTTTATTGACCAGGATCATATTTACACCCAAGAACAAAAGGAGCTTCAGAAAGTGGTAGGTAGACCTTGCTCAGTTCACCTCTAGATCTGAAATAAAGCAGAGGACAATCATGAAGTTGCTGTATTAAGCAATGTTTCTCTTAAATACATGTAGTTGTGACCAAGATGCTTGTTTAGAAACATTGGTGAATAGTGGGTGTGAGGATGTGACTGAATAATATCCCTTTATGCAAAGTGCTGTGAAGCATGGTCAGGGTGGTGTGGGTCCTTAATAATTATGACCGCCTGAGGAAACACCTCCCCTTTGATGGTGGGGAGGTCAGTACCCATGATGGATTGGGCATTGTCCACCAGTTTTTATGATCTTTATTCCTGGGTGTTCGGGTTGCCAAACCATCATGGACTATGGGGACTTGAGAAGCCACATTAGTGTTTACCATTTCGATGTGTGCATAGAATGCATTGATGTTGTCTGGGAGTGATGGCTCGCTGTCATCAGAAGAAACTTTGGAAAAAAAAAATCAAAATAATGTGAGAATCATTTAATCCCTCCTGATTTTCCAATGGAAGAGATGTGTATTGGCTTCCAGTTGGACTTCAGTCAAAAGCCTTTGAAATTTTGGTTTGTGCTCATTCTGTGGTTATATTTGTTGTTTCACTCTACAGGGAATTGTACAGGGGAGGGGATGTGGATGGCTTGGATGGGGCAGTGTCTTGACATAACGCAGCCTCATGTGCCCATGTTGATAGTGCTCATTTCATTAGGAACTCCTTTAACATAACTAAGATGTGTTATGTTAACCTGGGCATCAAGATTCCTATTCAACTCTACATTGAAGCAAGTTGTTAATTGGAGTTTGTGCTGTCTTAGCATTCATGAGAGACTTTTCATTTACTGCATGTCTCTAACTACTGCTGGAAGGTCTGCTAAAGATACTTCTGGAATCAGTGCATACTCTAGGGGAGATTTGAAAACCAGCACAATCGTATTTCCATGCAGTTAATAGATTTTCTTTAGGGATTTTGTCACTTTTGCTAATCAAGTGCACCCAAAATCTTTGCGAACATGGTTGAAAACTGCAATTATTCAGCACAAATGTATTTCTCTGTGGCGTGCAACAATAAATCTCTGAAACATTATTGTCTCTTAGTTTCCTGTCTGCCATTTGTTAGAATCTGTAAGAAATAGGTTATTCATTCAATTTTCTACAAACAATGAAATAGTCCTTTGATTTTTGGAGCCCACATGGATGATCTCATACTCCATAAAACATGATTTACACTTGTGTTTCTCATGCAATTTCCCACTGTGAAAGGAATACTTCGATGAACAATTGAGAAGATGAGCATACACATTCCAATCTACACTCACGATGAGAAAAGTGTGTGCTTGACTAACTTAACATTAAAATTGCCCTTGGCAGCTAATTACCAAAAATCTGCAAATGCTTTCCTTGCTTCTCAGCAGTATCATGCATTGCTACAACCCATTTGCCATCAGAAATGCCTTAATGTCTGCATATTGGAAAAAGAATAGGCTCTGAAGTGATTACGTGCCACGGTTACTGCCAGAGATTTGGCAGCTACAAAGGCAAGATGAAAAGAAGAAGCCAATTACATGATTAAGAGACCCAAGCGACTCAATAAACAACAATATGGCTGAAAAGACTCTCTCCATCATCCAAGCTTGGTGACTTTTATAGCTATGCAATACTCTTGTACAGTAAATTATTTTATTAACTGGTAGTTTTTATCTTCTGTTCTTTAATAAGCAGCATTAACTTTATCTTCCCCGGTATATTTTATTCTTCTGCCAAAATCACTGGTTTGACCTTCCCAATAGTTTACATTCCAGGCATATCCTACTTATGATAGTGTGGAAGGTCTAATAGTTTAACCTTACAGCTTCAAAGTAATACAACATCAAGGGAATATGAAGGAACAACGAGCTGGAAATTGTTGGTAATTTTAATGAAAGTAGTTGCCTTCTTATAGATATGTAAATATTCTATTTAGGAAATCTCTCTAAGATGTATCATACATTGAGAGGGATAATAGAAGAAAATAATTAACAATAATTAGCATTGCAGTTATTTCTCCATTGTTTAGTATGTAAATGTGTGGTGTGACACCATGGCCTTCCTTAATATTGAAGTCCAGAACAAAGATAAATTAGCCACCATCCAAAAGCAAAATCTATTAACTATATTTGAGAAGCAGGAGCAGGCCATTTGGCCCATCAAGATTGCTTTGTCACTTAATAAGATCATGATTCATTTGACTGTAATCTCAACTCTCCAGTGCCCTGATGAACTGTTGTAACCATTTTCTTACAAAATATCTGTCCATCTCCATCTTAAAGATATCCAAATACTCGATTTCCACCACATTTGAGAGTTTCAAAGACTCATGACCCCCTCAGTGAAGCATTCTCTCCACACCTACCTTGTCGCTAGCACTCAGAATCTAATTGTTTTCAACTAAGACTCCCCCCCCCCCTCACCATCCTTCTCAACTCTAATAGATACAAACCTAACCTGTCCAATCTTACCTCTTAATGACTATCTGCACATTCCAGGTATTCATCTGGTGAATCTTTTATGAATGGATTTCATTGCAAAAAATCCTTCTTTAAATTAAGAGCCCTCCAATGCACACAGTTCACCAGATGTGGTCTCACAAACATTCCATGTCAGTGACACCCAGACTCTTTATTTTTGCCGACACAGAGATTACATGTGCAGGAACCTTGAGCATAAAACAAGCTGCTGGACCTCAGCGGGTCAGAGAGCATCTGTGGTGGGGAGGACAGTTTTTAAATCTGACAAAAGAGCCTGACCCTAAATGTAATCTGTCCATTTCTTTCCACAGAGGCTGCCTGATCCCCTGGGTTCCTCCAGCAATTTGATTTTGGCTGCCTATGTTTGTATTAATTCCCTTAGCAATTAACAATACCATTCCATTAGCCTTCCTGCTACTTGTTATACCAGGATTTCGAGACAATGCCCAGATGCCATTGCATCTCAGAGAGCCGGATTTGAGGTGGTAAATCACGACAGTTAAGTTCGACCTTGAACAATGGTAATCAGTACATTGTAGAACAGTGTAATTTTACAGTAATTCTGTAATAAAATATTTAACAATATATTTACAAATGGTATCATAGCAGCTTGAGTAATACAATTGCCAAATGAGTTCACCACCAAAAATTATCACATGTTCAGTCCGTAATCTGTCTGCACTGAACCTACTAGTCATGTGTAAAACAGTTCCTCTCTGGGTGACAAGTGCCCCATGTATGCGCACTCCATACATAAGAACCAGTCTTTGGGAGACTGGTGGCATGGATTATGATAATGGCATGTTTATGTGATCGAAGCAGAATTAGGCCATTTGGCCCATTAAATCAAATCTCCATTCAATCACGGTTGATCTATCTTTCCCTCTTAACCCCATTCTCCTGTCTTCTCCCCATAACCCCTGACAACTGTACTAATCAAGAATCTATCTCTGCCTTAAAAATATCCATAGGCCTCCACAGCCTTCTGTGGCAATGGATTCCACAGATTCACCATCGTCTGACTAAAGAAATTCCTCTTCATCTCCTCCCTAAAGGAACGTCCTTTCATTCTGAGGTGGTGACCTCTGATCCTAGACTTTCCCACTAGTGGAAACATTCTATTCACATCCACTCTATCCAGGCCTTTCACTATTTGGTAAGTTTCAATGAGGTCCCCCTCATCCTAAACTGCAACGAGTAGAGGCCCAGTGCCATCAAACGCCCATCATACATTAACCCACTCATTCCTGGGATCATTCTTGTAAATGTCCTCTGGACCCTGTCCAGTTGCAGCACATCCTTCCTCAGATACAGGTCCCGGAATTGCTCACCGTGCTCCAAATGTGTTGAGTTATTAAGTCTCAGCATTACATCTCTGTTTTTGTAGGTAGGGGGCGCTGCACTGGTTGTGTGGCAATAAAATTATTTCTATTTGTATTCTAGTCCTCCTGAAATAAATGCTAGTATTGCGTTTGTTTTCTTTACTACTGATTCGACTTGCAGATTATCTTTTTGGGAATCCTGCACCAGCACTCCCAAGTCCCTTTGCTCCACCGATAATTTGCCAGCTGTTGGGGCCTGCAGGTAACATTTGCCGTGTGGGGATGGGGATTTGCCTTCTGCCTTCTGCCTCCCCCCCCCCCACCCTGCACCAGCTGCAACAATGAGTCGAGCCAAGCCAAGCCTGGAGCGCCCAGCAGACTCACTCCCTCCTTCACTGAGTCAGTGAAGGTGGCTGACAATAATCTTTTTCTTTAATAGTGTTTACCCTTTAAGGATTGTGTCTGGTGACTATCGGCTTCTAGTGGTTCAAAGGTGGTCAGGGTTGTAAAATTCAATAACAATAAACAAGTTGTAACGATCAGAAGGGGATTGTTAGAAGGAAAGCATTTGTAAAAATACCTGCTGCATTTGTAAGTTGCTTCTTGAAAGTACGTGTAAGTATGATTTTAAGAACTGAGTATACCATGTGGTGTTATTGCTGATATATTGTTGGATCAAATAATACAGTTAGTTGAGGGTTTAATGGCCTTCCTAAAGGATATTCTGCTGGTAGCCCTTTGAAAGCAGTAATGCCCAAGCACTCACAGAATAAAGTGCCTTTGTTAATAGTTTACGGTATCAATAATGCCCAATTTTTACAGAAATTAATAAATTAGATACTCAGACAGAATCCAATTTTAAATAACTGAAAATGTTTTTTTTTAAAGCTACGAAGTAGCATCTGCTAATCATACATGAACATTGGTCAGCGTATTAGTAAACTGAAAGAATAATTATGTATGAAAACCTGATAATGTTATGGTGCATAAGTTATTCAACATAATTTAAAGCTTTTTGATAGCATGCAAATGAGAGCAATTAGTGACATTTTCAATGGTGATTAATCTGATGTGGAATATAAACAGTTTTATGTGACAATTTCATGTGCATTTTATAAATTAAAACAATTGAAGTGCTTGGTTTAATTTGCTTTTGAAATCCTGTGCACAATTTGAATAATTTGGGGCAACTTGAATTCATAAACGATGTGGAATGATCTGGCATGTTGTGCACGAGCAATAGTAGAAACACTTGTTCACTCAGTGACTAGTGGAAATCTAGAATTCTCACACTGAGAATGTTTTTTAAAAAGTTCAAAATAATTTGTAAGGGATTTTGGATAGGTATGATCATGGTACTTTATTGCCATATATTAGTATATGTATTATAGCAGATGGAAGATTTAAGTTTTAAGATGAACATTGAACACAGAAAAAAGTTGTACTTGAAATTAGTTTAATCCTCATCAATATATTCAAGGCAATTTTTGAACCACAGAGGAATCAAGTTTGGTAATCAGGCAAAAAGGTGGAGCCATCAATGATACGATACGATATAACTTTATTTATCCCAGGAGGGAAATCGGTCTGCCAACAGTCATAAAACAGTCATGAAACTTGAAATTAAAGTGACAAAGGGAAAGTCCAGGATTGGGGATGTGAAAAGATTTGGGGGGGAGGGGAATCAGTCTACCCCATGACAGAAGGGGGAGTAGTACAGTTTGATAGCCACAGGGGAAAAGGATCTCATGTGGCATGCTGTGCTGCATCTTGGTGGAACTAGTCTATTGCTGAACATGCTCCTCAAGTTGACCAGTGTGTCATGGAGGGGATGAGCTGTATTGTTCAAGATGCTCCGCAGTTTGAGGAGCATCCTCCCTTCCAAGACCACCTCCAACTCCACTACCAGGATGGAGCCAGCCCTCTTGTTAATTCTGTTGGCATCCACGGTCTTCGCGTTGATCGGTCAGATCATCTGTAACCTTACAGATTGTGGTGCAAGCTTGAGGATATGTTTGCAAACCCTATCTTCTATCTCCTTTGTTTAATATTCTTCCACTCATGTACTTTGAGCAGATCACATTGGATCCTGTTCAAGTGTCAGCTTTTTATCAGATAACTAGTCTCGGCAATGTCAAGCTAAATTCCATATAGGACACAAATTGAGTGGCTGGGAGCAGAGGTACTTGGCAAATAGCCCCAGCCTGACAGCATGAAACACAGGGGATCTTATTGCTTGGGCTTTTCCTACATTTTCCCATTTACCTGATCAACATCGGTGGGAAATGGCAGCTAAGTGAACACAGATGTGGAATGTTTGATGTCAGATGGCCAATGTTATATAGAAGGAACAGGTTCGGTTTTCTCCCACACTCCAAAGATGTACAGGGTTGTAGGTTAATTGGCTTGGTAGAATGAAACATTGTCACTACTATGTTTAGGATAATGATAATGTGTGGAGAGTTCTGGTCTGCACGGACTCAGTAAGACAAAGGGTCTACTTCCATGCTGTATCCCTAAACTAAATTAAACTAAGCTAAAAATGTTGGTATAGTTTTCTATATCATCCTAAGAGGACAGGTAGGGCTCAGTGTAACATCTCAGCTGAACAAAAAACTCCTTTGCATTTGCTAAATTCATGATGTGATAACAAATGTACTTTGAGCTTTATTTCTGTAATTATGCTGCTGCTTTGCATATGTGGCATGTACAACAGAAGGTACGTTTCTACACTGCAGCCCCAATACTTGACCACTGCCTTGTCTATAGGCACAGGGGACAGCAGTCTAAATTAATTCCTCAAAGCTCTGGACACACAATTAGAAACAGCACACAAGTTTACTGTTAACTAATGGCAAATGATAAGAATCTTTCAAAAATATTAACACACTATATTCACAAAACTGAGAGTTTCAGTTTTTAAAAATGTTCCCAAGAATATTCCTAAACTATAGTAAAAGACAATTTATTTGGCTTATTGTGCAAATGTTGATGGTTATCAAGGACTTAATGTCATAATTAATTTACAATTTAGTTTGATTTATTATCATGTAAATATTACAATACATTGTTCAGTTTTTAAATTAAATATTTTTGGCAGCTTCAGAAAGATTTAGTTTAGTTTTGAGATACAGCATTTAAACAGACCCTTTGGCCCACTGAGTCGATGCCAACCATCGATCACCCATTCACATTAGTTCTATGTTGTCCCATTTTCTCATCCACTCCCTACTCTCCAGGGGCAATTTACAGCCAATTATCTTGCAAACCTAAAATAGATGTTATGTAGATGGTCACATCATTATCTAAAGATATTATAGCTTTTCTTTCCTCCAGTAAGCTAATAGGATTGTAATCAGAGAGTGTCTCAGCATTGTATCAATTAATGTATTTGTTTCAAATCTGTATTGCCATAGGCCTTGCATTCTGCGCTGACCGGCAACTAAATCTCCCAGGTGACAGGCTCCACAAAGCATCAGAGAGCCCTGGGGACTAATGTTATGTGTTCACCTCTGGGTATAAAACTGGCTTCATCAGTTTTCATCTACATGAAGGAACTTTTGTTTACCCTAATTTGTAAAAATGTATGCATATCATTGCTTCTTACAAAATATGCTACCTTATAAAATGTTGGCTCTTCCATCTTATGTTGCATTCTGCCTTAATGTGTGCACTCATTCTGATTCAAACTGATGATGCACGCATTAAATTCTACTGCTGTTATTATTGCAGACCGTTTTTAATTAAAATTGGTTTAAAATTCTTTCATGTGACTTGTACAACATCAGGAGTATCCATGTTTTCCATTAAATTACACATTTTCCCATTACACAAGCTTTCTGGTAACTCCAGTAAAAATGCAAGCACATATTGTTGATTATCAAAATGTGCTTAGTTAACCACCTTTCCTTCACTGCTGAACTGAAGAGATTAGCCCTATAAAATGCACAATAAAAAAGGTACATGTTCCAGAGGAAATAATTTATTTTTGTGTCATGCTTGTATGTTATTCTCAGTATAACCTATGAGTACTTTCCAACTAGTTAAATAATTTAGGCACATGGCCTGTTATGATGGAACATCACAGCATTCAGTTTACACATACCCAGTACCCACAAACCAAAATGTGAGAATAACAGGAACATTTGCTTTCAGACTGCTGATTGAGGGACAACTATTGGTTAGGACTCTGGTGTAACTCTCTTGATAGTCATTGAAATACTCCCCAGAAACTTATTTTGTGAGAGAACATATGGGTCATCAGTATCACAAAAGAAAGCACCTAAGGAAGCATATTAATGCTGTTAAAACATTGTCATCAAACATATGAAATTGATTATCCAATTGTTTGGGTGCCCTCGTGCATTTCAGAATATTTGTCTCTTCAGTTATTATCTTTGCAATTATTTTCCCTTACATGTATTTTGCTCCCAGTAAACTCTCCAAAATTACATCAACTGGAGAGCAACATGTAAAACTCACCTGTGGTGAGGTGTTCAAAAATATTGGTTTGAAGACAGATTATTCTCATTCATTTATAGAATAGTCAACAGGTACCAACCCCTTTCCCTAACAACTATGCTATTTAAAAGGCCAATATGCACTTTACTTCCTTTACTGAGATCTGAGTATTGTCATTATCATCTTTTTCTAGCCCAATATCATCTGCTGCTGATCCCAGTCACATATCACAGCTTGCTTCACACCAGTACATTGGGGAGGTCATCCACACACAAGGAGGGAAGACTACTGTGTCTAAAAATTGGTATAGATGAGAAACCATTTAAGCCTTTTTTTTAGTAGTAGGTTTCCACATTTGCAGTCTGAGACATTTCCTATGGAATTCTGAGTCACGGGAAATTGAACAGAGCACCTCCTGCCTTACAAGCACTGTGGGAGTATCTTCATGAAAAGGTCGACAAATATGCTGGACGAATGTCCGCCACAACCTTCTGTTTAGCAAAAGGATGGTTAATAAAAACAGAACACCTATGTTATCCAGATCATGTAAAATGAAGAAAACAAAATTTCTGCTAGTTACTTCAATTGCGCCTTCTAGTGACAACTCCCTTACTTTAACCTCTGTGAGTAATACATTTTCAATAGTTTTTGGTATAGGTCCATATGTTCATGTGCATAATGCATATGATTCCCCAGATAAGAACTTTGTTCTTCAGGATCTCTGAATCCAATTACTGGATCCTCATGATATTGCAAATGTGTGAGTTGATAATTAAGATGCACATTGCTCTTATGCTCTTGCCATCTCTCCTGAAAATGAAGCCCTGCAAACCCAAATACTACAAATTATTTAAAAATGCAATAATGAATGGATTGCAAGTATTGGTTTAGTGGCCTTCAGCTTGTAAAGGAATGCATGAAGGGGCTGGATTTTGTGTCGGCAGAAGAGGTTGATGCAGAACTGTGCATAGGTGTTACGACTCCCGAATGCAAGTACTTCAGAGCCACGTAACACAAGTCAAAAACCAGGTTCAGGTTCAAAAAACAGTTTTAATTATTCATTGGAACACAAAAACTCAAACCTGATTTAAACTACCCAGTCAGGGATATGGATAAACCGACAAACAATTTAACAATGCTCCAGCCAGCCACGCCATGGGCCGTCGAACCGGAGATTCCAAAACCTGCCCAAAGAGATACAACCCTGAAACCAAAATACACGAAAACTCTAAGGTCAGCCCTTATCCGTCCCAATTCAATATCTGTTAACAAGGAATGGTGAAAATACACAAAGTTCTATGCCATGTGGTCAGGCTTCCTCGGCCCACACCAACAGTCTGCTCATCAGTCAGAGTCTACGACGAAGAGAGAAGAATCCTGGGAAGCTCTGGTATTTATACTTCAGATGAGTCACCCGTCACCTGACGCAGCTTGGCCAATCGGGTACAGGAGCCTTTAACCCCTCGATTCCAGACTCACAGCCACGAGGCCTGTACTTGGGATAGAAACAGAGAAAGGTAAGTACATAGCATTCACCAGGAGGGGGAAGCGCCTAACAATAGGGTTAATGGATTTGTTCAGTAAATTGAAAAATTCCATTTGATTTCCTATAATTACCAATACTTGATCCTTGCAAAACAAGCATCCTGGCTCTGACACGGGACATGAGTGTCAGAGTTTGGTTTATATATTTGACCAAAGAATGGGGCAAGGAATGGTGGCACAGCGGTAGTTGGTGCCTTACAGCGCCAGGAACCTGGATTCAATCCTGACTACATGTGCTGTTTGTAAGGAACTTGTATATTTTTCCTATGATCTGCTAATTTGGAGCAAACTGTGAAATAAATGTTGCACAAGGAAAAGTTAGGAGAAAGACACGTGGAATCCTGATGGTGGAAGAGAGTTCTTCATTCCTAAAGCAGGAAAACTGTACAAATATCCTCGAGTTGCATAGTATATATTTTTTTGGGGAAAAAATTAATCGACAGTACTTTTTTAATGCAATTTGATGAGATTTCAGTGAAGCCTGAAAAAAATAATTCAATTGAGTGGGGCAGGGGGATGTGTGGGAATGTCTTTGGGGCTGTAAACAGTAAGTACAACTTTAGAAATTGTATTTGTAAATGTTGATATTTTAATAGAAATGTAAAGATTGTGAAAAGTCAGGAGGCAAATGCAGCAAGTACTGTATCTAGATGATATAACCATCTCTGTCCAGGAGGTCTTGAATATTTGCAACATCATATGCAACATTAGCTGCCCCAGCACCTTAAGCAGTTTGCATGAAAATCAAAGTTTGCAATTTAACAATACACTGGCTACAGATAAATGTTGAGCAAATTCATTTGACCATTGGTTCTGGTGAGTTTGAAAACTGATTATTCTCTGGCAGATGGCTGCTTATCAAGTTATTTGAAATTTCCCTTCTGCTATTTTGCTGGCATCATTATTAGGTTTATTTTATTTGGTGTAGATAGGGTGGACAATCAGAACCTTATTTCCAGGGTGGAAATGACAAACGCTAGCTAGAGGACATAGCTTTAAGGTGAAAGGGGCAAAGTTAAAAGAGATGTGCAGGACAAGTTATTTACATGGAGAGAGAGGTGGGTACCTCTGGTGGTGGTGGAGCCAGATATGGTAGTGGTATTTACCACTAAGAGGCTTTTTGGTAAGCACTTGGATATGCAGGGAATGGTGGGATATGAATAATGTGCCGGCAGATGAGATTAATTTATCTTGGTATTGTGTTGTTGTGGTATTGTGTTCAGCACATATATTGTGGCCTGAAGATCCTGTTTCAGTGCTGGATTTTTCTATGTTCTATGTCCTATGTTCTAAGAAGTGAAGTGGTATAGTAGTAAATTAATGAGTTTGGTAGTCTTCCACTTGCAATTAGGATGCTTGGAGCTGGTAAAGGATTTCCCTTCATTCGGCCACTATTTCTGCTTGCATGCTGAGTGTTCGTCAAAGCTGATTACGAATTTCATACAAACTCCCTGCCACCAGAGGGTGGTGGGTACACAAAATGAGCTGCTGGAGGGATATGGGCCTGACACAGGCAGGTGGGACTCAAGTGCATGGGACATCTTGGTCGACATCATAAGATCATAAGATCATGTGATCGGAGCAGAATTAGGCTATTCGGCCCATCAGGTCTACTCTGCTATTCAATCATGGCTGATCTATCTCTTCCTCTCAACCCCATTCTCCTGCCTTCTCCCCATAACCTCCGACACCCGTACTAATCAAGAATGTATCCATCTCTGCCATAAATATATCCACTGACCGCCTCCACTGCCTTCTGTGGTAAAGAATTCCACAGATTCACCACCCTTTGACTAAAGAAATTCCTCCACATCTCCTTCCTGAAAGAACATCCTTTAATTCTGGACATGGGCAAGTTGAATCAAAGGGCTTGTTTCCATGCTGTACGCCTCTATACTGTATGTGGTCTCTGTCAGTCGGCAGACTATTCGATATCTTGTACACACACACACACACACACACACACACACACACACACACACACACACACACACACACACACACACACACACACACACACACACACACACTCATCCACACAAAAACAAGCAAATTACAAACATTTTCCAACTTTTGCCATCAACACTGGCAAGGCAAATATATATTGACTTTCCAGCTTAGTGGCACAGAAGCCAAGTACATTGGACTGATTTCCTTCTATCTTGGCTGAGACCAATAAACTCGATGCAGACTGGGAATCAAATTAGCAGTATATCCCTGTTTGTATGTTGCACCAGATGGTGCAGTTAACAAATGAATGTCAATGTGCCTTTCAGAAACAGTTACTTTTCAAAACAAAGGATCAAGGGTTTTATTCTCGGCTGCTTGGTAATATCCCACCTCTCTCCCCAGGGTGGGGAAACTGAAAAGCAGTCCATGATTCTCCATTTGATTATCTCAGGAACCTCTATCACTGGCCCAGAGTGAAGCTAGCACATTCTACCACTGGCCCAGAGTGAAGCTAGCACAGCAGTGTGACTCTCCGTAACGCTCCACATTTTCAAATAGCCTGCCAATGCTTGTCGAGAACAGCATGTGAATAATAGGCATTTGAGTGTGATGCCACAGGAAAGTTTCACACTGAACTGCATCCCATCCATGGGTCAGCACCTTCAGGAGAGATCAACGAGGGAAGAGAAAAGATTGGTTGGAAAACTTGCTGCCAAATCAAAAGAGCATGTCACTTCCAAATGTGTTCATCGCTTAAAAACCCATTTCTTACAGTACATTAAATACGGGATTTTCAGTAAGATTCTTGTTGTGCAAGAGAATGATTAATATTTTTCAATGTGTTTCTGTTAATGACACTATTAAAACTCATTAAAGTCATCATTTATTGCGGTGAAAGCTGCAGGATTCATGTGAGTAGTTGTCACCTCCTGTCAGTTATCTGGTTGCTGAATGTTAATGTCAATTGAATTCCTGATAATGTGACCATTATCTGTCTAGTCGTATTCTGTCACAGAATAATCACCAAATGTGTGGATCAGGAGCTCTCAGCATATTTCTCTACTCAGGAGGGGGGGTATAAAATGAAATAATAGAATTATTTCCTTTTATTTGGTCACAGTATTACATTCTCCTGATTTTTAACAAGATGTGTGCATGCCGCAGATTTGTTGAATAATTAATAACAAATCGACATCAACCCTTTCCAGTTCATGCAATTGTATTGTCCTATTTATTCCGGCTCCTTGTAACTATGCCCTCCTCACCCTCACCCCTCACAGTGTGAGTACTAGTAAGGTAGCAGACCTAGAGAAGCGAGGAATTATCAATTCACCTTGTGGGAATTAATATGACGGACTCGCCACTGTGAAACATGTCTAAGCAGCGTGGAGCAAGAGAAACAGCCATGTTCAGCTTTACACTTGAGAGGGTGAGAGAGAAAGATTTTATTTCCCAGTTGAGGAATCAGCCTGCTCTCATCGAGTGGAGTCGGGGAGAAGATTGATTGCTGAGTGAGGTATTCAGGGATCAAGCTGGTGTAACTCAAGCCGAAAAGGCTTGGTCATTTATCTTTTTAAGATCTTACATAACAAACATGAATGGTTTTCTCTCTCCCTCTCCCTCTCCCTCTCCCTCTCCCTCTCCCTCTCCCTCTCCCTCTCCCTCTCCCTCTCCTCTCTCCTCTCCCTCTCCCTCTCCCTCTCCCTCTCCCTCTCCCTCTCCCTCTCCCTCTCCCTCTCCCTCTCCCTCTCCCTCTCTCTCTCTCTCTCTCTCTCTCTCTCTCTCTCTCTCTCTCTCTCTCTCTCTCTCTCTCTCTCTCCCCCTCTCTCTCTCTCTCTCTCCCCCCCTCTCTCCCTCTCTCCCCCTCTCTCCCTCTCTCTCTCTCCCCCTCTCTCTCTCCCCCTCTCTCTCTCTCTCTCTCTCTCCCTCTCTCTCTGTCTCTCCCTCTCTCTCTCTCTCTCTCTCTCTCTCTGTCTTTCTCTCTATTTCTCTCCCCTCCCCCCCCAACAGTTTGGAACAATATGAATTGTGCCCCATCATGTTGAACTCTTATCTGAAGTGATGCAGGGCAGGACGAGGAGGAGGTTCTGCAGGGACCTTTAATTTTGCTGATGGTTCACTTCTTTAGAAGGGGAAAATGAACTGTTGGTAGGTTACCATGCAGCCAGTTTTGTTGCCCCCCACACCTCAAAGCCGTTTGTAGCCTGGTTCATTTGAATGCCTCACTGTCCCCTCACCCATTCTGCGGTGTTGATAGAGGAGGTGAAGAAAGTAAAGAGACTGCTCACTGGGTAGTCTGCGTATATAGTCCCAACTAGGTATATATTTCCTTCACTCCATAGATGCTGCTGCACCCGCTGAGCTTCCCCAGCAATTTTGTGTACCTCAGGTATATAGTCCCAGTCTGTTTGTCTCTCCTAACATGATAAACCCTGTGTCCCAGGAATCAAACTGCTGAACCGTTGTTGCACTCCCTCTGTCACAAGTATATCTTTCCTGAAATGGAAATCCAGACATGAACACAATGGTCCAGACATTGTTCTATACAATTTCGTTGTATTACAATTTCGTTGTACATGGTTCATGTTACAATGACAATAAAGAAACTATTCTATTCTATATAATTGTAGGAAGATATCCTTTCTCTTGCACTCAAACCTTCTTGTAGGAAAAAGGCTAATGTGTAAAGAACATGATATAAAAAGGTTAATTCTTTCTCAAGGTTAATTCCTTGCTACCTTTTCTTTCTCAAGGTTAATTCAACGCTACATTTTTTGTCCAAGGATTTTCTGTTATATATCTAATTTCTTCAACAATATTCCACAAAAAAGCTTGCTTAGTGAAGTGACATCTTGTGCCAGTATGCGTCTAATCAAAATTCAAAAGTTGCACGAAACATTGTCAAATTATGCTTATTACTGCCTTTCACTAAATCCCAATTGTGTAGCATTGTAATAAATATTTAAAATACAGTTGAAAGTCTAGTCATCTTTAAACCTCCCAACCAATCATCCACCCTGAGTGAAACTAGTCTAGATTAAATATTGCCCGGAAAATCTACTGATTCAAAACTCTGTACGCATCTATTCTAACGATTGCCTATAAGTATTTTCAAGGTACCCCTTAAGAGAAGTGATTTTATAACAGAGCAGTTTCTGTTGCCTAGTCATATTCTGACACCTCTCCTTAGTACAATACAATACAATACAATACAATTCAATTTATTGTCATTTGGACCCCGTGAGGTCCAAACGAAATGCCGTTTCTGCAGCCATACATTACAACAATAGACCCAAGACACAACATATTTTACATAAACATCCATCACATTGCTGTGATGGAAGGCCAAAAAAACTTCTCTCTCCACTGCACTCTCCCCCCCCCCCATGTCAGAGTCAAAGTCAAAGCCCCCGGCGGGCGATGGCGAATTGTCCCGTGGCCATTAAACCACGCCGGGTAATACAAGTTCGCGCACCGGGTTCTTGATGTTAGAGCCTCCGGTGCGCGCTCGCAGCCCGCCGCCATTCCAAGCCGCGCGGGGCGGTGCTGTAAGGCCCCGCTCCAGGAGCTCTTCAACCCCGCAACTCGGGCGGGAGAAGTCGCCGTTGCGGAAGCCCCGAAAAGCGGTCTCCCTCCAGGGACCCGCGGGCTCCCGGTGCCGTCCGCCAAACCCGCAGTTGCATCCACCGAATCTCCGGGGGTCGGGTCGCAGCAGCGTCCACCACAGCTCCACCCGCTCTGGACTCGGCCAGCTCCGCGACGGTGAGGTGAGTGTCGGCACTGGAGCCCCCGGTCTTCATGTTGGAGGCCGCTCCTCGTTGCAGCCCCAACGACAACGGAGACCCGACAAAGAAAAGGTCGGGTCTCCCGTGCAGGGAGAGATTTAAAAAGTTTCCCCCTCCCCCCCACACCACCCCCACCCCCCCACACACATACCCCAACAAAAATAACAAAAACTACATTAAAACATAGACATAAAATAATAAAAACGCAGACGGACTGCAGAGGCCGCTGCTGGCGAGAGCCGCGCCGCCTACCGGGTCATATGTTTCCCTAGCGCCATATGTTGACGTTGCTTCCAGAAATACAGAGAGCATTCTCATCCCATCCAGAATTTATTAAGCATTGAAGGATTGGCAAGCTTTAAAACTGTGTTATGATGTGCACAAAAGCTGAACAACAGATGCATTTTCAAAATGCCAATTTTTTTAATTTTTATATAGAGATACAATGTAGAAACAGGCCCTTCGGCCAATGGAGTCCGTGCCGACCAGCGATTCCCACACATTAACACTATCCAACACACACTAAGGACAATTTACACATACGCCAAGCCAATTATGTCTTTGAGTGTGGGAGGAAACCGAAGATCTCGGAGAAGACCCACACGGTCACGTGGAGAACGTGCATACTCCATACAAACAGCACCCGTGGTCGGGATCGAATCCAGATCTCTGGAGCTGCAAGCGCTGTTAGGCAGCATCTCTACCGCTGCGCCACTGTGCTGCCCTTGTACTATATTGTCACTGTTTGCATATATGTCACCTTATTCCCCGCTCATGGTCCTGATTGTGGACCTAACATTGGTCTGAGGTAGAGCCTATGGTGCTTGAGACATGGTGTGAGAGAAATTATAAGATAAAGTCCTGCCTTGATTAGAATTAGCCTGTCCTGGCAGTGCCGGCATAGAGTTTATAAACATTGGGTGGCAATGTAATTTGTTTAGAATAATAACCAAGGTGGAACACCACTTGGAACCAGAACGCTTGAAGCATATCTTGGCTACAAGGATTCATTGGCCACCTCTGAGAATTGCTAGTTAACAAAATAAGCAACTGTATCAGCTGAAGGATATTGCTTCCAGAAAGAGCAGGTGGAATAAAATCATACGTGGTGCAGCTAGTGAATTACCAGGCTATTTATTCAAAGACTAACAGACCCGAGACTTGGGTTCAAATCTGATCACAGTCGCTGTGGAATTGAAATTCAGTTAATAGAATGTAGAACAATACAGCGCAGGCCCAAGATTTTTGAATTGATCATGATGCAAATTAAAGTGCATATCTGCATGTACAGTATGTGCTCTATATCCTGCCAATCCCTGCTTGTTCATGTGCCTGCCCTAATGCCACTTAAACATTATTATTGTATCCATTTCCACCACTTTCCCTGGAAACATATTCCAGGCACCAACCATTCTCTGTAAAAAAAAAATTGCCACATATATTCTCGATAATCTTTCTTCCTTTCACCTTAAACCTATGCCCTCCGTCTATGTCTTTCAAAGTTGATACACTTCTATCAGGTCACTCCTCAGCCTCTGGTGCTCCAGGGACAACAATTCAAATGCAACCTCTCTTTCAAGCTAGAAGATATTAATTCAGGTAACATCCTCTCCCAAAGTCCTCACATCCTTCCTGCAATGGCCCACACCTTATTTACACCCTTTTCATTGAAAAGCCAACTAATCGCAATAAAATAGGAGGTAGTAAAGGCCATATGACTTGTCAAGCCTGCCCTGCCTTTCAATACTATTCTCAAGGTAAGAGTATCCCACTACCAACGCATGCTTCTTAGGTAAGTATGTCAGAGGCTTGGACTAACAATCATGTGCGAACTTTTCGATTAAATTCCTTTCTACAGTCTACAAATATATTGGGATAGATCTAATCTCAATTAATTAAAATATTACAACCATGCTTAATACCTTAAAAAGGCCTTTTGCTTTGATATTGATCAGGAAGACCTGTTTCTCTTGCTAACCAATTCAATTTTAATTAAAAGTCAAACATGCAGGATACTTAGTACCAGTGGCATAGTGTGTAGGAAGGAACTGCCGAGGCATAGTACCCTTTGTCTGCCTGACACACTCACGCCTCAGCTTAGATGTAGAATCCAATCACACGTTATGAACACCTTTGACACTGCTTCTGGGAATTTTGCCCTCAGATCCACGGCTTGCAAACCCTATAATCCCTTCTTCTGAAAGCAGGTCCCCACAAACATAACATATTGGAGAATAGGAACGGGCAAAGACCATTTGGCCTTTCAAATCAATCGCACTATTCAATACAATATGGCTAAACCATATTCTCGTTCTCGTCCCAACACCCTTGATGTGGTTTGTACCTAGAAATCTCCCTAAACAAATCAGCAACTTGCCTTTGGTGAGATTTCCACAGTTGTACCAAACATAGAGGAAGAACCGTTTTCTCAGGTCTAAATGTCTTACCTCTTATGCTGAATGTTTAAGAAAGAACTGCAGATGCTGGAAAAATCGAAGGTAGACAAAAATGCTGGAGAAACTCAGCGGGTGAGGCAGCGTCTATGGAGCGAAGCAATAGGTGACGTTTCGGGTCGAGACCATTCTTCAGACTGATGTGGGGTTGGGGGGGGGGGAGGTGGTCGGGAAGAAGAAGGAAGAGGCGGAGACAGTAGGCTGTGGGAGAGCTGGGAAAGGGAGGGGAAGGAGTGGGAAAGCAAGGACTACCTGAAATTGGAGAAGTCAATGTTCATACCGCTGGGGTGTAAACTACCCAAGGGAAATATGAGGTGCTGCTCCTCCAATTTGCGGTGGGACTCACTCTGGCCATGGAGGAGGCCCAGGGCAGAAAGGTCGGATTACCTCTTATGCTTTGACATCAACCCATGATTCTAGACCAGAAAATAACATCATTCCTATACGTACATGTTTAGCTCTGTCAGAATTTTTGAACATTTAAATAAGATATTTTCTCATTATTCTAATCTTTTGTGCATACAAGGCTAGTTTGATTAATTTTTCGTCAAATGTCAATGCCGCCATCCCAGAAGCCTAGAGAGAGTGAATCTTTGCTGCACCCTCTCTGGGGTAAGTATATATTTTATCTGATAAAAACTGCACACTTTACTCTTGGTATTGTCTCACCAAGGTCCTGTACAATTATAATAAGACAACACTAGAAACAGGCTTCAGAATTAATTAAAGGGATCTTATGGTCTTAGTCCAATGACTCCTGTATCATAGATGGTTCATCTTTGTCCATGTTCCACCACCCTCCTCCATCCTTACATTATAGCAATCCCCAGGCCCTTAATTCATGCCCCTTGACTGATTTCTTGTCCCACCACCCAATCCCCAGGACTTCCTATACTACATCACTAGACATAACATCATCAGAAGAACTGCAACAGTTCAAGAAGACTACTCACCTCCACCATCTCTAGGATAGCCAAGAATCACTGCTAATAACAGCCATATCACAAGAAATATATATTTTAAATAATTTCCCAAAAACCTACTTTTTTGTAATTTAAATTCTGCAATCCTTTGTGCTAGATTGGCCTACCTCATGCAAATACTGCTAATCTAACAACAAAAGAACAACAAAACCATGTTGAAATTTCTGCGTAAGATTGGTTATAGGCACTATCTCATCGCAAAAAGGTAAATAAATGCAGTTCCCTGAGAATTTTCATGTAATGATCAATCGCAACAGAAAGACTGCTCTTCTGGTTTCCAGATGTGTACAGCTCTTAATGATTTGAAAGAAAGCTTTTAGCAATTAAAGTGGACATTGATCGGCAGAAAGGTGCAGTCATTCATCGGGAAATTAGTGAACTCTGAAAGTCAGCCAATGTTTTGTATTGACTGTTTTTAAATTGATTTCTTGATGCTAGAGACAGAAATGTTTCTTCCTCTACATCGCTTTATACCAAAGTGATTGCAAAACATATGTGACCTGAACATCCTTGATAAATAAGACCGACAGTGTAAATTCATCTGGAGTTTTGCTTTAATATCTTAAGTGAACATTGCAGTGCTGTTCGTGGCCTAGATATGTCAAGGTAATGGTGGAATTGTTATTGATGGGGTGGAAGATAATGGTAATGTCTATATGTGTTAGTTCTGGCCCATTTTAGCAAATCTGCAGGATGCAGTCTAGTGTTAAATGGTGCTGTGTATGTGCACGCTAACTCCTGATTATCCAGGAAGTTTAAGGACGCAGGTAATAAAGAACAGAAATACCAATGAAGTATTTACTTTGTATCCAATACCCCCCCCCCCCCCCCCCTAAATGCACATAAATATGCATTAAATTGTTCTAATAGCATTAACACGTAATAGTGACACAAGGTACTGCAGATGCTGGGATCTCACATTGAACAGAAAGTGCTGGAGTAACCCAGGTGGTCAGACAGCATCTCTGGAGGACACAAGAAACTGCAGATGCTGGAATTGGCACAAGGAACTGCAGGTTAGTTTGAAGAAGGGTCCCAGCCCAAAACATCACCTATTCATGTCCTCAATATATGCTGCCTGACCCATTGAGTTACTCAAGTTCTTTATGTTCAACACATAATAACACCATTTAAATTATTTAAATACCTAGGCAGACATTATATTAACTAATAACTTCTATGGACAGTATTGAAATACACAAGCAATTATGGTTTTGTAATCAAAAGATGCGTCTGTGCAAACAGAGACTAAGGGCCGTGAGAGCAGCATGCCTCAGCAAGCCACTGGACAAATGGTCTGGAGTATGATCACTGTATTTATACAGGCAATAATTGATTCCTCAAGATGTATGGTTATATTTTTTTCAAGATGTGATCTAGAGACAACACTACAAGTTTATGGATGGATAGATGACAGATCAGTTTATAACCATGACTAAGTGCATAAAATCTAGTTTCTTAGAAACTCAGCTGCCATGGGCGGTGGACTGTTGTACAGTGGAAAAACGCTATCACCAAAATGGACAACGCATAAACTTTGTTTCATGTTTCATTTAGTGTCAAGTGGAACAGGGATTTCAAACGTACAGATAACTGCAAATGCTTGTCTCATTCTGTCAGATGGAAGGATAATATAGTTTCTCAGGATTAAAACCAATTAAGAAAAAGTATAGGACAAAGAATACCTGCCTGAAATGTTGCTTTAAACTATTCCTTTACACTTACTGAATGGTGAAAGGCCTGGACAGAGTGGATGTAGAAAGGATATTTCCACTAGTGTGAGAGTCTAGGACCAGAGGCCATAGCCTCAGAATAAAAGGATGTACTTTTGGAAAGGGGATGAGGAGGAATTTGTTTAGTCAGAGGGTGTGAATGTGGGGAATTCATGTGCACAACTACTCTCGGCTGTTCACCTTCTCTCTCGAGGATGTTCAGAATTTGGCTCGTGACATCCGGAACCCTGGCACCAGGGAGGCAACAGACCATCCTCGCATCTCTTCTGCTGCCACAGAATCCCCTGTCTGCTCCTCGGACAACGGAGTCACCCACCACTAAGGCCCTGCCCGACATCGGTCTCCCCCGTCGAGTCCCATCTCCAGAATTGGAGCCACCGACGTGTCCGCCACTCGGTCTGGAAACATGGTCTCCCCGGACAGTTCCCAAGAGAGCGTACCTGTTTTCATTAAGCACAGCCACCTGAGTCTTCTGCACTACACGATTTCCACCCTTTCTCTCCATCACACACCTTGGTGTCTTCAACATTCTTGGTGACAACTGTGGACGAGCAACGCATGGTAACCTCATTACAATGCACACCATCCCGATAAAGAATAAAGGGAAACCAGAGGCCCCATGAAAAAAGTTCCAAATGAGTCATCCTCTGTAACTGATCCTCTCACTGACTTCTTCTACACATACTGAAAGCCATAGACAAACAATTGTAAATGACATTTTTTAAACTTTCAATTAAGAGCAACGTTGTACAAATATGATTAATCACCTTTCAACAACACAGTGTTTTCCTTCCAAATATTTTTTCCTTCCCTCTGACCACAGGACTCTCTCCCAATAATTGCCGCAGCCAATTTGATGGTCGGTTGCTCCTTTAGATTAATTGGGCAGCAGATGGCTACGATTGTTGACCCTGAGCAACCTTGGACCAGATGGCCCAAGGTTACTTCCTGTCATGGATGGCAGCAGTCTGGAGCACTGGCTGAAAGGCAACAATCTGGCACAGATGGAAAGGCAGAGATGAGAGCATGAGAACTGCTGTCCTTGGAGTAGTCTGAAGCTTTCATTTTCAGTAGGCTGTCTGCCACAGGGCTAAATCTGGGCGGCACAGTGGCGCAGCGGTAGAGTTGCTGCCTTACAGTGCTTGCAGCGCCAGAGACCCGGGTTCGATCCCGACTACGGGTGCTGTCTTTACGGAGTTTTACGTTCTCCTCAGGAGAGAATGGAGCGGCTGGGCTTGTATACTATGGAGTTTAGAAGGATGAGAGGGCATCTTATTGAAACATATAAGATTATTAAGGGTTTGGACCCGCTAGAGGCAGGAAATGTGGGGGAGTCCAGAACCGGGGGCCACAATAAGGGGTAAGTCATTTGCAACGTAGATGAGGAAACATTTTTTCACACAGAGAGTTGTGAGTCTGTGGAATTCTCTGCCTCAGAGGGTGGTGGAGGCTGGTTCTGTGGATACTTTCAAGAGAGAGCTAGATAGGGCTCTTAATGTTAGCAGAGTCAGGGGATATGGGGAGAAGGCAGGAACGGGGTAGTGATTGGGGATGATCAGCCATGATCACATTGAATGGCGGTGCTGAATGGAAGGGCTGAATGGCCTACTCCTGCACCTATTGTCTATTGTCTATTGTCTATAGTTATGGGGACACCTAAGCATGAGATTGTCTCCAGATGACTGAGTTATTGCATGGAATTGCTTCCCTAGACATTTCATGAATTTTCCACTGACTTTAGCGGCTGTCCCACTGCGGTGACCTAATCTGCGAGTTTAGAAGAGTTTGCCCTCCACTCAAACTCGCAGCATAGTTGGCATGTGGTCCTAGTAGGCCCTAGTAGGTCACTGGAACTCTCCTTAATGCTTGAGGGAAGTTCCAGCCTACTTGCGGCCTCAGGTAGGTCGCTGAAACATTTTCAGCATGTTGAAAAATTTTCCGTGAGTAAAAATTCATCGGCATAGTTCTTTTGAACTCATAGTTCAGTGGAGTGGGGTCGCTATGTAGTTACAGGCAGTCAAGGGCAGCTGTAGGCAATCTCCTTCGCTGACCGGGCATTTTAATTGGCTCATTGGAGTTTTCAGTACCAAGGAAAATCGACCGACCGCCCGCTAAACTTTATTAAAAGTTGTCTGGCTTCTTTATTAAAAGTTGTCTCCTCTCCTTCTCCCCCCTTCTCCCCCCTTCTCCCCCCCCCCCCCCACTCCCCCACCCCCCCCCCCCCCCCCCACCCCCCCACCCATTCCTTACCCCACTTGCCCGTGATCAAAATTCTGCTGCCATTTTTGTTCACTATTTTCATTATCTACAACATCACCCACTTTAGTGCCACCCAGTTTAGTGCAAACTTACTAATCATGCCTTGCACGTACCCATCCAAATCAATGATATAAACCACAAAGAACAATGGGTTCGGCACCAATTTCTGAGGCACACCACTTGTCACAGGCCTCCAGTCCAAAATACAATCTTCCACTCTCACCCTCTGCTTTCTTCCATGAAGCCAATTCTCTATCTAGTCGGCTATCTCTCCCTGAATCCCATGCGATCTAACCTTCCACAGCAACCTACCATGCAGTCCAATGTAGTTTACAACATTTGTTTTAATGGGCTAAAGAACAGAGTTTAAAACAAAATCTAAAATGTGACTGTGAGGGAAATTAAAACTCATTATTGTGCTGATAAGCTGTTTGACTACGGACTTTCTTGATACAAACATATGCATTCATCAGATAAACAATATATTTCTGTGTGTATATTATAGTTGACTCATATTATCTGGCTGTAGAGGATTCTCCTCCCAACCAAGAAATTTTATGTGTTTGAAAGGTAAATGGAAGTTTGACTTTCCAACACATTTGAAAATATCCCGATGTAGTTAACAATATACTCAGGGGTTATTGAGGCCTCATATCCAGCACCTTTTTAAACTCAGATTTACTTGATATTAATTCTTACTGCTGCCTTTTAGAGTAAATTCAAACCGGGCACCGGAGGCATTTTGCATTGTAGCAAAGCGAAAGCCATTTTGTGATATTGACAATAAAAATACTCCCTGTTGTTTATAGTTATTCAGGTCTCTGCAAATCCCTTCTATGAAGGATTGTAGCAACACAAATTTATGTTGGCTCATTGTTAAAACAAAAATCTTAATCCAGAATTATGTAGCCCAGTACATTTTTTGAGCTTCAAATATCTTTAACTATGCAGGTATGTTAAATAAACCTCAACAATCGTGCTGATGAAATAATTAGAGGCAAAGTATTTCTGCAGAGACCGTATTATGCTCATATTTTGATTACAGTTCTGAGTTTATGAGTGACATTGTAAAATCATCAGCGATTGTACTGACACCAGGGGATTTAAATGTTGTTTAACACCTGTCAGCGCCTTTATTCTTGCTTTCTTGAATGCTAATTTTAGCCTAGTTTCAGTTAATGTGGCTACAATCAGTCCAGTCACATTTTACTGGCAGTTAGACATCTGTCTGCTCAAATAGTAATCTTCCAAATAACAGTGTTGCAAAAATTGGAACTGGAAAGTGAAATCATTAGTGCTATGTTTCACTTTGAGATATTTATGCAGGGAAAGAGGGGGAGAAACAGAACAAAATGATAAAGCAAAGGATGTATATCTAAATATCCTGCCTTCTGTATATGAAACGTTCAATCTAATTCCAGTGTTGTCACACTGAACACAATCATACAAAGGTCAAAAATCACATTAGTGGAAAATAAACCATATTAGACATGATATTATGACAACAATGCATACACAAAGTAAGCACTGAGTGCACTGTAAATCTTTACCTCATTGTAGGTGTCCTTAATATTGTGTGTGGGCAAGCACAAATATTACATGTTTCCCAGACAAAATGGAATCTGTCAAGGAGTAATATCACACTCCAAGACTTGTTAAATAATCTATAATACCACCATTGCATCACTTAGATGATGTCTTTCATCTGAAGGATTCAATATTAAATTCTGCAACTTGTTCTTTCCTTCTGAACTGACTGTTTCGATCTGTTGTTATTTCAGCTCAGTTTCATTTTTTTTGCATAGTCTGGTGAGCTGGGCATGTCTCACAGTTACCATTAGCAACCCAGAATCTGATTTTAGTTGTGATTTAACTACGGCAAAAAATCAATTGATATTACCCCATCGGCAATACTCCCTTTGTTCTCCCCTTCCCTCTCCACCTTTTCTGCTATCTAGCTCACGTGTCACCTCTCTTTTCCAGTTCTGATAATGAATCCCAGACCTGAAATGCTAATTCTGTTTCTCTTCCCACGTGTGCTGTCTGGCTTGCTGAGTAGGTACAAAATGGTGGACTAACTCAGGCGGACAGGCAACATCTCTGGATAGAAGGAATGGGTGACATTTTGGGTTGAGGCCCTTCTTCAGACTGAGATACCCTCTACCAACACTCTCCTCCACCTAGTAGAGTTGGTCCTTACTCTTAAAGGTTTAAGAAGGAACTTCAGATGCTGAAAATCGAAGGTACAATAGTGCTGGAGAAACTCAGCGGGTGCGGCAACATCTATGGTGCGAAGGAAATAGGCAACATTTCGGGCCCCTCAGCCCTCTGGCGCCTCCTCTTCCTTTCTTCCTCCCCCCCACCCTACATCAGTCTGAAGAAGGGTTTTGGCCTGAAACGTTGCCGATTTCATTTGCTCCATAGATGCTGCCGCACCCGCTGAGTTTCTCCAGCACTTTTGTCTACCTTACTCTTAAAGGTCCCATTCCACTGCGGGGACCTAATTTGTGAGTTTAGAAGAGTGTTCCCTTGACTCATACTCGCAGCATGGTCGACACGAGGTCCTAGGATGTCTATGTAACTCTTCCTCATGCTCGAGAGTAGTCCTGCATATTCAAGGTCTCAGTTAGGTCGAGGCATATTATTTAGCATGCTGAAAAATGTCTGTGAGTAAAAAAAGGTCGCCATGGAAAACAATCGATATTTTTTTTACTCGTAGGTTTAGTCGAAGTAGGTCGTAGTAGGTTGGCATGTTATTCGTAGGTAATCAAAGGCAATCGAAGGTAATTCAGGGCAGTCGAAGGTAAACAACGGTAGTCGAAGGTAGTCGTAGATAGTCTTCAACATAGTTGAAGGAGGTTGAAGGTGATCTTCTACATAGTCGAAGGAGGTTCTCTACATAGTCGAGGAAGGTCGAAGGAGGTGTTCTACTTCGGCGACACAACACGACCATGACACTTTTTCATACTCTCCTAAACTCTTCTACACTCGCAAATTTGGTCCCCGCAGTGGGACAGGTCCTTAACAACTTCTCATTCGACTCCTCCCATTTCCTCCAAATCTAAGGCGTAGCTATGGGCACTTGTATGAGCTCCAGCTATGCCTGCCTCTCTGTAGAGTACGTTGAGCAATCTCTGTTCCAGGTGTACACTGGCCCTATCCCCGAACTCTATCTCTCTTTAAAGCTCAGTTTGAAGAAGGGTCTCGACTTGAAACGTCACCTATTCCTATCCAGAGATGCTGGACTCAGGCTCGCTGATTACCTGCAGCATTTTGTGTCTATCTTCGGTGTAAACCAGCATCTGCAGTCCATTCCTAACCTTTTGATCTGCTGAGTGTTAGCAGCAGTTACTTTCTTTATTTCTGTCTGTAATTTGGGTTGATAAATATTAAGCACAATAGAGTGAAAGCAATTGTCTCATGATATAATTAAAACATTTGATAAGATAAATGTTTGGAAACATCTGCAATTGGTCCACATAAAATAGGACAAAGTTTAATTATATATTTTAAAAATACGAGGCAGTATTTGTTACAACTTGCAGAATCTCCCCAGGGCTTGTGAGGTCTTTAGATTTGGTTCTCTGTTTAATTTTCCTTTATCTCCATCAGAAGGTCAGGTATGCTACCCACAGATTCTGTCATTTTAACCCAGTCATGGGAGGATTTAAAGCTCCAACATATGAAGACCTTTCACCCACTCCACTGATACATCTTTTCCAACAATCTTATGACCCCATGAGACCTCATCCTTATCACTAACTCAGTGTTTCGAGGCCAGACATGTAGAGCAGCCTTGACATGAAATGTTTACCATTCCAGAGTGGTCTGGTTTTGTTTCAGATTTCCAGCATCTGCAGATTTTG
Organism: Amblyraja radiata; assembly: GCF_010909765.2. Lineage (NCBI taxonomy): Eukaryota > Metazoa > Chordata > Chondrichthyes > Rajiformes > Rajidae > Amblyraja > Amblyraja radiata. The sequence goes on along the minus strand of NC_045978.1, from coordinate 16,855,405 downwards.
TTTGCTCCAATTATAATGATGATCTGGCCAGTTACAATTCATAACCTCATTATGAAACCTGCCATATTCGCGTAACACATTGTGCAACCCACTATCATGTGTTGCAACTCCCAGCAGCCTAAACCTTTCAGAAATATTCTGCAGAAATTAACCTTAACTACAACTTCACATAAATCAGTGTTTAATGCCTTTCTGCACGTTCTTGGGTAATTAAAATGTGCTGTGACAAGGTTCACATATCTGTAGATAATAAATGAGTTTCACTGTGTTACAGATGAGTGCTCCTCACTGCACTGAATGACAGTCCGTTACTAATGGGATATTGAATGCCTGTGGTGTGGGTTGAGGGTGCCGTGAAGAATGATGAAGCACCAAGGCTCAAAGCCTTACCCAGCTCTCCTGCTTTCTTTTAAATCAAAATCAATACAACCAGATGAACAACTATTTAACCATCTTTGGCCATTCGTACAGTTTGATTTCACATTGAAATGTTAAAGGCACATGGTCACCATTAGAAGGAAGCGACCTTTGGAAACCAATATTCTTAGTATTTTGAAACAGCGCCACTAATTGGAAAATGGTCATTGGGTGAAGGAAGTACTCATTTTTGGCACTAAACCATTGGGGAACAGAAGGTATTCAAAATATCCAATAGGTCGGACAGCATCCATGGAGAGACAAAATTGACATTTCTTGGTGATTTACTTTAATTCTTTCACCACAGATGCCGCCTGACCTGCTGAGTATTTTCTGCTTTGTTCCATGTTTAGAGAACGGCCCTGTCTGCAGTGTGTTTGTGCAAACCCAGTTGTAATAGGATGATTCAGTTAACAATGTACCTGAAGGTGAAGAAGCAAGATCACAGCAAATGCATTCATGGTTTTTCACTATTAGAAACTGTTTCTGTTTGTGTTGAATTTAGCTACAATACAACACATTCTAGGATTACATGCTGTTTCTTTGTGGATGGGACAAATGGGTGAAGACTAGTTACTTGGATGAGGTGCTGGAGGATGTTATAGTTAGTTAGTTTAGTTTAGTTTATTGTCACATGTACCAAAGTACCATGAAAAGATTTTTGTTGCATGCTAACCAGTCATTGGAAGGACTAAAGGTACACAAAAATGCTGGAGAAACTCAGCGGGTGCAGCAGCATCTATGGAGCGAAAGAAATAGGTGACGTTTCGGGTCGAAACCCTTCTTCAGACTGATTGGAAGGACTATATGTGATTACAATGGAGCCGTCCACAGTGTACAGATACATGATAAAGGGAATAACGTTTAGTGCAAGGTGGAGTTCTGTAAAATCTGATTAAAGATAGTCCAAGGGTCTACAATGAAGTGAATATTAGCTTAGCTTTCTCTATTCATTGAAAGGGTGGTTCAGTTTCCCAATAACAGATGGGATTGTTAGCTTCTCATCTAACAGTGTGGAGACCCTGTGAGCACTAGCTTTACCTTTCGACCTCCTTTTACTGTAACTGAGATATCATATATTAATTTCAGTATTACACATGCTTGTGTTCAGAATGCAGTTCCTGACCGTGTGTTACCTTGAGTAAAAATGTCCATGCTGCCCTGAATTATGAAATCTTACAGCAATCTTGTCTGTTGAAACAAGTACCATTTAAGTAGAGGACAAGAGAACATCAGAAACCTGCATCCATAATGTGCATAATATCCATAATATTCATAATGTATCCATAAGAGTTCAACACAGAAGAGGAAGAAGATTAACCATGAGGGCAGAAATGACAAAGGCCCGTTGGTATATTCCAATTGCTATTTATTTGTTATTAAATCAAATTATGAACACTGCTCATGTTGTTTCATCTTTCGGAAGCCAGTCTTTCAGTACAGACCTGTTGACAAACAATGTGATGGTAATACTATTAATTTTCCCCAGCCTGTGTCAGGTCACTAGGTGGGGCACTAGGCTAGGCATTTGAAATTGAATGCATGCAGCCTTGGAGAAATCACAGTACAGCATAAATTGTCAGGATTATAGATTATTGACAAGCTGCAGTTCTGTTGTCCTTCTGGTTGAATGTACAAAGAAATTAAACGTTTGAGACGGCCTCTTTGGAAAAGGCCGGACTTAATTAGACAACACAAATGTACAAAAACTGCAGATTTCCCAGGGATTTGAGTGTGATGATTTGACGTTTTGCTTTCTTTACCATATAAAAAACTTATCTTACAGTCCTTCTCATTAGAAGTAACAATTGGCAGCTATTAAATTTTTTGTATTCCTGATTACATAAGGTGGGATTATTATCATCCAAAAGTACCAATTATACATGAAAACCAGATGTGGATAGTTATTTTGAAGTGTTAGAGGATATAGCACATCATAAATATTCAATTTATAACCCACCTATTATTAACATTTTAGTCTGAACGATAATTAGTTGTGAAGTTCTCTTTTTAAACTATGTTTGATGCAGGATATCAGTGCATTTAAATAAGATTCATTTCATTCTGCCTTGAAATTGAATCTAACATTGTTTTTTATGGGAAATGCCATGGATATTACAGCCAGATTTTCTGTGAAGATAGACACAAAAAGCTGGAGTAACTCAGCCACTATCAGTAATAGTAACAGTAACAGTAACCGCTGAGTTACTCCAGCTTTTTGTGTCTATCTTTGGTTTAAACCAGCTTAAACTGGTTTAAAGGATTTTTCTGCAGTTCCTTCCTCTACGTTTTCTGTGAAGATGTTGGATTTGTCAAAGGAATTTTCTGAAGTTGGATGCATGAATTCTTCTTTTGCTGCAGTCCCTCCAAATCGTGGATTTACTTCCACTCTGGTTTTGAGAGTTTGAAACAGTTAACAAGACTAATTTGGGCACAGTGGACTCTTCCACATATAGGCAGGAGATGGCTGATAGGTAGGCAGGTGGGCAGTTTGTGAGGGTGCATTCTTTTTGCTGCTCATGCAAGGGTTCTGCGTGCTTTCAATGCATAGCCTCGAAGTTCTCGTCACCATCTTGAATGTTCCTTCTCCAATTCGAGCAGAGCCAGAGGTTCCAAAGAGTCAGTGGAGATGTTGCACTTCTTCAATGCTTAGACCTGATTTTTTCCATAATTTTCTCTAACTACCTGATCAATTGCAATGTTTAAAAGACATTTAGACAGGTATGTGGATAAGAAATGTTTGGGGGGGATATTGATCAGCTACCAAATCTGATCGATACGGACGAGTTAGGCTGAAAGTCCTGCTTCAATGCTCAAAGTCTCTATCTGTTCAGTAACCAGGAATTGATGCTGTTTTTTTCTAATGTCTCGAGGTGTCTGCAGTGGGTAGTTCAGGTATAAGAAAAATATAGAAGAGAAGAGATTAGAACTGCTGGTAGGCCTCATGTTTTGTGTCACATCTGGGATCTTATTCTTCAAATACCCTCTTCCTCAATTGATCATAAGATGTGCCAGCACATTGAAGATGGCGGTGAAATCAATTATCACATACAGGCTACTGGTATCTTCATTGTGGAAGACTATCTGGCAACTTAAAGACACATAATTTTGAAGTGGTTAATGAGACTAATCTGGGAACCGTGGATGAATAATGCAGGAGGTGGCTGATAGATAAGCCAATGGACAGTTTGTGAGATGATGCATTCTTTAAGCTGCTTGATGGTTTATTGTCACGTCTATCCAGATATAGTGAAAAGCTTTTTGTTGCTAACCTGTCAGCAGAAAGACAATACATGATTACAATCGATCCATTTAGAATGTATAGATACATGATAAGGGAATAATGGAATATTCAAGTCGGCTTGTATACAAAACCAGGGATGTAATGCTGATAAGGCATTGGTCAGGCTGCATTTGGAATATTGTGAGCAATTTTGGGCACCGTATCTGAGGAAGGATGTGCTGGCTCTGGAGAGGGTCAGAAGGATGTTTACAAGAATGATCCCAGGAATGAGTAGGTGAGTATGATGAGCGTTTGATGGCACTAAGCCTATATTCGCTAGAAGAATGAAAGGGGACCTATTTGAAATGTACAGAATAGTGAAAGGCTTGGATAGAGTGGATGTGGTGAGGATGCTTCCACTAGTGGGAGAGTCTATGACTAGTGGTCATAGCCTCAGAGTTTCTTTAGTCACAAGGTGGTGAATGTGGAATTATTTGCCACAGAAGGCTGTGGAGGCAAAGTCAGTGGATATATTTAAAGCCGAGATAGATAGATTGTTGATTAGTATGGAGGTTATGGGGAGAAGGCAGGAGAATGGGGTGAGGAGGGAAAGACAGATCAGCCATGATTGGATGGCGTAACTTGATGGGCCAAATGGCCTAATTCTACTACTATCACATAATCTTATGATCTTATGAATGCTTTTAAAGCATGGGCTCAAAGTCTTTAGACAATAGACAATAGACAATAGGTGCAGGAGTAGGCCATTTGGCCCTTTGGGCCAGCACCACCATTCAATGTGATCATGGCTGATCATCCCCAATCAGTACCTCGTTCCTGCCTTCTCCCTATATCCCCTGACTCTGCTATTTTTAAGAGCCCTATCTAGCTCTCTCTTGAAAGCATCCAGAGAACCTGCCTCCACCGCCCTCTGAGAGAGAATTCCGCAGACTCACCACTCTCTGTGAGAAAAAGTGTTTCCTCGTCTCCGTTCTAAATGGCTTACTTCATTATTCTTAAACTGTGACCCCTGGTTCTGGACTCCCCAAACATCAGGAACATGTTTCCTGCCTCTAGCGTGTCCAAGCCCTTAACAATCTTATATGTTTCAATGAGATCTCCTCTCATCCTTCTAAACTCCAAAAATTACAAACACACAGTGATACACAAGATGTGTAAAAATGAAATTAAAATTTTTGGGAATTAAAATCCAATTAGGATTATCAAAATTGACAATTATAGACAAACATTTGACTAACCTTCGGCCCAACAGCTCCTATTGAATGAGGTTGCCGTGTTTGCATTTAGGTTTAGTCTTTTATTGATTTAAGGAGGAATTTCCAGAGCGCTGGGAAATGTTGGGAAAATACTGATCTCTGAAGGAATTCATGAGAATAGTACCAGGGCAAGGTGGAAGATGTTGGTGCTGATTTAATGTGGGATGCTGGTGAGGACCACAGTTAAGTCCCACCATCAGCTGTAGCAATGGGATAGAAGATCTCCAGTCATGACAAATTAGCTCCCACACACCATCAGTCAAGTAAATTACCTTGATAAAGACATCACCACTCACAATTTGTGAAAATATTAATCTTTGCCCTGCTGAATGCCAGGAAATGCAGCTGAACACAGACATGAGATCCATCTGTACCAGGCTAAATATTTGCAAATCTCAACAAATAGAAAAAAATCCAAAGCAATGGTAATTTAAATTTCATATACAATTTTTTATGCTGTACTTTGGTTGTTTGAACCACAGTCACAGTCACAGAGGCCAACGTCAGAAGATCCTTCAGCGAGGTGAACCCTCGAAAAGCACCTGGACCTGATGGTATACCCGGTCGTGTTCTAAAAACCTGTGCGGACCAACTGACTGGAGTTTTTACGGACATTTCAACCTTTCACTTCTGAGGTCTGAAGTTCCCAACTGCTTTAAAAGGGCATCAATAATACCAGTGCCCAAGAAGAGCAAGGTGACGTGCCTCAATGACTATCGACCAGTGGCACTAATGTCTATGGTGATGAATTGCTTTGAGAGGTTGATTATGGCGCATATCAACTCCTACCTCGACAAGAACCTCGACCCACTGCAGTTCACTTACTGCCACAACAGATCAATGGTGGATGCAATCTCACTGGCTCTCCACTCCGCTCTGGACCACTTGGACAACAAAAACTCACATGTCAGGCTGTTATTCATTGACTACAGCTCGGCGTTTAATACCATCATCCCCTCCAAGCTGGTTACCAAGTTCTCAGATCTGGGTCTCTGCATATCCCTCTGCAATTGGATCCTCGACTTCCTCATCCACAGACCACAGTCTGTCCGTATTGATGGAAATGTGTCATCCTCGATAACAATCAGCACGGGAGCACCTCAAGGCTGCGTGCTCAGCCCCCTGCTGTACTTACTCTATACTCATAACTGCGTAGCCGGACATAGTGCCAACTTCATCATCAAGTTCGCCGATGACACCACTGTTGTGGGATGAATTACTGATGGTGACGAGTCAGTGTATAGAAGTGAGATCAACCGATTGACCAAATGGTGCCAGCACAACAATCTGGCTCTCAACACCAGCAAAATCAAGGAACTGATTGTGGACTTTGGAGGGGGTAGGATAGGGACCCACAATCGTGTTTATATCAAAGGGACGATGGTGGAAAGGGTCAAGAACATCAAATTCCTGGGCGTGCATATTTTGGAAGATCTTTCCTGATCCCAGCACACTGATGCAATTATAAAGAAGGCACATCAGCGCCTCTACTTCCTGAGAAGATTACGGAGACTTGGTATGTCAAGGAGGACTCTCTCAAATTTCTACAGGTGCACAGTAGAGAGCATGCTGACTGGTTGCATCATGGCTTGGTTCGGCCACTTGAACGTCCAGGAGCGAAAAAGAATGCAGAAAGTTGTGACCACTGTCCAGTCCATCATCGGCTCTGACCTCCCCACCTTCGAAGGGATCTATCGCAGTCATTGCCTCAAAAAGGCTGCCAACATCATCAAAGACCCACACCATCCTGACCACACACTGATCTCTCCGTTGCCATCGGGAAGCAGGTACAGGAGCTTGAAATCTGGAACATCCAGGTTCAGGAACAGCTACTTCCCCACAGCCATCAGGCTAGTAAACACAACATCAAACAAACTCTGAACTATAACAGCCTATTGCACTTTATCTGTTTATTTATGTGTATATATATATGTGGTCTATGGTATATAGACGCACTGAACTGTTTTTTATTATGCTTAAACTATTCTGTTGTGCTGCAGCAAGCAAGAATTTCATTGTCCTATCTGGGACACATGACAATAAAATGCTCTTGACTCTTGAGTAATATGTTTGTGTGCCACTGACATTTTCACCAAGCCTCGTATTGTTCCAGCAGAAGCTTGATCAGATTCCAGCCACATAGATGCAGAAATGCCAGTGACTTGCCAATGAAGCAGTGTGTAGGGCCGACCACTGATTTGATGGCCAGACACTGTTAATGTTCCAAATTAAAATCAAAGACTGCAGAAACATGAAATAAAAACAGGAAATATGTTGGAAACACTCAACATGTCAGGCAGCATGAGGGGAAAGAGAAAGGGAGACCCTCAACCTACAACCTGAAACATTAACTCTACGTTTCTCTCTCCACAGATGCTACCTAATTAGAGATACAGTGCAGAAACAGTCACTTTGACCCACCGGGTCTGCGCACCAGCGATCCCTATACACTAGCACAATACCACACACTAGGGACAATTTACATTTTTTACCAAAGCCAAAGAACCTACAAACCTATATGCCTTTTTGAGTGTGGGAGGTAACTGGAGCACCTGGGGAAAACTCACACGGTCACAGGGAGAACATACAAATTCAGTACAGACAGCATCCGTAGTCAGGATCGAATCCGGGTTTCTGGCATTGTAAGGCAGCAACTCTACTGCTATGCCACCATGCTGCCTTAATCTGATGGGTGCTCCCAGCATTTTCTGGTGTTAACATGGTATAAACTGATCTCTGGAGCAAAAGAGCTAGGAGATAGGAGAGAGCTTCACCTACATCTCCTTGTTGTATCCAGGTATTTCCCCAATTACTACCTCCATTGAATTCATTATTTTTGCTTCTCCTTATGTAATGCACCATAGATGGGTTCCATTTTAGTGTCATCCTTAGGCATTTGGAGTTAATAACGAGCCAATGGTTCCGTGGAGAATCGCCAGCCAGCTACAGTGAAAGGTTGAAAAACTTATGCAACTCTGCAATGCAATGTGGAAATACAGAATGTACTAGAGTCATTCACCTGATCGCATACTGTGCTCCTCGACTCACCACTCGGTCCAGCAGCGATTGTCGATTATACTGAACTGGATGGCTGGATATGTGTTGCATCTGGTGCATGTATCACTGCCTCATACATCACCAAGAGGCCTGTTCACTGCTTGCAAACCAAAGAGACCGGGAACCATGCCTCCCTGTCCCATGGTTTTGTCACTGCCTATATCTTGGTCACTATTCCTGGACTATGCACTGCCTGATTCTAGCCTGGTGGACATCAGAATATCAGTCCCTCAAGGTCTGAATCAAAGTCTATTTAGTTAAAAAAGAATGAAAATATTTAGATTTATTGCTTATAATTCACAGGACTATAAGAGTAGGTCTTGTTTTGTTTTTCTCAATTGTCCAGGCATTTCCCCTGTTTTTATTACTAGGCTGGATCAAGCATAGTTCATGCTGGAGAAAAAAAACAAGAATTGGACTCAGTCAACCAGTTAACAAGGTTATCTTGCGATCCCTATCTTCCTTGTCCCACTTCTGTATCTTACTCTCGGCAGAAGCTGACAGGGAATCTTGTGCAATTTCTAGGGACAAAGATTTATGTGGCAGGAGCAGATTTAAAAACTGTGACTGCTGGTGATAATGAACACAGTTGTTAAACTCAAGTTAGGCAAGCTAATGTGAAAGACATCTGAACATATGTCTACACTTGAATGAAAATAATAATTTAGAACATGGATTTTTTCAATCCTGTTTCAATTGTCACATTTAGAATCAACTGCAGTGCAGTTTGTGCTTTTCCCCATTGCCATGCAACCGCAAAACCTAAAATCAATCAATACGAGCAAAGAAAATCATATTTTTGACCAGTAATAAAAAGGAGATTTAAATTAAAACAGGAAATTGTGGACATTCATATCACATCAATGAGCATCAAAAATGGAGAACATCATGCCAGGTTCTATCAGAACTCCTGATTGATTGATGTGATATTTGCTCTTTTCGGTATTTTTGATTAGTTTTGGATTATAAACAGCTTTAAAGATAAAATGTTCTTTGCGATAAAATAGTCAGATCACTAACCTGAGGAGGAAAAAAAATATCAGAACCAATTTCAACATACTATTGGGCCAAGTTATTACCTGTGTACCCTCAGTAAACCCACCTGGTTCACTCATGCACTTTATCCCCACCTAGTCAGGCCTCTGCAACTCAACACTTACCCAAAGCTGTTGACTCTTAAATGCTCTTTGAACCGATATTGCAAGTCACTCCATTATACCACTACTTTAAACAGAGAAAAAACAAAACCTGTTGCAATGGTCAACCTGAGCCAACGGCAAACTTGTTCCCAGCCTTGTTGCTCTTGCAAACTCCTCCTCATGATTATCCAGGGGAGTGATGTCTAAATTGGGAAAGCTGTCTCAAGGAGTGAGCAAACAGCAGGCGGACTAAACTTACTCACAGATTTATTCCACATAGACAATGAGTTAGCCTCCGTCAGCCAAATTCTTGGGCATATCCTGTGCAGGACAGAGCCACCAAAACTGGTGGCACAGTGGTGCCCAGGTGAACAGGAGTCACCCTTGGAGCTCTCAACATGAACCCCAGGCCCTATGAAGTATCATGACTACAGCTCAAACATGATTGAGTAATGATTCCCGCCTATTGTCCTCACTTAGCTGATAAATAACTGTTCCTCCATGTTGAACAACACTTAGAAGAACAATTGCAAGTAGAAAGGACACAGATCATACTTTGGGTAGGGTCTTCAATGTCCATTCCCAAAAGTGGTGTGGTAATACTAACACAGAAAAACCTGGCTGAGAATACAAATGCCACACTCAGAAGGTGGTGAGTGAACGTACAGGAGGGTAGAATCTACCTTCCCTGGTGCACCAGTGGAATAAGCATGGTAGAAGTGACCACCATAGTGTTATAGTGGAGAAAACTACTTTCCTCACACTGACAACATCCTTCATCATATTGCGTAACGCTACAATCTTGTTAAAGTAGAATAGATTCAGACCAGATTTAACAGCTCAAAGTGAATATGCATTATCATCAGCAACAAAATGTATACAATCACAATCTGTAACCATATTGTTCAGCATTTTCCTTATTTAGCCATTATTATCAAACCAGGTCATCAACCATGGTTCAATAACGAAACATTGAACAAAAAGTTTTATTCTAGAGGTGAGGTGAATGTAATTGCCATCACTTCCAAAGCTTGTTTCTATGCAACTAAATATCAGAAGCAAAGTTTGAGTTTTTGCCACAAGTGACCAAAACAAATTTCTATTGGAGTATGTCCAGAAGAGAGAAGGTGGATTAAAAATAATGTCCTTAAATTCCCATGTGATTTATACAAGGCAACTATACGTGATAACTAATACGTAATAATTAATACTGCAACAAATTAGTAGCAATCCCATAGAATGGGTTGGGCAAATATATGATTATTCCTTTAATATAAAAATAATGTAAATCAATGTTTGAATAGACCATAATCTGCATTTTTAAGTACTGGCAAGAAGGGATAAATGGGGTTCAAGGTTTAATTGATTTTTATAGCCTGGTAACAGTGATTCTTTATAAATGTGCAAAAATCTGTAGGATATGGACTCCGTGAATAGTGATTGTGTTCATTCAAGTTTTGATGCCTTTGTATGTGTTTGCAAATTGTATCTGTTTGCCTCTTACTAACCTCCTCAGAGGAATCTTTAGGTACTCCCCTGCACAAGGAGCGGAACAGCAAATGGGTTGTTGAACATATTGGTGCATGTAATGTCCTAGGGGATCCACAACACTAAGGGAACTGAGGAAAGAGGGATGAACACGAGGTCTAATCGGGGAAACATGCTGGCATCGTGCCAAAGTGGTCTCCAGCCAAATAAAAACTGTGACAAGGTGTTAAGAAGGGAATTGGAGCCAGGTGTATCTGTTAATGATGGAAAGTTAATTATTCTATTCACACTTAAAATGCACCACACAGAGCAAAATAAATTGAAAAGATATTCATAATTCAACATTACTCTGATAATGCGGATGATAACTTTTGTTCAATATATTAATGAAATATCTACCTTAATGGAATACTGATTTTGTTCAAGCAAAGTGGCTGCAGCTTCAAATTCATCAACAAAATGTGAGAGAAGTGAAAGCAGTGATTTTTTTTGGTTGGACCATGCAATGAAACTTTGGGAGCCTTGGTTCACAATTAATCAGTTTAAATGGAATATAACTTGTTTGTATATTCAAATAATGTGTAGGCAGTTGTGAAAACCTGGGAGAAAATGATAAGAATGTGCGAAGAACAAAATGGGATTAGTGTAAGATTATTGTGTGTGGGTGTTTGATGATTGTGCATGGGTGTTTGATGGCCAGTGCAGATTCATTGGGCTGAAAGACCAGTTCTTCTGCTGTATGACTCAAAACCTTAAAACCTAAATAAATAAAATAGCTATTTTTTAATTTGCTCTGATATTTGTGAAAGAGACATGGAATTCCAATCTTTTTAAAACATGTTCTTTCAAGTCTATTAAATGTAAACCTCTCTACCCATTTAGCTATAACCAATTGCATGTCTCTCTTGCCCACCAAACCCCCTGGGGCCAAGGAAAGAGCGTTCACGTCGCGGCCCTGTTTCAACCAATCTTTCCACCACCACGCACAAGAAGCACAAGAAGCGCAAGACAGACACCATTGTGCAGATGCCGAGAAGTGTGTTCAGCTCTGGCTGAACAACTTCTAATCTTGTGTGTGGACTCGATAAGAAGAAGACCAAACCCCCTCACCTGTATCCACCTATCAGTCCCCATGCTTTGTCCTGCCTCACCTCCCTTCCAGTAATGACTGGAGCCCCTGCAGCAGCCTGGGGCTCGCTTGGATCATGCGGCGCTCCAGGAGACCGAGCGCGCGGACTGGACGCAGCCTGCATCAGCACGGTATAGCAGCAGTGGAGGACACCGACAGCATCTCTTGGCCAGCTGGATCCTGCAAGGCCGCCAGGACAACAGGCCTTTAACTGCAGCTTGGGCTTTGAAAATGGGGCTAAAACCTGGCGACTGTTCTATATGGACTCTGCTTTAAGAATAAGGGGTAAGCCATTTAGAACGGAGATGAGGAAACACTTTTTCTCACAGAGAGTTGTGAGTGTGGAATTCTCTGCCTCAGAGGGCGGTGGAGGCCAGTTCTCTGGATACTTTCAAGAGAGAGCTAGATAGGGCTCTTAAAGATAGTGGAGTCAGGGGATATGGGGAGAAGGCAGGAAAGGGGTACTGATTGGGGATGATCAGCCATGATCACGTTGAATGGCGGTGCTGGCTCGAAGGGCCGAATGGCCTATTCCTGCACCTATTATCTATTGTCTATTGTCTATATGGTTTCAGTGTTCTATTTCTATGCCTTTGTATTTAATATGGGATTGTGCTTATGTATGGTAACAATCTATTGAACTGTATGCAAAAAAGAATTTTGCTGTACCCTGGTACATGTGATAAGGAAGCATTGAAAGGCCCACCATCACCTTGCTGTTCCAGATTTATATTGCTGCAAATACATTCATTAGAAAAAAGATGGCCAGCAGCATTCCATGAAATCTAACAAACAAACAAACTTGACCCAGGCCTTTCTGCCAGATTGCCTTTCACTCATAGTGGCAATTAAAACCTGAATTAAAGCAAAACAATTCATATTTTTGTTCTGATGAGCTTCAATGAACCTTCCAATGTTGAAACCCTACGTGCATATTTTCTCTGTCATGTTCAGTTGGAGCACGATATATTTTCTTTAAATGTTTGGAAAATTTAATTCACTCCAGAAGCAAAATTTATCAACAGTTATCTTTCAGCAAAATTTATCAACAGTTACCTTTCATTCTACACCAAATGCTTTGTCATTAATTCTCCATCTTTATATGGATGACATAAATCCTGATGGGTTGGTGAGTAAGTTTACTGTCAACACAAACATTTTGAGACATTGTGGACAGTTAGGAAGGCTGTCAGAAGATACAGCAGGATATAGATCAGCTGCAGGAATGGGTGGAGAAATGGTAGATCTGAGCATTTGTGAGGTGTTGCACTTTGGAAGATTGAGTGTAAGGGGAGAGTATATGGTTAATGGCAAGATCCTTAACAGCATTGATGTGTAGACGGATCTTATAGTCCAAATTCATAATTCATTTAATGTGGCTGCACATGTAGGTGGGGTGGTAAAAGAAGGCGTTTGGAATGCCTGTCTTCATTGCTTGGGACATTGAGTGTGAAAGTCAGTAAGTCATGATGCAGCTCTATAAGAATTTGGTTAGGCCGCATTTAGAGTATTGCAGGCAGTTCAGGTTGTCCCATTACTGGAAAGATGTGGAGGCTTTGGGGAGTAATGCCCCTGTCCCACTTAGGAAACCTGAACGGAAACCTCTGGACACTTTGCGCCCCACCCAAGGTTTCCGTGCGGTTCCCGGAGGTTGCAGGTGGTTGCCGGAGGTTGCAGGTAGTGGAAGCAGATAGGGAGACTGACAAAAACCTCCGGGAACCTCCGGGAACTGCACGGAAACCTTGGGTGGGGCGCAAAGTCTCCAGAGGTTTCCGTTCAGGTTTCCTAAGTGGGACAGGGGCTTAAAGGAGGTCTATCAAAATGCTGCCTGGATTAGAGTGTTTCAGCGACAAGGAGAGGTTGTATAAACTTGGATTGTTTTCTCTGGAGCATCGGAGGAAATTGAAACATTCATTTGGAGAATTGCATTCAGTTTTAGTTACCCTGCTACAGGAAGGATGTTAAACTGGGAAGAACGGAGATGATTTATGATATTGCCAGAACCTGAGGGCTTGAGCAATAGGGGGAGGCTGGGCAGCGCAGGAGGCTGAGCGAGGTGTATATGGAGGTAAATACACCTCTATATCTTATAGAGATATATATGATCATGAAGGGAATAGATAGAATAAATGCACAGTCTTTTACCCAGAGCAGGGAAATCCAGAGGACATAAGTTGAAGGTGAGTGGGGAATGATTTAATAGGAACCTGAAGGGCAACTTGTTCACACAGACGGTGGTGGGTACATGGATTGAGCTGCCAGAAAGAATAGTTGAGGCTTTGACTACCAATATTTGGAATGCATTTGGACAGGTACAGGTACATGGATAGGAAAGGGTTGGAGGAATATGGGACAAATGCAGGCAAGTAGGAGTAGTGCAAATGGGGCATCTTGGTAGGCATGGACAAGTTGGGCCAAAGGGCCTGTATGGTGAAGATTCATGGTCTAAGGTCCATGATTCTATGATTATATGACCCAAAACATCACCTATCCATGTTCTCCAGAGATGCTGCCAGACCCACTGAGTTAGTCCAGCACTTTGTGTCTTTTTTTGGCAAAAGTATCTTCCTTTGTGCCAAAGTAAATCTACTGTTCTGCCAAATCAGTTTGAGTACATTGTTTGAATACTGGAATTCAATTTGCACCTAGAGTATCCATAAGAGGCGTTGCTGAATAGCCCAATCCTGCAACTGAGCAAGATAATAGTTTGTGTGCATGTGTGTTTGTGTGTGTGTGTGTGTATATATATCTATGATTGTGTGTGCATGCTGCATGCACAGTATATGCATTGTGCCTGACATTTGATCATGATTAAAAGTATTACCTTGAATGGAACACAAATATATATATTTATCCAGAATCATTCTTGGGCAAACAATCAAAAACCTCAAAATAAAATGAACAGCAATAAGATAAAAATTAATATTTCATTTTATTTAGGAAATATGAGAATACAAAATGTTGAGATGGCATTGAAATATCCAGTTAGCATTGGCCTTCTGATACAGAACAGTTACACATGCTAGTCCTGGGCTACAAATAACTCCAAAATCCACTTGTTCAATATCTTTATTTTTTCATTGACAACCTCTCACAAGTATTACTTATGGACTGTCAAAGGAAGATGTGCCGCAATGATAAATGTGTCTGTGTGCGAGGCTGACTATAACCTGCTTATTGCTGTGGCACTTGAGTTATTTAATCAGCCCAGCCTATGGAGATATTCATCATGCCATGAAGCTCCTCTCTGCCCTAAATCTTGAAATTATAAATCTCTGTATCAAAATAAATTTGCTATGTTACTGCACCCATGGCATGGGGCAAGCCTGTGTGTGAACACAATGCTTGAATAGTTTCCTGCATTACAACAGTGACCAAAAAAAGCATTTATTGGTTTTAAAACACTTTAGCACATTCAGTGATTATGAAAGATTTTACACAATTGCAAGCCTTTCATTTCCAAATATTACAAATTATCTTTATCAGGATGAATAACATGGTTACTACATAGTATCAATGCAATAAATAAGTAACTGGTTGGTAAACCCCATCATTTGTCAGCATGGTTTGTCAGCATGGGGATATCTTGCCTGACAAATCTGTTGAAATTCTTTGAGGAAGAACAATTCTTCAAAGGACACTTCTTTGAGGAAAGAACAAGTAGGATAGACAAAGGAGAATCAATGGATATTATTTACTTGGTATTCAAAAAGCCTTTGATAAGGTGCCGCGCATGAGGCTGCTCAATAGGAGCCCATGGTATTAGAGGCAAGATACTACCATGGATAGAGTGCAGGAAGGAACTGCAGATGCTAATTTAAGCCGAAGATAGACACAAAATGCTGGAGTAACACAGTAGGACAGGCAGCAGAAGAAGGATCTCGACTCGAAACGTCACCCATTCCTTCACTCCAGAGATGCTGTCTGTCCCACTGAGTTACTCCAACATTTTGTGTCTATCTTTAGCATGGATAGAGGATTGACTGACCGGCAGAGGCAAAGAGTGGGAATATTTTAGTTTAGTACAGCATGGAAATAGGCACTTTGGTCCACAGAGTCCACACCGAACATCGATCACCCGTACACCACTTCTATGTCCTACATACTTGGGACAATCTACAGAAGCCAATTAACCTACAAACATGCAGGTCTTTGGTATGTAGGAGGAAACTCGAGCATCCAGAGTAAAACCACGCGGTCACAGGGAAAATGTACATAGTACGCACAGTCAGCACCCATAGTCAGAATCGAACTCAGGTCTCTGACGCTAACTTCTGCGCCACTGAGCTGCAGTAATAAAGAGAGCCTTTTCTGGTTGGTGGCTGGTGACTAATGGTGTTTCACAGGGGTTGGTGCTGGATCTGCTACTTCTCACATTATATGTTAAACAAGTGGATGATGGAACTGATAGCTTTGTGGACAAATTTGCGGACGATAAGAAGATAGGTGGAGGAGCAGGTAGTGTAGAGGGAGTTTGCAGAAAACCCTGGATATGTTGAGAGAGTGGGCAAAGAAGCGGAAAATGGAATACAGCATAACAAAGTGTACGCTCATGCACTTTAATAGAAGGAATAAAGGCTTAGATATTTTTTTAAATGGGGAGAGGATTCAGAAAGGTGCAACAGAACTTAGGAATGCTGATGCAGGATTCTCAAACGATTAATTTGCAGTTTAATTTGCGGTCGTAAGGAACTGCATGGACCAACTAGTGGGAGTGTTCTCTCCTTATACTTGTTGATTTACTGCCATCCATTAATTTATCACATTTTATTGATTTTTTTATTTTCTGGCCTTGCTAATTATTCCTACAATGGAGTTACTCATGGATTAAAAAGAAATTGTAAGCATTCCCAATCCGAAAAGGAAGCTGGAGAGGACCTACTTCATAACAAGCCTGGTAGAATGAATCAAATAGATAAGGGAAAATAGTAGTAACAAATTGTGTGAAATATCTTTAGATGAGCAATGAGAGCCTATAGTGACTGTAACTAAACAAGTGCTCAGAACAAGCAGATTTCTTCAAATTGCATACACTCCCTGAGGACTGGAAATGCTTATCAGCCTTACATCCATCGATAAAACATTTTGCAATGTTCTCCGTGGCAACAGTAACATTTCAACCTATTTCCTCATTGAAGTAATTTTATTTATTACTCCCGCATAAGGCTTTCCATTAAGTGTGAGTGACTTTTAAGCCCAGGTTAATATAACAAAATTGAGCATCTAACCTGTTTGAATATATAACATGATAACTTACTGACATGACCAATTCCTTCTGTCCTTTCTCTACGATGATCATCCCAATCCATTGTTCCATTTGCACGGCTGTAACAAGCCACATATTGCAGTCATTTTGTTTTCATTATTTTGCTATTCCGTTTATAACATGCAGTCGCCAACCCAAACAGAAAGATAAGATTCTCCTGAAGATAGGTACAAAATACTCGAGTAATTCAGTGGGGTAGTCAGTATGACTGGAAAAAAGGAATGCTTGACGTTTTGGGTCGAGATCCTTCTTCAGACCCGAAATGTCACCCATTCCTTCTCACCAGAGATGCTGTCTGTCCCGCTGAGTTACTCCAGCATTTGTGTCTATCTTCGATATAAACCAGAATCTGCACTTCCTTCCCACATAAGATTCTCCTTCTGGTCAGAGAGAGCTAACAGTTGATTATTTTCATTGTCTTGAAAGGATGAAAAGCCTCAAGAGTCTTTTGGAGATATTCACAGTAATTTGTCACAAACCTAATCAATTAACCCTGCCATTTCTTGTTTATTCTTGTGAATCAGCTTTTGATGCAAAACCGATCCATGGAATTTATCTGTGAATTAATGCTCAGAATTGGATCATGCTGCACTAGGATTTTCAATTCTTCACAATGATAAATCAAAGATAGAAAACAGGTCACTCCTTGAAAATTACAAACCCATGAATTACATTCCTTTGCAATGCTTGTGTTGCAACATTCATCCTGAATCTATCTTCCATGATATTCATTCATCCATACTAAAATAAACTTTCACAGCACGTATGGCACATGCTTCAGCGAGATTTATAGGACACCTGTCGGAACTGGGAACTTATGATAGAGATCTCCTTGTGGTCATTTTTTTTTATGGTCATCCCCTCCCTGCCAATGTAATCATTTCTGCATGACCAGGCTCATGATCCTTGCTGCCACACCAGCTAGTAATCCACCCCCACTACTGCTGTACTGTTGACATCTTTCCCTCCCCCATTTACTGATGTCCACCTCCCAACAAACAAATGTTTTCATCGCCTGATCAACCAAACTGTTAGCTCTCTCTGACCAGAAGGAGATTCTTATGTGGGAAGGAAGTGCAGATTCTGGTTCATTTCGAAGATAGACACAAGATAGATTCTGAAGAAGGGTCTCGACCCGAAACGTCACCTATTCCTTCGCTCCATAGATGCTGCCTCACCCGCTGAATTTCTCCAGCATTTTTGCCTAACTCTTCATCGCCGAGCAAACCAAGCTCCAACTACCAACCTCACCACAACTGCCAATCCTACATGTTGATCACCAATCCCACAAACGGCAATTTATTTTATCTGACTATCAAATCCCCAAATACTAATCACTCACCACAAATCTCACTTTATTGATCCTTTACCACTGAGATCAGCCTCTTTTCCTTATCTCTAGGCCTTTCTTTGATCTGACAATTTGGCATTCATAATATCAGAACTTGCAAAGAGAGTTCTTCAGTGGTAAGACAGATATTGGGAGCCATACGCTACCAAATGTCCCAGTTATGAATCATCAACTCTTGTTGTACCACCACAAACCAGCAACTTAATATGCGATTAAAGATGCCAAACATGCAAATCCAAAAGAAGTTTAAATAGAAGCAAAAACAATGTCAGCAAGTTTGACAGCCTTTGTGCAGAGAGGAGTTAATATTTCACATTGTGTTAGCAATGGAAGAACCCAGACATCCACAGTATCATCCAATGGCACATAACACATTCCTTAATTTCAGATCAATGTTCTTTAATCAGAGCATGTGATATTATTATGACCGTTCCCGCCTTATAGATTCAATATTAAATTCTCCAATTTGAGATAACTCACTCCTTCCTGCTAGTAGCAGCAGTAGTAGCCATTTCTGCCATTCATAATCTTTTTTCCCCCCTGTTAACACATTCTAAACTACTGGGCATGTCCCACCCAAAGCCTTTCTTTGCAAGTTCTTATAATATGGTGTCACCATCAACAACACTTTGCACAGACAAAGAAATATAACATGCATCTAACTGTTAGTATAACTGCCCACATTAACCTAATTTTCTCATGATCAAAGATATTTCCTTTGATCTACCCATCCCTTCCCCCACCTCTTCTCCTACCAAAAACAGACTTGTTTCTCTCTTTCCCATTTCTGATGAAGTCCCACACCTGAAATGTCTATTTCTACAAATTCTGCCTGATCTAGTGAATATTTCCATAATTTTCTGTTTAAAAAAAAAAATTTAGCAATTATGTTCCCTAAAGAAAATAATTTCATGTCTGAATTTTGCATTTGGCCAAATTGTTAGAGGCTATGTCTTGCTTTTAACATTGCACATTGATATCATGCATGCACTCAATACTCAATATGTAAATTATTTTAGATTGTTTAGGTAAGGGGCTATGATTTAGTTCCTCTCCATTATCCAAATAGAAATATGACTTAATATATAATAGTAGTTATTGCTCAACAGAAAGGTTGCAAGCTCAATAATGTGGAGCAGAGATTGTCTGTGCATGTTTTATGGAACTGTTTAGTTTTAATTGGATTCTGGTTGAAAATACCGCCAATAGTTGCCTGGTGATAATGATATCATTACATCTCAGGGAATTCATTGGCCAAAATCAGAAACAAGAAATCAAATACTCTTGTGCTCTTAGTTGAGCTCGATAGCTTTCTGCTTAATTAATCCTCCTTCATCTCAAATGCATTTGGTCCAGTTTGTTCTCTTTAGAGATTCAACAACTATTTGTATTTATACAGTCTCTTTAATGCATTGAAACATTCCAATGCACTTTTCACATTAATTTTAATATCACAGGAAAATAGCAAGGTACAAAAGAGTGCTTTAGAAAGGGCAATTTAAACCATGGTCAGAGGTAGGTTTTAGAGAGGAGGCTAAAGGAAGACGAGTAGACACTCAATTGAATGTGCACTCAGAGAAGGGATTTGATTCGTTTGATTCGTATTTTGTGAAAAATCATAATCTTAAACCCCGCCCCCAAACTTACTGAAAATCCATTGGGAGAATAGTAAACTTACATCAATCCTCTTTTAGGCTTTATTGTCAAGTTGGTGATCCCTTCTAAATAGGTCACATTGGTCCATCTGACACTGGATCTGGAAACTGGTTCTGTATTCAGAACCTAGCTATTGCAAGAGGTCTTCAGGGGGACAAGGTAAACACTTCAAACAGGTTTCCCAAGGTTTGCAAGCAAAGAATTTCACTGTGACTTGTTACACGTGACAATAAAGTATTCAATTCCAAAGTTATTTGAAAGTGCAACGCCATACTAATTTATTGGGGTCCCTGTACTAAACTGGCACAGACATTTTCAGGAGCTTTTCATAGGTTCAATCAGGTCCCACACAGAGATAGCCCTGGGAAGGAAGGTCTACATCCACCACCCCTTAAACTCATAACACTGGAAATGCCCCAAAAGCAACCACTCAAAGCCTCCACCCTACCATTCCCCCACAAGACTAACAACAAGGGATGGGTTAGAGCAGCCCCACCATCCCCAGAGAGAGTAGGGGGGCTACACAGAGAGCTGGGGTACAGAGCCAATCACCCCACAGACAGACACTGGCCTTAGTTAATGTAGAATGTAGAAAATTATGTTCTCACATTTTTAAATCATTTGATCCCAATATTTCACTATAACAATGTAGTACTCTGACTTGCAATGGGAGATGATTATTACTCTGAAATTTCCAGAATATGAAGTCAAGCATGGTTCAATTAACCACCAACTAAAGCTAGATTTGTTGATTCACCCTGGAGAGTCTGGAGAGCATGTATAGGTGATGTTTCCAGTTGGGCCCCTTCTTCAGTACGGTCTGAAGAAGGGTCCTGACCTAAAACTTATCCATTTTCTCCAGAGATGCTGTCTGACCCTCTGAGCTACATCAGCACATTGTATCTTTTATTCCAAAAACAATGATTTTGAAATTCACTATGTAACCCAAATGGGAAATATTTCATTGACTAGTCACTAATAAGTGATTAATGGTGGCAAGAGTAAAATATTGCACTCTTGTTGAAGATGTGTGCTTCCCATTTGTATTTTCCATGAGCTATGAACTGCTTGAACTGTGTGCACTATTTACATTTGCAATAGTTTAAAGGAGGAATATAAATTCTACATTTGCCATCCAAAGTAAACCTGATTTTCCTCCATTTCAGTAAGGTCCCTTTAATATACCATGGGGTCAAGGAAAGAGCGTTCACGTCGCGGCCCTGTTTCAACCAATCTTTCCACCACCACGCACAAGAAGCACAAGAAGCGCAAGACAGACACCATTGTGCAGATGCCGAGAAGTGTGTTCAGCTCTGGCTGAACAACTTCTAATCTTGTGTGTGGACTCGATAAGAAGAAGAATATACCATGTCCTCCTTATCAAATTCTATAACATATAGTTGACACAATATGATTATTTTTAAACAGGTTTGAGTGCCTATCATTTTTCTTTATGATTTAAAAAAATTATTCATCTTTATTTGTGGAAAGCATTTGTAAAATGAGAATTAAATAAACACTAGAATCCATCATAATAATCGTGCAAATGAATGGGACAAAGATAAAACGTTTTGGAGTGGGAAGGATCAAATAAACTTGCAATTTTTTGCCAATATAGATATAATATGAATCCTGAGTCAAAAGCATTGTAAATAAAAGATTCAGAGGAATAAATTAAAAATGTAATCCTGCAAGTGAATATTATTAGAATTATTTTACTTAAATTACCGTTACTTTTTGGCATTATTAGGATGCATTATAATTGTTGTAATATTTTAGCTCTGCAAAATATGAATGCAATCAATTGATTGCATGCAAGGCAGGAGCAAACAGTTGCTTCGTTCATATGTCAGGAGGACTATAGTAAATATCAAAAACTCTGTATCCTATTCTAAGACCAACATATAATAGTTTAAATAATTAAGCAAACCAAAGTTGTTCTACACAAAATAATCCAGTTTATTTAGTCCAGTATAAATTGAATTCTAAAATACCAGACAACAAAAATATCTACAATATTAGGATATATTTAGGGTTAAGGATGATGAGACTTTTACAAGGATGTAAACATTTTAAGCTTTATTTTTTGATTATACTTTTTTTTCATATTCATTTTCAGAATTTTAATACTGCTCTCAAAGTCAATATTTGCTGCCTTGAGAAAATGTTGAATACGGTTGTTCCGAGGATTCTCCAATAAGTTGTCATGTCATGATTTTGACCCCGGGGTGAGAAAGCAATGTCTAGAGGCATCCAATTCAGGATAATGCAAAACAGTGCAAAGTTTGGCGATGAGAGTGTTCCCATGTGCTAAATTATCTTGTCTCTCTCGATTGTTCGTAGATACTGTCAATGAAGCCAGTGTGAGTTGCGGCATTGCATTTTGTTGATATTACATCTTGCACCAGTGGTTGAGAGAGTGAACAGTTATGATGCAGACTGGAGTGCAGATCAAGCAGTTTGTTCTATGCTGAAGACTGTTGAACTTCAATGGTGACCCTCATGAAGGTGAGGTATTGCTACTGAATGTCAATTGAAGATGGTTAGATTCATTTTAAAATGGTTATTGCCTGTCATTTGTATGACATTAATAATACTTATCACTTCTAGGACCATATCCAAATGTTGTCTTAGTCTTGTTATAATGTGCACAGATCACTGTTGTATTGATTTGCATCATGCCTGGGGAGTTCCAGGTTGCTTTACAACTAGTAAGGAAAGGATAACGTCAATTGAGTTAATAAATTCATGTTATAGGAGCAGAATTAGGCCATTTGGCCCATCAAATCTACCCTGCCATTCAATCATGGGTGATCAATCTTCCCCTCTCAACCCCATTCTCCTGCCTTCTCCCCATAACCCCTGACCCCCTTGAACATGGTCATCAATACATTTTGCCAACTATGACCCTTCAGCAGCATGTTCAACCATATCTAAAATATTACATTTGTTCCTCCATCGCTGGTTAGTACAGGCAGGTTGTAAACGGTATTTAATGGGAAGAGTATTAATGAATTGGTAATTGTGAGTTGAAATCGATGGTGAGATATTCCTATGCTCTCAGGTATAAATCGATTCATGAGAGAGCGATTGAGAAGTTTATTAGCCTACACAGTAAATATTCATATATTCCGACTGTTGAGGTCAATTCACATGAAAATCATCATCAGAGATTCTGCTCTTGCATTAATTTGCATGCATAATGATTTGCTTATGGTGTCAATGGACTGAACTTTGATCCTTATTTCATGTGGTTGCACTGAAGAAAAAAAACAGACATCAATACGAGAATACTGTGGGATTGCTAAGAAGTGTTTTTGACTAATAGTTACTCAGGTTAGACTATGTGGTTGTCATATTGCCCATTTGGGAATAAATTAAATTAATAAATTTAGTAAAAGAAAAGTTACCTTACCATTGCCTTACCAATACTCAAAGGCAATCCATACCCCTTGCCTTTGTAGTTAAATGTCCATCAGTCTCTCCATTGACCTGGGGCTTCAGTCGCGGAGCTGCGGACTTACTTACCATCGTGGAGCTGGTCGAGTTCGGAGCGTGGAGAGCTGTGGTGGCTCGCTGCTGCGGCCCGACTCTGGAGATTCGGAGGCTCCAGCCGCCGGCCCGGTGGACAGTGACACCGGGAGCCCGCGGGTCCCTGCTGGGAGACCGCTTTTCGGGGCTTCCGCAACGGCGACTTCTCCCGCTTGAGTTGCGGGGTTGAAAATTACCTGGAGTGGGGCCTTACATCGCCTGGCACGGCTTTAAATGGCCACGGGACTTGCTAGCGCACGCCGGGGGCTCCAACATCAAGACCCGGAGAGCGGCCTTGCATCACCCGGCGCAGCTTTAATGGCCGCGGGACACTTACCATCGCCCGCCGGGGACTTTGACTCTGACAGCGGGAGGAGAATGAGGAGTGCAAGGGAGAGATAAGACTTTGCCTTCCATCACAGTGAGGAGGAGATTCACTGTGATGGATGTTTGTGTAAATTGTGTTGTGTCTTGGTTCCTTTTCTTGTGTGTATGACTGCAGAAACAAATTTTGTTTGAACCTCAATGAGGTTCAATTGACAACAAATGACAACAAATAAATTGTACATTGAATGTATCAATTTCTCTATCCAATAGTTCTCTAGGATAGAGAATTGCAAAGATTCATGATAATCTGAGAACAGAAATTCATCCTCATCTCTGCCTTAAATGGATGATATCCTATTCTAAAACTATTCTCCCTAGTCCTGGAATAACCCCCCCCCCCTCCCCCCCCTGCCCCAAAGGGGAATACTCTTTCGTCAGCAGCGGCCTCTGCAGTCCGTCTGCGTTTTTATTATTTTATGTCTTATGTTTTTATGTAGTTTTTGTTATTTTTGTTGGGGTATGTGTGTGGGGGGGTGGGGGTGGTGTGGGGGGGGTGGGTGGGGGTAACTTTTAAATCTCTCCCTGCACGGGAGACCCGACCTTTTCTCTGTCGGGTCTCCGTTGTCGTTGGGGCTGCAACGAGGAGCGGCCTCCAACAGGAAGACCGGGGGCTGTGGTGCCGACTACTCACCTCACCGTCGCGGAGCTGGCCGAGTCCAGAGCGGGTGGAGCTGTGGTGGACGCTGCTGCGACCCGACCCCCGGAGATTCGGAGGCTGCAACTGCGGGTTTGGCGGGCGGCACCGGGAGCCCGCGGGTCCCTGGAGGGAGACCGCTTTTCAGGGCTTCCGCAACGGCGACTTCTCCCGCCCGAGTTGCGGGGTTGAAGAGCACCTGAGCGGGGCCTTACAGCACCGCCCCGCGCGGCTTGGAATGGCTGCGGGACTGCGAGCGCGCGCCGGGGGCTCTAACATCAAGAACCCGGTGTGCGACCTTGCATCACCCGGCGTGGCTTTAATGGCCGCGGGACAATTCGCCATCGCCCGCCGGGGGCTTTGACTTTGACTTTGACTCTGACATCGGGGGGGAGAGTGCAGTGGAGAGATAAGTTTTTTTGGCCTTCCATCACAGCAATGTGATGGATGTTTATGTAAATTATGTTGTGTCTTGGGTCTATTTGTTTGTAATGTATGGCTGCAGAAACGACATTTCGTTTGGACCTCAAGGGGTCCAAATGACAATAAATTGAATTGTATTGTATTGTTGTATTGTATTCAGCCTCCACCATACAAAACCCCTCAAGATCTTGGTATTTCTATTACCATCTCCCATTCTTCTATACTCTAGTCACTATATGTCCAAACCTGCTCAACATTTCCTCACATGTTAAACCCGTCATCCCAGAATTAAACTTAATGAACCTTTGCTCTATTGCCTCAAATGAAAACACATCCTTTCTTGAAGACTGGATTTATCTTGTTATTCATGTTATTCTCTATATCATGTCTCTGTACACTGTGGTTGGCTCGATTGTAATCATGTATTGTCTTTCAGCTGACTGGTTATCATACAACAAAAGCTTTTCACTGTGCCTCGGTACACATGGCAATAAACTAAACTAAACCGAACTAAACGGAAACCAAAATCGCACATGGTACTCCTGATATCATCTCAGGAGCTCCCTGTGAAGTTACAATGGAAACATGTCTACTTTTATTCTCCATACCCATTGGAAAAAAAAGGCATTATCCTTCCTAATTTCTATTTTTTTGTGCTTCATGAATTCAGAGGACAAAATTCCATTTTACCACAGCATTTTATACTCCCACTCAATAACAAATGTCTTCTTTTATGAATTTTTATGAATTCAACATCAGTTTTATTAAGGAGTGATAGAAATTTTTGTTCCATTGACGATGATGGCGAGAACAAAATGAAATGAATTTCTCCATACTGATTGAATAACAGATCGCCAATTTAAAATGTTGAAATGATAGAACAAAGCAAAGCCAATGTTTTATATCAGCAATGTTACAGTGTTCCTTTCATCCACATTCAAAATGAATATTGAAATCTGTGAGAGCCTGTTGAATACCATTACTGCTGATATAGATGAACCTCTGCAGTAAATTTTAAACTTTTCTGTTTCATTAAATTAGGATTGTTAGTGGTGCAGTTTGCTGTAGAATACTAGTTGTGACCAGTGTCGTTGGCTTATTCCCAGGTCAGGCAGTTACTAGCAAATGAGATAAATTATTTACTGATACATATCTGGATCTGATTTACTTTTTAATAGAAGAGGAATGCAACTTCTTTGGAGCAATATTGGCTGGGACCATATCACTGGTCAGTGAGAGCAAAATGGTGGCCATCAGCAGTATCATTTACATTGTCCCAGAATTTGCCTTCTTTGATTTCAATGGAAAGGAATTCCAGAGGTGTTTCTGCCACTATATAGCAAAATTGGTGCCTGGGTCTTGAAATACCACAGGTCTGGGGACTGAAGACTCCAAGAATTAGACCTTGGAGATCAAAAGGTCATGATTTAGATAATTGGAGGGTGTAGGTTGGAAGGTCAGAGAGTACTGAGAATGGCAGGTCGATGTGAGTGGCCCGAGGCAGAGCAATTAAAACGGCCCCAGTATGGTCGCCACAACTCTTAAAAGTTGTCTCCACTCCTTCTCCCCCCTTTCTCCCCCAGCCCCCCTCCTCTCCCCCTCCCCTCCTCCTCCCCCCCCCCCCCCCTCCCCCCCCTCCCCCCCTCTTTTAAAGGACACCATACACTGTGCTTTAGCTGTCTTAATTACAGCACCAACCTTGCTGTTCATCACAGTGTGTCTGTATCACCTTGGCTTGCACTGTGTGAATTTCAGACAGGGCTCTCCCCTGCTTGCCCTGGCCCCCGCCTTTGCGATGTGTTTGTGTGTGTGTGTTCCACTCTGACAGTCTCCGTCCCAGTTCCCGGCTTTTCAGGTGACTGCCGGCAACTTGACAGTCACCGGCAGTCCGCTGAAAAATCGCATAAGTGGGACAGGCTGGTAGGGTTGCAAGTCTATTACAGGTTTGCAGAACCTATTTGACCTGAAAAAGCTCAATGATGATTACCCCTGAGTCAGCATGTTCCATTTCCCAACAATGTTCCAAATGGAATAATGCAGATTTAATAACAGGAGCACAAAATGGACTCATGGACCAGAGGTTTCTGGTCAAAATTCAGGAGAGCCACAAAACCAAAATGGTTTTGCACTTTCCTCCAGAAATAATGAATTTTCAGTTAAATATTGGTGAAAAAGCTATTTGAATGTATTGCCTGTACACATGTTGATTGCTAATGGCCTCACTTCAATAGTGCGTGAATTGCAGAAGTGCACGTGAGTGAATTGCAGAAAGGAAATATGGAAAATCATTAAATCCAGTAACCAAGTGTGATTTGAAGTCAGAAGAAACCGCAGATGCTGGTTTACAAAAAAAAGATACAAATTGCAGGAGTAACTCAGCGGGATAGGCAACATCTCTGGAGAACATTGATAGGTGACATTTCAGGTCTGGACCCTTCTTCAGAGCTGATTTACTTGTCTCACCCTCCACTGCACCATAAAAGTAAAAATTTGTCACAGAAAAGGGCTCTCCACACCATTGAGAGAGTGGGTTCAATTTACACAGTGATAGTGAGTGATAAAAAAAATCATACAGCACATTTGTAACAGAGGCCAGTAAAATGCAAGGTATAGAACTAAAAAGGCACAACACAGTTATTTATATTTCAGATTATTGATGCTGTCCATTTGTAATGCATTCTAATCATGAAATTAACTGTCTAATGTTATTTCCCAGCGCAGTGATGAAGCTTTGCCACAGCCAGTATTTGCTTCAGGGACGTAAAGATTAACTGTCTTGTTGTCTGTGATATGGTGTATATAACTGATCTCAGTCACTGAAATATTTTTACCAGCCAAGTGGAAGCTACGTTCATGAAACGTCAGTATATTTTATGGAGGATTATGAATACCTGAGCTAATTGCAAGACATTAATCCAGTTGTGAGGCTCACGCAACAGCTTCAACAGGAGCAGAGCTCCAGCAATATATGGTCATCGCCAAAGCCCTGAAATTGGATTAGTGCCTTAAGAATCGATGAAAACCATTTCCATTGTCTGTAGAATAATTTAAGATTGCAAATTATTGAATAATTTGCCATGCTACTGGGCTGCTATGCCTTCATTTGTGGTGCCTTTGGAAACATGGATATGCAACGGACATGAAGAACATTACTTTACATGGCATGAGATCTGAAAGCATATTGCGGTAGAATCCTTAATGTTCTGGCCACGCTTAAAGTTAGCAAGAAAGGAACAGATGGATTTGTTGAAAGGTGAAATAAACTAGTGGCGGATCATGTGAAGTATAAATCACTTCAAACAAATTGCCTGCAAAATAATGTTATACCAATGGTGTCCACCAGTTTTTGACACTCTGCTTTGGCATGCTTGGCACATCCTACCATGCATTGCGGGTTCAAATATGACAACTGCTTAGCTCCTCACTATACATTGCCTCTGTTATACAAATTATACATTTGATGGTGCTGAGTAAGATCCTCTTTGCCAACATATACTCACAAAATTGCATCTAATATTGTAACATGGTGTTGGGGAAGAAAATATATCAAAACTTAACGTTCCGAAGGGATTACCATGGAATTCAATTAATTTGTGCCACGTTTAGTTCCTGGTTCTTTTGATCAGGATTTGCTGTCAACATAATGGTAAGTGCCTGCAGATAACATTTCTGAATGCATGGATTTACTTTAAATTAGATTAGTAAATGTTTTCTTCACCAACTACTTTTTCCATCAGCAATAATATCTGGTACATAAATATGGAAAAGCCATGCATTCAGCAAACACCATCCACAGATTTTACCTCGAGACACTTCCATTATGTTGACAGTATATTCTGACCCGAAGAAGCAGAAACTCAAGGAGGCTCAATTTAATGGAATTCTATGTTAATCCCCTCCTCAGAACATTAAACTTTGATATATCTTCTTCCCCAGCATTATGTTAAAATATTGGATGTAATTTTGTGAATATATGTTGACAATAGAGAATCTCACTTGGCACCCTCAAATTCACAATTTATCATGCAGTATATTGATACAGTATCAAAACATTAATAGCAGTCCCCTTGCTTTCTCGGATGGATAATGGTACCCACTCGCATACGCTAATGCTCATTAATGAACTAAGGAATTGTAAGGGTAAAAAGACGCTAATGGGACTTATCTACAGGCCCCCAAACAGTAGCCTGGATATAGGGTGCAAGTTGAATCAGGAGTTAAAATTGGCATGTAGTAAAGGTAATGCTACCGTTGTTATGGGAGATTTCAACATGCAGGTTGAC
The DNA here is from genome assembly GCF_010909765.2 of Amblyraja radiata. Lineage (NCBI taxonomy): Eukaryota > Metazoa > Chordata > Chondrichthyes > Rajiformes > Rajidae > Amblyraja > Amblyraja radiata. The sequence continues at coordinate 16,826,144 of NC_045978.1, read as the reverse complement.
TGGAAAAATCAGGTTGGTACTGGACCCCAAGAAAGGGAGTTTGTGGAGTGCCTCCGTGATGGATTCTTAGAGCAGCTTGTATTGGAGCTTACCAGGGAGAAGGCAATTCTGGATTTAGTGTTATGTAATGAACCGAATTTGATAAACAAACTTGAGGTTAAGGAGCCATTAGGAGGTAGTGACCATAATATGGTCAAGTTTAATCTACAATTGGAGAGGGAGAAGGGTAAATCGGAGGTGTCAGTGTTACAGTTGAATAAAAGGAACTATGGAGCCATGAGGGAGGAGCTGGCCAGTTGACTGGAAAGATATCCTAGCAGGGATGACAGTGGAACAACAATGGCAAGTATTTCTGGGAATAACACAGAAGGTGCAGGATCAGTTCATTCCAAAGAGGAAGAAAGATTCCAAGGGGGGTAAGGGGAAACCGTGGCTGACAAGGGACGTCAGGGACAGTATAAAAATAAAAGAGAAGTACTATGTAGCAAAGATGAGCGGGAAGCAAGAGGATTGGGTAATGTTTAAAGAGCAACAGAAGATAATTAAAAATGCAATACGGGGAGAAAAGATGAGGTACGAAGGTAAGCTAGCCAAGAGTATAAAGGAGGACAGTAAAAACTTCTTTAGGTATGTGAAGAGGAAAAAATTAGTTAAGACCAAAGTTGAATCCTTGAAGACTGAAAAAGGTGAATTTATTATGGGGAGCAAGGAAATGGCAGACGAGTTGAACAGGTATTTTGGATCCGTCTTCACTAAGGAGGACACAAACAATCTTCCTGATGCACTAGTGGCCAGAGGTTCTGGGATGACGGAACTAAAGGAAATCCACATTAGGCAGGAAATGGTTTTGGGTAAACTGATGGGACTGAAAGCTGATAAATCCCCAGGGCCTGATGGTCTGCATCCCAGGGTACTTAATGAAGTGGCTCTAGAAATCGTGGATGCATTGGTGATAACTTTCCAATGGTCTATAGATTCAGGATCAGTTCATGTGGATTGGAGGGTAACTAATGTTATCCCACTTTTTAAGAAAGGCAGGTGAGAGAAAACAGGGAATTATAGACCAGTTAGCCTGACATCGGTGGTGGGGAAGATGCTGGAGTCAATTATAAAAGATGAAATAGCGGCACATTTGGATAGCAGTAACAGGATCGGTCCAAGTCAGCATGGATTTACAAAGAGGAAATCATGCTTGACTAATCTTTTGGAATTTTTTGAGTGCGTAACTGGGAAAATGGACAAGGGAGAGCCAGTGGATGTCGTGTACCTGGACTTTCAGAAAGCATTTGATAAGGTCCCACATAGGAGATTATTGGGCAAAATTAGGGCACATGGTATTGGGGGTAGAGTGCTGACATGGATAGAAAATTGGTTGGCAGACAGGAAACAAAGAGTAGGGATTAACGGGTCCCTGTCAGAATGGCAGGCAGTGATTAGTGGGGTGCCGCAAGACTCGGTGCTGGGACCACAGCAATTTACAATATACATCAATGATTTAGATGAAGGTATTCAAAGTAATATTAGCAAATTTGCAGATGACACAAAGCTGTGCGGCAGTGTGAATTGTGAGGAGGATGCTATGAGAATGCAGGGTGAATTGGACAGGTTGGGTGAGTGGGCAGATGCATGGCAGATGCAGTTTAATGTGGATAAATGTGAGGTTATCCACTTTGGTTTCAAAAACAAGAAGGCAGATTACTATCTATACGTTGTCAAGTTGGGAAAAGAGGAAGTACAACAGGATCTGGGGGATCCTTGTTCATCAGTCAATAAATGTAAGCATGCAGGTACAGCAAGCAGTGAAGAAAGTGAATGGCATGTTGGCCTTTATAACAAGAGGAGTTGAGTATAGGAGTAAAGAGGTCCTTCTGTAGTTGTATAGGGCCCTGGTGAGACCACACCTGGAGTATTGTGTGCAGTTTTGGTCCCATAATTTGAGGAAGGACATTCTTGCTATTGAGGGAGTGCAGCGTAGGTTTACAAGGTTAATTCCCGGGATGGCGGGACTGACAGATGCTGAGAGAATGGAGCAGCTGGGCTTGCATACACCGGAGTTTAGAAGGATGATAGGGGACCTTATTGAAACATATAAGATTATTAAGGGTTTGTACACGCTAGAGGCAGGAAACATGGTCCTGATGTTGGGCGAGTCCAGAACCAGGGGCCACAGTTCAAGAATAAGGGGTAAGCTATTTAGAACGGTGATGAGGAAACACTTTTTCTCACAGAGAGTTGTGAGTTTGTGGAATTATCTGCCTCAGAGGGCGGTGGAGGCCAGTTCTCTGGATACTTTCAAGAGAGAGCTAGATAGGGCTCTTAAAGATAGCGGAGTCAGGGGATATGGGGAGAAGACAGGAACAGGGTAGTGATTGGGGATGATCAGCCATGATTACATTAAATGGCGGTGCTGGCTCAAAGGGCCGAGTGGCCTACTCCTGCACCTATTGTCTATTGTCTATTATTTCCTTTAAACTTCTGTGATTGTATTTGACAAAATTTGGGTTTTACAATTTATGTGGATTCAAGAATTAATGGGTTTCTCTACCACTTGTTGACGTGATTTTGACTATACTTTACCCCAGATACACAAATCGCTGATGCCAATATATGGATTAAATCTATCTAATAACTTTCTATCTGAAGGAGGGGACCAACACAAAATATTGTTTGTCTATTTCCTTCCACGGCTGAGTTGTTCCAGCACTTTGTCTTTTGCTCATGATCCCAGCAGCTGCAGGTCCTTGTCTCTCTGCTTTCAAAGAAAGTTCCTAAGATCTTGATCACAGGGAACTCCATAATTAGACTTTCCTAATTTTGAAACACCATTTCAGCTTCTTCCCTATAACTATCAAGAACTTAATGTCAAGGCATTTGAATGAATGCTGCTTGTGGAAATCTTCTATCCGTGACAAATATCTGTCATTATCAATAACCTCACATATATTTTTATTAAGGGAAGTTAAAATTCCTTTGAGCATATTTGTGAAGGTCTATTTCACTGCTTGTATTCAAAGTGTTTGGCTGGAACCTATTGCATGTAACCAGTGGTTCCAAGTTACTCAAAGAGCATGTTCTGCACATCTGCACCCTTGCACCACAATTGGGAAATATTGAATGCACTGGAGCTCAGATGCAGGCACATCTTACAGCATGCTTCATCCTCGACTCAGCATCGATTCCAGGGGCATTACATGCTACCCTGAGGTGACGAGCTGGTTTTACTATGTATCGGGTCCCTCAGCTTCACACCAGCCAAAAGTGGCATAAAAAGTACAGCACCAGTCAACCTTAGTTAAAAGGGTAAGATTCTTGTTAATTTTTCTTCATATGTCCTCTGCGTATTTATGTTTTCAATTAATAAATATATTTCAAATTATGTTATTTGATTATTTATTCGATGTGTTTTTAGGTTGTAAGTTTTCTAAATTATGTAAATCAATGTCTATTGAAAACCATCTGGGGATAATGTAGTGTGGTCTGCATCCTCCAGATGTCTAATGCTGACTTGTGTTCATTCTGCTCACAAGGTGGCTGTTGAAAAGTGCTCCTGTGGACATTGGGAAGCCACACAATGGCGTAAGGCTAGTTGGCTATGACGTTAGCAGTGCATTGGAGAGTGTGCAATGCAACATGTTTTCTTGAGTTTTCTGCCCAGGCTCAGGTTCCAGTGCTCTCAGATTACCACGGTTTTGTGGGTTTATACATTCATAAGTGATAGGAGAAAATTAGGCCATTTGGCTCATCTAGGTGTATTCAATCATGGCTGATCTATCTTTCTCCCTTAACCTCTCATTCTCCTGCCTTCTTCCCATAACCCCTGCCACCCATATTAAACAAGAATCTATCTATCTTTGCCTTAAAAATATCTATTGGCATCCACAGTCTTCTGTGGTAATGAATTCCACGTATTCACCGCCCTCTGACTAATTCCTCATCATCATTCCTCATCATTCAGATTCAGATTCAATTTTAATTGTCATTGTCAGTGTACAGTACAGAGACAACGAAATGCATAGAAAATCATCTTCCTAAAGGTATGTCCTTTAATTCTGAGGCTATGATCTCTGGTCTTAGATTCTCCCACCCGTGGAAACATCCTCTCCGCATCCGCGCTATCCAGGCCTTTCACTATTCGGTAAGTTTCAATGAGGTCCCCCCTCATTCTTGCGGTCTCACTGCACTGCTGTCTGCCCACACTGTGTGGAGAGCCCATGGAGTCTAATTGGGTAGCAGGACACGCAGTGTCATCTGCCTGCTAAACCTGTCCCAGATTAGACCTTGTCCAGGCACAGCAGCCCTTTTAAAATTAATGGAAAGGCAGTATAGTTGGATAGTCTTTACAGAGACACAGCTGAAGGATGGCAGAGATTGTGATCTGAATATTGAAGGTTAATGACATTTCAGAAGAACTGAAAGAAGAAAAAGGTCAAGGAGTGGTTTGGTGAATTGACGATAGTCTTAATACAATAGTGAAGATGAGTTAGGTTCAGGAAACCAGCATGTAGAAATAGAGTGGTTGGAGATAATAAAGGATTTCAATCAATCAGCACACTGCAAGACTGAATAGAAAGGGAAAAGTAATGAGACCTTTTCAGAATTATAAATACTGCAGCTACAATTTTGGAAGATTTTAATCTATAAATCGACTAGAGAAATCAGATGGGAAAGGTAATTTTGATGAAGAATTTATTGAACGTGCGATGGTTTATTAGAACATCATATTTTGGAACCATTCAGAAAATGACTACATGTGATCTCATCTTGTGTAAACAGATAGATTAATTTAATGACAGCACCATGAAGGAAACATGTGGTCACACCTAGTAGCGTATGACTGAATTTTACATTCATTTGCAGTGAATGAAGAATGGATCAAAGAACTGGCATTTTAAACATCTTGAAAAGGGTTGTACCTTCCATGCCCTCAAGGTCGCCTATGGGAAGGGCCGCCAAGGCACAAAGTTGGCTGGGCGAGGAGACAGACGTGGGTTTGCTGAACAATCCAGACGAAGCCGATGGCTGGAGGCCTTGCAGCAGCCTGGGGCTTGCCTGGATCGGGCAACGCTACATAAGACGGAAAGAATGTGGGTGGAGGGGAGACACAGGGGAGAAATTACCTTTATGTCCTGGGCGTCCTGCATTGTCAGACTGAGGGCACTCGCAAACAGGAGGTACGGCACCCATATTCCACCTATTCTCTTCTCTTCCAGCTTTCTCTCCCCCCCTCCCCCCCCCACCACCACCCCCTTCCCACCACCACAATCGGCCTGAAGAAGGGCCCCAACTCAAAACATCACCTATCCTTGTTCTCCAGATATACTGCCTGACCTGTTAAATTACTCTAGTACCTTGTGTCCTTTTTTTTGTAAACCAGCATCTACAACTCCTTGGTTCTAGATAAAATGATTAGACAGTTCAGATTCAATAGCAGATATTCAAAGGGATTTTTCAGAATACGCAGGATCAATATATACCAACAAGTGAGAAAAGTACCAAGGGGAGCACCCACCATCTGTGATTAAATAAAAAAATTATAAGGATCATTCATAACAGACTTTAAGATAAATCTATAAGATAATTGTACAAGGCAGGATAGACAGGTTAAGACTGAATGAAGTTTGGAAACATGAGGGGTGATCTTACAGAAATATGCAGGATTCTGAGGGGCTTTGGCAGGGTAGATACCAAGATGTTTTTACAAGTGGAAGAAACTCAAGCAAGAGGTTGTCGTTTTAAGATAAAAGGCCAGTCATTTAAAACCAGGCAGGGTACATAGAAATTTCTTCTCACTGATTTTAGCAAATCTGTAGAATTCTCTGCCCTAGAGGGTAGCAGAGGCTTATTTATTAGCATATTAAAAATGGAAGTGAATACATGTTTTAAATATTGAAGGAGTGAGGGGTTGAGGGATTGAGGTGTATGGGTATCTGGCACAGAGGAGGAGTGGATGCCGGTGGTAGATCAGTCATACTTATGTGGAATGCAGGGACAGGCTTGAGGAGTCAGGTGGCCTACTCCTGCTCCTATTTTCTTGTGTTCAGGCCAGATGGCCATTGAGAAGCTTGGAGAGAATAAGAAAGCAGCACAAAAATGACTAAAGAATTAATAGATTCTTAGAAGAGAAGAGATTTGATTAAACAAGCAAGACCCTGAGGCAGGTACAATCAAAAACTTGAAATATTTTAAAGGCAGAGGTAGATGGACACTTAACAAGCAAAATAGTTGAATGTTAGTTTGGTAGATGGAAATACAGAGTTGAGGTTACAACCATGATCAGCCATGATTGCATTGGATAATGTTGCTGGTTTGAAGGACTGAGTGACCTATGTGCTTCCCCTTTTTTTAATAGATGCAATAAGAATGGTAAAATGAGCTTTATATTTAATTTCAGAAATTTAAATGTGCTAAATTGTTTTCAGGCAAGCGTGAATGCTTTTTAGTGTTTTAATTTATTTTATGTTTAATTTTTTATGCAATTTTAATCTTTAATCTGCTAAGTGTTTTTGAATGTCTGGACTGTGAAAGGCATTCAGTTTAAACTAGAAGGTACACAAAATTGCTGGGGAAACTCAGCGGGTGCAGCAGCATCTATGGAGCGAAGGAAATAGGCGACGTTTCGGGCCGAAACCCTTCTTCAGACTGATGGGGGGTGGGGAAAGAAAGAAGGAAAAGGGGAGGAGGAGGAGGAGCCCGAGGGCGGGCGGATGGGAGGGTGGGAGGAGACAGCTAGAGGGTTAAGGAAGGGGAGGAGACAGCACGGGCTAGCCAAATTGGGAGAATTCAATGTTAATGCCATAAGGACGCAAGGTCCCCAGACGGAATATGAGGTGCTGTTCCTCCAATTTCCGCTGTTGCTCACTCTGGCAATGGAGGAGACCCAGGACAGAGAGGTCGGATTGGGAATGGGAGGGGGAGTTGAAGTGCTGAGCCACCGGGAGGTCAGGTAGGTTATTGCGGACTGAGCGGAGGTGTTCGGCGAAACGATCGCCCAACCTACGCTTGGTCTCACCGATGTAAATCAGCTGACATCTAGAGCAGCGGATGCAGTAGATGAGGTTGGAGGAGATGCAGGTGAACCTTTGTCGCACCTGGAACGACTGCTTGGGACCTTGAATGGAGTCGAGGGGGGAGGTGAAGGGACAGGTGTTGCATTTCTTGCGGTTGCAACGGAAAGTGCCCGGGGAGGGGGTGGTGCGGGAGGGAAGGGTAGAATTGACGAGGGAGTTGCGGAGGGAGCGGTCTTTGCGGAAGGCAGACATGGGGGGAGATGGGAAGATGTGGCGAGTGGTGGGGTCACGTTGGAGGTGGCGGAAATGGCGGAGGATTATGTGTTGTATTTGCCGGCTGGTGGGGTGAAAGGTGAGGACCAGAGGGACTCTGCCCTTGTTGCGAGTGCGGGGATGGGGAGAGAGAGCAGTGTTACGGGGTATGGATGAGACCCTGGTGTGAGCCTCATCTATGGTGGCGGAGGGGAATCCCCGTTCCCTGAAGAACGAGGACATTTCCGATGCCCTGGTATGAAATGTCTCATCCTGGGAACAGATGCGGCGTAGGCGGAGGAATTGGGAGTAGGGGATGGAGTCTTTACAGGGGGCAGGGTGGGAAGACGTGTAGTCCAGATAGCCATGTGAGTCAGTGGGTTTGTAATGTATGTCGGTCAGGAGTCTGTCCCCTGCGATGGAGATGGTGAGGTCAAGGAATGGTAGGGAAGTGTCGGAAATCGTCCAGGTGTATTGGAGTGCCGGATGGAAGTTGGTGGTGAAGTGGATGAAGTCAGTCAGTTGTGTGTGGGTGCAGGAGGTGGCACCAAAGCAGTCGTCAATGTAGCGGAGGTAGAGGTCGGGGATGGGACCCTGGTACGTCTCGAACAAGGATTGTTCAACGTGCCCGACAAAGAGGCAGGCGTAGCTGTGGCCCATGCGTGTGCCCATAGCTACGCCTTGTGTTTGGAGGAAATGGGAGGAGTCAAATGTAAAGTTATTGAGGGTGAGGACCAACTCCGCTAAGCGGAGGAGAGTGTCAGTGGCTGGGTATAGGTTGCTCCTCTGGTCGAGGAAGAACCGGAGGGCTCTGAGGCCATCCTGGTGGGGGATGGAGGTGTAGAGTGACCGGACATCCATGGTGAAGATGAGGGGGTGAGGGCCCAGAGAGTGGAATGCGTGGAGGCGGCGGAGAGTGTCTGAGGTGTCTAGAACATAGGTGGGGAGGGATTTGACCAAGGGGGATAGTATGGCGTCAAGGTATGTGGAGATGAGTTCGGTGGGGCACGAACACGCAGAGACAATTGGTCTGCCGGGAGAGCCGGGTTTGTGGATTTTGGGGAGAAGGTAAAAACGGGCCGTGCGGGGCTGGGGAACGATGAGTTTGGAGGCTTGGTCAGGTAGGGCGTGGGAATTGATGAAGTCGGTGATGGTGCTAGAAATGGTGGCCTGGTTCTCGTCAGTGGGGTCATGGTCCTGTGAACCGAGGCTTCTCCCACAGAACCTTGCCCACTACAGGAAAGATGTGGAAGCTTTGGAGAGGGTGCAGAGGAGGTCTACCAGAATGCTGCCTGGATTAGAGGGTGTCAGCTATCAGGAGAGGTTGGAAAGACTTGGATTGTTTTTTCAGGAATGTCGGAGGTTGAGGGGAGACATGATAGAAGAATACAAAATTCTGAAAGGTGTAGGGTAGATAGTCAGAACCTTTTTCCCAGGGTGGAAATGTCCAACACAAGAAGGCATAGCCATAAGATGAGAGGGGGAAGTTTAATGATGTGTGGGGCAACGTTTTAGACAGAGTAGTGGGGGCTTGGAATGCATTACCTTGAATAGTGGTGGAGGCAGATACAATAGTGGCATTTAAGAGGTTTTGAGATAGGCACATGGAAGTGTAAGAAATAGAGGAATATGTATCATGTACAGGCAGATGAGATCAGTTTAATATGGCATCATGTTCGGCACGAACATTGTGGGCTGATGGGCCTGTTGTGCTGTACTGTTCTATGTTCTATGTTGCCCACTGTTTTACCACATATACATATTTTGAATCTTTGGGATAGCTGTCCTGTGCATAGACTTGGATAAGATTTCCTCTGGTTTAGAAGATTGGGGGATTATCAAACTTAATGGATTAATTGATTAGCTCCGGTGGGTAAATCAATTATTTCCTCTACTGGGTAAACCAGCACAAGCTGATTGAAGGAAACTTGATCTGGTCCATGCTGAGTGAAATCAGGAAGCATCTCACTGAAGAATCAATGGTCGTCTGGAATTTTCTCTGTGAAAACACTGAGGCAATTGTGAATGTCAAGATTAAAATCATGGGCAAAGAAATTCAGGGATTTAGGCCAAGGCAGATGGAGATGAAGTACAGTTCATAAAGGATGCAAAGAGCCTGAGAGGATGGACAGCTTATTCCTGCACCAATATATTTGCCGCAGTGATACCTAGAGAAAATACAGGATCTGTTCTGAGCAGGAGAAAACTAATGTATTTATTAGACAGAAAATGAAAATATAGGTCTTAATTTCCAGTTGTTAGCAGTGGGGCATCATTTTTCATTATTTTAGGGTTCACTAATTTTAATCTATCTGCTTCCCCAGGGTCTTCCTAAAGTTAAATGACCCTTTCTCCCAAAAGCTGCTGCATTTGCTGAGCTATCAGAGATTTTGTGGGCAAAATCAGCAGATACTACCCTAAACATGGCCAAGATCATCTGTCAAGGTAACAATGGCTGACATGTACAATTCCCATCCATTCTGGTGGGAGGTGATCTACAGTGCATTCAGAAAGTATTCAGACCCCCTCACGTTTTCCACATTTTGTTACGTTACAGCCTTATTTTAAAATGGATTAAATAATTTTTTTAAATCATCAGTCTACACACAATACCCCAGAATGAAGAAGCGGAAATGGGTGATTAGACATTTTGGCAAAGTAATCAAAAAGAAATAACTGAAATATCACATTTACATAAGTATTCAGACCCTTTGCCTTGACACTCAAAATTGAGGTTAGGTTCATCCTGTTTCCATTGATTATCCTTGAGATGTCTCTACAACTTGATTGGAGTCCACCAGTGGTAAATTAAATTGATTGGACATGATTAGGAAAATCACACACCTGTCTATATAAGCTCCCACAGTTGACGGTGCATGTCAGAGCAAAAACCAAGCCATGAAGATGAAGGAATTGTCCATAGACCTCCGAGACATGATTGTGTTGAGACACAGATCAGGGGAAGGGTATAAAACAATTTCTGCAGCATTGCAGTTCCTGAAGAGCACAATGGCCTCCATCATTCTTAAATGGAAGAACTTTGGAACCACCAGGACTCTCCATAGAGCTGGCCACTCGGCCAATGAGCAATCAGGGGAGAAGGGCTTTGGTCAGGGAGGTGACCAAGAACCCGATGGTCACTCTGACAGAGCTCCAGAGTTCCTCTGTGGATATGGAAGAACCTTCCAGATGGACAACTATATCTGCAGCACTCCACCAATCAGGCCTTTCTGGTAGAGTGGCCAGACGGAAGCCACTCCTCAGTAAAAGGCACATGACAGCTCGCTTGGAGTTTGCTAAATGGCACCTAAAGGACTCTCAGACCAGATTCTCTGGTCTGATGAAACCAAGATTGAACTCTTTGGCCTGAATGCCAAGCGTCACGACTGGAGGAAACCAGGCACCGCTCATCACGGTGAAGCATGGTGGTGGCAGCATCATGCTGTGGGGATGTTTTTGAGCGGTAGGAACTGGGAGACTAGTCAGGATTGAGGGAAAGATGAATGGAGCAAAGTACAGAGAGACTCTTGATGAAAACCTGCTCCAGAGGGTTCTGGACCCCAGACTGGGGCGGAGGTTCACCTTCCAACAGGACAACGACCCTAAGCACACAGTCAAGACAACGCAGGAGTGGTTTTGTGACAAGTCTGTGAATGTCCTAGAGTGGGCCAGTCAGAGCCCGGACTTGAACCCAATCGAACATCTCTGCAGGGACCTGAAAATAGCTGTGCATCGATGTTCCCCATCCAACCTGACAGAGCTTGAGAGGATCTGCAGAGAAGAATGGGAGCAATTACCTAAACACAGGTGTGCCAAGCTTGTAGCGTCATACCCAAGAAGACTTGAGGCTGTAATCGCTGCCAAAAGTGCCTCAACAAAGTACTGAGTAAAGGGTCTGAATATTTATGTAAATGTGATATTTTAGTTATTTATTTTTAATTAATTTGCAAAAATTTCTAAGCGCGTGTTTTCGCTTTTCTATTACAGGGCATTGTGTGTAATTGATGATAAAAAAAAAAGAATTTAATCCATTTTAGAATAAGGCTGTAACGTAACAAAATGTGAAAAAAGTGAAGGGATCTGAATACTTTCTGAATGCACTGTATTAAAGAGACAGATTTGATTTTTGCTCTCATTGCAATCCGTGGAATAATTTGCTCCATAACTTCTAGTCTTTGCAGCTAATTTGTACAAGAAATGTTACACAATCAATCCCCAATCACACAATGCTTCTGCAAATGTTATAATTTACAGTGTTATGCAATTAAACAAATGGAAGACGGAAACTTTGTCCATTATTATCAATAATTGAATATGGAATTTTCTTGGCTCTAATTAATCAACTCCAAAGAACTCTTATTTACTGGCGATGGCCAAACATTAGTAGAACCAAAGGACTTGATGCTCCTTTTCACAAATATTTGCAGTCTCATGGATAAAGCTAGGATTTTTAAAATTTCTCTCTGAACCTTCTGTTAGAACAGTCATTCACTCCACATCAACGGGAAGCTATTCAGCAGACAAAATGGTTGATTAGCTGCTTGAGATGGGTTAACGGATCATTATGGCTTTTATGCTGCAGCCCACTTTATTAGTCCTAATTTTCTTAGTGAATTGCACACATTAAAAATATAGATTCAATGGGGGATGAATATTTGTGATTAATTTCATTATATTTTGTTGCAGTTTCACGGTAAACTATTTTTTCAAATATCATTCTTGGGTGAGGAATGTTGGCAGATGAATCGGCCCAGAATGATTGCATCGCGTCAGTATAGAGCTTCATTCCTCCCATGTTGTGCAAATCGCATCTGTATTTCCACGATAATGCCACAAATAACACATCATCATCTTGTGCACTTCAGTACATATACAGCAGCTGATTAAACACAGTCTTGATGAGAATCTTGAAAGAGGCTCTCACCCTGTCTACTACACTTTATACAGATATGTGATGTTTGGTGATCAAAAAACAGATTCCATAGTCTTAAAGACATATTTTTAATTACATATTCATTCATTTTGATATTCGGACCCTTCTGTCAAGCAACTGCCAAATCTTATATTTCTTGGTTTTACTCTTAAACCGATTGCTGCTGTAAACATAAAAAAGAGATATGTACATCAGAAATGTCAAATGTATTTGAATTTGAATGAAATTATATGTGAGACTCTCTTCTAAGACTCTCCGAATCTAAACATTTGGAGAAAGCTGTTCAGAGAAACCTGAAACCATTAATTTTCCCACTGAAAATATGGTGTATAGCGAGGCTTATTTAACATGTCATAATATTTAATATTTTGACACCTTCTTGTGTACCATTCTTCCTGATCGGCATATTTTCTTTCAGCAGCAAGTTAAAGAAAAATAATTCCAGGGAACCATCATGTCACTTCCATCGTATTTTTTAGCTTTTTTTATCCAGAAGAAAATATATCGTCTTGTCTCATTCATTCCGCATTCTGTGCCTAATGTTTCATTGTACTGGCCGTGTTGCTGTCACCTTTCCTGCATGGTTGAGATTACCGTAATGATGATTTCATGGCCGTGACCTGTGAAAGAGCTTTGTGCTTATCTGCATGATCCCAGCCACCGGTGCTGCTGCATATCAGCAGAAACCAAATGGCCTTACCTCCCTCCAACATTTTATTATTTATCAACATGTCATTATAAAACCGGGGCCAGTACTAAGGAATTTAATAATTGCAAAATGATACAATTTATCTTGGAAATACTGAATTGAGCATTGCTAACATGATACCCGTAACAATCCAGTTGCTCAATTCTCATTTATAACACTGCATTCCCTCACTGTAACTCTCAGACTCACAATACTGCTATATTTTTTTTTTGCCATTGGATACTGAAGCTACAAACTTCCTTGCTTCAGTTGCTCTTTGTGATGTACACAAGACTGCATGACTGACTGACTGACAATAGTGATGCATTCAGCTTTGATAATCTAAAAACAAGTTGACAAGTGGTATAATCTTGCTTTATTTCTCTCGATCTTCTTCTGCTTACTCGTGATATCCGGGCTCCAGCAGCCCTAGCTACACTCCAGCTAAATTATGTTTATTTCTCTGTTTTTCCCCTTCAGTTCAAGGTTAGAATCATTTTGTATAACACAAAATGGCTCCATCGGTCCACCAAGAATGACAACATTTTTGCCCATCCACACTAATCCCATTTGCTTGCATTTGGTACGTATCCTTCTATGGCTTGCTTTCTTAAGTGCCTCTCTTAAATGAGTGATTGGATCTGACTCCACCACCTCCGCTGGCAGTAAGTTCCCGATATCAACCACTCTCTGTGTAAAAAACCCCTTCAAATCCCATTTAAAACCCCTCCTCCTATCTTAAACCCATGCCTTTTTAGTTTTGATGCACATAACACGAGGAAGCGATCCTGATTATATATCCTACCACCACCCTTTGGGTAAAAAAAGTTGTCCCTCTGGTTACTTTAAATCTATCCCCCTTCACCTTAAACCTATGTCCTCTGGTTCTTGTTCTGTTGCTCCAGTATTGTGAATTTGACATGGTTGCATCACTACTGTCGATGCCCAACTCTAATCCCACAAATATTACTCTTCAATTGCTCCTCCTCAGCTGTCACTCTCCCAATATTTCCCACAGCTGTTCATTTTTATCAGTTTCCCCACAAATGTCATTGTCTGTCTACTTTCAACAGAGTGTGTAGGAAGGAACTGCAGATGCTGATTTACAATGAAGATAGACACAAAATACTGGAGTAACTCAACAGGTCAGGCAGCATCTCTGGAAAAAAGGAAAAGGTGATGTTTCAAGTCGGAACCCTTCTTCAGATTGATAGTCTGAAGTCTGAAGTCAGCAGTCTGAAGATTGCCTTGCAATCTGAAGATGCAAGGCAACTTTAATTAGGCAAGGCAACTTTAATTAGGCAAGGCAACTTTAATTAGACAAGGCAACTTTAATTAGGCAACACAGCTTTAGCATTTCCAAACCAAAGGCAACACAGCTTTAGCATTTCCAAACCAAAGGCAACACAGCTTTAGCATTTCCAAACTATATTTTCAAACCACATTAAGGGCACTGACAGGTCTGTAAAACCACTCACAGTTTAGTAAACATGCGTTCAGTGTTATTCACAGCTCAGACTGAGTGACATGATCCTCTCGCTCCCCCATTATGCAGAGACTGACTGAGGCACTCAACACTTCCGGCTTTTATAGTCCCTCCGGAAGGGGCGTGGCCTTCAGGAGAGTGAATCTCAACTTTTTTAAAACACTAATAACTCTTTTATTTTTCATCGATGGGAAATATCCTCTTGTCCTGCGCAGCGGAGGGGGATTCTGAGTAAGATGGCCAAATATCACAGCCGTAAGTAGCAGCGTTTCTTTCTAAAATCAATATACAGAACAACAGGAAGTGGTTAAGATCAGACTTTTAGTAATATAGATATTGCTTTTTACCTCACAATTCCCTTGGGTTTCTAATACTTGTGTTTTTCTTCTTACTTCTTACCCTTAGCTGTGTTTTGTCTCTTCTGTGATCATTTTCAAATGTCCGACTAGCTCTTTGTGCATCAAATATGTGGCTGTGTTGGCCTTAATTCTCTTATGCTTACATAACCTAAAGAACTCCTGGGATAAAAAATCCAGTGACCTAAATAATTGCCTACCATGTTCAGATATAGAGACATAAGTTGGTTGACACCATCAGGCATGACACTCCTTAAATTAGCAACCTTGTTATCACACCGTCTCCTTATGTATACAGAGCAGTGGATGTGAAGCTGACCTGCTCTATGTTTGCCTCTCACTGCTGTTGAACACTTAATTGGTTTGAGAGTTCCCTTTCAACCCACAGAGAGCTGTCAAAAATCTCACCACGCTATCCACAATCAGCAGCAATGTTTGCTCATGAACCAGAAATTCTTATTGCTCTTTCTATCCAAGTAAAACTTAAATCAATGCACACTACTTTTCCTCATCCTTAATCATTGAATACAAGGAATATACTTCCATCTGCATCCTGTTTTAATACGCTGTATCATACAACTCTTCTTAATAATGTTCACCTTAACTGCCAATTCCATTGTGCGTGTGTGCAAAGAGCATATTATGATGCTGTTAGGGTTATTCAGCAAACCGATTTAAAATACTGTTATTTTGCAGCTCATCTAGATTATTCATTGAATTCAAAGCTGGTATTTTAATAGAAAACTTCCATCATCAAGTCATTGTCTTGATTTCACCATCATTTTTATCATTTCTTTATTTTTGGAAATTTATTTGCTTCTTTGATGCAGCAAGATTCATTGATGTGTGCTGTGCTTATACTGTTAGACATCTGTGATTGGTTTTGGACTGAACAAGATTGATGCTGAGAGGTTGTTTGCCCAGCCACAGAGTATAAAACATGGAAACATTGCCTAAAGGCAATGGATTCACATTTACCCGGCTGAGATGAGAACTTTCTCCAAGCAGAGGGATGCAAATGTGAACTTGTCTACGCAGAGACCAGTGGATGCTTGGTTCTCATATTTTTCTCATGTTATCTTGCGGCAGGACTATATCCACGTTACTGGAGTTGTGAGGCACTAGTACAATGGACCGCTTCAATGTGCTGCCTAGTTGTTGAGGATGTTCAGAACTATTCATATTGTGTGTGTGAGATTGTTCTATCTTTCCTCCTATGACAAACAAGGCCTGTGACTGGACAGGGCCTTGTCATACAGGATTTGGTCGCCACCTGACAGCAAAGCAATGATGTAAAACATAAGTATGTACTTACCAGTAGGTCAGAGGCAAGCATGCAGCCACCATCCTTAGCCGCAGGTTCTGACCCATTTTGGTTACATAGAAACATAGAAACATTGTCCATTCGTCCCTTTGAGCCAGCACAGCCAATCAATATGATCATGGCTGATCATGCAGTATCAGTACCCCATTCCTGCTTTCTCCCCATATCCCTTGATTCCGTTAGCCCTAAGAGATATATCTAACTCTCTCTTGAATATATCCAGTGAATTGGCCTCCACTGCCTTTGTGGCATAGAATTATATTGGCAGAAATATGGCAGAAATATTAACAATAATCTCACATTTTGGGTTCATTGGTTGCAACGGCTTTAAACAGTAATTATGGACTCATGTAAAGAAGATTAACAATAATATAGTTATGTTAACTATATTCTTAAGGGGTTGGACAGGCTAGATGCAGGAAGATTGTTCCCGATGTTGGGGAAGTCCAGAACAAGGGGTCATAGTTTAAGGATAAGGGGGAAATCTTTTAGGACCGAGATGAGGAAAACATTTTTCACACAGAGAGTGGTGAATCTCTGGAATTCTCTGCCACAGAAGGTAGTTGAGGCCAGTTCATTGGCTATATTTAAGAGGGAGTTAGATGTGGCCCTTGTGGCTAAAGGGATCAAGGGGTATGGAGAGAAGGCAGGTACAGGATACTGAGTTGGATGATCAGCCATGATCATATTGAATGGCGGTGCAGGCTCGAAGGGCCGAATGGCCTATTCCTGCACCTATTTTCTATGTTTCTATGTTTCTATAAGAGACTGCAGATGTTAGAAACGATTAAAAACACAAACTGCAGGGTCAGGCAGCATCCGTGAGGGAAATGGGAGATGCCTTTTGGATCAGGGTCCTTCAGGTCAGTTTTTTATTTTTTTATTTAACATCAGGTGTTTTCATCAAAAGACTATTTATGTAAAGTAACTCCAGAAGATGACTATTTGGATTACTTAGATGCTTGGGAAAAAATACCATTTGAATTATTTCAGGCTTTCACTCAGTTTGGTTTTGAGATGCAGCACGGAAACAGGCCCTTCGGCCCACCGAGTCCACACCGACCAGCAATCCCCGCATACTAACACTATCATACGCGCACTAAGGACAATTTACACAAACACCAAGCCAATTAACCTACAATCCTGTAAGTCTTTGGAGTGTGGGAGGAAACCAAAGGTCTCAGACAAAACCCATGGGGTCACGGGGAGGACGTGCAAACTGCGTACAGACAGCACCCGTAGTCGGGATCGAACCCGGGTCACTGGCACTGCAAGGCTGTAAGGCAGCAACTCTATCGCTGAGCCACCGTGCCAGGTTGACCCTTTGTCTGCCCAGGTTGACCCTTTGTTAAAAAGTAAAAATATCCTAAACAAATGTTTTAAATGCCCAAAGCTTCTGGAAATATTATATTAGAAGAGCTGAATCTTTTTCATATTGTCTTTTACAACAAAACAAAATAACTGATACAGATTATTTGTTCAAATTAAATAACCATTTGTTTTTATTTTCCTAGTTATCAGAATCTGACTATTGTTCTACGTTGTCATAACCTAATGATTCACCACTTTGATACAATGTGCCTCTCAAGGGTAGAAGATTGCCAAAAAATCATTGCGACAAGTTAAAATCTCGACTCATCACCTAAGAGCACCGATGAGAAATCTAGATAGAAAATGACAAAAGACTCAGTGACTCCTAAATCGATCATGAATTTGTCAGCTGCAAAGAAATTACCACTGCACTGTTAAATGTTTCCCAGGAGTGAATTAAGAACGACACAGATTAATGAGTCTCCACAGTTGTCAGACTTATCTAGTGTGGCCACTCGCTCTGGAGACAGCCCCCCCCCCCCCCCAGTGTAATGCCGTTTTGGCAATATAAAGACTGGGTCTTTATTGTATCGCTGTATGGCAAATTCATTTCACTGTACCTTAGGTCAAAGGTCAAAGGTTGATTTATTGTCACATACACCTAGATGTAGTGAAATTCTTTTTGCCAATGCAGCACATTAAAAAAGGAATACAAACATAACAATAATAAATAGCTTTAACATAAAAAACATCCCCCCACAATGGTTCCCATTATGGGGGAAGGCACAAAGTCCAGTCCCATCCCCAATGTCCACCCATAGTCGGGCCTATTGAGGCCTCCACAGTTCCCTCTACGGAGGCCCGATGTTCCAGGCCGTCCTCGCCGGGTGATAATGTTCCGGCGTCGGGAGAGTCCTCTCAGCGGCATGGGAACCCTGGAACGGCCGCCTTCCTACTCGAGACCGTGGCTTCCGGAGCCGACAAGGCCGCGCCGAATGGAGCTCAACTGGCGATCTCGTCGCGAGATCCTAGGCTCCCGATGTAAGTTCAGCGCCGCCGCCCGCAGCTCCGCGATGTTTTTAACGCCGGTCCCAGCTCACCGGAGTTCCAGCGCGGCGACTCAGGCAAGGCACCGCCCGCCCCGCAATGGCGCTCCAGCGCTGCACCGCCATTCTCAGACCTGCAGCTCCGCCGCCGCCGCCGATGCCGCCGCCGCCGATGCCGCCGCCGCCGATGCCGAGACTCCGGGCGGTCCCCTCGCTCCTCGGACCCGCAGCTCCGCAGCCGCCGCCGATGCCGCCGCCGCCGATGCCGATGCCGAGGCTCCGGACGGCCCCGTCCCTCCTCGGACCCGCAGCTCCGCAGCCGCCGCCGATGCCGAGGCTCCGGGCGGTCCCCTCAGGAAATGCCGCTCCAGGCCCGCTGGTAGGCCGCGAGGACGGGTCGAAAGTGCAGCCCTGAGAAAAGCTGCATCTCCGACCAGGTAGGGACCCTGAAAATTAGTTTCCCCCCTCCCCACACATAAAAAAGCTAGAACTCCTTAAAAACAAAACACTAAACTAACTAAAAATAAGAAAAAATAAATGAAAAACAGACAGCTGCAGGCTAGGCAGCCATACCCCCTACAGGTCGGCGCCAGTAGAGAAAAATATAGATCCCTTAGTTGGTGCATATGACGAATACATTTGTTTTGTATTGTATTGTGGGTACAATTCAGTCCTTCAGCAAAGTGTGTTTGCAGGGTCTTTCAAATAGTTTCCTTCTGAAAAAAGTTCAAAGCATGTTTTTGTGCTGCATAGAATGTTGTGATGCTCAATGCAGAGAAAGTTAGGGGATGTATTTGGAGTGATGGAGATTACTTGCATTGCTCTCCCATTTTATCATCACATGGCAATAGACAGGAAGAGGTTAACTATATTACAGTCTTCCTTCCTCCATGTTGACTTACTTCATGACCTTCCCCTCCTCTTCCTCCTAAAACTCACATTCAGTGTAAATATTCTAAAAAGGATTGTTTGACCAAAGAATATTGACTAAAGAATATATTTGACCAATGAATGGGGCAACACAATGGTGCAGTGGTAGAGTAGATGCCACAGTGCCAGAGACCTGAGTTCGATCCTGACTGCGGGTACTGTCTGTATGGAGTTTGGACATTCTCCTCGTGATCTGCGTGGGTTTTCTCTGGGATCTCTGATTTCATCCTACACTCCAAAGATGTACAGGTTTGTAGGCTAATTGGCTTGGTAAAAATTGTAAATTGTCCCTAATATGTAGAATAATGTTAGTGTGCAGGGATCGCTGGGCGAGGTGGGCACGAACTAGGTGGGCCTAACGGCCTGTTTCCGCACTGTATCTCCAAACTAAACTAGATACTCTTGCTGGTAGATGGAGAATGTAAAATTTCAAATAGGTAAAAGTAGTAATGCCGGTTTCTTAAGTGGAACAGGATTGAAAGAACAGATCAGGATTTTAGATACGTCACAACCTGTCTATCAGAATAGCAGCGTAAAAATTTGCTAAATATCTGCTGGTGCTACAGGCCATGGATCTTACTAAAGTAGCTTTGCTTTCCTGAGGCAACCTGAGGATGTATGTCAGATAGAATTTAACTATAACAAGCTAGCATTAAAGATCCATGTCCTAACTAAGCTGCTATTCTTCAGCAGAGTAAAGAGTTCAGCTTTACAGTTACAGAAGCACATCAAAACAGACACACGTACCTTTAAAACAATTTAAAAAACAATAACACTTAGCAGATGCAATATCTGTGGAGAGAGAAACCGATTCACCATTTCTTTCTGCTATTTGATGTAATATATGATTTTTCTGCATTCCACATGAAACCGTCTTTCACTGTATCTCACTTCACATGATAATAATAATCATCAAAAACTCGATGGTAACTCTTTAGTTTTACTATAGTTGTCTTCAAAGAGCAAAAAGTTCACGGGATTTCTATCCTGATGGGAGATAATACAGATATCTAGCACACATGAGTGGAATAGAATATGCCTACATTTTTTTTTAAATGTTTGGAACATATTCTTTAGATATTTCTTGTTTGAAATGCTGTGAATTGCATTGTTTTTTGTATTTAATGGGATAAATGTAGAACAAAGAATCTTTGAATTATTTTTTCTGATTGATACTTACATCCTCTTACATTCTATTCCATTATTTGGCAAAATGTTTGAGAGATAATAATTATTCCAAAAAACAGCTAAAAGCAACTACTCAACCTTCTGTATTTGTTGGATACAACAAACACCCCACACATTAAAAGATGGATTGGACATGTCGCAAATGCAAACCTTTCAAACTTACTATTCAAGATTAATGCTATGAGTGCAGATAAACTGCAGCAGTTGTAAACTGAGATCCATATTTGTGAGGGTCTTCATTATTAACCACTGACCAACAACTGACATCTAAATTGCACCTTGAAGCTATTGATACCAAATGCACCATCCTCCAGGATTTGCAGACGGATTATCTGATCTCAAACCAATCTTCCAACAATTTGATAGAAGAGCAACTGAAATCCCTCTGAAAAACTGGATTGAATAGTGATTTATGTTTAGATCTCTCGCTGATCTTTTACAGAAGCTGTGTCAATAAACTGGGTGAACTATCCTTAAAATGCAACAGGATTATTTCTTGTACTGGTAGTACTGCTGATTTAATCACAGCTAATTCAACAATGTGACACATTTCTACTTCTATCCAACTTTGTGTCTCTCCACACACCCTTGTTTCTTCTCAAATGTATCCAAGCCAAAATCCTCCAGCTTCTACTATTTTTCACCAGAAAGCGGAGGCAAATTGCTCCTCTTTAGGCATCTTAAACAATAGGATAAAAGCATTTGACGGTCTGAACAAGTTCAAAGTTAGTACTTCAAAGCTCGTGCAAGCAGATTAACAAAATGTCAATTTCTGGATTAGCCTCATCCCTGCACAATCTCAATATCTCTCCTTCATCTACTGATGCATAAATCTTCCCTGTTACATTTGAGGTTGCCACGAAGAATTTGGTACATGGTTGTTGTCCACTCAAGGTCAGAGAAATACAACTTATTTGCTGGGACATACTTCTGCATTTATAGATCTTCTCAATAGATATACAGCATTATATTTATACAGTAGTCTGCACATAGCAAAATTAAATTAATATCAGACAAAATATATCGTCTTCTACATCAGCAATACTTGACACTATTTCCTGATGTTCAATATCTATAGTGTAGATATGCAAGGTAGTACAACACAACGTCCTGATATATGCAAAAGAATGCCAACCATGAGATGCATTGTGTTAACCTTCCAGCCCCTAAGCATTTGTTGGCGTGTTTAGGCAGTTTTATGCTAATATGAGTTTAGAGGGAACTTCAAATTGCTGTAGCCATGTAATATTAAATAGCACTGGTTTTATTTGCAGTAAGGAGAACACAAGTATTTAGTGGACGTGTGAGCAACTGGCAGAAGGGGGCGGATTTTTCAATGGACATCTAAGTTGCTGTTTGGTAATGAGAGACTGCTCCTGTTAGGTAGTTGTTATGTCAACATAGGATGATGAATGTACACCATAATGAGCTCTCTTGCAGCACTGGCAGCTTTGATTGTCTTATCAATACCAACTTTCTTTTACTAATGAAGTGGAAACCCACTAGGACAGAATTTCTATCCACACTGCCTGGAGTTTAAAAAAGGGGAAAAATATGATGGAAAATCAGCCAGAGTCAATTGTAGCCCTACACCCCCAACAATATTTCCACATGCTATTCCCAGGCATGATCAGTAATTCTGTAATTCTGTAAAACAGTAATTCTGGCATTTTGATCTCAAACAGAACACATTTTTAATCAAACCTGTAACCAAATTTTCTTCAAATGTGAAGTTGTTTAAATAAGTTTGTCAGGAAAATAGAGTATTTTTTGTTTTTTTTATCATGGTGGAGTTGAGAGAAACAATTTGGAATCCATATTTCGGAAAGATTTGTAATATCATTACAGTATTTACCTACTACTAATTAACTATGGAGCTGCAGGGGAAAAGCAAAGGATTAGAATTAATTGGATGGTACTCGCAAACATGATCTTCCTGAGCTCAGTGGGCTGTGGCCTCTGTTTGTGCTGCATTATTCAGGGATTCCACGATAACAATTAATATCCAGTTTTGGAAAGGGAATCAATATGGAAAGGGAGATTGCTACTTCCCTGACTACGAGGCAATGATGAGATTACACTATGCTAAACTGTTGATAGTCTCTGGCAAATATTTAAACCAAAAGATGAGCTAGCGCTTCAAACCACAGAGGTTGTCCTTTCCTGACAATTTACGTGCAAAGGTACTTTGTTGTATTGACAATGACACATGCTGAAGTGTCAGAGAATGAAGCCGGCCTTAGTGGGAGCTTGGTGACTGATTGCTGCTGCCAGTGAAGGCGGAGAGCCACTCAGAGTGAGGAAATGATAGATGCTAAACCTAATTTAAAATCAGATGAACTAAAATTCTACTAGGCAGCTGGTGCAGTAGGCCATCAACACATCTGATGGAGCCAAGCATTGGATTAACCTACACCTTTATAAACAAACCTGTGTCATTTGAAACGGTATGCAATTTAAATCTGCTTTGGTGATTTTCTGATGAAAACAATCTCAGAGGGACAACAGGCAGCACACATTAAAATTTGACCAGAAATACAATTGAGTTTGGCAAACATTCGAAGATCTCCCCTGGCACTAGGTAATCACAAAATCAGTTTATAATAATAAGATTGTAATACATTTAACAAGATTGTTCTACATTGTTTGGCATTAACTCATAAAAATTCACCCTTGGTCGATAATGCTAATTGTGCTTTATAATAACAAATGACCTTGTGCCGCGATCCAAAAATGTCTTTGCACTAATTCAATTGATTTGGGTAAATGGGAGGAAATTTGACAGATTTACTTCATGCAGACATGTTTGTACCAGAAATTAATAGAGATGACGTATGTGGTAAAATACCAGGAATAGACGAGTCAATTAAATTAAAGCATGGATGGACATTGTTCACTAAAATGTGATGTGATGCATGGAAAGTGATTACAAAAATAACCCCATGTTAGCCTTTACAACTAGGGGCACAGAATTAAAAATGGTTTAGTTACATTTACAGAGAGACCTATTTAGATGATGCCAAAGTTATTACATACAGTGTTAGTGCACCATCTTTTTGAAAAAGATCTATTGCATTTGAAGAGCTGAGCAAATTCATCAGAATGTCATCACACCTCCGATATTTTGTTTGGATGAAGACATTGTATAAACTGTGCTTAATTGCCTAGTATATTGAAAGTTGAAAGGTGATTTAATTGAGAGTTTTGGGATTCTGGAAGAGATTGAAGGGGTAGAAAATGAAAAGCTGTTCCTCAGAACAGTACTCATGGTCAAGGGGACATAGCATTAAGATCAGAACCAAGACCTTCAGTAGGTGATGGGAATGGTTGTGTCACACAAACTTGGAACCCTCTCATACAAAAATCCCTTAATTTTACAAAATTTAAATTGAGCTTAGTTTTTTTTTCAGATAATTTTTTTAATGACATGGGCCCCAGATGAATTAATAATGCTAAAATAAAAGATTAATTATGATCACATTGGATGGTGGAATAGGCTTGAGAGATTGAAAGGCCCAATCAATAATGGATGCACATATTAATGAGCGAATCAATTAATTAATTAATTAATTAATTAATGCCTAGCCTAATGCCTAATAATTCATCATTAATTAATGCATAGCCCACTGATATATATTAATTTTTGATTCAGTGGTTTCCTATAAAATTAGAAGTGAATTTCCCTAGCAGCTCAACAATTAAAAAATATTTTCCAACCACATTTTGGGGAGAACTGGTAAATATAAAATCTAGAAATGTGACACCAACTATCTTTCATTGTTTTGATAGTGTTACTAAACAATTGTATGTGCTTATTTACTGAGCGGAGAATACATTGCAAATGAATGATAACTTGAGAGTAGCAATATGTTAACGGTAGACAAAAATGCTGGCGAATCTCAGCGGGTGAGGCACCATCTATGGAGGAAAGGAATAGATGACGTTTCAGGTCGAGACCCTTCTTCAGACTGATGTGGAGGTGGGGGGGGGGGGAACACAGTCCGAAAGCTTGCTCTACACTTATTAATGAGCGCTAACCAGTTGGCTCAACACTTCTCGTGGAAATGGGAAGGTGTAGATGACACATGGAACTCCAACAGATTTCCATCTGGCAAGTATTTGGTTTCAGTGCCTCCAATGGCACATTTAAATGGAATTAGCCACCCAATAGTTACAAAATAGTTCTTAGTCCAGACTTTTAGTCAGATATTCCTTAATAGGCTGCATTTATCTTTCACTGTTCGACTAAAATAATCCACTTGAATTTACAATTTTGGTGTAAGTTATGACCTGACCAATTAGTCCTCATGGAGATTTCAGAAAGAATATTGCTGACCCATCTGGTGATCAAATGATTAATACTTGCCAAGGAAAGATTCGGGTTTATTTAATTGCATCTTGCTACTGGGGGAGTTCTGCAAACCCCATGATCTTCTTTCTAAATTTAATCCTTTTAGCCATGGGGTAGTATGTTGGTACAGCGGTAGAGTTGCTGCCAGAGCAACTTACAGTGCCAGAGATCTGGGTTCGATCCTGAATACGACTGCTGTCTTTATGGTGTTTGTATATTCTCCCCGAGACCTACGTCGGTTTTCTCCGGGAGCTCCAGTTTCCTCCCACACATTCCAAAGACGTACAGGTTTGTAGACTAATTGACTTGGTAAAATTGTAAATTGTCCATAGTGTGTGCAGGGCAGTGTTAGTGTATGGGGATCACTGATCAACGCAGATTCAATGGGCCAAAGCACCTGTTTCTGCACTGTATCTCTCAACTAAACTAAAAGCCTCCAGTTTCCTTCTTGTCAATCATCACTGTACCTGAAACAAGACTAATACACAATTCTTGAGGTGCAGAGCACAGATCTATAAGAAAGAAAGATTGCTTTGAATATTAAAGGTGTTTAAATAATACCCAATTATTAAAGCTTTATTTCAGACACAGGTCCATATAACACATCATACAGTATAAGGAGATACAAAAATACATTAAAAATTGCATATTAGCCTAAAAGATATACAAGCTATTGCACCAATGCCGTCTTAGCCTAGAAGTGAATCTATAGCAGCTTTTCAGAGGGCTGACTAGGGCTTCAATTATGTGGTTCTCTGACTTGTCCAGGCGACACTAAAACTAAACATCAGCTGTCTTAAGAGTGCCTCACAGGTTGGCACTCTAGTGGACACAAACAATTGACTGGCACTATGCCACCTAGGGACACGAAGCAGCAACCTCATTGCATCATTGTATGCTACCTTGAGCCTCTGCATACTCTTTTTCTTATAGTTAGACCACAATTGAGCAGTATATAACGGTGTGATGTAGGTTCTGAACAAGGAACACTTCACAGAGTCAGAGAACAGAGAAAACTTCCTTATAAGCATGTTAGCTTGAAGATAAATTTTACAGCGCTGTCGGTAGAGGTCTTTGTCATCCGTCCAGTCATCGGATATGACATAACCTAGGTATTTAATTTCCTCACACACAGCAAGAGGACTGTCTGACAAATAAAAGGTCGGAAAAGTTGATTTCCTGTCCTCAGCGCTTCTAACTATCATTATGCGGCTTTTCTTAGCGTTATACTTTATGTCATAATCAAGGCCATACTGAGAGCACACCTTCAACATCTGCTGCAGCCCAGCACTATATGGACAGAGCAGGACCAGGTCGTCTGCATACATAAGACGATTAACAATAGTGTTGCCCACAAGACAGCCAGTTTTTAACCTATTTAACTGATTTGATAGTTCATCCATATAAACATTAAATAAAATAGGAGACAAAATTCCTCCTTGCCGCACTCCGTTACTAACACAGAATGGAGCAGATACAACATTGTCCCATTTAACCTGAAACGTTTGATGGGCATACCAAAACACTAAAATTCTCACTAAAAATTTAGGGGCACCTCTATCTAGCAATTTTACAAACAATTGTTCATGATTAATTCTATCAAATGCCTTGGACGCATCAATAAAACATAGGAATACAGATGAATTCAGGCTTGTGTACCTGAACACAATCTCTTTAAGAGCATAGATACACAGGTCAGTTCCATGTTTTCTTTTGAACCCAAACTGATTGTCAGTAGTAAGGACATACATTTCTACCTTTGTCAACAGTATTCTCTCCAGTACTTTAGACAAGATACTGGCTAATGCAATAGGTCGATAATTGTCAATACTGTTGAGCTTACCAGCCTTATCTTTAAGCACAGGCACTAACATTACAGACATAATAGTAAGATTAAACGAGAACTTACCAGTTTGAAGTTTGATCTTTATTTTATGAAGAGGAACGTTGAGGGAATACGTGAAGAACCCCGCCAGGACGCATGCGTGTCATTCTTCAAAGCAGCGGTGTGAAATCACAGATAACTGTAATGACTAAACATAGTAAGATTAGACAACAGATACCAGTTCAGACTATGATCAAGGGTGGGAGCGGAGGGCACGTATTCCCTCAACGTTCCTCCTCATAAAATAAAGATCAAACTTCAAACTGGTAAGTTCTCGTTTAATCTTACTATTTTACTTCGGAGTCACGTGAGTGACTACGTGAAGATTTTAAAGCTCTGTGATTTCATGGCGTGGAAACGAGTCCATGCATCACGTCTGCCTTGACTGTGGGAGGAATTATGTTAATATAATTTGGACATGAATTTGACATTGAAATCATAAAATTTGTTAACACAAATTTATAACCCCTTTTCATGGGTTTAAATTAATTTACAGAACTTAAAATTGTTTCTGCAAACGTTCCAGGTTTCATTACTGGTTTATTATAAAATAATTGGAATGTTTCCCCCTCCAGACTATCCTGCTGCCTTGAGGATTTGGTCCATTGGTAAATCCAACTGTATTGCTGCCGATGTAGCTGCAGCCCTGGTGGAAAGAGATTTTAAAATATTAGTATCCACCCCAGCCTGTGTTAGCACCTGTTTCAGCCATCTTGAGATGGTCTGGACCGTCACTCTTGGTGTGGTTGCTAGTGGCTGACCAAAATGTGCCTTTTCATTGCCTCTTAAGATATTCGTTTTCTCCATGTATAACGACAGATGTCTTACTATACACAGACGGTCATCTGTTGGGTATGACCTAATTGTATATTGAGGCCTGCTGATCCCTTTCTGTTCTGCTTACTAACTCATAAATATGAAACGTAATATTTTCTGTTGAGGAAGTCATGTTGTCCAGTCTAGTTTTTGCAGTGACTGTATCCTCTGTGCCGTGACCAATACCATTAGCATGACTGTTGCTGGAGACCAATTCCTGAGCATCTTCAGGATTATTCTTACATCCCATATTTGGGAGTATCTGGTTCTTGGGGATAGTATTAAAAATTCCCCTCATAGGTTTTGTACCAGTGGGTGAGTCCCAACTGTGTAATGCTCTGTCCCCTGCCATAGGTAAGTCGATAGGGCACTTCTGGCGCAGTCGATGGCACTGTAACTGAGCCCCTCATTATAGTGGAGGCCTGCCAGATATTCCAGAACAGACGGGATGTTCATGTCTCTGATACCATGTTTGATACCACTGGGAACCATGGTTGTGTAGGCCAATCGGGTACTACCAATACCAGATGCAGAGTCTTGTTGTATTTCCTTAATACCCGACTGATGAGGCAGGGAAAGGAGGGAATGCGTAAATAAACAATTCCCCCCCCCCCCCCAATGCAGCGAAAATGCATCTGTCGCCGCTGCCCCAGGGTCTGGTTCCCATGAAACATAATTTGATAACCGGTGGTTAAGTCTGGATGCGAATAAATCGATATCTGGTGTTCCATATTTGCTGTGATATCAGCAAATACTATTTTATTCAACATCCATTTGGTGTTTTCATTAAATTTGCCTGACCTGGTGTCTGCCACTGAATTTAGTCTTCCTGGTAGGTAAGTGGCTGATATCCAAATATCTCTCTGGATACACCATTGCCGAATTGTATAGCCAGATTGTCACATGACGTCGATTTGTTTCCACCCTGTGGTCAATGTATGCTACCACGGTGGTATTGGTATTGGTGGCTCCCCACCCAAGTGCACTGGCATCAGTTTGTAGTACCATGGAAGGGTTACTGACAATGATTGGATTGGAACAAAGCCAGATGTTATATATCCACCATTTTAGTTCCATTTTAGCTTGATTGGTATTCACAGATCGGTCAAAGTGACCTGCATAATTTAGAGTGCTTGTATTTTGCTCTCGGTAAGTTTTGGTAATGTAGAGGTCCAAACTGTGTGGCTGGAAAGGCAGCCATCATTATGCCAATTACTTTTGCTACCAATCTGATGGATGGTTTGCTGATGTCAGTGAGGTTATTGCAAGCCTCTATTAAATCTCTAGCCTTTCCCTTAGGCAGAGTCACCGACATGTGAACTGAGTCAATGGTGAAACCCCAGATAGTCCATAGTAGTGGAAGGCGTTAGTTTAGATTTAACTGGATGAAAAATGAATCCCAGTTTCCCAAATAACTTTTTTGTGGCTGTGACAGTTTGTTTGGCCAATTCCAAAGTTTTGCCCACAATGAGTATGTCATCTAAATATGCCATGACCATGTGTGTACGTTTCCGTAGAAACGCTAGGGCTGGTTTCAAAATTTTTGTGAAACAGCCTGGGGCTGATGAGAACCCATTTGGCAGTGCTTTATACTGTCAGAGTTGTCCCATTCAGTTGAATTTTAAGTAACATCTGTGGTCACCTCGTATAGGCACTGAATGGTAAGCATCTTTTAAATCGATGCTGGCCATTGAAGTAACCTTTGGAAATTAATTGTTAAGCAGTAACAAAGGTATCTATTTTGTCAGATCTATGATGATGTGATAACCATCATCTTTTTTGTTTTTGATAAATATATTGGACACGAACTCTAATGGTTCGTGTTGAGTTTTCTCAATTACACCTTTTATGTAAAGCCGCATCAGTTCAGCTTGCGCTTTTGATTTTCCTTTATCAGAAGGCACGAACATTCGGTTCAGTATATGTTGAACTGGAGGGCTGTACTTGTGTATAAACTCTATTGTATATCCCTCGATACTGCTTTAGATGTAAGTATCGGTTGTTATCATGCTCCATGCATTCAGAAAAGAGTGTAAACTCCACCCAATCTCCGTGCTCCCTGTATATTGTAGGGAACCAGACCCACCTACCTCCATAGTTACCAGTGGCAGGTTTACTTTTTGTAGGTTCTTCGCTGCTGTTGTCGCGCTGGGTCTGGATTTTCGGTTTGGTTGGCGTTGGAGGTCCCCGCAGGTTCTCTTGTTCCTGCACCCCCTCCCGGAGTCTGTCACGTTGGAGCAAAGCTCCATACACCGCTCCATCCGGCTCCAGCGCTCTCGGGCGCTGGCCGCCCGCGGTTGTTCAAAGTCAGACTCCTCGGAGTCCACGACCTTGTTTGTTTTGTGTCTAGCCTTCAATACCTTGAGCACGTTTTGGATTTTGAGATCAGTATTGCGGATACCTGTCCGCATATGTCTCCAGATACACTGGTTAACACTAAGCACTTGCAATGCCTTGCAGTTATCTGGGGGTAAATGCCGTGCAATGGCGTCAGACATAGCCTGTGTCTGTAGTTTGTTACTAGACAAATAGTCCACACTGGCTGCAATTTTGGGCTCCAGGTCTTCACCGGTTAGGTCTGGCTGGAAGAATTGGTTCACCATATCCAGCATGCCTTATTTCACCCCAGGGCTACTGGGGGTATGTGGTTCTGTGACCCGTTCAGAGTCTACCCAGAACAGATCATCCGTGTTCTCCTCTGACGAGGAGGAGACACTATGCAGCCCCGCAAGGGGTACCGCTGTGGGGTTTATTGGGTGCCCACTGTGGCTAGCCTCCTTCTCCCGGAGTCTGCCACTTTGGAGGATCTCCTGGAGCAACCGCTCGAACCGGCCCCGGTGCTCACGGGCACTGGCCGCTCGCGGCTCCTCAAAGTCCGACTCATCTGAGTCCGGCATTCGTGGGGTCTTTCTCTTCGCTTTCCCCGCCCGGCCGAGAAGTGGATTTCGCCGTAGCGGGAGCGAAAGTCGGGCACGGCTGTTCCCATTACCGGAGATTAGCGTGCCTTTGGCTGCTGCTGCCGGCTGCCCGCAACTCTGCGGTCCTCCCCAGCCAGCTTCACTAGCAGCACTTGTGGACACTACTTTGTCCAGCTTCCCCTCCTGTGAAAAAACCAGCGAGGGGAACATTAGTTTTGCTTCCCTCTCCCGCCCGGCTCGGTGCGGGAGTGAGTCGGGAGCGAAAGTCGGGCACAGCTGTTCCCATTACGGGAGATTAGCGTGCCTTTGGCTGCTGCTGCCGGCTGCCCGCAACTCCGCGGTTCTCCCCCGCCAGCTCTCCCGCAGCCTTCATGGATCCGGTCCATGTCTCCACCTAAAAGGTAAGTGGAAGGAACGCAGAGTCTTCTTACCTGCTGTTCCCGACTTTCAAATTCTGGAACGCAGAGTCTCCTTACCTGCTGTTCCTGGCTTTCAAATTTTGCCGCTAAGGGAACGTTGTTCCCCCTTGCTGTGACTTGTTGCAATGCGTGTATCGATATGACACGCATGCGTCCTGGCGGGGTTCTTCACGTAGTCACTCACGTGACTCCGAAGTAAAATAGCATTTGGCAGGACACCATGAACCAGACAACCATTAAAGCACATGGAAAGCAAAGGGCAGAGCTTATAGCTGGCATATTTTAGATGTTCTGCAGTAATGCAGTCCATACCGCAGGCTTTGTTGTTATCCAACATGTTAATGGCATCATAGACATCTGCTGCCCTAACTATCATATCTGCAGAGAGATCAATATGTTCATGATTGATTCTAACTGGGTTACTTTAAACCCAATTAAAAAGATTACGGTAGTGCTCACGCCAACTCTCAGCTATTTTTTCTGGGCTACTAACACCTTCGATATCAGACGGTAGGGGTGTTTTACTGTTATTCATTACTTTGACCTCTTTCCAGAAGTTAGTAAGGTTGTTATTCTGTAGCTTTCTGGCAAGCGAGCCTGCTCTCATTGTGTTTTCATTTTTCTTAATAAAACGAAGTGCATACTTAACTCTAGCATTTGTGCGTTTTTTCATATCTAGCAATACCCCCTGTCTAGGCCTACCTGCCTCTGACCAGAGTCTAAAGGCCTCTCTTGCCTCAGCGTACTGCTCAGCCACAAACTCATTCCACCCAGGTCTAATGTTGGGTACCTTACATTTACTTTTACAAAAGGGATCACTGGAAGCATTGAGACATTTCACAATAACATCATACATGGCACAGAGTTTTTCAGCATGTTGCACGTCCTTACAATTCATATCTGAGCACATTAGGGCCTCTTGAGGCAATGCAATATTATTTAAAAAACTGTCCGTTCGCAGTGAGTATCCAGCCATAACCTCTCTGCTCAGTTTTGACCAGTCCAGTTTACTTGAGGAAGCAGCATTATTATTACTGGACAGCAGGGGGACATTCTCAACATTTAACCGTGCAGCAATAGGTATGTGATCAGAGGTGGCAAGTTCATAACAAATCTCCACATTTTCCAGTGAGGCATGAGCATCAGCTGTGGTCACAATATGGTCTAACCAAGATGTTGTGTGCCACGCTTCACTAACATAGGTAAAACTTGTATCAGGCAACAGAGCTTTACTCGATAGAATTAATTTAGACGCATTACAAAACTGCTGCAGGTGTGCTGCAAATAAAGATTTGCTATCTGACATGTCAGCATTAAAATCACCCATGACGTAAACACAAGATGAGCTGTTGTCCTCTATGAAGGACTGAATAAAAGCTAACCTGTTCGGAAATTCGTCCTCATGCTCATATGATTCATACGGTGTATAAACATTTAAGATAGTAAATTTCTTTTCATTATAATTACACTCCAGCCCTATGGCCCAGTCAACATTTAGACGCACCACCTTCACCAGTGAGTCATATTTGATGTTCCACAGTATAGCTACACCACCAGCTATCCTACCTCGAACCAGCCTCGTACTGAGGTCGGTAGTGGACTCTCCAGCCCCATGGAAGTTCATGTGTAGAGTGTTCAACTTATCCAGATCTTGTTTCGCCATCCAGGTTTCTTGCAGGCACAGAATGTCACATTGGTCCAGCAGTGTGTCCACCACCAAACGTCTTGATCTATCAGTAGCAGAATGTCCTATGCTTATGACAATGCTTATAATGAAAAGAGGCAGGCAAGTTAATTATTCATTATTGGCCCACAATTTTCAGTTCAAATTATGATAAACCTGCCAGCAATGGCTGTCATTATTTTGCAAAACTGTCAACAGCTTCTAACGTCTGGATGTGCAAAATTAAATGTGGAATCAATACTCTTTCACAGGTGCACTGTTGCAGCTCTCATTCAGGCAGTCAGAGCAAATTGTAATTTGATGTGCACTTCAACTCATCGTGAAATATCAAGGTTATGAAAGCCACTGAAAATATCAAGCCTTGTCGAACAAGATTTAACTGAAATTTGAGCAGGAAACCAAGGCTTACTGTGAATAAATTCTCAGGCTTTGTAACTCTAAATTTAAGAGGTTTATGGTTTTATACATAAATAATGGGGATATCTTCCATTGTACTGTTTTGATTTGGTGTGAGCTCTGGTGCGCACTTGCTCAGAAGCCCAGTGGAGGTGGTTCCACTGAGCAGCAGCTGCAGCCCTTACGGTAATTATTTAGACAGCCAGCGATGCCCCATCTCCAGCCACTCAGGACTCTGATGCCCTCAATGTACTCATTGTTAATTGTGAATGTCTTTGACAGTCATGATCAGGTTTAAAAATTGGAAAAAAAATTAAAGCTAATAAGCATACGAACCTTCTAAAAATCTGTGAAAATCGTTGAAGAATAATATAACTTCTCATCTATCTCTTGAGACTGAAGCCTCTTGATCCATTGACTGGAGGCTGTTGTGCTTCCAACAGCTTTGTCACAGCCCACACTGAGGGGCATGAGGATCGGGGAGGCCTAGAGAAGCCCGATCTATCCTGATGGACTCTGAGAAGAGCCTTTGAAGCAGATGTGAGCAGCTGAACCTGTCAGAGGCTAAGGCAGAAAATGCCATCATTGATTTAGACAGACACCAGCAACAGAAAGCAGGATGACTACAAGAGTATCCAGGTCCGCCAAGAATTAGCGTTTGCATTGAGACAGGAAATGTGCTATTATTTTGAGTTAAAAAGCAATCATATTTTATCTTGTACCAAATCCTTTATGTACATCTGACTTTATTTTGCTCTTGCAAAATTTTTAAGAAAAAAAAAATTTACCTACTGGTTTGCTATCTGTGAAAATTCTTCAAGGTAACTGTGCAGCTTCCCCAGATAGTCAGTTCAGCTCAGTTCCTGACAGTCTCATTACCTTTAGAAAATGGTAGGTGGTAACTCATTTCAGAAGAGATGAAGCCCACACCACAAACGCTCAGATTTTGTTTAGTTTAGTTTAGAGATATAACGCGGAAACAGGCCCTTCAGCCTACCGAGTCCGCATCTACCAGCGATCCCCACACATTAACACTATCCTACGCACAATTGGGCAAATTTACAATTTTACCAAACCAATTAACCTACAAACCTGAACGTCTTTAGAGTTTAGGAAGAAACCAGTGTGCCCGGAAAAAACCCACGCAGGTCATGGGAGAATGTACAAACTCTGTACAGTTGTGTCTCATTTCCTTGAGGTGAATTGTCAGTGTAGACCAGCCAGAAATGTAGGCAATTAATTTTCAGACTTCCATTTATCACTCCTGTTATTCCCTATTTAATACTTTTATTAATGTTATTAATCCAGGGCAATGCTGCGCAGCTTAGGTAACCACATAAATATTCAAATGACCATTGAGACTTCTACAGCCAGTGGGAGGTTTTAGCTTTAGATTTATTATTGTTGTCATATGTACTTAGATACAGTGAAAAACTTTGTTCTGTTTTCCATCCTGGCAGATCATATCATGCATAAGTAGATACACATGACAAGGTAGTACAAAGAGCAAAAATCTAACGGCTACATGGAAAGCGCAGATAAAAATAGTGGAAGAGCTGCAACGATTAGGTTGGGGTCCAGGATTTGGTTCACAGCATCGGTTTCTCAGTCTGGCCAAGCCTCGCTGTCAGGGCATGAAATGAATTTGATGTGTAGAATCATAAAATGGACAAAAAATATCCAACTGAGTCTATGCTGACTCTCCAAAGAAATAATGCAGATCTTCCTACATCCCATCCTCTCTCCATAGCCCTGCCACTTTTTGTTAACAAATGTTGATCCAATTCCTGTTTGAAAGCAATATCTATTTTTATGACTTACAATTGCATGTCTTGCATGTTTGACTCATAAATGACAAATATAATTATTGTATAACAAGCTTCACTGTGTTTACATGGAGTCAGCAATTGTTTAGCTAAAGCTGTATAACAGATTGAAAGGATCGAATTTGTATTATCGATTGCCTTAACTCAATTAAAAATCAAATACATACATAATTTACATTAGTGTGTGTATGCAGGAGTAACTGTTGAAAAAGAAAGCCTGCATTCAAACCATTTAAACAACAAAATAAACAAAATAATTACTTGTGAAAGAAAACTGCTTGTTAGGAGGATGTTCCAAGATTTTAACAGATAAAAAGATTTGGAGTAGGAAAGAATTGCAGATGCTGGTTTAAATCGAAGGTAGACACAAAATGCTAGAGGAACTCAACGGGACGGGCAGCATCTCTGGAGAGAAGGAATGGGTGGCGTTTTGGGTCGAGACCCATCTACATGTCTGAAGAAGGGTGTCGACCCAAAACGTCACCCATTTCTTCTCTCCAGAGATGCTGCCCGTCCCGTTGAGCTACTCCAGCATTTTGCGTCTACCCACAAAAGATTTGGAGTAATGTGCTTCAGTCCTCAATAACCAAATACTTTATTTTGACTGAGTTATCCGATTGATCTTGCCCCCAATCCTAATTGCCAATTCTGCATCAACCAAAATGTACTAAGGAGCAAATAATTCAATGAGAAGGCAGGTTATTTTGATCAGATTAGGTAATTCTGCTCCTCTAAATCAGTCCCTCAGGACTGGGGATGACCAGCCACTACTCTGATTCAATGGGTCCTGTGGTGACTGATGAGGCCAATGTAGGAGACCTTGCTTTCCTTCTCTCTCCATCCCTCTCCCCATCCTAGTTTCCCGACTAGTTTCACTGTCCTCCTGACTATATTTTGCTGATTGTATGCCTCGCTGTCACCTTCCCCTTAGCTAACAATGATCCATTCTACATTTTCCTTGACGTTCATCCCCTTTAATATCCCGCTTTCAAACCTTACCCTTCCATATCGCTATGTCTCCCTCTCCCCTCTCGCTCAGTCTGAAGAAGGATCTTGACCCGAAACGTTATCCATTCCTTCTCTCCAGAGATGCTGCCTATTGTGCTGAGTTACTCCAGCATTTTGTGTCTATCTCCAATGTGGGAATGATGGACTTTGGCACAGAAGAGGCCAGAGGGTACCCGGAGGACCTTAATACTGCAGAAACTAGCAACAACAAACCTTTTGTAGTGGTTTTGGAAAAATTAAAATTTGTATGTTTCAGAGATAGTAAGTTCTCTTAGCAATCAGAGAATTAATAATGGGATCTATGATGTGTTACTAAACATCAGTGTACCCCTGTGTTTATTGCTAGGGAGAATTTTGCCATTATGACTTTTTTTTCAATTAAGAAGGGTATAGTTGTGTTAAGAAGCTCAACAGCTAAACTCGTATCAGCAAAAAAAATCATTAAGTAACTGGCTCAAATGCTTGCTGTTAACTTTAACAGATTCTGACCATAGTTTGCACATTAGCAGGAGAATCATTTATCATCGCAACAGCTTCATCATGTGACCAACCTCAGGGGAGAGGCGCATACTTATACATGCTTATTCATGAAAAGATATGCTCTTGTCATCTCAAGGTCACGGTCTGCTAATAAATTTTCTCTTTGAAGATTTTAAATTGAAATAATGAATCAACTGTAAAAAGTTAAAGATGGGAAATGTGGATTGCATCTATTTCTAGGCACGATGAGCAGCTTTCAAGGTGCAAAATGGCTTTTGCTACTTGTGACACAAGCACACCAACAGAGCTATCTTTTACACGATAAATTTGCAGTAAATGTGTACCGAAGAGCAAGTTAAATGTACAGTGTGATTAAAATTCATGTTAATTGAGGGTGAGTAATCAAACTGAAATGTCTGTTCAACCCATCCCATCTGATCAGACAATAAGCAGCTGAAAGTACCTTCCGTCTTTCTGTGTGTTGAACATCATTCTGAAATTGTATTTAGTAGGAAGATCCCTGTACAGACCAAGTTAAGTTCAAGGAATGATGGTGCATTTTCAAGTCATGATGGCCTGTGACAGGATGAGGCTCTACACTTTATGGTCTTCCCATCAGCCTGCTAACCTTACTTCGCAGATGAAATATGTGGCAGAACTTGGAGCTGTTGATGACAAAGCCTTGGAGAATTGCTACTAGATTTGTTCAACAGCATCGCAGCAATGGTATACATTGCAGTAAGGTAATGTACACCATTGTACAGCATAGCCACAGTGCATTGCAGTAGACACAACATATAGATTGTTGGATGGGTAACTGATCGGGTTGGTTCCTTTGTCCTTGATGGTGACAAACAGTGAGTGTTGCGGGAGCTAATCACCTGATGAGCTTTGTAAGTGGTGAAAAGGAGAGAGGTAGTCAACAGCTAAATCACGTCACAGGTTTACCAGCTTTTGGTCTCCTCTACAGCTGCTCCAGATAAATTTTCAAATGGTGGTAGCCACAAAAATGGTGGCAGCAGAGATAGACAATAGGTAATGTTTTTCCAAGGACAACAGGAAGTGGTTAAAATCTATGAATTAAAATGGCTGACACAAGGAACTGCAGATGCTGGACGCTTGTGGAGAACACAAAGTGCTGGAGTAACTCAGCAGACAGCATCTCTGGAGGACATGAATTGGTGACATTTTGGGTTGGGACCCTTCTTTAGAGAGGCTGCCGGATTTGCTGGGATACTCCAGCACTCTGTGATTTACTAATGACAATGGCTATTGTCTGGCAACTGTACATATTTTGAGTGGCATTAAAATTCTTCAGATATTGTAGGAGGGAATTTTATGTATAACCTGTACCTTGAAACTGTGAAAACCACTCTCAAACAAATGGACACAATAAAAGTCACTACTCCTAGATCAGTTTTATTGCCCTCAGCTTTGTCCACAACCCCCAATGTTTATTTTAACTTGGCTAGCTCTGATGTGGAATCTAGATACCATGATAAATCTATTTATAGCCTCTCCTAACATGTTCCCTTCACTTTGTTGGCCTAATTTTCCATCATGATTCCCCAGTGTGTACGCTCTTGGGCTAAACATATTACAAACTACTCTTCTTCTTTGTAATGTTCCGAATTTCCTACATCAGATATCAAGCAACTCTTTTTGCTCAGCACGCCAGGTGCTATTTCTTGCATTATGAACACATTACCAGTCAAATCATTAGTCAATCCTCTGTTTACAAACCATGGAAAATGATTAGTTTTACTGTAAGAGGACAATTGTGTTACTTTAACTTATCTTCTCTAATTACATATTGTACGGCACCTAAATGTTATACATACACCCCTGCCATCCGAAGGACAACTCAAGTAAAACCTGCGCATCAATTATTGATGTAATTAAGCTTGATGTCACTTGTTCTTGCCATTTCATTTGTCCCACTCGGTGCTGCAGGCAAATACATACAGCTGACTTTGTCATTTCCACAGCACTGTTGCCTTTCCTTGTCATTATAATTCTCCAGCAGCCAGGGGTGAAAACTTTCTTGATACAGGTGTTCAGACTGACTGCACAATTACTCATTCCAGAGGCAATCAAGCTAAACAGCTCAAAGGTAGCAATGTGTAAGCACGGGCATCAGGCTTCTAACATTGGATATGGCCAGGATCGGGAGAGCTGAAATTATGTCAGGACTCACGTTGACTTACTCCATAATGACTTTGTTGCTACCCCATAATAAGGGTAAAGAGCAAATATCCGTCACAGGAGGTCCAGTTACAGAATACTGACTATAAAATCATTGCATCAGGGCTAGGATATTATACAAAACGAACAAGGAAACATAGCTGACATCCTACTCCACAATCTCAGGCCCTGAAATTGAACATTTTCTCTATCCAAATTTTTATTTGTGAGGATGTGAGTGAGGATGGGAAGATGTGACTGGTGGTGGGATCATGTTAAAGGTGGTGGAATGATGGATAACGATGTGATGGATGCAGGGGCTGGTGGGGTAAAATGTGTGGACCAGGGAAACTTTATCTTTGTTCCAATTGGGGGGAGAGGGAGTGAGAGCAGAACTGTGAGACATAGTGGAGACGCAGGTCCATCCATAATAGCAGGGACAAAACCATGTGTACTGAAGAAAGAGGAAACCTCAGATGTTCTATAGTAGAAAGCTTTACCTTGG
The DNA here is from genome assembly GCF_010909765.2 of Amblyraja radiata. Taxonomy (NCBI): domain Eukaryota; kingdom Metazoa; phylum Chordata; class Chondrichthyes; order Rajiformes; family Rajidae; genus Amblyraja; species Amblyraja radiata. The sequence goes on along the minus strand of NC_045978.1, from coordinate 16,787,151 downwards.
GAGCAGATGCAGCAGAGATGGACAAATTGAGAGTAAGGGATGGCATGCATCACGAGGCAGGATGAGAGCGGTTGTAGTCGTTAACTGTGGGAATCAGTGGGTTTATAGTAAACGTCTGTACATAGTCTGTCCGCCATGATGGAGACAGATTGAAAAAGGGGAGAGAGGTGTCAGAGATAGTCCAGGTGAATTTGAAGGCAGGGTTGAATTTAGTAGTATAATTGGTGAAACCAAAGGGTTCTGCATGGGTGCAGCCCCGATGCAGTTGTCGATGTTCCAGGAGAAGAATTGGGGAATAATTCCAGCAAACATTTGGAAAAAGGAGTGCTCAACATACCCAACAAAAGGACAGGCATTGCTGGAGCCCATGCAACTGCCCATAGCTACAGCTATGACTTAAAGGAAGTGAGTTGAGTCAAAGGAGAAGTGTTATGGTTGAGGACAATTTCTGCCAAGTAGAAGAGAGTGTTAGCATAAAGGAATTGATTGGGTCTCAGGTCAGAAAGACCCAATAATTTGCATGTTGCTACACTTCCTGTTTTGTTCTTTCAAACTTGATGGTCAAGTAAATTTGGAAGAAAAGGAGCAGATGATACATTCCCTTGTGCCTTCAATTCAAAGCATCAACGTTGACCCTGCCCTTCACTCATCTGATGGAGGTGTGGAAGGATATGGGCCAAACACGGGCAGGTGAGACTCGTGTGGATGGTCGGCATGGGCACAACTGTTTCTCTCTGCATGTTTGCTGCCCGTCCCACTGAGTATTTCCATAATTTTAGTTTATCCCCCTAGGTGACTTAACTACTGCTCGGGCCTTTGGAACAGTCTTTTCATGCTTGATTGACTGAAATAACAAATAAATAGTTTAAATACTTTTATGCATTAATTTTTTTTTTTATCCTCTTGAGTGTTGGAAGCATTGGAAGCATTAAGTAAAATATAAACAGCGCTCCTAATCTTGGGTATTCTCCCCAAGTTCTAGACTCGCCAGCCAGTATAATCCATCCTGGCAATCCCTACCAGAATCTTGTCCATGGCAGGAAGCTAACCCTTCATGTGCCCTAGTGGCTAGATGTGACCCTTGTGGCTAAGGGGATCAGAGGGTATGGAGAGAAGGCAGGTACGGGATATTGAGTTGGATGATCAGACATTATCATATTGAATGGCGGTGCAGGCTCGAAAGGCCGAATGGCCTACTCCTGCACCTAATTTCTATGTTTCTATGTTTCATCTTTCCAGACAGGATGAGCAGGAAAATCTCAGTCGATCCTCGTGGAATAACACTCTCCACCCAGAAATAAATGTAGTGAATAATAACACACAGATTGAGGAAAGAATATCCTTCCAGAAGTCAAAGAGCAAAATTGCAGGTTGCTCGTTGTGTTACCATTTCACCATACATGACTATTTAAGTGCTCGAATTGAAAGATAAAGAAATACTGTATAATCTTTTATTTTAATATTACAATAATCAGTTGAACTAGTCATACTGTGGGTGGCTTGCTATATAAAGGCTGTATTGTTTTTAGCTGGTACGAACCTGTTCATATTCCATGCTTCGATTTAATCTTAGCCAGCTAGGAAGAGCTTTATTTGTGCATGTTTATACGTGTGCCGAGCCCTGTCTCAGACTGCAAAGAATGTCAATAAGCAAGCTCACACACCTCCTTGCATTTCAACACGATGTACACAGAAGGTAAATGTGCAAGGAACTTTCTGCTCCTTTTTCTAACATACGATACGATGTTACTTTATTGTCAGAATAAAGTCTGAAATTTGTTTTGCATCGCAGCAGCTCCATTTACAGCATCACATAAAAGATAAAAGAGACTTGAAAAGTCATGCATTACGACATCAAGACAGGACCCAAAAATACATACATTCAACACAACATTACAATAACAGGAGACAACATTTGAGGCCCATCAGCGTGCATTTGATCTGGGATTAAGTGCCGTATTTAGTTTGAGGATTGACTGGTGCACGAAAGAATCCTTCAGTCTAACCTTATTAAATTTTGGAACCCTATATCTCCAGTTTGATGGTAACAAATTGTACTCACTGTTCAGAACGTGGTTGGGGTCAGAAGAAATATTGTTGGCCATCCTTAGTATGTTTTTATGGTAGGATGTTTCATACAATTTCTAAACTGGTTGACCAACAATCTTTGAGCAGATTTTTAATAGTTGGAGCCGTTTTGATTTTGTAGTAGCAGACAAACTCTTGTACCATGTAATCTTACAGTATTGCAAAACACTCACTATCACAACATCATAGATTATAGTACAGAATAGAAGAGGTCTGCTCAGCCATCTCTCCTGAGCTAACTCTTTCAAAGAGCCAACCAGTTAGTTCTATTCCCTTTGATCTTTCTTCATACAATTGTGTTTGTTTCTCTTTCAAATGCTTATCCAATAATCTTGCAGATGTGTCCATCACCACATCAAACAGTTAAATTCTAAATTGTTCTTTGAGTAAAATATGACACTGAAATTATACAGTTTGCAATACAATTGCAATGAGGCTGCCTGCACAATGGGTCTCACATCGATCCCATCCAGAATCAAATCAGGGCTGTTGATGGGCTAAGGGATCAGTATTTTCATAATTGAATTTAGTGATATTAAAGATATAGGGCATGTGTGTCAGGAAATATGTAACTATGTTTTTATTGGCAAGTTTTGGAGAATGCCTGACTGTTCACAAGAATGAATTAAAATATTGGCGTTTGTATTTACGGGCTATCCTTCATTTTGTTGTTATGTTACAAATGTTATAAATCCAGACCAGTGTATATTTATAATGGCGAATTGCCTTAAAATCTGATGTTATACTTGTGATCTGTTGAAGTAACTTCAATAAAATAACATAGAGAACTGGAACAGTCATATGTCAATCTAAAGAAGTCAAGTAGAGACATTGTATTGGACTTGTCCCCTCCCAGGGTATCTGTTAAAATCAGCAGTTTCCACATCTTACAATGGCTGAAGAAGGATAATCAGCCTGAAGTAAGATTACAGCAACTCATTCTTTGCTGTCTGCAGACTGGAAGGTTTAGTGGGGACGTCGGTGAATTAAATATTAAATGTCTTAAATAATGCAAGAATATCAGAGGAAGCAGAGATAACAGGCATGGAGGAGGGTAATATAAGTTACTGAAACCTATATTTGGAAGATGGAAAAGGTCCTTTTTATTCAAGAATTGTGGATAAATTAGAAGAGATAAAATATCACAAATATTACAATGGAAAAAATAGGGTTCAGCTGGAGTAAATTCAAAGCAAGCAAATGATTTAATCACATTCTGAACCTTAAATATGTATTTTAATTTTATATCCTTTCTAACTTTAGTTTTTGTTTTTAGTCTTCACTGCACGTTTTCCTTTTGAGTCTTTCATTCTTTCTTTGTTCTGTTTTCCTTCACTGCAATCCCCTACCCTTCCACTGAGCCAGACTGTGTGCTCTCAAAGCAAGTGAACCTGATAATAGAAAATGACCCCAACACCGAGGGACCAGCTGCTGCTGCTGAGAAAAAGAAGCTCTCTTGAAAAATGATCTGGGCGGCTGTAGATTTAGACTGTAGATTTAGTGATGTGGACGATAGGAAAATCCCAACATTAGATGGAATAGTTACTTTGCAGGGTAAAATGCTGAAGAGACAGCCCATGGAAACTGAAGAATTGTGATAAATAAGAATGGTGAAGAGCTTCTTATTAATAAAACATATTTGATACATATTTGGAAGTAAATATGAGAGGAAGTGGTTGAGACATAACAACATTAAAAAGACATTGGGATAAATACATGGATAGGAGGGATGTAGTGGGTTATGGGTCAAATGCAGATGGTGGGACTAGTTTAGCTGGCCATTTAGGTCGGCAGGCTCGAGTGGAGTTGAAGAGACTGTTCCCGTGCTGTTTGATACTACGACTCCAAAATGATAATTCAATTTATGTCTATCAATATTCGTAAAAGTTTTGTATGTAGCCAGTAAAATTGGTTGTCTTGAATTCTCTTGGTTTTCTGAAACATTACTGTTTTCATAAAATGTAAAATCGCAGGGTGAAAAAAAATTATCTTTAAAAGCGGCACCTTCTTGAAGATAGTAAGATAACAATCAGTTAGTGATGTTTATGATCATTTTCTTTCCAATAAAGTCAAGCAAAAGTAAATTTGGTGCGACGATAATCAGATTTTTAATCCGCCGTCAGTCATTTTGCGGTTTTTCATCGAAGATATTTCACAGTCTGCAGGTCATAAGAGTTGGGGTGGGAGATTGCAGCCTTCACGTGGTCCACCGTGTTTCGAAAAATGCAATCAACCTGGCGTGCACAAACAGGAGATCAAACAGAACAAGTTGTCTTACAATTTTAGGCTGTGCATGCCATACACAAGAAGAAGAGTAACTGTAAAGGAAAGGGCCAATATCAGATGGACTGTAAAGGGCCAATATTAGCTGGTGTGCAAATTAAAACCAGTTTTAGAAACACAACAACAGATGTCCAACGGTTTTTTTTACAAATAATACAGATTACAGATTATTTTATTGACATGCACCAGGGTGCAATAACATTCCTTTTTTGCACGTAACTCTGAGGAAACAACATACATATAATAATGATAAATACTATAATAAATATAACATTGAATTCAAAACTGCATGATAGTCCAAAATTTTAGTTCAACAACCAAACAAAACAATGGAATAACAAATGAGGTAGAATAAGAGAATGTGGCAGCACTTCCAGGAATAAGATGTGAAAGAGGTGATTGTTTCAGCAGCCAGATAGCAGTGGGGAAGAACCTGTTCTTAAGTCTGGATGTCTGACCTTTCAAGCTCTCCGGCACCTTCTCCCAGTATGTAGAATGGGAAAAAAGGAATAGCCAATGTGGCAGGCACAATACTGCCAGCCTTCTTGATGCAACAAGATGAAGATGATCTAGATGGAAGGAAATGATGACCCTGTGATGAACTGGACTGCGTTCACCACTCTCTCTGAGCAGGGCTGAGACGCAACCCATCAGAATACTTTCTATAGTGCTTATAGAGAAGTTCGAGAGAATCTCATGGATGTGCTGAATCACCTCAGATGCCAGAAAATGTTAATATACTGATGTGATATTTGATTTTGAGTAAACTTCAATATCTGAAGCCGGAGTACACGGCAATTCTCAATTATCTCAGGAGTGCTTCACTTTTAATCATTCTGTGTAACCACTGCTTTCTGATTTTTGATGTTTTACTTTACTTTCGACTTTACTTTAGAGATACAGCATAGAAACAGGCCCTTCAGCTCATCGGGTCAAAAGCCGACCAACAATCCCCCCGTACACTAGCACTATCCTACACACACGGGACATTTTACAATTTTGTTTTTACCAAAGTCAATTAGCCTACAAACCTGTACATCTTTGGAGTGTGAGAGGAAGCCAGAGCAAGCAGAGGGAAGAAGGCTGCAGCAGGGAGAGCCTTTGCACCGTCGTGGAGTCCTTGCCATAGAAGCCGGGTCTGTCTCTGTCAAGGACTGTGTGGTGGTTGCCTGTGCACCAGTCACCCTATGTTGAAAGATGTCACGCACCTGGAAGGACAGACCACCTGCACCTCCCTCTGCAATAAAGTCTGTGGCTACAGGAAGGGCCTCGTCAGCTATCTTAGGATCCACCAGGAGGACAACCAATATCGACTTTGAGTCAAGATGATGACATTTCAGTTTAACTATGTTAGAGAGACAGTGCGGAAACAGGCCCATCGGCCCACCAGGTCTACGCCATCCAGCGATCACCCCATACACTAACATTATACTGCACATTAGGGATAATTTACAATATTACCAAAGCCAGTTAACCAACAAACCTGTACATCTTTGGCCTGTGGGAAGAAAACGGAGCACCCAGAGAAAACCCAAGCGGTCACAGGGAGAACGTGCAAATGATGTACAGACAGCACCCTTAGTCAGGATCGAACCTGGATCCGTGGTGCTGGAAGGCAGTAACTCTGATGCTTCGCCACCATAAAACCCATGTGAGTGCAAACTACTTTAAAGGCTACAAAATGGGAGAAGCGAAAGAATGATGGAAAAAAGGCTAAAACTGTGACACCTTGAGGCTTTAACGGCAGACTGTGCAATCACAGTTGTACATTGCAACCAACTCACTCAGTGGATATCAGCTTTAAAAAATAGTGTTTTTGACAGTGAGAGTGGCAGGAAACATTATTGACAAAAGGCATGAAGACATTATCAGATGTATCTGATCAGACCAGGGAGAAAGATGTTTTTCACGTTACATTATTAAAGATCAGCATTGGGATTCAGCTTTTTTATAGTTGAGAAAAACAATCTGATGCTTATGAGAGAGATAAATGTAGACTGGAGCCTGAAAGTCTCACAGGAGAGAGGTGAGTGCTGACCAGGGCAATATATATTCAGGGGTCTCAATCATGATAACAACATTAGCATGCACATTTTCTACTCAGCACTGAGAGGAGCACTATGACTATTTATCTGTTTGTTGCAGTAAAGCAGCACTTTAATGTTAATGTGCATATGTGTTGACATATAAACCGCTCTTAAATATATTGCTATTAGGTTAAATCAGTAACTCATACTTAAAATCCTGTCAAGCATCCTACAAACCTTTACTAATCATCATATTAAATGACTTTTTTTACATGCAATTTTAACAGTGTCTCGCTATATAGAAATGTTATCATTAAAAATGTCATCAGAGATTTGTTGGTGCTTCAAAGTGATATGAGTGTACCAGTCACCTATCCCACTGTAGCTGGTAACCATATTGGCACACAAGTCAAAAAGGACCACCTCCCATTTTGTATGTTCACAACCCAAATTTTATTCTTCCAAGAAAGTAAGCTTTACTTTGATAACTTAAATGTCGTACTAATAACTTTATATGTTTTAAATGTTGCCAGTTAATCTGTTCCTTCCAGCTTCATCCAGACCCCCCCCCCCCCCCCCCCCCCCCCCCCCCCCGCCCCCTCATGTTCTTTGAGGCCATGTCATAGAACAATGAACATAGAACATAGAATATATAGGTATGTTGCAAAACCTACCTTCAGCGTCGCTGCAGATCTGTCCCAGCCCATGTGCGTGATTTTGGCGCTGTTGAGAGGGGGGCGGGTTTAAAACGCGATTTTCCCTAGGCTATTCAAATCGAGGTTGTTCAGCCTGCCTAGTTGCTGACGAAAAATCGCTGGGACGTTGGTTCGCTGGAGCTATTTTTAAACTATATTGGTTAATTTAGTTGTTATAATAAGTTAAAAATTATCCTCTAAACCCGCGACCGCCGACAACGGGACGGATCTCATACAGCGGACAACGGAAGGTAGGTTGTTTATTTTTACATTAAAAAGGGCTTCTTAAGATCCCTTTATACAAAGTTTTATGTTGCGAGTAGCTAATTTTGGGGCCCATTAAATCCCGCAGTAATTTTCTGGGCATTTGGGGTACAAATCTACCGCAATGGGAACATTCTAAACCAGCGCGTGCCACAGAGTTCCACAGGATCCCACTCGAAAGCTGATTTAAAATGCCATTAATTTACAGCAATTGAACACTAAATTCCTTCCATTTGGCCTATAAATTAATGTAAATGAGATTTAAAAATCATGTTTTATTGTGAATTCTTTGTGAATGTTATTTGGACACTTGGGCTATTTAAAAATGTTAATCTTTTCTTAAGAAATGGATAGATGTTTAGATCTAATAATTGAAGTTTGGAATTAGCTACAATTGGGTAACTAACTAATTATATGCTTTAATTTCAGGTCATCCAAGTAAGATTGTTTCATATTTGTGTCAGAATGCTTCAATCTATAATAACTGAAAATTTATTTCCGTTCTCTTAATTTTTAAGAAAGTTATGGCCATTTCACTGTCCTCGATCACAGCTTTTGTGTTAAGTCAAGACAAGATGCTAATTTCCGAGTATGAAAATGGCCATAATTTTTTTAATACTGAAGATATGAAAGTGAATTAGGTGTCAATTAAACTTATTTTTGTGCTTTATCTGATGGGATAAATTGCAGACTTGATTTTTAAAATCTCAAAATTTTGTAAAATTGCTAGAATATAGAACAGTTCAGCTCAAGAATAGGCTCCTTCGGCCCACAATGTCTGTGTTGAACATGATGCCCAGACCAACTTAAATTCCTGCACATAATCAACATCCCTCCATTTCCAGCATATCCATAAAGCTCTACAAACATCTCTAAAATGCCAGGAAAGGCTAAAGCAAGCAAGATTCGATTTAAAAAAAAAGATGGAATGATATGAGGCCATTCAGTCCAGCAAGCTCACTCGTCTACGGGGCATATAGTTACTACTAGATTCTCATCTCTTTCAAGATCTTATCCTGAACAGAACCCAATGTTTTATACCCACAATCCCACAGGACATTGAGTGGCTGATTTGAGGCTCTATCAACTCTGCCATTCCCCCACCTTCCCCGACAACTGACTCCACCCTCTAATCATGTTTTTGCAATTGATTATGTGTCTTTCTAATCAACATTTTCTTATCCTTTCCTGGACTCTTTGCCAGTAACCTTATATCAAAGTAATTCACTGCCTTCTCAAGCTCCTTAGCTACAACATGTTTATGTGCAGTTGTGGTGAGGTTGGTGATCTTTTCCTTCACTACCCCAAGTTTTGACTCTATTGTGCATGTACAACATTTATTAAATCATCTCAAAGAATATTTTCTGCAAGTTTTTTCCAAACTGTAAATGTAACAAAGCAAAAGGTGCAGGTACACAAAATTGCTGGGGAAACTCAGCGGGTGCAGCAGCATCTATGGAGCGAAGGAAATAGGCGACGTTTCGGGCCGAAACCCTTCTTCAACTGTCTCCGGAGAGAGGAGGAGAACTTCTTCAAAGTAGGCAAAAAGGTGCAGGTTATTTGTTTATCTCCAGGGTTTCACTATCTAAACATAACCAGTTTCAATTCAATCACTGAGAATGATAAATGTAAGACGGCAGGGCCATTACAGAAAGCCTAACGTTTGCTTTACCACAGTTGAACAAATCTGCACTAAAATGGAGCAGATAGCTTTAAATAATTAAATACATTTGTCAGAGGCCAAACGTTTCATCCTCCTCAAATATAGCCTGGAGTATCCCTTTAAACATTTCTGCTCGTGTTTTTTAAACTTCATACATAGTTTTACAATTCCAGCAGACAAGGTGGATAATCTGGTAATGGAATTTCCAATATCTTTTCTTCTGCCTAGCAGTGAAATGAAATAAATAAATAATGCCTTGTAATTACATTAAGTAAAGCCAATGTGTGAGGTGCTCAGTCATGCCTGTCAATTGGTGACTTGAAGAAGGTTATTACTACTATTTATCTTCCAACAAAATGTGTTCCTAAGACAGAGGAACATTTTTCTTCTACACCATCGAGTCCACATTAAAGCACTGTTCCTGTGTCTAAATTTAAAGCTGTGCTGTTCCATAAATGTTCTGCACTTGTAGAATTAAAAGTTTGTTCATATATTCTCAGCAGAATGCCTCATCATCCGATCATTGTTCCAGGACCCCCAGTGATTGGAAAGTGATAAAATTAACTTCAAATATATCATTTTCTCATTACACCATTACACCATTTGTGTTGTTTTTTTATAGTCAACAGATTGTTGCCAGACACTGTTATAAAACCAATCTTAGCAGAAACCATATTCATCATGGCTCTATATCTGCACTGGTTAGTCATGTTGATACAATTATTGTTATTTATAAATAGTCACTAGACTGTGGGATCCGTTGGGTTCCTGTCACAAGGGGAGGCCTGGTCCCCCAACGCAATATTCCACCACTCACCCGTTCCCCAACGCAATATTCCACCACTCACATGCGCAAGCACGGTTCATTTCCACTCATTTTCCCTAATCCCCCAGCACTCCCTCCCCCTCCTCTTCACCCTCTCCTCCGCTCACCCAATCCCTCCCTCTCCTCTCCCTCCCTCTCCTTTCCCCTACCCTCAATCACTCCCTCCCTCCTACCATCTCTCCCCTCCCTACCCCCTCCTATCCCTCTATCCTCCCCACCTCTCCCACACCTCACCTCCCCTATACCCCCACTATCCCTCCTCACATCCCCCACTGCCCTCCTCTCCCTCTATTCCCCACTCACTACCTCCCCCACTCCTATCCCTCTATTCCCCCTCCTGCCCCACTCTCCCTCCCTACCCCGTCCCCTCTCACAATCCCCCCACTCTCCTCACCTCCCCAGGTATTCCCCACTCCCTACCTCCCCCCTCCTCTCCCACTATTCCCCCTTCTACCCCACTCTCCCTCCTCACCTCTCCCACTTTCCCCTTCTTCCTCCCAACCCCCTCCTCTCCCTCAATCCCCCCACTCTCCCTCCTCACCTCCCCAGGATCTCGAGGTTGCCTCTCTTTTCTCCCAGAGCAGCGGCAGCTGCGGCCCGTGGTGGTTGTGGCCGTCTCCTCCGGCCGCTTCCGGCTGACTGGCTGTGTGGCTGTGTGGCTGTGTGGCCGTGCAACGCTGGGTGAGGCAGGCGCCGCCAGTGAATGATAGGAGAGGAGACTAATCTGCGTAGCGGCGACTGACAGAAGAGGAGAACAATCTGCACATGCGCGGTTTTTACGATATTTAAACCTTAATAACTTTTACAATATACCATTGATCGGAACAAAACTTGTTCCACATGAGCACAGGAGAATGGTGAGTAAGGTGGCTAAAAATCGTAGTGCTATCTAGTACAGTTTTTGCGCAAATAGAATAACCATGCAAACCAGAAGAGCACAAGATCATAGTTTTAGTTATGTATAGATTTGGGGAAAAGCCACTGTTAGACATTGTGGCATTCACAATCATTCACTCTCATCACTCTCATTTTTAATTGACCACACTTTTAGCTTTTTATAGAAATCATCTCAGAGGGGTACGAAAATGTTCTCACGTCTCAAAGAGATTACCAGTTACATTATTTTTTCAAGTTTGCTGAATGATTTTAATTTGAGTTGTACCTTATCCTGAGATGTGCTCTTGATGCAATAATTGGTTTCAATTATCCATCTTCTTACAGAAGTTGATGCAATTCATTTGTTGATTCTCATTCATCTTCCAGTTATTAGATTGGATTTTATTTCTAATTAACACCTAAGTTCTAATGGTTTAGAAACATGTAAAAGTGACCATCTGATGTGTGCCTTGAATGAAACATTTGCCTTTCTCTTTTCTACCTACTTCGCATCTCCCACTGAGATTTAAATGGGCATGGGCAACATCACTATGCCTTCCCACTGAAATACTGATGTTGGATAGAGAGAGAATGAGCGAGAGAGAAGGGTCTCAGCCTGAAACGTCACCCATTCCTTCTCTATAGAGATGCTGCCTATCCCGCTGAGTTACCCCAGCATTTTGTGTCTATCTTCGAATGAGAGAGATAGACATAGTTGAACAGCACTGAAACAAGCCCTTTAGCCACCAAATCTGTACAGAACATCAACCACCCATTTTTACACTAATCCCATTTTATCTTCCCCACATTCCTATCACATCCCCCAGATTCAACCACTCACTTGGTCTCTTGTAATAATTCACAACAGTCAATTGACTTCCCAACCTGCATGACTTTGGGATTTGAGAGGAAACCAAAGCTTTGAAGGAAACCCACGTGGTCACAGAGAGAACATACAAACTCAATGCAGGTAATAACTGAGGTCAGGATTGACATCAATCATTGGAGCGTTGAAATGCCTGTATTAAAAGCTGCACCATTGTGCCACCACATATTAGGAACATTGTGTTAAATAAATCCTTTTACAATAAGAATCCTGTGTAATAACAGTTTATCCAGAATCTACCGGTGGATGCCTCTTGGAAACAATATATATTTTAAAAATCAGCTCAGACATTCAAAGGCTTTATGTCTGATGGAGTAAGAATTGTAAGGATATTTGTCTGTTGCTCAGGTAACATTAACATCCTTGTAGATAAGCTTATCTGTATGGGAAAGGGCTAATCATCCTGAGATTGAGCTCTGCAACTGCAACGTGATATACAGCCTTCACGTCACCTTGTGTGTGTGTGCTGTCTGTGAGCATAATTTCCTGTAATAAATCTATAATCTAAGACTCTGCTTATCGAATTCTCATTCCCGGCACAGAGACAAACGCACTAAGTGTATCCCTCTCGCATCATTAATCAACAGCTACAGTATAAGAAGTACGATTTAGACTACAGACATAGATTTCCCAATAGGAAAACCTGTTTTGAAGAGTAAGAGATTGAAGATATCAAGTGGCTATACTGGAGGCACTTAAAGTACAGAAGATGTTTGTTTTATATACATAGATATCTATCCAATGCGATTTAGAGATTTAATGTGCTTTACTTTAATACTAATGCACAGCATTATCTCAGAGTATATTGCATCTGTACCACTGGAGGTAATAGAGAAGATATTTAAGTTTGGCACCAAGGGGAGATTACGTTATGTGCCTCACATAGCATCACTGGCTGCAATCACTTTACAATTGGATCCTTCTTTGTGATTGTCATCTTATTCAGCCAAGACATCACCACTGGATTAAAAAAAAGGCATTGAAACTCACTTCAGGCATGTGTGCAGTTGATTCCCTTCTCAATTGAACCAGATAAACAAAGCTGTTCAATTCCGCAGATGAGCTGCTTGCCTTCTGATGCAAAGAACCGCTGAAGCAATGTGACATTCAGAACCCTTTATTCAAACTCCTTCAATTTCAATAGCAGAGAAGTCTGTTTGTTGAATAAAATACGGATGGTGTTTGATACCAATTATTTCATCTTGTGCATTAATGTCCACTGCTCGGGAAGTTGCCTTGAAGCTTTCTTTTTTGTACATTGAAAGCAAAGCCTGTATATTGTCCCTCTTTTCCTAGTTACCCCAACGTGCTGCATTGTAATGACTTTCCATTGTGTTCAGAGTGACTCTTCAGAACATTAATTTGTGGCCACTCTACTGCATTCAAAGTCACTATTTCATATCGTTACATGTAGTATGTGGATTTAGTTCTGCTGGGTATCATCAGCAGCTGTCCTACATTATTTGCAAAATGAAGAATTTAATCTTACACTGAAACATAGAGGGATTGCATTTATCATAATAATCACACTAGTTGCTGAGTACCTAATACTAATAACCATTCTGACTAAATGTAAGTAGCTCGACAATACATGAAGGTAAAAACTGGGGAGCTACATCGTGTGCCCTGACTAATAACTTACACTTATTCAAATACACAAAACATTTTTTTAAATTACAATTTACTGGTGTGTTACGACTCCCGAATGCAAGTACTTCAGAGCCGCGTAACACAAGTCAAAAACCAGGTTCAAGTTCAAAAACAGTTTTAATTATTCCTTGGAACACAAAACCCAAACCTGATTTTAAACAACCCAGTCAGGGATATGGATAAACTGACAAACAATTTAACAATGCTCCAGCCAGCCACGCAATGGGCCGTCGAACCGGAGACTCCAAAACCTGCCCAAAGAGATACAACCCTGAAACCAAAATACACGAAAACTCTAAGGTCAGCCCTTATCCGTCCCAATTCAATATCTGTTAACAAGGAATGGTGAAAGTACACAAAGTTCTATGCCATGTGGTCCGGCTTTCCTCGGCCCACACCAGCAGTCTGCTCATCAGTCAGGGTCGACGAAGAAGAGAGAGAATCCTGGGAAGCTCTGGTATTTATACTTCAGATGAGTCACCCGTCACCTGACGCAGCTTGGCCAATCGGGTACAGGAGCCCCTCGATTCCAGACTCACAGCCACGAGGCCTGTACTTGGGATAGAAACAGAGAAAGGTAAGTACATAGCATTCACCAGGAGGGGGAAGCGCCTAACACCCCCACCCAAAGATACTGAATAAGTTTCTGAAAATGAAGTAAAAAACACCACCAAATTTCAGCAACTATTCAGTAGCACAGACCTCACTGGCGCGACAATGCATCAGCCAATACATCATCCTTGCCACGGATATGCCAGTCAAATGAAACAACCGCAGGGGAAGCGTCTCCAAAGCCTCAGAGTTACTCAGCTTTCCCTGCGTTACTGCCACAGACAACCGTGTCTCCCCCACATCACCACCCGTGTCAGGGGGCAGCACCACTGCAGCCAAAACAGGCTTAGAAGGACATAGCTCCGACCCATCAACCTCCACAGGCTCCTGCTCATGGTACTGTTTCATCATGTTGACATGACAGAGCTGAGTCTTACGCCTCCGATCAGGGGTACCAATAACGTAATCCCTCTCACCAACCTTCTTAACCACCTGATAGGGACCGCTATACCGAGCCTGCAGACTGGAACCAGGAATAGGCAACAACACCAGGACCTTGTCACCTGGAGAAAAATTTCTACTAGAAGCCTTCCTGTCGAACCAGTCCTTCATCCTAGACTGAGCAGAGGCAAGATTACCCATTGCCAGTTCGCATGCCCTCCTCAGTCTAGGGCGAAAAGTACAGACGTGGTCTAAAATACTACGTTTTGTATCCTCCTGCAACCATTTCTCCTTCAGGACCCTCAACGGACCACATACAGTATGCGCGAACACCAGGTCAGCAGGACTGAACCCTAAAGACTCCTGCACGACCTCACGCACCGTAAACATAACTAGATGAACTCCCTCATCCCAGTCTTTTTCAAACTCCAGGCAGTAAGTCCTCAACATAGATTTCAAAGTCTGGTGAAACCTCTCGAGAGCTCCCTGGCTCTCAGGATGATACGCACTGGAGTAACAATGCTTAATATCTAACAACTTCATTACCTGACCAAAAACCTTCGACATGAAGTTGGTACCTTGGTCACTCTGCACAACCTTGGGCAAACCGAACAACGAAAAAAACTTAGTGAGAGACTTAACAATTGCAGGGGCAGTAATTCTACGCAAAGGGACCACCTCCGGAAAGCGGGTAGTCGCACACATAATTGTTAATAAAAACTTGTTGCCCACCCTTGTCCGAGGTAGAGGGCCCACACAATCAACTAGAATCCGCTCAAACGGCTCACCGACCACAGGGATTGGATATAAAGGCGCAGGAACAATCGATTGGTTCGGCTTACTGCCACCTGGCAAATGTGACAACACCTGCAGTGCTGTTTCACGTCCTTTTTCAACCCTGGCCAAAAAAAATTCCGTAAGATGCGGTCATACGTCTTATTGACCCCCAAATGTCCACCCAGAGGACCATCATGAGCCAAACAGAGTATCTCGTCCCTATACCGACGAGGCATCACAATCTGATCAACCACGCTCCAATCATCATGCCCAGATATATCCAAGGGAGACCACTTTCGCATCAGTAAGCCATCCCTTAGAAAATACCCCTTTGCTGTGGAATCCATATCCCCCTCAGGCACTGCGCAGTCGCACAGATCAGATAAACCTGGATCACTCTTTTGCTCCTCAACCAGCCGGTCACGTGACAGTGACACCGGCACATTTCCAGACACTATCCCATCTTGAGATGGAGAAACACCCTTCACCACACAGGATCTATCATCCTGATCCCCAAAAATGCTCTCACTCAGGTCCACCACATCCTCAAACTTCGCCTGGCTCTTAGCCATAGCCCTCGTGACAGCACAAGCTGCGAAGACCTTTGGATGCTGCATAGCCAATCTATCAGGACTCTGCACCATCGGAACAGCAGTCACCTCAGGAGTGACTAAAACTCTACCTCCTGCCAAGTCATTCCCCAAAATCACAGAAACTCCCCCAACGGGAAAACACGGCCATAACCCAACAGTTACCCGGCCTGAAACCAACTCGGACTCGAGACGCACGGTATGCAAAGGCACTACCATGTCATCCATCCCGAATCCTACCACTGGGACACTTGACCCAACCGATGATTCCCCAGAAAACGGCAGTACACCATCCAATATAAAGGACTGAGTAGCACCAGTATCACGCAAGATGGATACTGGAACTCTCTCACCTCCACCCTCTAGAGAAACAAAACCATTCATGATGAACGCAGAATAATTCCTACACTCATCAGACTCAGGCACCTCAGGTACGACAGGTGCCTTCTGTGTACCCACCAAAGCCACAGGCTTTGCATTTTTCTGCTTCAGAACGGGACACGACTTTAACATGTGCCCTCTCCTTCTACAATAGTAGCACACAGGACCTTCATTAGTCCTCACATTTCCGTCAACCTTATCCGCTCGGACCTCCCCCTGTATCAACGTGCTGCCACTTGCAGGCACAGAAACAGCTTTGACACTGCCACCGGCGACACCACCACGATCAACCGGCCGTGCACCAAAACTATAGGATCGCCCAACAAAATCAGATTTATGAGTCAATACATACTCATCTGCCAACACCGCAGCCTTAGACACCTCATTCACCTTCTGCTCATTAAGGTAAGTAGTAACCCTCTCAGGGAGACAGTTCTTAAAGTCTTCCATAATCATCAAGGCCCGCAGTAGCTCAAAATCCTTCACTCCTTGAGAAGCGCACCACCTGTCAAAAAGTGCCTCCTTCTCCCTAGCAAACTCCACATAAGTCTGACTATCAAACTTCCTAAAGCGCCGGAACTTCTGCCGGTACGCCTCTGGAACTAATTCATAAGCCCTTAATACTGTAGACTTCACACACTCATAGTCCAGACTGCTTTCAACAGATAAAGACGAGTACACCTCCCGTGCTTTACCCACAAGGACACACTGCAATAGCAACGTCCACACGTCCCTAGGCCACTTCAAGGACAAAGCCACCCGTTCAAACACTGTGAAATACTTGTCCACATCCTCCTCACGAAACGGGGGAACCAGGCGGATGTTCTTGCTCATATCAAACTCCCGTTCCCTAGAAGAAACCCGGGAACTATCTATTTCTTTTTCCCGCAGCTGAAATTCAGCCCTTTTGGTTTCCTCCTCAAGCCGTTTCATTTCAAGAACATGCATGAGCTCTTTCTCTTTTAACAACGAGGCAATTCTCTGTGACTCAAGCTCCATCTCCTTCAGTTTAATGACGGCCTCCATGTTCTGAACTGGCTGAACAGAAGGTGGGGGACTGTCTGCACCACCAGGCAAAACCCCACCCTCCACCAACGCAGCCCATAACTCCGATTTAATGGAGTGTTTCTTTGAATGCTTGTCAATAGTCACGGCATAGTTCTCAGCCAGCAAAATCAAATGCTCCTTCGTACATCTATCAAACAACTCCCGACTAGGAGCCTCAACAAATTCTTTCACCTTAAATTCCATTTCTAATGTAGCCCCAAACCACCAGCTAAAACTTGGGCACTAATGCTACCACAAACAGGGAAGAAAAAATTCCCTCACAACACACAGACTTCCTCAGTCCAGAAGCCTACCAAAAAACCCCCCTAAAAACGTCTAGGGTCCTCAAAACTTAGGACGAGCCCCCATTTTGTTACGACTCCCGAATGCAAGTACTTCAGAGCCGCGTAACACAAGTCAAAAACCAGGTTCAAGTTCAAAAACAGTTTTAATTATTCCTTGGAACACAAAACCCAAACCTGATTTTAAACAACCCAGTCAGGGATATGGATAAACTGACAAACAATTTAACAATGCTCCAGCCAGCCACGCAATGGGCCGTCGAACCGGAGACTCCAAAACCTGCCCAAAGAGATACAACCCTGAAACCAAAATACACGAAAACTCTAAGGTCAGCCCTTATCCGTCCCAATTCAATATCTGTTAACAAGGAATGGTGAAAGTACACAAAGTTCTATGCCATGTGGTCAGGCTTTCCTCGGCCCACACCAGCAGTCTGCTCATCAGTCAGGGTCGACGAAGAAGAGAGAGAATCCTGGGAAGCTCTGGTATTTATACTTCAGATGAGTCACCCGTCACCTGACGCAGCTTGGCCAATCGGGTACAGGAGCCTTTAACCCCTCGATTCCAGACTCACAGCCACGAGGCCTGTACTTGGGATAGAAACAGAGAAAGGTAAGTACATAGCATTCACCAGGAGGGGGAAGCGCCTAACATGGTGCTTGTGGAAGCTGCCCCTGCACAAATATCCTTCTGTGTTACCAACTGTAAAATTAAGATGTGATATCCCGAGCTCATGAAAGGTGCTATGTAAATTAGAGCATTCCTCTCTTTAAAGCTGTATACACAAAAGTAGATTGGGTGGCCCAAAGTTGTGTTTTTAATCATTTAAATGGCAGTTGATAGGTGGTGAGCCTCGGCAGTGGGTAGTGGGAGAAGACCAATGTAGCCCTTTGACTAATTTCCCAATTTAACCCACTTAGGAGGAACTGCTGGAGGTCTATAGCTGCTGCCCCAGCCACTGGAGAATGATACCAATTGGGACATTCATGTTCATCGCTTGTTCTTAAGTAAGACCATGACATCTATAGTAGTGCAGCGATGTGTACAGAGTTGGCTGATTAGACCAGTCTAATATTGAAAGTTCCTTCCATATAGGTGACAGAGGTGCAGGGATGCAGGAGCATCAATGGTTCTCGAATCTCGAGATTCTCTTTTCACCTTTGATTTCTCCTTTCTAGCCTCCTCACATGAGTGCATACCACTTTTTCAGAGGATACACCAAACAGGATGATCCAAAGCATGTTGTTCCCAGTGATGTGTTGAAACTCTTCAAGGATATTCTAAGAGAGTCTTTGAATCTATTTTTTACCCCAGCAATTAGTAATTTTCTAGCAAGACTATCAGCATCCCAGATCACAATGAACATTTAGTCATGTTGATCTGATTTCAGTGAATGAAATCTGATTATAATGAGAATGCTAAATTTCAACTATTCCTCTGTCGATAATAATTCTTATTCTTTCCTTCGCCACAATTCTTGCAATCAGTACAGAGTGAACTTTGCCACCAATATATTCAGGGGAGCTCAGTCAGATAGATAGTTGGAGATACAAGGCCTGAAGAACGGTCCCAATCCAAAGTGTCGAGTGTCCTCTATCCCTCCACAGATGCTGCCTGACCCACTCTTCCTCGAGCACTATGTTTTTAACAGATAGTTGCAGTTTCACTTTGTGAACCCTAGGGTTGCAGGGCAAACAGTGGTGGGAAGCATAAAGGAAATAGGCGACGTTTTGGGTCGAGACCCTTCTTCAGACCCGAAGAAGTGTCTCGAACCGAAACGTTGCCTATTTCCTTCGCTTCACAGATGCTGCCTCACCCGCTGAGTTTCTCCAGCATTTTTGTCTACCTTCGATTTTCCAGCATCCGCAGTTCCTTCTTAAACTTTATATCACTTCATTTTGTCTTCTAATCCTTTTGTTGACCTCCCTTGTTGCATTTTAGTAAACAATTGTGTCTCTGCCTTGAGAGGCTACTTAAATTTTTAGCAGTGAGGTGTTTGGTAATACATACTATGCTTTCATTTCTGTGTGGCAATTAATAGTAGGATTAAACGAGCTTACCAGTTTGAAGTTTGATCTGTATTTTATGAGGAGTTACGATGAGGGATTACGTGAAGAAGCCCGCCAGGACGCATGCGTGTCATTCTTCAAAGCAGCAGTGTGAAATCACAGATAACTGTAATGACTAAACATAGTAAGATTAGAGAAGAGATACCAGTTGAGTATATGATCAAGGGTGGGAGCGGAGGGCACGTAATCCCTCATCGTAAATCCTCATAAAATACAGATCAAACTTCAAACTGGTAAGTTCTCGTTTAATCTTACTATTTTACTTCGGAGTCACGTGAGTGACTACGTGAAGATTTTAAAGCTCTGTGATTTCATGCCATGGAAACGAGTCCATGCATCACGTCTGCCTTGATGACTGTAGGAGGAATTGTGTTAAAATAATTTGGACATGAATTCGACATTGAAATCATAAAATTTATGAACACAAAATTATAACCCCTTTTTATGAGTTTAAATTAATTTACAGAACTTAAAATTGTTTCTGCAAACGTTCCAGGTTTCATTACTGATTTGTTGTAAAATAGTTGGAATGTTTTTTCCCCTGACCATCCTGCTGCCTTGAGGATTTGGTCCATTGGTACATCCAACTGTATCGCTGCCGATGTAGCTGCAGCCCTGGTGGAATGAGATTTAAAAATATTAGTATCCACCCCAGCCTGTGTTAGCACCTGTTTCAGCCATCTTGAGATGGTCTGGACCGTCACTCTTTTGTGTGGTTGCTTGTGGCTGACCAGAAGTGCCTTCTCATTGCCTCTTATGATTTTCGTTTTCTCCATGTATAACGACAAATGTCTTACTATACAGAGACGGTCATCTGTTGGGTATGACCTAAATTGTATATTGAGGCCTGCTGATCCCTGTCTGTTCTGCTTTACTAATTCATAGATATGAAACGTAATATTTTCTGTTGAGGAAGTCATGTTGTCCATTATTAGTTTATGCAGTGACTGTACCCTTTGTGCCGTGACCAATGCCATTAGCATGACTGTTTTTAATGTCAGTCTGTGTAGGGACAGAGCTGTTGCTGGAGACCAATACCTGAGCATCTTCAGGACAATACTTACATCCCATATTTGGGAGTACCTGGTTCTTGGGGGATTAGTATTAAAAATTCCCCTCATAAGTTTTGTTACCAGTGGGTGAGTCCCAACAGAGTAACGCTCTGTCCCCTGCCATAGGTAAGTCGATAGGACACTTCTGGTGCGGTTGATGGCACTGTAACTGAGTCCCTCATCATAGTGGAGGCCTGCCAGATATTCCAGAACAGACGGGATGTTCATGTCTCTGTGGGTGATGTTGTTTTTGTGACAATGCATCTCCCACTTCCTGATATAGACCAGATACTGTTTTTTGGTTGACTGTCTTTGGGCCGCCGAGATCATGTTCACTGTTCGGTCCGTCAGTCCCAGTTGTAGTAGAGGTGTTTTTAAACTCTACAAATTAATAAGTTCAAATGGTTATGGCATGGGTGGCTATCCCTTGTTACAGGATGTAGCAATAAATCTGGTCTATGTGGGATGGTGATACATGGTTCTAATACCATGTTTAGTACCACTGGGAACCATGGTTGAGTAGGCCAATCGGGTACTACCAAAATACCAGACGCAGAGTCTTGTTGTATTTTCCTTAATACCCGACTGATGAGGCAGAAAGGAGGGAATGCGTAAATAAACTATTTCCCCCAATGCAGCGAAAATGCATCTGTCGCCGCTGCCCCAGGGTCTGGTTCCCATGAAACATAATTTGCTAACCGGTGGTTAAGTCTGGATGCGAAAAGATCGATATCTGGTGTTCCATATCTTGCTGTAATATCAGCAAATACTTTTTTATTCAACATCCATTCGGTGTTTTCATTAAATTTGCGTGACCTGGTGTCTGCGACTAAATT
The DNA here is from genome assembly GCF_010909765.2 of Amblyraja radiata. Taxonomy (NCBI): domain Eukaryota; kingdom Metazoa; phylum Chordata; class Chondrichthyes; order Rajiformes; family Rajidae; genus Amblyraja; species Amblyraja radiata. The sequence continues at coordinate 16,765,845 of NC_045978.1, read as the reverse complement.
TAGTCTTCCTGGTAGGTAAGTGGCTGATATCCAAATATCTCTCTGGATACACCATTGCCAAATTGTATTAGCCAGATTGTCACATGATGTCGATTTGTTTCCACCCATGTGGTTAATGTATGCTACCACGGTGGTATTGTCTATCTGTAGTCTAACATGCTGGTGATATGACCCAGTACAATATGACTTTAGGCCATGGAATGCACCCAACATTTCCAGGTAGTTTATGCCCAGTGTGAGTAATAATGATGCCTCCTGAGCAGTCCATCTACCTCCACAGCTGGTGATGGTATTGGTGGCTCCCCACCCAAGTACACTGGTACCATGGAAGGGTTACTGACAATGATTAAATTGGAACAAGCCAGATGTTATCTATCCACCATTTCAGTTCCATTTTAGCTTTGATTGGTAGTTTCATAGGTATGTCAAAGTGACCTGCGTTGATTTTGAGTGCTTGTATTTTTGCTCTCTGTAAGTTTTGGTAATATAGAGGTCCAAATTGTGTGGCTGGAAAGGCAGCCACCATTTTACCAATTACTTTTGCTACCAATCTGATGGATGGTTTGCTGATGTCAATGAGGTTATTGCAAGCCTCTATTAAATCTCTAGCCTTTCCCTTAGGCAGAGTCACCGACATGTGAACTGAGTCAATGGTGAACCCCAAATAGTCCATAGTAGTGGAAGGCGTTTGTTTAGATTTAACTGGATGGATAATAAATCCCAGTTTTTCAAATAACTGTTTTGTGGCTGTTACGGTTTGTTTGGCCAATACCAAAGTTTTGCCCACAATGAGTATGTCATCTAAATATGCCATGACCATGTTTTTTAGTTTCCGTAGAAACGCTAGGGCTGGTTTCAAAATGTTTGTGAACAGCCTGGGGGCTGATGATAAATCATTTGGCAGTGCTTTATACTGCCAGATTTGTCCCATCCAGTTGAATTTTAAGTCACATCTGTGGTCATCTCGTATAGGCACTGAATAGTAAGCATCTTTTAAATCGATGCTGGCCATGAAGTAACCTTTGGAAATTAATTGTTTAGCAGTAACAAAGGTTTCCATTTTGAAGTGAATATATTGTACAAATGTATTCAATTTTGTCAGATCTATGATGATGCGACAACCACCACCTTTTTTGTTTTTGGTAAATATATTGGACACAAATTCTAATGGTTCGTGTTGAGTTTGCTCAATTACACCTTTTACGTAAAGCCGCTCCAGTTCAGCTTGCGCTTCTGATTTTTCTTTATCAGAAAGCACGAACATTCGGTTCGGTATATGTTGAACTGGAGGGCTGTACTTGTGTATAAACTCTATTGTATATCCCTGGATACTGCTTAAGATGTAAGTATCGGTTGTTAGCATGCTCCATGCATTCAGAAAAGAGTGTAATCTCCCACCAACCTCCATGCTCCCTGTATTTTGTAGGGAACCAGACCCACCTACCTCCATAGTTACCAGTGCCAGGTTTACTTCTTTTTGTAGGTTCTTCGCTGCTGTTGTTGCGCTGGTGTCTGGATTTGTGGTTTGGTTGGCGTTGGAGGTCCGCGCATCTTCCAAGAAGGACGGCCTGGGCCATGGCCTAAAAAAGACTCATGTTTTGAGTACCGGGCCTTCGAGCTCTCACCAGTCATTCTTGTTCTGCTGGTGGGTGCGTAGGGGTGCTAGGTGTCTTGATGTGGTGTCCAGTACAGCCTGTTCTTGTAACTGGTTTAGAGACATATAGTCTATACTGGCAGCTAGCTTTGGCTCCAGATTTTTACCAGTCTGGTCTGGCTGTATGAAATTGGACACCATGTCCAGTAGGTTCTTTCGTTCCTGCACCCCTTGCACACTTGTCTTTCCTTCTGCGGACCCCTCTTCCAGGTCAGCCCAGAACTGACCCGCAGTGCTCCCCTCTGATGAGGTAGAAGCACTGTGCATCCCTTCAAGAGGTACTGCTGTGGGTTTATCATAGGGCCCACTGTGACCCGACTCCATCTCCCGGAGTCTGTCACGTTGGAGCAAATGCTCCACACACCGCTCCATCCGGCTCCAGCGCTCACGGTCGCTGGCCGCCCGCGTTTGTTCAAAGTCGGACTCCTCTGAGTCCACGACCTTGTTTATTTTTTGTCTCGCCTTACCGCCCGACCGCGGAGTGGATTTGGCCGATGCTGAGGCGACATCGGGCACAGCTGATCCCATTATAGGTGATTCAAGTGCCGCTGGCCGCTGCTAGCCCACCAGCTTTGTCGCAGTCCGTTGGTTTCTCCACCTGTAATCAGCAAGGGAAAACACAAAAAGACCGCAGTTCTTACCTGCAGGTCCTGGTTTAAATTGTCGCTACGGGGGAACGTCGTTCCACCCCGCCTCCTGCCGTTTTCGACTTGTCAAAAGTCGACGGCCCCATCTGAATAGACTCCCGCCCGGCCGTGGTGTTCTGGCTGGCGCAGGACCAAAAGTCGGCACAGCTGATACCTTACGGGGCTTGTGCCTTCAGCTGCTGCTAGCTCCCGCAACTTCGCGGTCTTCCCCAGCCAGCTTCACTCGCAGCACTTGTGGACACTATTTTGTCCAGCTTCCCCCCCCTGTGTAAAAACAGCGCGGGGACAAAAACTACCGCAGAGTAAATCACTTACCTGCAGGTCGCGGTTTCAAACTTACCGCTGCGGGGGAACGCTCCACCCCGCCTGTCGTTTCGCAAGCGTGAAAGCGATATGACATGCATGCGTCCTGGCGGGCTTCTTCACGTAGTCACTCACGTGACTCCGAAGTAAAATGGTCTTACTACTCCCATTCTCAAGAGGATAGCTTGGCTGGTCACCTTAATTGGATGCAGAAAGTCTGTGAGCTAGTCACAAAATGAATTGGGAGCTGTTATTTTTACCATGCTGGACTAGGTATGCAATTAATCACAAAGCAATCACACTCCTATAAAGTAAGAAAGAACAACTTGCATTTATAAAACTCCTTCCGTGACCTCAGGAGATCCCAAAGCAATTTACAACTAGTTACTCTTGACGTGTAGAAACACAGCAAGTCTTACAAAGAATAACATAATAAATAGCCAGGATTTTATTTTGGCAATGAGGATGAAGGGTAAATAATGACCAGTTTGCAAGACAGATGCCTGTTCTTCCCGAATTGCAACAAAAATGTTGTGACTATTTCAGAGAAAAAAATATTGTCTAGTTTGAACATAATTCTGGATTCTGTGTTGGGTTTTGAATCTGTAATCTACTCATATCAGGGTTGATAAAACTACCACTAATCCAACGCTATGATAAATGTTTGATAAAGGGACTGCACACAATTAGTAAGGAATAAATATTTGCTTATGCTGTTATTATTGATTTAGCACTGTTGTGCATTTAATGTACATTTTCGGACATTTTTGGTTTAAAACAGGTTTTCTTAGTTGGACATTCTCTCTTTTGCACCAGGAACAAGCGTTAATATTCCAATTACTCCTCAACACTGGTTTCTGTACAAAGATACAGCTTCTCTAATGAGCATGCCTCTTCCAATGAGACTGATTCTGACTATGAGTATGAAGAAACAGTAGAGAAAAATAATTTATCAGTCTTGAAAAAAAATTGTTTAATTGTTATACAACTTAGTAAACAGTACTGAATGGCAAATATGGAAAAGTCAATTGTTGACAGCAGGACAAGAGAACATTGTCTGGAATTTGATAAAGTCAAATTTAGAAACAATGTCACATTCAAGCATAATCAATGATATTTTCATCCAGGCAAGAGAGTTAAAGAATAACTCCTTGGGGCAGCACAGTGCCACAGAGGTACAGTTGCTGCCTTACAGCGCCAGAGATCCGGGTTCGATCCTGACTACGGGTGATGTCTGTACAGAGTTTGCACGTTCTCCCTGTGACCATGTGCGTTTCTCTAGGTACTATGGTGTCCTCCAACATTGCAAACACTTACAGGTTTGTAGGTTAAGTGGCTTCGGTAAAATTGTAAATTTTCTGTAGTGTGTACGATAATGCCAATGCAAGGGGATCGCTGGTCGTGGCAGATTCGGTGAACCAAAGGACCTGCTTCCATGTTGTATCTTTAAGTCTCAATTCTAAACTCGAGATCAATTTACGAAACAAAAGAATGCCACACAATATTTGTGGCTGGGAAAGCTAACAATGGCTGCGGGCTCTATCTTTTCTATGAGTATTTGTAATTTGAAATCTATTTAAATCTGTAAAGTTGATGATTGATGTGGGCAATCTATGCCAAATGAGCATTGTAAATATTCATCAGTTTAAATCTTTTGGTATGATGCACAGAAATGAAAAAGCACCTCCACATCAATGTAAAGCTATTTTTTTCATCAGCATTCAGGGTGAAAGCTATGATCAACTATGATTCAGTAGTTTTGTTTATCAAGAATTTAAACTGCAGTGTTCATAGGGAAACCTGTGAGAATTGCACAAATTGCGTTCCTTGCTCATGGTCTACTCCCCACTGAGAAATGAATAAGCCTTGTAGATCCTCACTGCAAAAAATGTTAACATTATTTTAAAATATCTACAGATTTGTTGTAAAAATTATCAATCAGATCAGAGAGAGACACAAAAAGCTGGAGTAACTCAGCGGGACAGACAGCATCTCTGAAGAGAAGGAGTGGGTGACATTTCGGATCAACGCCCTTCTTCGCCAGTCTGAAGGAGGGTCTCGAACCGAAATGTCACCCATTCTTTCTCTCCAGAGATGCTGCCTGTTCTGCTACTTCAGCTTTTTGTGTCTATCTTCGGTTTAAACCAGCATCTGCAGTTCCTTCTTACACATCAATCAGATCAGGTAATTTTTCTGGATGCATGGCATTTACTTTCACCAGCTGTGTGCATAAGTATTACTTAATTATTTCAGCCAAGCAAGCAAAGTCGTTTAAAAATATCCCTTGGTACAGTGGTATTTTAATTTGGGATATGTCAAATACAAATCCTGAACCAGTGATGTATAATTTTTTGATTTAAAGTCATAGAGAAGCATACAGGGAGAAACAGCATGGAAACAGGCCCTCTCGGCTACTGAGTCTGCAGCAAACATCAACCACCTGTTTACATTAATCATACATTAATCATATTGTTTTTATTCCTCTCACAATCTCCCAACTCCTACAAATTCTACAACTCACCTACAACCTAGGTGATTACAGTGGCCAATTAAATACATTGTGGTCTGTGAACTGAAGTGTGCCATAGGGAGTCCACTGTGGTTTATGGTCCATATTACTGATCCTGGATGACAATATTGTTCACATGGTTAGTAAGTTTGCAGATGACAACAAAATCGATGGTGTAGAGCAGTGGTTCCAAACCTTTTTTAGCTCATGGCCCCCTTGGGCTCTTTAATTTTTCTGTGCCCCCCCCCCCCCCCCTGACATTATTAGTGGAAAAAAAGTAGGCCCCCTTCATTGAACCTGTGGCCCCCTAAATCCCCAAATTTTTCTGTGGCCCCCCTGAAATTTGCCATGGCCCCTTTAGGATCATACTAGACCAAGTGCAGACCCGTTGGGTCTGTTTCCCCAACGGCGTTTTGCAGGGGGGGGGGGGGGGGGGGGGGCTGCGGCATCAAACTCATATTAACCAACCCCCAAACACACAGGTGGGGGGAGGGAGGGGGGATGTGAAGAGGGGAGGGAGGGGAGAGGAGGTGGAGGAAATGGGACAGATTTGGGAGGGAAAGGAGAGCGGGGTAGGGGGTGAGAGAGGGGGATGGGGAGATAGATGTGGTGGAGGGGGAGGATGGGGAGGTAGGGAAGGAGGGAGGGAGGGGGAGAGGGGTGGGGGAGAGAGGGGAAAGAGTGGAGAGGGAGGTGGAGAGGGGTAGGGGGAGTGATGGAAGAGGGACAGAGGGGTAGGAGGAAGGGGGTGGCGTAGAGTGGGAAGGGGGTGGGGGAGAGAGGGATGGGTGGGAGAGGGGTTTCGGAGAGGGAAACATAGAACCATTGAAATTAAGTGCAGGAGTAGGCCATTCGGCCCTTCGAGCCTGCACCACCATTCAATATGATCGTGGCTGATCATCCAACTCAGTATCCTGTACCTGCCTTCTCTCCATACCCCCTGATCCCTTTAGCCACAAGGACCACATCTAACTCCCTCTTAAATACAGCCAATGAACAGGCCTCAACTACCTTCTGTGCCAGTGAATTCCAGAGATTCACCACTCTCTGTGTTAAAAATGTTTTTCTCATCTCGGTCCTAAAAGATTTACCCCTTATCCTTAAACTGTGACCCCTTGTTCTGGACTTCCCCAACATCTGGAACAATCTTCCTGCATCTAGCCTGTCCAACCCCTTAAGAATTTTGTAAGTTTCTATAAGATACCCCCTCAATCTTTTAAATTCTAGCATGTACAAGCCGAGTCTATCCAGTCTTTCGTCATATGAAAGTCCTGACATCCCAGGAATCAGTCTGGTGAACCTTCTCTGTACTCCCTCTATGGCAACGATGTATTTGAACATTGGGCATTGTGACATCACACGATGGAACGTTCACCAGGGGCTGGGGCTGGTGCTGCTTCTATGGGTGAGAAGCCAGTTTAGTTGTGAAATATTGGGGGGGGGGGGGGGGGGTTAGGATTTGATTAAAAACGTGCACTTAAACACGACGACCAATGGCAAACCCGTTGGGTCTGATCCCCCAACGCAGCCGTTCCCTACCCGTAGCCCCCACTGGGGGGGGGGGGTGGGGGGCGGGCGCCTCACACACACTAACCACCCCCACACACAGAGTTGGAAAAGTGCATAAAGACCGTTCCCTACCTGTAGCCCCCAGGGGAGATTTGGTCGTCGAAGTCGGGTCCCTGCCGTCTTAAAATATCGTATCTTGAAGTCGTCGAAGTCGGGTCCGTCTCGTCAACGCGTGGGAGGGGTGGTGGGGGGGTTAGCGGTGCGGCATCACACACACGAAGCTTCGACACACACAGAGCCTTAAAAGTGTAAATGCCCGACCTCTTTTCCGTTTTTCTCTAATTTAATTAAGATGTGCAGGTGGTGTTCTTATCGAGGTTCAGGGGTGAATGACGTAAATATTTTCACACAATATGGGAACATCTCATGTTGTCTTGAAGGCTCCTCGGCCCACATCTGACTCTCTGTACTGTCACTATGGCAACGATGTCTATGAGCACTGGGCATTGTGACATCACACGATGGAACGTTCACCGTTGGCTGGGGCTCCTGCATAGGCATATGTAAATGGATCCATTCCGATTGGACATATGTGAAGATTGGGCATTGTGACATCACACGATGGAACGTTCAGCAGGGGCTGGGGCTGGTGAAGGTTCTGTGGGTGTGAAGCCAGTTTAGTTTTGAAATATTGGGGGGGGGGGGGGAAGGATTTGATTAAAAACGTGTACTTAAACACGACGGAATGTAATGAGGAGCGGATACTTAGAAAGAAAAGAGAAATCTCTACCGAAATGGAAAAGATGTCGGCGATTCAGCGTTCCCCCTTATCCTTAAACTTTGACCCCTTGTTCTGGTCTTCCCCAACATCCGGAACAATCTTCCTGCATCTAGCCTGTCCAACCCCTTAAGAATTTTAAACGTCTCTATAAGATACCCCCTCAATCTTCTAAAATCTAGCGATTACAAGGCGAGTCTATCCAGTCTTTCTTCATATGAAAGTTCTGACATAACAGGAATCAGCCTGGTGAACCTTCTCTGTACTCCCTCTCTATGGCAACGATGTCTTTGAACATTGGGCATTGTGACATCACACGATGGAACGTTCACCATTGGCTTGGGCTCCTGCATAGGCATATGTAAATGAATCCATTCCGATTGGACATATGTGAAGATTGGGCATTGTGACATCACACGATGGAACGTTCAGCAGGGGCTGGGGCTGGAGAAGGTTCTGTGGGTGTGAAGCCAGTTCAGTTTTGAAATATTGGGGGGGGGGGGGGGAAGGATTTGATTAAAAACGTGTACCTAAACACGACGGAATGTAATGAGGAGCGGATACTTAGAAAGAAAAGCGAAATCTCTACCGAAATGGAAAAGATGTCGGCGATTCTGCGTCCAGTTTCGGAGTTGCAGGGAATCAATGGAAGAAATGTGGCAGCCGGACGGAGGTCCGTTTCGGAATCTTGGGCGAGAGTTTTATATATTAACTAGACCAAGTGCAGACCCGTTGGGTCTGTTTCCCCAACGGCGTTTTGCAGGGGGGGGGGGGGGAGGGGGGGCTGCGGCATCAAACTCATATTAACCAACCCCCAAACACACAGGTGGGTGGAGGGAGGGGGGATGTGAAGAGGGGAGGGAGGGGAGAGGAGGTGGAGGAAATGGGACAGATTTGGGAGGGAAAGGAGAGCGGGGTAGGGGGTGAGAGAGGGGGATGGGGAGATAGAGGTGGTGGAGGGGGAGGATGGGGAGGTAGGGAAGGAGGGAGGGAGGGGGAGAGGGGTGGGGGAGAGAGGGGAAGAGTGGAGAGGGAGGTGGAGAGGGGTAGGGGGAGTGATGAAGAGGGACAGAGGGTAGGAGGAAGGGGGTGGCGTAGAGAGGGAAGGGGGGTGGGGAGAGAGGGATGGGTGGGAGAGGGGTTTCGGAGAGGGAAACATAGAACCATTGAAATTAAGTGCAGGAGTAGGCCATTCGGCCCTTCGAGCCTGCACCACCATTCAATATGATCGTGGCTGATCATCCAACTCAGTATCCTGTACCTGCCTTCTCTCCATACCCCCTGATCCCTTTAGCCACAAGGACCACATCTAACTCCCTCTTAAATACAGCCAATGAACAGGTCTCAACTACCTTCTGTGCCAGTGAATTCCAGAGATTCACCACTCTCTGTGTTAAAAATGTTTTTCTCATCTCGGTCCTAAAAGATTTACCCCTTATCCTTAAACTGTGACCCCTTGTTCTGGACTTCCCCAACATCTGGAACAATCTTCCTGCATCTAGCCTGTCCAACCCCTTAAGAATTTTGTAAGTTTCTATAAGATACCCCCTCAATCTTTTAAATTCTAGCATGTACAAGCCGAGTCTATCCAGTCTTTCGTCATATGAAAGTCCTGACATCCCAGGAATCAGTCTGGTGAACCTTCTCTGTACTCCCTCTATGGCAACGATGTATTTGAACATTGGGCATTGTGACATCACACGATGGAACGTTCACCAGGGGCTGGGGCTGGTGCTGCTTCTATGGGTGAGAAGCCAGTTTAGTTGTGAAATATTGGGGGGGGGGGGGTGGGTTAGGATTTGATTAAAAACGTGCACTTAAACACGACGACCAATGGCAAACCCGTTGGGTCTGATCCCCCAACGCAGCCGTTCCCTACCCGTAGCCCCCACTGGGGGGGGGGGGTGGGGGGCGGGCGCCTCACACACACTAACCACCCCCACACACAGAGTTGGAAAAGTGCATAAAGACCGTTCCCTACCTGTAGCCCCCAGGGGAGATTTGGTCGTCGAAGTCGGGTCCCTGCCGTCTTAAAATATCGTATCTTGAAGTCGTCGAAGTCGGGTCCGTCTCGGCAACGCGTGGGGGGGGGTGGTGGGGGGGTTAGCGGTGCGGCATCACACACACGAAGCTTCGACACACACAGAGCCTTAAAAGTGTAAATGCCCGACCTCTTTTCCGTTTTTCTCTAATTTAATTAAGATGTGCAGGTGGTGTTCTTATCGAGGTTCAGGGGTGAATGACGTAAATATTTTCACACAATATGGGAACATCTCATGTTGTCTTGAAGGCTCCTCGGCCCACATCTGACTCTCTGTACTGTCACTATGGCAACGATGTCTATGAGCACTGGGCATTGTGACATCACACGATGGAACGTTCACCATTGGCTTGGGCTCCTGCATAGGCATATGTAAATGAATCCATTCCGATTGGACATATGTGAAGATTGGGCATTGTGACATCACACGATGGAACGCTCAGCAGGGGCTGGTGCTGGTGAAGGTTCTGTGGGTGTGAAGCCAGTTTAGTTTTGAAATATTGGGGGGGGGGGGGGTTAGGATTTTATTAAAAACGTAAACTTAAACACGTCGAAATGTAATGAGGAACGGATACTTAGAAAGAAAAGAGAAATCTCTACCAAAATTGAAAAGATGTTGGCGATTCAGCGTTCCCCCTTATCCTTAAACTTTGACCCCTTGTTCTGGTCTTCCCCAACATCCGGAACAATCTTCCTGCATCTAGCCTGTCCAACCCCTTAAGAATTTTAAACGTCTCTATAAGATACCCCCTCAATCTTCTAAAATCTAGCGATTACAAGGCGAGTCTATCCAGTCTTTCTTCATATGAAAGTTCTGACATAACAGGAATCAGCCTGGTGAACCTTCTCTGTACTCCCTCTCTATGGCAACGATGTCTTTGAACATTGGGCATTGTGACATCACACGATGGAACGTTCACCATTGGCTTGGGCTCCTGCATAGGCATATGTAAATGAATCCATTCCGATTGGACATATGTGAAGATTGGGCATTGTGACATCACACGATGGAACGCTCAGCAGGGGCTGGTGCTGGTGAAGGTTCTGTGGGTGTGAAGCCAGTTTAGTTTTGAAATATTGGGGGGGGGGGGGGGGTTAGGATTTGATTAAAGACGTACACTTAAACACGTCGAAATGTAATGAGGAACGGATACTTAGAAAGAAAAGAGAAATCTCTACCAAAATGGAAAAGATGTCGGCGATTCAGCGTTCCCCCTTATCCTTAAACTTTGACCCCTTGTTCTGGTCTTCCCCAACATCCGGAACAATCTTCCTGCATCTAGCCTGTCCAACCCCTTAAGAATTTTAAACGTCTCTATAAGATACCCCCTCAATCTTCTAAAATCTAGCGATTACAAGGCGAGTCTATCCAGTCTTTCTTCATATGAAAGTTCTGACATAACAGGAATCAGCCTGGTGAACCTTCTCTGTACTCCCTCTCTATGGCAACGATGTCTTTGAGCATTGGGCATTGTGACATCACACGATGGAACGTTCACCATTGGCTTGGGCTCCTGCATAGGCATATGTAAATGGATCCATTCCGATTGGACATATGTGAAGATTGGGCATTGTGACATCACACGATGGAACGTTCAGCAGGGGCTGGGGCTGGTGAAGGTTCTGTGGGTGTGAAGCCAGTTTAGTTTTGAAATATTGGGGGGGGGGGGGGAAGGATTTGATTAAAAACGTGTACTTAAACACGACGGAATGTAATGAGGAGCGGACACTTAGAAAGAAAAGTGAAATCTCTACCGAAATGGAAAAGATGTCGGCGATTCTGCGTCCAGTTTCGGAGTTGCAGGGAATCAATGGAAGAAATGTGACAGCCGGACGGAGTTCCGTTTCGGAATTTTGGGCGAGAGTTTTATATATTAATAGATGGTCCACAGTTGGGAATCACTGGTGTAGAGGGCAGTGAAAAGGTTTATCTAAGATTACAACAGGATCTAGATGAAATGGGGAAGATGCAATTTGGTAAACTAGGGCAGGATTTGTGCAGTAAATGGTAGGGCCTTGGAGAGTGTTATGGAACAGAGGATCCTTGGGATGCAGGTTCATCATTCCCAGAAAATGGCGACACAAGTAGAAAAGTTGAAAAAGTTATTTGGCGCACTTGCCTTCAATGGCCATGACATTATGTCCAGGGTCTGGGACATCATGTATCGACTATTGGTGAGACCACACTTGGAGGATTGTGCACAGTTCTGGTCATCTTGCTATAGGAAGGATGATATTCAGTTGGAAAAGCTGCAGAAAGGATTCACGATTATCTCACCGGGACTGAAGTGCTTGAGTTATGTGGGGAGGCTGGATAGACTGTCGTAGTTGTAGTGCAATTTTGTTTGGGGTGTTTTTCAGTGCAGGTCATGCTATGAGAATAGAATCTTCACTGTGATTTGGAGAGCACCTCTTCAGCCACTGGGATAGGGCAGCTGATGAGAACCAATGACTTTCCCTGTGGCAGTCAACAAGGTGATCCTTCTGTGGTTACCCTAGTCCCAAGAATGTCTCCATTCTTGAAGATTATGGTCATCACGGCATCGCGGATGTCCATGGAATGTCCGCCTCTTCATAAGTGTGGATGATGGGGCTGAATGATCTCACCATAGCAAATGGCTGCAGAGCACAATATCATTAAAACATTGGAGGAATGATTTGGATACTCTGCCCAATCGGAATATATCTAAGGTAAGTAAGATTTAGAAAAATCTGATTTTCAACCAACGCATATGCTTCCAAAAACATTTAATGGGTGATGCTGGTATTGCCAACAGCTAAGCCATATTGTGGAGAGATGATGATGGTCAGCAGTTTGTGTTTTGAAGGTGCTCCCACAAAATTTGCCAGAGAGACTTCTGTGGTGGCACAGTGGTGCAGAGGTAGAGTTGCTGTCTTACAGCACTGGAGATGTGTCACAGTACAGGTGTCAGAGATTATGGGGAGAAGGCAGGAAAATGGGATTAGGAGGGAGAGATAGATCAGCCATGATTGAATGGTGGAGTAGGCTTGAAGGACCAAATGGCCTAATTCTACTCCTATCACTTATGAACCAGGTTCAATCATGACTACGGGTGCTGCCTGGACGGAGTTTGTACATTCTCCCTTGATCACGTAGGTTTCCTCTGGGTGCCTGCCTCCACACTCCAAAGACATACAGGTTTGTAGATTCATTGGCTTCAATTTAAAAAAAAAGTAAAATTGTTCCTAGTGTGTAGGATAGTGTTAGTGTTTGGGGGGGATCGTTGGTCGGCACTGACATGGTGACCCAAAGGGCTTGTTTCTGCACTGTACAGTATCTCTAAAGTCCAAAGTCTATAGATGCTTCTAGGACTTTGACCTGGAGATGATAAAGGAACAACATCAGAATAAGTAAGTCCTGGGAGGTGTGATGATTTTGCCTTATGCTTGATGCTCTTTGTCCTATATTGGGATGAGTGCAAGTTTATAAAAAGTGATGTTACAAGAACATAAGAACAATTGCGATACCTTTAACCTTTTAAGCGCATAGCAATGTAAAGATAGCCAGTCCATGTAATTTAACACTTGCAGTCCAGTGATCTTTCAGGTAAACTTGCACACTAATCCCTCTGAAGACAATATCTCCATTCTAAGCTCGGAACTACTCACATATGTGGTCATATCAGGTTTCTGCAAATCCTCAGCATAATTTAGACCCCTCTGTATTCCAAACTTCAAAATAAAAGTAAGTGTTATACTTCTACACCTAATGCTGTATGCACAATGTAACCTAAATTTCTTATTTCCTTCACTGTTTCCAGCTTCACGTCACTTAGAAAGGATATTGTCTTGCCCTTTTACTCCACAATGGATGAACTCACTGAAATATATTTGGCTCATTATCTCCCATTCCTTTAATTTATTAATAATACTGTATTGCTACCAGCAATACTGCACATAATGCCACCCATTTGGTGCTAGCGGCAAACAAATGTATTTCATCATCATTTATGAAGAGGGTGAATCTTTCCTTGTGGAATACCACTAATCATATTCTGAGTGCTAGCGTTATCCTGCCATGAGGAAGATTAAACAATGCTCATTCAAGGAATCTCTTTGTTTTATTCACCCTGACAGACAAAAATGGTGCATTATTAAAATGACCATTGATATGCCTGAAGAATCAGTTCAGGAGCAGTTCAAAATATAGCACAAGATGACGTACAGTGCAGATTGAAGTTTACAGACAATGTAATGAATTGTGTGAACAATAACTCCAAAAATGTTAGTTTTCTTGCTATGCATGATTACATTATCGTATGTTACTTCATAAATAGCTACATTTAAATAGGATAAACATGAAGTGATGTAGCAATTTCCTTCAACGTCTAAAAGATGAAAATTAGAAAATTATCTACTTAATTTTACCAATATAAAATTGATGGATATTTTGGCTCTCAGTTAGCCATGGATTGTGACCTTATTGCAATTTACAGCCCTTCATTTTCAAGAATTTTACTTCAAAATGTATAGGAAGGGTCTCGACACAAAACATTGCCTATTCCTTTTCTCCAGTAATGCTGCCTGACCCACTGTGTTACTCCAGCTTTTTGTGTCTGTCTTCGGTTTAACCCAGCATCTCCAATTTCTCCCTGCACATTTGCATATGTACGTGGACCAACCGAGACTGTATGACTAGCACTGGTTTCTGAAGGCTCCTCTCACTCCCTCGGTTTTCTTTCTGCCCCTGTCAAAAAAGCAGCGACAACTTATTTAAAAAAGCAAACTGGCAAGATATTTTGCCCAGTGACCTCCTCGCTTGGGCTACTGAATAATGGAGATAGCATAGGTTGCAAGTTCAGTATTTAGCCTATGCTGAGAATGACAACCAAACAAATGAGTTAAAGTCCCATGTAAAGTACAAGTGCAGTTCTCGAGGAGCAGAGCAGTTAAAACACAGCCTCCAAAAATAAGCCAGAACTGTGGTTTCATTCCAAGTCTCTTTTACCTCGGGACTGCTGTTGTAATTATATCATCCAGTTTGACAATGTACTAGCAGATTGTACCTGGAGCACAATGCAGCTAGAAGTGGCTGCAAATGCACTTTCCCGGTGGAGACTCAGAAGAAGAATGACTATGATTTTGCATATGAGATCCAGAAATAATTTGTATTCCTCTGAAAAGGATACTTAAGGGAAATCACACCCACTTACAGGCTCAAAGCACAGTAACAAAGATATGCAGCCAACGGGCATATGAATTTATAGCTCCATAAGAAGTCTAAGTGAAAGAAAATCATTCAAAAAGTTCTTCACAGCTGCAGTAATTGCCGTTCAAACCGTCAGCAATCTTCAGGCTCAATACCTCTTCACTTACACATCTTGGCAGCAGTTGCGACTTGCATTTCGTATTCCAAACTGTATCTGGTGCTTAGTGAATAAAAATCCAGGAAATTTCACAAACAAGATGGATCATGATGAAAGGCCTAAAAGTGACTGGGTTTTCACAAGAATACATTTTGAGATGGAGAGTTAATAACTTCTGACCCAGCTAAGGGTGGCATGGTGGCATAGCCGTAGAGCTCCCGCCTTACAGCGCCAGAGATCTGGGTTTGATCCTGACTATGGGTACTTTCTGTATGGAGTTTGCACGTTCTCCCTATGACCTGCGTGGGTTTTCGCTGAGATCTTTGGTTTCCTCCCACTCCAAAGACATACAGGTTTTGTAGGTTAATTGGTTTGGTATAAATATAAATTGTCCCAAGTGTGTGCAGAATAGTGTTAATGTGTGGGGATTGCTGGAGTGTGCGGATTCGATGGGCCGAAGGGCCTATTTCTGCGCTGTATCTCTAAACTAAACTAAACTAAACATCTACCCAAAAAGTGGTACTCTGGCTTTTCCATGCATTTCAGTACTTTCTGTCCCTCCAGAGTGAATAATTGTTGCTGGCAGATGGAAACAACAAACATCATTAATTTTAATGCTTGCACATGGGTGATCTTATTACTCGTCTGGAATTGGGGTTGGAGGCATCTGCTCAAATTGGCTCAATGATAATGTTCAAAAATAGGCGAGTTATGGTCAAGTCAGAAATCAAAGTTTAAAAAAAATTGTAAATGGGGTCTAACATGCGTTTTAAGTTACCTGATTTACAGAGTGAATGAAACAGAAAATGCAGCCGGGAAATTACTCTGTAAAATACTGTGAGTGGAAGAAAGGTATACAGGTCCATCACCGATTTTTCCGGCACCCTTGGTTCCAGAGCCATTCTGGATTACCTGCTGTACCAGACCAACAGAGGTCATGCCCTCTGAGATGAGTCCAACAAGACTGGAAAGGCCCAGGCCGCTGAGGGGCCGATATACCGGGCCACAAAGTCACCCTTGTATGTCGGCTAAAGCAATGGATCTTCCGATGGGCCAAAGTTTCATAGCCCCAGCCGCAGGGGGAAAATTTGACCCACCTACCGGCCACGGAGGTCAGCATTGGGAACGGATCTGCCTGAGTTCCATAGCCTCGGCCACGAAGGACGAGGGACGAGGTCGAGTTCGGCCGCCTTATCTGTCAAAGCACCACCTTTTCAGGGGGACTTTCGGGGACGATTTCAGGTGCACTCTCGTAATTTTGTCCAGATTAAAAGAAGCGCCGGACCACCAGCTGCCGAAAAAAAAACCTTCACCTATATCCACTAATAACTCACTAGGCTTAGTCCTGGCCTTCCCTCTTTCTAGCTTTTTTCCTCTGCCCCTCAACCCCAATCAGTTTGAAGAAAGGTCCTGACATGAAACATCACATCAGGCGAACTAAGAGGAAGAGGATTAAACTTTATTACCTTTCATCACAGTGAGGAATGTGGAATCCACTGTGGAGGATGTTTATGTTCACTTTTATGTGGTTGTGTGTCTTGTTGCTTTTCACTTAGTATGGCTGTATGGTAACTCAAATTTCACTGTACCTTAATTGGTACATGACCTAAATTGACCTTGAGACTTGAAACCTATCCATGTTCTCTAGAGATGCCACTGACATACTCCAGAATTTTGTGTCTTTTTTTGTAATACCAGCATCTGCCGTTCTTTGTTTATCTGTTAACATTTACTGTCGTGTGTGGGAGACAGGTATCAATGTTAACACAGGTCAGTGGTTTTGACATAGAAACATAGAACATGGAACATAGGTGCAAGGGGAGGCCATTCGGCCCTTCGAGACTGCACCGCCATTCAATATGATCATGGCTGATCATCCAACTCAGTATCCTGTACCTGCCTTCTCTCCATACCCCCTGATCCCTTTAACCACAAGGGCCACATTTAACTCCCTCTTAAATATAGCCAATGAACTGGCCTCAACTACCTTCTGTTATACTACATCAGTTGTATAATCTGAGACAGACCAGAAAGACCAGACTGCACATTGTCTGCCCTGTTCTTGAAGACCTTCATTGGCATTGCAGAGTGTGAAAGTGCTGTCCATTCTCGTGATGTTAACATCTCTCTGTCACCTCCTTCTAAAGCAACACTCTCACCCATTCTGTACAACCATATATCTGTGGCTATGGGCCCTCACAGGTGAGGAAGTACTGTCCTCCTCACCCTTTTCGGGGAGAGGGAGGAACCTCATCTATGTTCTGCATTACATGGAACTGAAAGGGAGCATTCTTCCACAAGCCTGGCAGCAGGCTCGAGGCACATGATGGAGGTGAGGATGGGGATGGGAGTCAGGAGCAGATGTGTCTTTGTTTCGCCATAATAAGTCCGCTAAGCTCGTTGAAGGCACATACAAAGGGAGAACCCTTGAGTGCAATGTTTTAAATGTACAAACATATATGCAGTGTGTTTCATTTGAAATCGTTATTTGCTACAATGGTGAATTAAAATTATTTCTTTCAATCACTCAAGCACTCGGAATCCCATGAGAGCTGTAGATGAAGTGATTGTGGTGGTTTAAGAGAGTTCGATCAATAAAACCTAAAACGCTCTCCCTCAGTTGAACTCCCATTGTTCTATCAGTTGTTGAAAGCAGAAACACCAAGGAGTTGTACATTAACTCCTTAGTGTCTGATAGGTCAGGTGTACTTCCATGCTTTTTTTGAACAAGGATGCAGTAATAATGCAGGAGTTTCTTGAGTTGTGTGGTAAATGTTAGTGCTGAGGAAATGCTCCAATGATGTTCATTATATTAGATGCCAACATCCGGCTTCCCTCTGAAGAAGCACATGCTGAATGTCCCTCCCTTGGCTCTTACTTATTACTAAGAATAATTTAAAAAAGTTAAATGTGGGCAATCACTGCCTGGACATCAGGAAATGATAGTATTAAGGGTGCCAGCCATACATTTTTTATTCCATAAGAGTAGTGGGATATGTGATTTTCGAGGGATATGGGCTAAATGCAAGCAAGTGGGACGAGTGCACATGGGGCATGCTGATCAGTTTGGGCAAATTCAACCGAAGGGCCTGTTTCCACATTGTATGGTTCTATGACCATATGGCTCTGAGAGATTTCAAAGAATTGCGTGGTTTGGGAAAAGTCCTTCCTTCTTCAATAAGCATTCTTATTAAAAATCCTTGCATCTGTTTAAATTCACAATCATTTTGCACAGTCCATGAAGCGACTCAGGTTTTATGTGAGATGGTTCACTGGAAAGTGGTCCTTCCATTTGGCCTTCCCCATAGTCATGACGGAAAGACTCAAAAGAGTGTCACCGACCTGCATTTGTGAGTTTACTCTTCTCGTTGCTTGCATTGATGGCATTTTGCTTGTTTAGGATTCCTGGTACTGCTCTGCATCTGAAGGTGATATGGTGTGAGTTATCCAGATGGTAGCAATAACTTCCAAAAGCAAAAACAAATTGCTGGAGGAACTCAACAGGTCAGGTGGCATCCGCAGAGGGAAATAGACGGATGCTGTTTTGGGTTGGGACCCTTTTTCAGACTCAGACACTGAAGAAGGGACCTGACCCCTAAGGTTGTTGCCAGACACATTGTGTTCCTCTAGCAATTTGCTTTTTCTCAACACACCAGCATCTAGGTTTTTGTGTCTCTCTGCCACATAAGGCAGTGGAGGCCAATTCACTGGTTGTTATCAAGAGAGAGTTGGATTTAGCTCTTAGGGCTGAAGGAATCAAGGGATATGGGGAAAAAGCAGGAACAGGGTACTGATTTTATATGATCAGCAATGATCATATTGAATGGCGGTGCTGGCTCAAAGGGCCAAATGGCCTACTCCTGCACCTATTTTTCTATGTTCCTATGTTTCTATGTGTCCAATAACTTACAAAGGTATTTGATCAGCACAGTCTCTCGGCTCTATTACCTCTCAGACAGAACCTCCAAGAAGAATCTACTCCTCATTGTCCTTGGCTGTAGGACCATAAAATAGGACACAGAAATTCAGCGTAACTGGTAGAACGATTAACCGTAGACTCATTCCACATCCAATGATTGCTTTTAATCAATTCCCTGCTCACACAGACACAAACACACACACTGAACCTCTCTCACCAGTCCTGCCTGCTCCTAGTGTCTCTCCGTATGAACAAGCATCTGCTTATTTCCGTTTCACTCTCCTCTTGTGTGCATTCAGAATTTAGAGTTTGGACCAGATATACATTGTGGAAACAGGCCCATCGGTTCACTCTGTTCACGCCTACCATCGATCACCTGCACACTAGTTCTGCTATCTCACTTTCGCAATCCTACCCACTGGCGGCAATTTTACAGAAGCCACTTACCCTACAAACCAGCACATCTTTGGAATGTGGGAGAAACTAGGGCACCTGGAGAAAACGCACACAATCACAGTGAGAATGTGCGAACATTGCACAGACAGCTCCCGTAGTGAGGATCTAACCCAGGTCTCTGACACTGTGAGGCTGCAACTCTACTGCTGTGCCACTGTGCTGCCCCTTCAGCTATGTTCTTTTTGCATTGTTGTTCCTGTCTCAGCTGGTTTACTGCACTTTGCTGCAGTCTACGGCTCGCTGCATTGTCAGTCCTTGTAAGCATGAGACTGCCATCGGTGCCTGTTTGTTCCTCATTCAGACACACTTGGCTGCCTGGACTCCTCTGCTACTGTCTGAACCCACCTTCTGCTGCCAGGTTCACTCTGCTCCTGTGTGCACCTGCATTGACGTGTTTCCTATCTGTGCTGGCCTGTTCCATCTGGCATTTGCCTGTTCCTGTCAATCCTCCTCTACTTCTGTCTGCACCTGTGTGCATGTCTGCTTCTCTCTGGATCTATCTGTTTCTATTTTCTTCTAACAATGCCTGTCTTCCTCCAAGAATGCCTGTTTCCATTTTGTTCCATTTTACATCACTGCCCCTTTCTCCTTCTATCTATCTTGGTTGTCTGCAATTGTCTTCTTTCTGAGCCCAGCAGAAGCTGCTTTCTTCTGTCTGCTCCTTTTGCTTGTATGAGTTATGTTCTACTTTGGTTTATACCTGCCTGACTGCCTGCCTGCCTATTCTGGGTTTTCCTGGCCTTGCTTTACACCAGCTTTTATTAACTCTAGTCTGTTGTAGAAACATAGACATAGAAAATAGGTGCAAGAGTAGGCCATTTGGCCCTTCGAGCCTGCACCGCCATTCAATATGATCATGGCTGATCATCCAACTCAGTATCCCGTTCCTGCCTTCTCACCATACCCCCTGATCCCTTTAGCCACAAGGGCCACATCTAACTCCCTCTTAAATATAGCCAATGAACTGGCCTCAACTACCTTCTGTGGCAGAGAATTCCAGAGATTCACATATGTGTGAAAAATGTTTTCCACATCTCGGTCCTAAAAGATTTCCCCCTTATCCTTAAACTGTGACCCCTTGTTCTGGACTTCTCCAACATCGGGAACAATCTTCCTGCATCTAGCCTGTCCAACCCCTTAAGAAACCCAGTCTGAAGAAGGGTTACGACCCTAAACGTTACCTATCTCCTTCGCTCCATAGATGCTGCTGCACCCGCTGAGTTTCTCCAGCATTTTTGTGTCCCTTCGATTTTCCAGCATCTGCAGTTCCTTCTTGAACCCTTAAGAATTTTGTAAGTTTCTTCTAAATTCTAGCGAGTACAAGCCGAGTATCCAGTCTTTCTTCATATGAAAGTCCTGACATCCCAGGAATCAGTCTGGTGAACCTTCTCTGTACTCCCTCTATGGCAAGAATGTCTTTCCTCAGATTAGGAGACCAAAGCTGTACGCCGGTGTTCTTATGCTTGACCCTGCCTTCCACTAACACTAACACTAATCTGGCCATATCTGAGCTTACCTATTCCTTACTGGTACAGGCCACACCTGCCTCGTGTACCAAACATATCGGTGACTGTGATTCGCATCAACACTAGACTTTTCAGTTGGTACAATTGATGGCAGTATTGTGACCTGGCTAGCCGAAATGCTGCCTTGTGGTACCACTGACCTGCCTTCAAACGTAGCCTCTGGTGTTGAGTCTGTCCTTGGGCCCTGTGAATGTGTGGGTTTCCTCTGGGTTCCTTGGTTTCCTCACATATCCTAAAGATGTGCAGGTTGGTAGGTCAATTGGCCACTGTAAATTAGCCCTAGTATCCCAGTGCGTAGATGAGTGGGGGGTAGGGTTAGATTCAGTGGGGGGTCGTGGAAAGAGAGAGAGAGACATTTTGTTGGGAACAAAGATAAAATATGACAGTGCAAATGAATGCTTGTTTGAAGACTCATTCTGTTGAAGGACTTGTTTCCATATCATGTGACTCTATTTTGTGCTTGCCTGTTCTTCTATGATCTGTTTACTCTTGTCCGTAACTGAACAAGTCTTTTAATATGTCCATTATTGCAGCAAAGTACATAGAATCTTGCTGAAATTCTACCGGGCTTTGCTCAGACTTCATTTTAAGTACTGTGTGCACTTCTAGTCTCCGTACACAATGAAAGATATACTGATCTAAAAGGCAGCATGGCATTGATTCATTCTATTGATTCCTGGGCTGAGGTGCCGATCCAATGAAGACCTATTAAGGAAGACATTGCAGTTCAGAAGAATGAGAGTTATTCTATTGAGACATAAAATATTCTGAGAGGAATTGATTGGGTGGATGTCAAGTGGGTGATTGCTCTCAAAGGAGAGTCCAATACTGGAGGTCTGGCAAGATGTTGTTGGCTGTTTAAGGAGAAGCTTCTTTGAGCAGCGAGCTGAAAATATTTGTAAGACTGCAGATCACCCGTCAGAATTCATTCAAGCCCGAGTTAGATACAGTTTGGATAGTCAGTGAATCAAGGGATAATGTGATTAGATGGGAAAATAGATTGAGGCAGAGATCAGCCCTGCTCTTTTAAATAAATAAATAAATGAGCAGATCAAAGCGCCAAAAAGCCTGCATTAATGTCTCATTCTTTGTGCTTCTGTTCTCCTGTCTGCCACATTCTGCTACTGGCAGCTTTTTGTTTCTCCTTACCCTGTACCCTCCAACCACTGCCTGTCAGTGCTGATTAGAATATTTATTTTGGCAGTTCTTCTTTGCTTTATTGTCCCTATTTCTGTGTATGATTCCACATTTAGAATCAAATCAAAAGTTATGTGCACCTGTCCCTGCTTGATATTATCATCTTCAACAATCTACTCCTGTCCTTCCTCTTTCTGAACCTCTGTGCTTATCTCCACTCACCTCTTCCTGCTCATACCTGTCTGTACTTTAAATATTCTCTCAGTTTCCATGTGTTCCTCTCTGCACTGCTGTGCCTTTTACCATCTACTTTGTTGTCCTTATTACTCCTGTCAGCATCCCTTGGATAGACACAAAATGCTGGTGTAACTCTACGGGTCGGGCAGCATATCTAGATAAAAGGAATAGGAGATGTTATGGGTCGAGACCCATCTTCAGACACATTTTGTCTACACTGCAAAATCACCTCAAGGTATGCTTCCTTGAAGAAGTTCTCCTTGCTCCGGTGAGAGGTCAGCAAGCATCTGAAGAAGAATTTCAGCCCAAAATGTCACCTATTCCTTTTCCCCAGAGATGCAGTCTGACCCGTTGAGTTTATCCAGCATTGTGTGTCTATCTTCAGTGTAAACCAACATCTGCAGTCCCTTCCTACAGCATCCATAGGATCTCCATTTAAGATATATTTAAGACATAGCTATGGGAACTCACATGGGCCCCAGCTATGCCTGCCTCTTTGTAGGGTACATCGAATAATCACTGTTCCAGGCTTACACTTGCCCTATCCCCAAACTCTACCTCTGCTACATTGACGACTGCATCGGTGCTGCCTCTTGCACCCATGCAGAACTCATTAACTTCATCAACTTCACGACTAATTTCCATCCTGCACTCAAATTCACTTGGACCATCTCCAAAATCTCCCTACCGTTTCTGGATCTCACCGTCTCCATCACAGGAGCCAGACTATTGACCGACATCTACACAAACCTACTGACTCCCATAGCTCTCAAGACTACACTCTTTCCCACCCTGCTTCCTGTAAAGACTCTATCCCCTACTCCCAATTCCGTCTACGTCCAGGATAAGGTTTTCCATACAAGATTATCAGAGATGTACTCATTTTTTAGGAAAACGGGGATTCCTCTCTTCCATTATAGATGAGGCTCTCACCAAGGTCTCCGTAATATCCTTGCTTCCCCTCCCCCCATTCACAACAAGAACAGTCCCCCTTGTCCTCACCTTCCACCCCATCAGCCGTCACATACAGCATATAGTCCTCGCCACCTCCAACGGGATCCCACTACTGGCCACATCTTCCCATCCCTACCACTTTCTGCTTTCCACAGAAACCATTCCCTCCGCAACTCCCTGGTCAACTCATCCCTTCCCACCCAAACCACCCCCTTCCCAGGAACTTTCCTCTGCAACTGCAGGAGATGCAAACCCTGTCCCTTTACCTCCCCCCTCGACTCCATCCAAGGACGCCAACAGTCTTTTCAGGTGAGGCAAAAGTTCACTTGCACCTCCCCCAACCTCATCTACTGTATCCGCTGTTCCAGGTGTCAACTTCTGTACATCGGTGAGACCAAGCGCAGGCTCGGCAATCGTTTCGCTGAACACCTCCGTCTGCCTTAACCTACCTGATCTCCTGCTGATCTCCTCCTGATTTCACTTTAACTTCCCCTCCCATTCCCAATCTGACCTTTCTGTCCTGGGCCTCCTCCATTGTCAGAGTGAGGCCCAGCACAAATTGGAGGAACAGCACCTCATATTTTGCTTGGGTAGCTTACACCCCAGTGGTATGAACATTGCCTTCTCTAACTTCAAATAGCCCTTGCTTTCCCTCTCTCTCCATCCCCTCCCCCTTCCCAGTTCTCCCACCAGTTTTACTGTCTCCGCTACATCCTATCTCTGTCCCGCCCACTCCCCTGACATCAGTCTGAAGAAGGGTCTCAACCCTAAACGTCACCCATTCTTTCTCTCCAGAGATGCTGCCTGTCCCACGGAGTTACTCCAGCATTTTGTGTCTATCTCCATTCAAGACCAGGGTTTCAAATGCTTCCAGCATTTTCTTATTTTCTTTCAGATTTCCAGAGTCTGTGTTTGTGCTTTTTGCTGCCCGGCCAGTTCTGTGTAACTTAGTCAGTTCACAGATGCTGCCTTGCCCATTGACATGCTCCGCATTCTAATTTATCGCAGATGCACAGTTACATCCGTGTTTTGGATCTCTCCGTTCCAGCAGGAGACATCTCCTCCCTTAGTTCTCTCCCTATTTACACTTCCTTCAGACAGATTAGCCACCATTAAAAATCCATCAGCATTTTCTCCACATCACTCTACTACATAATTTCCCCTCTGTCTCAGCCCTATCACATACATTCCCTTTATTCTCTCCATCCCTTCCCCTTCCACCTGGCCACTGATTTCTATGTTTCCTTGAATCTAACCTGGGCACCAGTTCCCTTGCTCACTTCAATCTCATCTCGGCACTGGTTCCCGTGTTCCCTTGAACCTCACCAGGGCAGACATTCTGTTTCCTGCACTTTCCCAGTTCTGATGAAAGGCTACCTTTATTCTCCTCTCTGCAGAGCATCTGACCAGCTGGATATTACAGACAGGTGTAAGTGGGTAGTGAGATGATGATGGATATATCAGAGGCTGCGGAGTTTTAGGCTTCAAGAGATGCTGAAAAAACAATCTACAATTTCTCTATATCTATCTCAGATTGAACCCATCACCACCTCAATGTACCTGCCTGCAGCTCTCTCATCCACATCATGGCTGTTCTTGGCTATACACCCACGCAGGACTGTGTTTGCCTTCTCCAGTCTATGCTTGCCTGCCCCCATTTACCACATGCCTGAGCATGCTCCCTCACTGCCTGGCTCTCTCTGAACTAGTCAGCTCCTGTTTACTCATCGTAGCGGTCCCATTCTCCATCTGTTATTTCCTGTTTAACTGCCTTTCTGCACGTACCTGCTCCAATCCCTGCAAGTCAGCTTTCCTCTCTACCCTGCTGCACCTGTTAATGCAGGTTTCCATCCAGCTGACCCTGTCTGCTCCTGTTTATTCCACTCTGTTTATATCTCTTCTTCCCTTCACCTGTCGATAAAGAAGAAACATTCAAACATAAGAAACATAAATAAGAGTGGTCCCACGTGACTGATCTTTTAGCTCAGCACAACCTTCCTGCATTAACCCACTGAAGTAAAGTTTCAACTATCCACTTTCTGACTATTCATAAATCTTGATGGTTCTGCGTGTGGCTTACTAGGTGTTAATTCCCACTTTCACTTCCATTCAGCTGGCCCCATGTTCTGCTCTCCCTTTCACTCATCAGGTTCCCAGTACCTACTTCCCTTTCATCAAAGGGGAACTATAAACATAGACACAAGGAAAATAGGTGCAGGAGTAGGCTATTCGGCCCCTCGAGCCAGCACCACGATGCAATATGATCATGGCTGATCATCCAAAATCAGTACCCCGTTCCGGCTTTCTCCCCATTTCCCTTGATTCTGTTAGCCCTAAGAGCTATATCAAACTTTCTTTTGAATACATCTCATCAATAAAGATTATATGAGGGAATTTTATGCAACATTTAAATGTTATTTTGTTTTGAGAAGCACGGTGGCGTAGCGATAGAGCTACCACCTTACAGCTCCAGAGAACCAGGTTCGATCCTGACTACGGGTGCTGTGTGTATGGAGTTTGTACATTCTCCCCGTGACCTGCATGTGTTTACTCCGGGATCTTCTTTTCTCCCACACTCCGAAGACGTACAGGTTTGTAGGTAAATAGGCTTGGTATAAATGTAAAATTATCCTTAGTGTGTGTAGAATAGTGTTAATATGCATGGATCGCTGGTCGGTGCAGACTCGGTGGGCCGAAGAGTCTGCTTCCATGCTGTATCTGCAAACTAATCTGAAATCAGAGTCTCTAATCTAAATAAATAGTCTATGAAGTTATGAGTTGTGAATTGGTTATGGTGGATTGGGAAGCTATCGTAACATATATGACAGTAAACATACAATGGGTGGTATTCCAAAAATATTATATAGTTTGCAAGTAACAGAAAAGTTTAAAAGAACAGAAAAAAAAATGACTAAAAGGACATTATTGAAAATGATCACGACAAAAATCATTTGAGAATGTGAAAAGAAAATGGGTAAATTAATCTATTAATATTGTGCAAAAGAGATTGATTTAAAAAAAAAAGTTATTAGATAGAGGAAAAGAAAAGGTCAGCAAGAACATTTGTAATAAAATCACACTTTGTAGTGTTTTTTGTTTGGGATGCAAAACTATTAATATTGTGCGCACACATTTTAGTCACTCCATTGGCAATGCCTGCTGGAGAATGCAGAATTGATAGAATAAGATGCTGTTCTGGAGACACAAGAAACTGCAAATGTTGGATCCTGGAGCAAAATACAGTGTAGGAGTAACTCAGTGGGTCAGGCAGCATCTGTGGAGGGAATTTAGCAAGTTTTGCGGTGCATTTCAGATCAACAACAACAACAACAATCAGTTTTATTCGTCAATAAAGGTCCTGAATAAAGATCAGGACCTTTATTCAGACTCTTCAAAAACATCGCCTATCCGTTCCCACCACACATGCTGCCTGACCCACTGAGTTACTGAAGAAGGGTCACTGAAGAAGGGTCTCGACCTGAAACGTCACCAATTCCTCTCTCCAGAGATGCTGCCTGATCCGTTGAGTTGCTCCAGCATTATGTGCCTACCTTCGATTTAAACCAGCATCTGCAGTTCTTTCCTACTCCAGCACGTTGTGTTTTGCTGAAGATGCATGTTTTCACACTAGCACAGCCTAAATGGTTTCACCGCCAAGATGCTGTAAAAACACATGACTTTGGAAGCAATTAATAAAATGTACCTCTGGTGGACAGTCAGACATCCCATCAGCAAGCTAAGCAATATTAGGCCCTTTCAAATTAGCCAAAGCAGCTTCAATCCTTCAGTGAGGATTTGCTTCTGTTTGCAAGAATCAGACCCTTTGTGGGCATGTGTACAATGCATATCAAACTAATAATTGAATGCCATCAACAGCACTTCACAAACCCAGCGATCTCTGTTTATGTGCACGTCATACACACAGGGGAGGCAGCTAACGTCTGTAGGTGAGGTGCCGGTCCACTAAATGTGTATTAAACAGATTTTAAAGAAAAATCATGTGCTATGACTAGAATCTCTGGACATTCCCTGCTTAGATAGAGCTCTTAAAGATAGCGGATATGGGGAGAAGGCAGGAATGGGGTACTGATTGTGGATGATCAGCCATGATCACATTGAATAGTGGTGCTGGCTCGAAGGGTCAAATGGTCTGCTCCTGCACCTTTGTCTATTGTCTATTGAAAAAGGTTTGTCCCTTTTTCAAAAACCTGTTGCACTGGATGTTATTTATCCTTTAAAATGGTCATGCAGATCCCTTCTGGCTGGATAAAATATCAGTTGCTCTTATTTTACTACTGGTAATTTCTCAATGTTGATAGAAATTAGCAAAGTCCACCATTTCCTTATTGTGAAATATATCTGCCGTCAAATATTCTAAAATTATTTTATTACATTTATTAAATCTTTCAACTCCACATGCTATTGAAACCTACACGATTCGGAGATAAAACTCTAGAGGTCCTCTCATTTAATGCAGTCCATGCTCTTGGTAGCTGCACCTCTTTCCATTGCTATTGGCTTCCGACAACAATTGCGAGAACCTGATCTATCCATTCGTCTCCAGCCTGGTTTGAGCCTGAGATACTCTTATCTCACAGCAGGTGGGCAATATGCCATTTTGCAATTGATATTGATAATAGTCTGTCCCCTGTAATGGAGACAGAGAGATCGAGAAAAGCGAAAGAAAGGGCCTGTCCCACGAGCATGCGACTGCATGCGGCATGCGCGACCTAACATGGTCGCTTGAGCCGTACGGCCTCGCGGGGCCGGTTCCACTTCGATCGCCGGAGCCGCATGGAGTTGTGCGGTGCTGGTCCCGACATCGCGCGGGGTTCCGGAAAACTGACAGTGTTCAAAAATTCCGCGCGGCAACAGCTTGCCGGCCCGCAGCCCGCCTTGACGGGCATACGCAGCGTCTTGATGCCGTACGCAGCGTCTTGACGCCGTACGTCATGCGCGAACTTCCCGCAGACTTCGCTCGAACTTCACGTCACTCACTCGACCTCCGCGCGGCCCCCGCTTCCAGTTTGGTCGCACTCGCCGCATGCAGTCGCATGCTGGTGGGACCGGCCCTGTACGGGGATCACGACCTCCGCGCGACTCCCACGCTGTCCCCGCTTCCAGTTTGGTCGCATTTGCTGCATGCAGTCACATGCTCGTGGGGCAAGCCCTTTAGAGATAGTCTAAGTGAATTTGAGGCCATCTTGGAAGTTAATGGTGAAGTTAATGATATCAATGTGCTCTGCACGGGTGTAGAGGGCAACCTCAATGGCGTAATTGATGAAGTGGAGAAAGAGTTGGGAGATGGTGCCAGTGTACATTTGGGACAAAGACTGATTAAAATAACTAACAAAAAGGCAGCATTACTGGGGCTCATGCAAGTGCCCATGGAGACACCTTTAACATGAAGAAAGTGAGAGGTCAAAAGAAAAGTTGTTGAGGTTGGGGACAAGTTCCATTAAATGGAGGAAAGTGTTTGTAGTGGGGAAGTGATTGGGTTTCTGTTCAAGGAAGAATTGGAGTGTCCTGCAACCTTCCTGGTGGGGAATGGAGATGTAAAGGGACTGGACGTCATGCTAAAATGAGGTCGCGGGGGCCTTGGAATAGAAAATTATTGAAGTGTTGAAAAGTATGGTTGAATAGTATAAACCATTAGGTGGTCCGCAATAAGCATCACTACTTTCCTCATGTCAGAAGATCATGTGATAGGAGTAGAATTAGGCCATTCAGCCCATCAAGTCTCCTCCGCCATTCAATCATGGATGATCTATCTCTCTGTCCTAACCAATTCTCCTGCCTTCTCGTCCTTTAACTGTGTGTGTGGATGTAATTATGTGAAGCACTTTGGGGTCAATGCAAGTTGACTAAAAATGTGCTATATAAATAAAGAAATTTAATTTAATTTAAAATGTCCAAATAGTTTCAGTCTGCTCTGTGACCATCACTGTTAGTCGGTTATCCCCCATGTTAATGGTGTGTAAAACACATACAGAGTTCAAAACACTTTCCACCACAGCAAGGCAAAAATCACAGCAGGAGTAATGGTATCATCATGGCTGCAACAGCACTGGGGGAATTAAATATTCTCAGGATAATTCTCAGCTTAATCATCATCACATCCAATGCGATAAGTATTGACCACCTCTGCTGCCAACAGCTACATAGTGCACCATCCACAACAGCTGCAGTGTTCATTTGTTTAACTTGATTAACAGTACCTTTATTGCCCACTTCTGCAAAGAGAACATTTGCTGATGTACAGGACTGGGCCAATTTCACATTCCCTGCAGTCATGCAGCATCTTCATCGAGTCAATATCCTCGCAACTCCAGACTCAACAGCCTTATTTGAGCACCTTGTTCTCTCAGATTATAGTGTTCAAGAAATGGAAACACACCGCTATCTTTTCAAGGACAATAAGGTAACAGAAATAAATGTTACCCCTACGACAGTTGTCTCATCCCAAGAATGATTAAACCAAAAAAATGTCCATGTTGTATTTGTTTTATTTGCTTTAATCTTCCCTGCTATCTCCTTTTCTGCTCTTGGCCTGCATGTATATTTTTAGATTTCCTTTCATTCATGCTTTGGCATATTTAACATTATATTTAACTTTCTTCACCTTGCCTCCTTCACTTCCCTTTTTCCCCTTTTAATTTCTGTCTCATTCTGTTTGACTTATCATTTCCACTTATTTCTTCTTGTCCTTGTTCAGATATAGTCTCTTCATTCTTTCATACCTCCAATATTTTTTTTAAATTTACCAATTTGAATTACTCCTTCTGCCTCAACTTGCATGCTGAAATTAGGTTTCTTCCTGGTTCACGTGCATCATCTAAACCTCAATCCCCACAGTTAATATCATTTTTTTCCCTTCTTCATATCCCTATTTTGCTCATATCTGAAAAAGTTGCACATCACTATGATGTGCATTGTTGTATATCCATTGTTTATCTGTACATAGCCCACCATCTGATAGTAATAGAACTTTAATGAAACATTCTCTAAACTTGGGATGTTATCAATGCCCACTCCTTAATGAAGAGGAGGCAATGGTTAACAAACACCTTATTTAGCAATTTCCTAGAAGCAGTGGGTGTAATAGCATTTCATCTCCAATAGATATCTCTTTTGGAACTCAAAGACATTTTTAAATAGAAATTGAAACATAGGAACTAGAAAATAGAACAGTGTAGTACAGGAACAGGCCCTTTGGCCCACAATGCTTGTGCTGGGCATGTTAAACTGATCTCCTTTGCCTGCATGTGATCCATATCTTTCCATTCCCCTCATATCCCTGTGCCTTTCTAAAAGCTTCTTATATGCTCCTATTGTATTTGCCTCCGCCACCACCCTGGCAGTGTGTTTCAGGCACCCAGCAATCTAAAAAAAAAACTAGCCTCACATGCCTCTTTTAAACTTTGCCCCTCACACCTTAAAGTTATGTTCTCTAGTCTTTGCTAATTCTACCCTTGTAAAAAAGGTTCTGATGGTCTACCGTATTGTACTTAGAAAGTACTAATAATGGGCCTGCCCCATTTAGGCGACTTTTTAGCTGATTGCAGGAGACTCTGTGATCGCTACATGGTCGCCACTTGTGATGTTTGTGGGTGGCTCCTGGGGAGTCGCCTTCATGGTCGTGAGGAGTTCCCACATTCTGGGAACTAGTCGCGGCCTCATCATAGTCGCCCTAAATTTTTCAACGTTGAAAAATTACCGGCGACCAGAATGAAGCCGCTATGGAGAGTAGCGAGAATTCTCGCGCCGTAGGTGGGTCGCCAGGAGATCAAAGGTTGTCGTAGGTTCTCGTAGGTTGTAGTCGGTGCTGACCGGTGAATTTCATTGGCTCATTGGGAAATAAAAACGTAAGAAGTAGTTTTCAGAAGCAAGGATAACCGACTGCATAATGGTAATGTCTGCCGAGCTTCACAGCCGTGTATCTCTGGCTTCTTGAAAGTTGTCTCCACTTCTTCTCCCCCCTTCCCCTCCCCCCCCCTCTTTTAAAGGACTTACATGCCCCTTCCAGTGCACTGTGCTTTCACTGCCTTAATTACAGCGCCAACCTTCCTGTTCATCGCGGTGTGTGACTGTATCACATTGGCTTCGCACCGTCAGAATTTCACTCAGACAGTGCTCCCCCTGCTTGCCCTGTCCCCCACCTACATAATGGGCTGGTGAAGGAAGCGATGTGTGTGTGTGTGTTCCACTCTGACAGTCACCGTTCCAGTTGCCGGTTTTTTAGGCGACTGCCGACAACTTGACAGTCGCCGGCAATCACCTGAAAAATCGTCTAAGTGGGACAGGCCCATTTTATGCATCAGGGAACAGAGAAAAAAAGTTCATGTATCAGTTTGAGACATAAGCACTACTTTTCTCTCGGCACTTAGATGTACATTTATCCATGAACCAACCTCCAAAATGTATCTATTTATTTCCAGGTCCAAAAGATCTGCCACAACAGATTATCTTCCTTCGCTCTGAGCTCTACATGGGTTTCAACTTTGCATTAGATCTTTAGATTAGTTTAGAGATACAGCGCAGAAACAGGTCCTTCAGCCCACCAAGTCAGCGCCGAACAGCAATCCCCACACACTAACATCATCCTACACACACAATTTACAATTTTACCAAGCCTATTATCCAACAAACCTGTATGTCTTTGTGTTGGAGGAAACTGGAGATCCCAGCGAAAGCCCACATTGATCACGGGGGGAACATATAAATTCCATACAGACAGCACTGGTAGTCAGGATCGAAACCATGTCTCTGGTGCTGAAAGGCAGCAACTCTGCCGCTGCACCACTGTAAAGAAGAGTCATAAACACACTGTGTCTTTACTACTATTTATTGATAATACACAAACGTTACTGCCCTAGCTGTACGTGGTCTGTCACAGGAGCTAGAGAGAGATCAATGGGTGGGGAGGTTGCAATTATACTTCTGATATGGGGAGTGGTTAGTAGTGGTGAGGTCACTATATTAAAGGTACATGCACATGTCATCTACATCCTTCCCCTTGGAAACAAAAAGCAATACAGTAGTGACGGGGCGACCACGTCTCATACGCTACGAGCAGGTAAGCAAACAGTTAAACAAACAGTTGAGCAAGCAGCTAAGCAAATTCACCATAGCGGACAGGCGGCTTAACCAGCCGCCCGGACCGGGTACGCAGCTCGCCATCTCCCCCCTCTGCAGGAAGAGCAGGCGCCGGAGCGGGAGCGGGTGACCGAACCAGGGGCTCTGGAGGAGAAAGAGGAGGCGGAGGCCGAGGAGGGGATGCAGGCGCAGCAGCGGGTAGAACGGGCAGGCGATAGAGGGCTGGCAGGTGGAGAGCGGAGCTGGAAGAGCTGAGATGGCAGGTCAGGCATGCGAGGGGCGGCAGGCAGTGTGGCGGACAACGGAGGGGAGAAAGGGTCGGCAGGCGGTGGTGGGGGCTCGTTGACAAGCCGCAGATGTTGGCGCGACCGGCAGTGGATGGTACCGTCGTGGTCGACCAGGTAGGACCGCGGCGAACCAGCATTACCGACGACGGTGGCAAGCTTGGAGTGACCGGAGGGGGACTGCTTCCGGACGACTTGACCAGGGAACAGACGCAGGAGGGGACGGCAGGACTTGTCATGGGAGCGCTTTTGCACCTCGTGCTTGAGGGCAATGCGCTCCTGGACAGCAGCGGGCTGGAGAACAGAGGGCACGAGGGACCGCTGGGTCACAGGGAGTGGAGGTCTCGTAGTGCGAGACATCAGCCGCTGTGCTGGCGAGCCCAAGGCAGGGTCGCGGGAGATGTTTCGAAGATTGCGGAGGGCCAGGTAAAAGTCGGAGTTTGACAGTTTGCAATGCTCCAGCAAGTCCTTAGCACTGCGGACAGCGTGCTCCGCCAGGCCGTTGCTCTGCGGGTACTCTGGACTGCTGGTGTAGTGTCGGAAGTTCCAGCTGGCAGCGAAACCCCGAAACTCGGCACTGGTGAACTGGCTGCCGTTGTCAGAATGGAGGCTCGCCGGGGAGCCGTAAGTGGCGAAGTGGCGGCGCAGCTTCCCGATGACGGCCGAAGAGGTGAGGGAGTGCAGCTGGTCGACCTCGAACCAGCTGGAATAAGAGTCAACGAGGACCAGGAAGTGTTTGCCACGCCACTCGAAAATGTCAGTGGCGACAGCCATCCAGGGCAGTTCAGGGGCAGGCTGTTGCAGAAGCGGCTGGCGTTGCTGATGGGGAGCGAGGCTATTGCATGTAGAGCAGGCGGAGACCCTCTCCCGGATGTCTTGGGCCATGCCGGGCCAGTAGAACTGACTCTGGGCGTGGGACAGAGTGGCCTCGGCTCCAGGATGACCGCGGTGGGCGGACTGAAAATAGTGGTCCCGCAGCGCAAGGGGCACAACCACCTTGTGTCCTTTCACCACCACGCCGTCGTGCAGTACGAGCTCGTCACGGACCAGGAAGTAGGGCACGGCACCGGCCGGCAAGGATGAACGTCGGTCTGGCCAGCCCTTGCCGGATGACGTCGGGAAGCTGCTGCAGGGCAGGATCCTTGGCAGTGTGCTTGACCAGGGACTGCATCTGCTGTGAAGGCACAATGTTAACGTTAAGCACCATCAGGTCAGACGATTCGTATGGGTGGCGATCAGTGGACGATAGTGGCGCGCGGGACAGCGTGTCGGCCACGAACATGTCCTTGCCCTTGCGATACACAATTTAAAAGTGAAGCTGCTGGAGCTGCAGCATCATGCGCTGCAACCGGGAAGAGGCAACGTGGATTGGCTTGTTTAGGATGGTGACCAACGGCTGGTGGTCGGTCTCGATCGTGAAGTTGTTGCCCTAGAATGTAGTCCTTGAACTTGGAGCAAGCAAATACCACGGCAAGCAGTTCCTTCTCAATCTGAGCGTAGCGCTGCTCGGCAGGGGTCATGGTGCGGGACGCATAGGAAACGGGCAGCTGCAGGCCATCGTGGAGCTGCAGGCAGGCGGCACCAAGACCGAACTTGGAGGCGTCGCAGGTGAGAACGATGGGACGCTGTAGATCGAAGAATTTAAGAGTGTGGGTACTGACCAGTCTAGACTTCAGGACGTCAAAAGCTTTTGGTGATGCGGGAACCAGGCTCAGGCAGTGTCCTTCTTGATTAGCTCCCTCAGGGGCGCACTCAGCTCGCTGAGGTCGGGAATGAACTTGCCCAGGTAATTGACCATGCCCACGCTGCAGGCTGGGCACGTCGGTGGGTGAGGACATCCCGGAGACAGCAGCCGTTTTTTGCGGGTCGGGCTTCAGCCCCGAGGCAGTAAAAACGTGGCCCACGTAAGTGACATCCGGGACGCGGAAGCGGCACTTCTTTGGGTTGAGCTTGAGGTTGATTTCACAGGCCCGGTCCAGGACTTGACGGAGGTGGAGGTCGTGCTCAGCCATGTCCTTACCGTAGACCTGAATGTCGTCAACGATGATAGCACACGGCAGACCGGCAAACAGCTGCTCCATCGTTCGCTGGAACACCTCGCTGGCAGAGTTGATCCCGAATGGCATGCGGAGGAATCGGAACCTTCCGAAAGGCATGCTGAAGGTAGTCAGGTAGGAGGACCCGCTTGTCCAGCGGTATCTGCCAGAAAGAGCTCTTGGCATCGAGGACCGAAAAGACAGTGGCCGGACCAACCTGTGCAGCGACGTCCTCCACTGTTCGCATGGGGTAGTGCGGGCGTTTGATGGCCAGGTTCAGGTCCTTGGGGTTGATGCAAATGCGAATTTCACTTTTGTCCTTTTTCGCGGCAACAACCATGGTGGAGACCCACCGGGTGGGATCGCTCACCTCTTTCAGGATGCCCATGGTGACCATGTCGAGCAGCGTCGATTCCACCTTGTCCTTCATGGCAAAGAAGACGCGGTGCGGCGGGCGGATCACAGGTTCAACACTGGGGTCGACAGCAATCTTGTAGCAGCTGGGCATCTTGCCCAGCTTATCGTCGAAACGGTCAGGGTATTCGTGCAGTGGGTCCATGAGGGTCCGCACCTGGTGGATATCACGGTGAAAGGAGACCAAGCCGAGGCCTTGGCACGCCTGGGCACCCAGCAAGTTAATGTTGTCAGAGTCTAGCAGGTAAAAAGTGAGGGGCCGGGAGGCCTTCAGGACCTTGCAGTGCAGGGTTGCCTTTCCCACAGGAACGAGCACGCCTCCCCCGTAGGCATGCAGACGGGAGTCGTCAGCCGTCTCCATTTCATTAGTTCTTATCTTTTTGAAAAGGCTTGTTGACATTACATTTGTCACGGCCCCCGTGTCGATTTTTGCGGAGAAGGTCGAACCATTGACAGTAACCCGAACCGAAGGGTCCGTTATCAGGGCTGTGCATCCAAGAGTGAAAATATGCTGGTCTCCCCCTGGGATGAACTGGTATCAGACAAAGGGAGTTCATCAGGCTGGTACAGGGAACCAAGCTCGCTATCAGCTTGAGCAAGGTTGTTTAACATTCTCCGTGGAGCGGGAACTGGCTTCCCACGGGAGCGGCAAGCTGCAGAGAAATGGTTTAATTACATGTTTTGCCCAAGGCAGGGCACACATTAAACTGATGAGAGGCAAAATTGCAGTTGGGGCAACGTCGTGGGCTGTCGCCCCCTGGTGCAGGGGAACCCCATTGCCGTGGCGGGCCAGCGTTCCGCCGGCGGCCAGCAGCACTGGCAAAGTTAATGTCATGATCAGCAGGCGACAGTGCCGAGGCGACAGCCTCAGCCATGCGGGAGGCGTGCAGAGCCTCGTCCAGAGACAGGTCGGGCTTCCGCAGAAGTTCAGCCCTTAGCTTTACATCTAGAAGGCCATATACTAGAATGTCCCGGGTCACTTGATCGGGGGTCAGTGCGTCCAGGCGACAATGCCTGGCCATGTGTCGCAACGCGGCGATATAGTTGTCGATTGACTCTCCAGGGATCTGATGCCGGCTGAACATTTTAAAACGCTCTAAGATGCAGTTAGTGGGGATGTCGCACATCGCGGTAAACTTAGCCATAAGACATACCGGGTCTCGAGCATCTTCACCTGCACCATAGACAAACGACTCAGATCGTTCCAGGGCATCGGGGCCAGCCAGGTTGAGGTGCAGAGAAGCCCGCATTTCAGCGGTGGCAGCAGGATGGGCGATCGTCACGTAGTGCTGGAAATCGGGTCTAAAGACACGCCACCGATGGGCAATGTCTGAGTCGAAGACAAGCACATCGGGCTTGCGGCAAGAGGTAGCCATGGCACGGGAGATAGAACAAGGGATAGGGAACTGGGTCAAAAGTAAATAAAACCCGACAAACAGGAGGCGCATAGGTACGATTGTGACACCATGTAAAGAGGAGTCATAAACACACTGTGTCTTTACTATTATTTATTGATAATACACAAACGTTACTGCCCTAGCTGTACGTGGTCTGTCACAGGAGCTAGAGAGAGATCAATGGGTGGGGAGGTTGCAATTATACTTCTGATATGGGCAGTGGTTAGTAGTGGTGAGGTCACTATATTAAAGGTACATGCACATGTCATCTACATCCACCGTGCCACCCAAAATCTAAAGCAGAAATATTTAATAATAGTCAGTTGGGACAAAACCAAAATGAATATGGCTCACCTGCTTTTATTTTTTCTAACCGGCTTTTATGTTTGATACGGCCACATTCCACAAGTGGCCAGAGACACAGCCCCAAGGCAAATGTTGGTCGTTCAAGAGGATCCTTCTGCCAAAGATTGCCTTCTGCTTCAATCGGAACATGGATATGGAGTTATTACCTTAGTGCTTCAGAGGGGTAGGACCACAAAAATGGTGCTTAAGCATGAGCCAGAAGTTACAATGTACTTGTACAAAAAAGGACGAAGAAAAAGAGGGGGAAATGATCTCTTCAGCCTGTTATGTGGATTTAGTATTAACTAGTATCTGTGCACTGGGCAGCTATGGGAGGAAATGTACGTCCACCAATAAAATATATGTAAACAAATTGGACATTACAAACAAATGCAGGACTCATTTAATGGAGCCAAATTACACAAGTGAGAAAGCGCTGGAAAATGTAACTTATTCTTGCTCATGTTAATGTTTCAATGTCCTGGTCAATATACCATCCATCTTTTTTTTCAGATATCCTTCCTGTAAATTTAATTTAATTCACATCTTCCCAGATAGGATCATTATTTATCTTGGTAGTGGTTGATTTCCAATATCTTTGCAAGAGGCCCTTCAGGTATGTTCAACTGGTATTGACATTTACTCCACCCGTCCTGCAAGCATTTTAGATTAATTGAGGACTACAAAGTCGTTAATGTATGTATTGGCTATGAGCACATCACAATTCTAAGAACATTATTTTGTTTAGAATCAATTCCTTCAAAGCTTAACATTTTCAGATTCTTTATTTTTTCTCTTCTTATGTTGATCAATATTACCAGAGATCATAAGATCATAAGTGATAGGAATAGAATTAGGCCATTTGGCCCATCAAGTCTAGTCCACCATTCAATCATGGCCGATCTATCTCTGCCTCCTAACCCCATTCCCCTGCCTTCTCCCCATAACATCTGCTAAGCTACCAGATCATCCAACATTTCTTCATCTGCAACTGTACGGGAACAGTTGTGGAAAAGATGGAGATTGTCAAGGTTGACTGTACATTTCCTGCCTCTCTGGCTTTAGGTTTTTATCTTGTGCATAGTCATGGAATAGCATTGTCAGAAAATATCTGGGATCTCAAGAACAATCCAGTCCTCCAGAGAAGAACTGAAATAAAAGAGTTGAAAAGATCATAGTTGAGAGTTTCCTTCAACATGATGTCACTCATACACACAATATTCCAACAATAAGGACAAGAAAAGGAAAGGGTGGAATGGGACCAGCTGTCTGCTCACTGATATTGCTGATTTACAGGAATGGAACTACAATATTCCAACAATCTGCGCATGTCAACAATTTCAAGGTAGTACTGTACTGGATTTATAAAGGTCTCAGTTGGTCTCAGTTTGACAAAGAGTGAATCTACCTCGAAACACCTCCATAAAACATTCATGGCATGTGCACAACATGGGTTGCCTGGTGGAATTAATCTCACTTACTTCATTCTAGCCCACCAAATACTTTCAGTTCAGGATCAATGCAGGTTAGATATAGAAAGCAGCTCTTAATATACCCTCCCATTGAATGTTCCTAGATCGGTTACAATATGGCACAGATATAATGTAAAGTTCTCTCCAAACAAATTCAAGTCAGAAAGTTACGTATTTACTCAAAT
Source organism: Amblyraja radiata (assembly GCF_010909765.2). NCBI lineage: Eukaryota > Metazoa > Chordata > Chondrichthyes > Rajiformes > Rajidae > Amblyraja > Amblyraja radiata. Next base: position 16,727,619 of record NC_045978.1, on the reverse strand, counting down.
TCAAACTCTTTTAAGCCTGTCCCACTGCGACGACCTAATTCGCAAGTTTAGAAGAGTTTGCCCTCGAATCATAATAATAATAATAATAATAAATTTTATTTAATGGGCGCCTTTCAGACATCTCAAGGACACCTTACATAGTAATCGGAATAAAAACATACAATCGGAATAAAATAAGTAATAAAGACATCACAGAGACACAAATTAAAAACAGAATTCAATCCAAAAACAGAAAATCAAAAACACAATGTGAAGAGAGAGCAGCGGCAGCCAAAGCGCGCCAGCATCCACTCTCTCTTCACAGCAGCCATCTTGGACACAGATACTCACAGCATGGTCGACACAAGGTCCTGGGAGGTCTTTGTAATTCTCCTTCATGCTTGAAAGTAGTCCCCGCATAGGCGAGGCCTCAGCTAGGTCGCGGCGTTTTTTCAACATGCTGAAAAATGCCCGCGAGTAAAAAAAGGTTGCCATGGAAAAAAGCGATATTTTAGTAGAAAGCAAGAACTATCTGAAATTAGAGAAGTCAATGTTCATACTGCTTGGGTGTAAACTCCCCAAGCGCAATATGAGGTGCTCTTCTTCCAATTTGCTCTGGGCCTCACTCTGGTAATGGAGGAGGCAATGTAATAAACAGAGGTTTGATTTGCAAACAAATTAAACTAATGTCAATTTAATCCAACAGCTCATTTTAAGGTGAGAGGGGAAGGGATCTGAGGGAAACTTTTTCACATAGATGGTGGTGGGTATATGGAAAGGTAGTTGAAGAAGAAACAATGACACTATTTAAAAGATGTTTGGACATGTACATGGATAGGAAAGGTTTGGAGGGATATGGGCTAAACATGGGCAGGTGGGACTAGTCCAGATGGAGCACCAGATAGACAAATGGATTTATTAATTTGGAAAAAGTGACATTAGGGCAAATGCATCGAGACCCCCTGCCAAGCATTTGGAAACAAAAGGTACTGGAAATATTACTTGAGGACCTGCACTGAAAATCACTGAGAACTTAATTTGATTGTGACAGATTGCAAGATTTGGGGTAAGTGACCATGATAGTCGAGAACAGAAGGTAAGAAACTACTTTGAAAAATAAATATGGATGCTGATAAAAATTGTAACCATGGGAAGTGAAATGAATTAAATATTGATATTGGTATAGGTTTGTTATTGTCACATGTACAGTGAAACGCTTTATTTGCATGTTATCATCAAATCATACGATACATGAGTACAATCAAGTCATACACAAAGGTAGTGAAAAGAGAAAAAATGCCAGAGTGCTGAATAGAGTGTGGCAGCATTATAGCTTTACTGTTACAGAGAAAACGTGTAAGGTTCACAATGAGGTTGGAAAATCCAGGCTACACCCTAGCTTATGGGAGTTCAGTAGTTTGATAACAGTGAGGAAGAAGGTGTTTCAGAATTTGGTGATATGTATTTTCAAGTTAATCTCAACATATGTAATAAGCAATGAGAGACTGCGCTGCAGGATATGGATGGATATGCAATTTTTTTATTTTGTTTCCAGTCATAGAAACATAGAAAATAAGTGCAAGAGTAAGCTGTTTGGCCCTTCAAGCCAGCACTGCCATTCAATGATCATGGCTGACCATCCAAAATCAGTACACCATTCCTGCTTTCTCCCCATACCCTTTGATTCCTTTAGCCCTAGGAGCTAAATCTAACTCTCTCTTGAAAACATCCAATGAATTGGTCTCCACTGACTTCACGTGGCAGAGAATTCCACAGATTCACAACTCTCTGGGTGAAAAAGTTTTTCCTCATCTCAGTCCCAAATGGCCTACCCCTAATTCTTGATCCTGTCCTGGTAACTGATTACCATATTCTCAGCACCTAATCCACATCTGCAATTCAATGGCATTGTCATCATTACACCAGCTCCATCTCCACTGAGATGTAACACCTGCATTAAATCTGCCTCATAAATTGCCCGATGAAGATCACTTTGAAAATGACAATTAAAATTACCAGTTATATCTTCCTGATCTACCCCCTCAATCTCAGTGCAAGGTGTTGGCCCGAACATCGAAAATCCCTTTGATCCACAACTGCTGCCTGACCTGTTGTTTTCCTCCTGCATGTTGGGGGGTTTTTGTGTCAGATTCCAGTATCTCTTGTCCATCCAGTTATATTTAGTGTTGTGTAATTTCTCTCGACACTAGATTATACAATAAATGTAAGCACGGATTTTTATATGTGCCCTTTTTGGTGACTATTACATGCTCATCTTTAGTGCTGTATTCATTCATGAAGCGATAATCAGTGGCAAAGATATATTAAAAATATATTAGATACATAAAAATCATGCACAATCAGCAAATTCATGAAGCAAGACTAATGTACTTTCATAAACTATTTGGGGATGCATTTAATCACTTCTGACACACTTGATTCATATCCAGCACAGTTGCTCTGAGCACTTACTTCTTTAAAAAAAAAACAACCATACATTTCTTGGAGATTTGAATGCATTTGTTAGGCTTTGGAAAGGTCTTTGCAGTTTATGTACTCACGAGTATACAGATATGTGGGAAATTGAAATGTATTTGTACAATGCAACCATCCTGTTCTAAGTACAACATAGACAGAAGCAAACTATTGCGAGCCAAATAGAATATCATAGGGAACATGCAGTTTCATTATTGCAGACAAGTAGTGTTATGACTTACAGGAACATCACTTTAGAAGAATGGTTAAATAGTCCAGTCGCTGAAGACCTGAAATGTAACTGTCAATGCAGCATTCATTTCAAGTGAGTTAATGCGTTCATGTTGGCTGCACACATTAATCAGGTGCATCATGTGTATGGCCCACCGACACCTCAGCTTCCGTGAATGTAAATCTTTAGATATAGATCACATTCTAGAAATTGGTAGAAAAGGACAGACAAAATCCCATTAAAATTTCCCCTGAATAAGGGGATTAATAAAGTATATATGCCAAAGTATCGCACACCAACCACCAACCTGGACAGAGCCACTGTCGTGCCGCTGCCGATCGGAACGCCTGTTGATGTTTAGTTGAGAGTAGTGTTAAACTTGTTCATGATATATGTATTTTTATTTCTATTTATTTATTTTTTACTGCACACTGAATGGACACTGGTTTGAGTAACGTTTTTTTGTTTCCTCTGGGTATGCGAGTACTCAGGAAAATAACAATAAAGATATACAATACAATACAATACAATATTTATCTATCTATCTATCTATCTATGCCATAGAATGTTTATTTGACCCGGTCATTTAACCCGGTAGGTCAGTTGTGACTCGATACAAGAGCAATCCTACTGATTGCACGCCCCGTTGTCCTGCAAGTTGTTCCTTCTCTGATACTCAGCTGGCTCCATTTTTTTTTTTTTTTTTTTAATATTTTTATTAGAAGTAGTGTACAATAATATAAGACATGAATAACATATTACATTTTGTGTACAACTTCTTATTTTAAATTGAATAGTAAAAAAAAAGAGTAAGAAAAGCAAGAAATAGAGAGAAAGAGAATATTATATACAGTAGTGATGTTATTAGTTCGAGAAGAAATAGAAAAGAAAGAGCCCAGGGGGCTGCATAGCCCAAAGGAGAAAACAAAGAAGTGAAGTGAGATTTAAAAAAAAGAGTATATAGTAGAAACAAGAGAAAAAAAGAGAACTGGCTCCATTTTGAATGCCTTAATTGAATCTGCCTCCAGCCCCTCTTATTCCAATACCTTCAATATTTATGACAAGCCAGTTGTGTAGCATCTTGCCAGATGCTTATGGAAGTCTATGCATACCATATCATCTGAATTTTCCTCGTCATTCTTATCTTAGCAGCTGATCGCTATTCAGTTTGATTTTTAGTGAACTAATTTGTGGAGCTGTTCAAGCAGGAACTGCAGATGCTGGAAGATCGAAGGTACACAAAAATGCTGGAGAAACTCAGCGGGTGCAGCAGCATCTATGGAGCGAAGGAAATAGGCGACGTTTCGGGCCGAAACCCTTCTTCAGACCTGTCCTGTTATATTCTGAGAAACTGATGTTTGTTGGATATGCATTTATTGTTCACCAATCTTCTGTCCACATCATTTCCCTCCCTTATTGAAGGGTTCACTTGCTGTGGTGTTGATCCTGACATGATTACACTTGCATTATGAGGCAACACAGTGCTGCAGCAGATGTGACGTTACTCATAGCTGCAGGGCCTTGGAATCAATCTTAACCTCTGCCATTGGCTGTGTGGAGTTTATATATTCTCCGTGTGACCTGCGGCTATTTCTCCTGAGTGTACCACATTCCAGGGGCACGTGGGTTGATAGGTTAATGTAGAACATTAGGAAGAGCGCAGGAATAGTCTCTACAATGTCCATGCCAAACATCATGCTAAGTTAAATTAATTTCACCTGCCTGCACATGATCCATTTCCTACATATTCGTGTTCACAAGGAAAATCATGGGGGTACTGATAGGTAAATAGGTTGCCAAGAAATAGGTGGAGAAATGGGATGTCTATAATGGAGGTGTTTAAAATGGTTCCAAAATTTGATAGGTGTAGTGGAACTAAATATTTTCCTCTAGCTGGGAAGCAGAATGATAAGATATAATCTTAAATATAGAGCTGAATCTTTCTGTGTTAATGGAAGATATACCACTATCCATTGCCATCTCCTGACAGTTAAACAACTGGAGGCAGCAATCATTTTGAGGTTAGAGATCAAGGTTTGTTGCCAATATGGATCATATTGCAAATTTGTATGTAGCTCATTGACATCTCATGAACAATCCATCATGAACTTGCATAACGTGACAGTGTTTGTTATTATAAGTAAGAACAAATTACTGATGGGGACACAGTGTCAGAAAACAGCTGGAGCATGTTATCTCAATTTTAAGTGTTATATTGCTTGGCGCGTCCATTTGTTTTTGAGACATCGCACATGTTTCACTATGAGAGAAGCATGGTGTGCTGTGAAGATTGGAAGATACCAATCGGGATTCATTTGCTGGAAGAGGATGCCAACAGCCAAGAAAGTGCTGGGTACTACACAGTTAATACTCCACTCCACTTTTTTCCCCATTACCTAATTCACCATTGACCTGCATGTTTGAGATTGGATCAGATAGAGTCACCTCTGCGACTGAACTTTGAAGCAAGTAAATTGCTAAAGGAATGGAAATCAAAAGCTGCATGTGGATTCGTACATTCATCATCATCATAATTTTATTCATATTCCAATGGAATGGAAGGGAACGCTATAAAAATAGTTATCACTTCTAAGAAAAACAAACAGCAGAAACATATCAGTCATTCAGTGGATAGAAGTACTCCAGTATCAGGATTCATGACTAGCCCAGCCCAGACAATGGTAAGTTGTCAATCCTGGAAAACATTGCAATGGAAATAGATGGAAAATTAACCATCTTACCATCTTAAGACCACTGAGGAGAAATTACCCCATAAAATAGGAAAGGTGGATCGAACTCACCCACATTTCAACAGAAAGGGTAACCAAAAGCCACAGTTATCAGATAGTTGTCACGGCTTGCATATGGAGAAGAGGACTGAGAAAAATGTTGCATATCACAAGAATAGGTGTTACATAAGAAAGACTCAAAAGAGATTGGCAGACCAAACCCTGTTGACGACAAAACAATGCAACTCAATCAATCTAAAAACAAAGTTTAGTTTAATTTAGTTTATAGATACAGCGCGGAAACAGGCCGTTCAGCCCACCAAGTCCACGCTGACCAGCGATCCCCGCACACTAAGACTATCCTACACACACTAAGGACAATTTACACTTATACCAAGCCAATTAACGTACAAACCTGTACGTCTTTTGAGTGTGGGAGGAAACCGGAGATCTCGCTGAAAACCCATGCGGTCACAGGGAGAACGTACGAACTCCGTACAGACAGCACCCATAGTCGGGATTGAACCCAGGTCTCCGGCGCTGCAAGTGCTGTAAGGCAGCAGCTCTACCGCTGCGCCACTGTGCCACCCACCAGATTTTGTCAATCAAACCATCTTGCCAACTCACTGCTGGAGCAGTGATGCACCTATGTAATTGGCTGGAAACATATGTTAAAAAGTCATACTGGAAGCACCAATGTTCACCATAAAAAATTGTTGAAATGAAGTGGCATGGACTTTACTTGGAATACTAGGAGAATGGGTTCTTCATTTTATTAAATATTCAAATTATAGCACTTGTACGCAAATATAATAAGAAGCATATAAAGGATATGTTGCCAAGGGATGTTGGGACCCTATAAATGATAAACTCAGTCATTCAAATGAGAAGCATTTCAGAAGTCAGAGGTCAAAGTGTGCTGTCAGGTTGGAGGATGGATGCATTACAGACTTGTGGGATATATTATAACAGATTTACTGAAAAGCATTGGACGCGATGAGATGTTTTATATTCAATGTAAAAACAAAACACAACTGACAGCATAGCATAATATTTGATGAACTGTGAGTGGTACATGGGAAGATGCCAGAGAGTAATGGTGGATGGTTGTTTGTCAGGTTGGAGGCCAGTGACGAGTGGGGTGCCACAGGGATCTGTGTTGGGTCCACTGTTGTTTGTCATGTACATCAATGATCTGGACGATGGTGTGGTAAATTGGATTAGTAAGTATGCAGATGATACTAAGATAGGTGGGGTTGCGGGTAATGAAGAAGAGTTTCAAAGTCTACAGAGAGATTTATGCCAGTTGGAAGAGTGGGCTGAAAGATGGCAGATGGAGTTTAATGCTGATAAGTGTGAGGTGCTACATCTTGGCAGGACAAATCAAAATAGGACGTACATGGTAAATGGTAGGGAATTGAAGAATGTAGGTGAACAGAGGGATCTGGGAATAACTGTGCACAGTTCCCTGAAAGTGGAATCTCATGTAGATAGGGTGGTAAAGAAAGCTTTTGGTGTGCTGGCCTTTATAAATCGGAGCATTGAGTATAGAAGTTGGGATGTAATGTTAAAATTGTACAAGGCATTGGTGAGGCCAATTCTGGAGTATGGTGTACAATTTTGGTCGCCTAATTATAGGAAGGATGTCAACAAAATAGAGAGAGTACAGAGGAGATTTACTAGAATGTTGCCTGGGTTTCAGCAACTAAGTTACAGAGAAAGGTTGAACAAGTTAGGGCTTTATTCTTTGGAGCGCAGAAGGTTAAGGGGGGACTTCATAGAGGTTTTTAAAATGATGAGAGGGATAGACAGAGTTGACGTGGAAAAGCTTTTCCCACTGAGAGTAGGGAAGATTCAAACAAGGGGACATGACTTGAGAATTAAGGGACTGAAGTTTAGGGGTAACATGAGGGGGAACTTCTTTACTCAGAGAGTGGTAGCTGTGTGGAATGAGCTTCCAGTGAAGGTGGTGGAGGCAGGTTCGTTTTTATCATTTAAAAATAAATTGGATAGTTATATGGATGGGAAAGGAATGGAGGGTTATGGTCTGAGCGCAGGTATATGGGACTAGGGGAGATTATGTGTTCGGCACGGACTAGAAGGGTCGAGATGGCCTGTTTCCGTGCTGTAATTGTTATATGGTTATATGGTTATTATATGGTTACAGTGGTGCAGCTGGTAGTGTTGCTGCTTCACAGCTCTGATAACTTGGGTTCAATCCCGATCTCTCATGCTGGCATGGTTTCTTCCTGGTGTTCCGATTTATCTCGTATCCCAAGACTTGCTGCTTGGTAGGTTAATCACCCCCTGTAAATTGCCCATATGTAGGTATGTGGTAGAATGTGGGAGACTTGAGGGATATATGCAAAAAGTCATGAATGCGATTGTCATGGGGTTAGTGTAAATGGGTGCATGATGGTCAGTGCTATCCTGCTGGGCCAAAGGCCATGCTTCTGTAGCAAAACACAAAGTGCATGAGGAACTAAGCAGATCAGGCAACATCTGTGGGGAAAATGGATGACGTTTCGGGTCAGGACCCTTGTTCAGAATAATAGTGGCAGATGCGAGAATGCTGGGAAAGAGAGGTGGGGGCAGGACAAAACCTGGCGGGTGCAAAGAATATTTACGATGATGCTGCCAGGACTCAGGAGTCTGAGCTAAGGGAGAGGTTGAGCAGTCTAGGACTTAATTCCTTGGAGCACAAAAGGATGATATAGAGGTCTACAAAATCATGAGAAGAATAGATCAGATAAATGCACAGTCTTTTGCCCAGAGTAGGGGAATCAAGAACCAGAGGACATAGGTATAAGGTAAGGGGGGGTGGGGGAGTTAATAGGGACCTATGAGGCAAATGTTTTAAGTATGTGGAAAGAGCTGGTAGAGGAGCTGGATAGGATAGGTTTTGACGGATATGGCCCAATGTATGCAAGTGGGACCTGTGTAGATGGGGCATGTTGGTCGGCATCAGCACGCTGGGCCAAAAGGCCTGTTGCCATGCTGTATGACTCTAAGTCACAAAGTGATAAGTGGATATAAGTGAAGAGGGTTTTGATTTGCAGATGCGTGGAGTAAGTAACTAAGACTAGAGGTGAAAAGGAACCAAAGAGTGTCAGATAAGAAGAGAAGAAAGGATTTTAACGGGATGCATCACAGCTTGGTTTGGGAACAGCTCCATCCAAGACCTCAAGAAATTGCAGAGAATTGTGGATGCAGCCAAAACAATGACACGAACCAACCTCCCTTCCATTGATTCCATTTACACCTCACGTTGCTTTGGCAAGGCCAGCAGCATAATCAAGGGCGAGTCGCACCCTCTTCTCCCCTATCCCATTGGGCAAAAGGTTTGGAAGTGTGAAAACGCACACCTCCAGATTCAGGGACAGTTTCTTCCCAGCTGTTATCAGGTAACTGAACTATCCTTCCAACTGCTAGAGATCAGTCCTAAACTACTATCTACCTCATTGGAGACCCGCAGACTATCTTTGACCAGACTTTACTCGCTTTATCTTGCACTAATGTTATTCATGATATTCCCTTGATCGCGTATCTGTACACTGGCTTGATTGTAATCATGCACAGTCTATCCGCTGACTGGTCATCTGCAACAAAAGCTTTTCTCTGTACACGTGACAATAAATTAATAAACTAAAAATAAACTAGGAGGAGTAAAATTTAAAGCCAGAGGGAAGGATAAAGGTGGAAGGGGATAGGGAGAGGAGAGAGGGGGGGATGAAATAGAAATAGGGAACTTGGGGTTTGGAGATGAGTATGTTATCAAAGAGAAAAGGGTAACTGGAAGGATGGAAGTTAGTGGTGCCCAGCAAGGTCGCGTGAGAGGGGATTATTTCTTGGTTTGTTTCTGTGCTATGCGAGTCGACTTAATGAATATTCGAACCCAGATGAAGAGATAACTGTTAAATAAAAATTCAATATTTTTTAAATGTCCATGTTGAAATGCTTTTTTTTTAAACAACCATGTTCATTGACAGTGTTCAATTGAAATATAGAAGTGAAAATGCATCCAGATGTAGTTTTTCTCTGCCATGGAATAAACTGTCGGTCTGCAGCTTGGAAGACAAAGGACAAGATGGCATCGATCCTCATCTCCATAAATCTGTAGAGAGCCTGCAGCTACTGAATGTTCAGGCACAGTTGGAGATAAAGAAAGGTGAATGGCTGGTGATTGTCAGCTAATCCATGATTACATTTAGGATAGAAATGTCTATAATTACAGACATGACTTAAAAGCTGCCATAAAAAAATATCATGTTCTAAGTAGGTCTGGCTCCAAACATACACTTGCTTTCACTGTATGATTGCACTACATCCCTAATTTAAGCTTAGAGTGAAATCTTATGCCCCTGTGCCACTTAGGAAACCTGAACGGAAACCTCGGGAGACTTTGTGCCCCACCCAAAGTTTCCGTGCGGTTCCCGGAGGTTTTTGTCAGTCTCCCTACCTGCTTCCACTACCTGCAACCTCCGGGAACCGCACTGAAACCTTGGGTGGGGCGCAAAGTCTCCAGAGGTTTCCGTTCAGGTTTCCTAAGTGGGACAGGGGCATTAGAGTGCTTGGCTACTTTTGTTAAACTACCATTAACTTAAACAAAACACCAAGTGCTGAATAAATTCAGTGGTAGGGGGGGGCAGGATGAACAGACATTTCAGTTTTGGACCCTTCTTCAGGCTGAGGGGAGGGGAGATTAATTGGCTGATGGGTAGAGGAAATAACATGGGACAGAGGAGAAAATAAGTGTGTCAGATAAGGAGAGGAGAGGTGTGGAATGTAAAGCCAAAGGGAGGGATATGTGTGGAAGTGGATGGAGGGATGGGATAGCGCATGGATAACATGGAAATGGGGAACTCGGGAATGGGAGATTAATGTACGGAGGGGAAAGAAGCACAGTGACTGGGACAGGATAACAGGAGAAATATGTGTGCACCGAGGTTGGAGGTTGAAAGGGAAAGGGGGGGGGGGGGCAGGGTGGGGTCATTACTTGCAATGAGTGAATTCAATGTTCATACCATTCATATCGGAAGGTGTGGTGTAACGGAGAAAGGAAAGAGGGGAAGTGGAGGGGGGTTGTTTGAGGTTGCTTGAAATTGGAGAATTCAATGTTCATACCGTTGTGTTGTAAGCTACCCAAGCAGAGTGTGAGGTGACACCAGCAATTCTTCCAGGTGAGACAAAGGTTCACGTGTACATCCTCTAACCTCATCTACTACATCCGGCGTCCCTGACGTGGCCAGCTGTACATCAGTGAAAGCAAGCGTAGACTTGGCGACCATATTGCTGAACACTGACAGAGTGAGGCTACAGGCAAACTGGAGGAACAGGACCTCATATTCTACTTAGGTAACTTACTATCATCTGCCGGTCAAATCCTCTCCTCCCCCACCGCCCCCCCCCCCCCCCCAACCTCCTCGTCTGTGCCCATCTATTACCCCCCACGCTTGGTCCTGCCTCCCCTTTCGCAAAGTTTTCTTTTTCCCCCTCCCCCAACTCGCAATCAGCCTGAGGATGGGTTCCGACCTGAAATGGCACCAACTCATGTTCTTCAGAGATGAGAGATGCTGCCCAACCCACTGAGTTACTCCAGCACTTTGTGTAGGGTGGTGGGATCACATTGAAGTTGGTGGAAATGTCAGAGAATGATGAGTTTGATCATTGTAGGCTGGGCTACAATGCATGACTACATTGTACATATAGTGCATTTAGCAAAGGATAAATTACTACCCACTTGTAACAAGCATGTTTGTAATGTGATGTGACCATTCACAGTGTCAATGTAATTGACCTGAAGCCGCTGTTTCTCTCTCCGCAGATGCTATCTCAGTTTTGTTGAGTATTTCCAGCATTTCCTAGTTTGGGTTTTCATTTTTCCTATTCCAGTTATCATTTCAGTTCGGTAAATCCATCATGGGCTTCACTAGTGAGGTGAGTATTTGATTCCACCTCCTGTTATCTCAAGAAAGTGGCACTGAGCCTCCTACAGGAACCTCTCCTGTTTAGTGGTCTTGACGTCCCTGTTTGATGGAGAGTTCCAGGTCTCTGATCCAGCAACAATAACATACCACCATTGTTTGGATACTTCTAAGTGGTGTGTGGATTGGGTGAGAATCGGCCATCATTGTCATTCCAGGTGGTGAAGTTATAACATTAGGGGATGATGGTGAATTAACACTTTATGAGATCTACACCCAGTTCACGTAGTAACCAGCATCATTTCAAAATATTAATTACATCTTTACCAACGTATTACCAAGTGACCAGCTCCAAATTACGTATGATCAAGTCCCTTCCTTTTCATTTCTTAAATATCTCCAAGGATCATGTAAGATTAAGATAGAGTACATTATTGTATTGCTTATATTGAATTAGTCAGATATTTTTGAATTTTTCAAGTTATTGTTGCTGATACACCAGCAAAATAATTGATCCTGACTATCCACTGAAATTATATTAATTGGAGATTGATAAGAATTGCATGTTAATAAAAGTTTGGAGAAAGCAATAGTATACAAGAATGGTCTCACACATCAAACAATGAATGCATTACAACAGTAGCAGCAACAGCAGAATTGTGCAGGGAAAGAGACAGATGTGGTGGTAGGTGGATGCATGGGGTGTGTGGGTACGTGTGTGAGTTTGGTTTTGTATGTGGGGAGAGGGGGCGGGATAGAGTTATCTAACTTCAGTCTGTGTATTTCAACTATAGCTAACATCAAAGCAAACACAAATAAGGGTAGTGAAGGAATTGGCCATTTGTACTCAGTTATTAGACATCTCAATACATGCATCTCAATCCCTATTAAAAGGTTGTAATTGGTTTCACACAGCAAATGAATTTTAATTCATCAGGGGGGTGTTTTTCTGAAGCATTTGCCAAGTGACCAGCTGACGAAGCGAAGTTGTAACGTGCAGTAATGACATCACTGGTGAGGCCGATAAGGGCTTATCAGGATGGAAACATGGTTCAACATCATGACAATGAATAAATCAGACAAACGGAAGCAATTTTTACACAGTTGAAATGACGCTTCCCCTTGAAATAACAGCTTAAAATTTTAAATGCAAATCAAAGGTCGTGTCAATGTGATGTAGACAGAATGACAAGTTAGGCAGCTCAGATGTTGCAAAAGGACACAGTAATGGAGATCATCACTGTCAGAAGTAATTTACAGCAGTTAAAGTGCTACTCTCCACGATGCCTGGTTCAGGGCCCATTGTCATGTTGTAAATGACAGCTTTGCTGATGGCTTCTTGATTGATATTGCTTGAGATTGGCTTCATTTCAACATTGAGTGAGTCACTCTCCAGGCTCACACCTGCAAAACGTTATAGAAGATAGACACAAAATGATGGAGCAACTCAGCGGGACGGGTAGCATCTCTGGAGAGATGGAATGGGTGACTTTTTGGGTCAAGACCTTTCTTCAGACTTTCGTTAGGTGGCTTGGCATCTTCTTCTCGGGCTACCCAATTAAGGATCCTCTACCAATTTAACAATTTATAATCCACCTTTCTTCTGTTTAGTTTCTTGTTCAAATGCCATTTATCCAACATTGGTCCACTGAAGGACTAACAAATGAAACTTTAATTTGCCACTCCATGCAGATGCTGTTTGACTTGATGAGCTTTTCCAACATTAGATAGGGCTCTTAAAGATAGCGGCGTCAAGGGATATGGGGTGAAGGCAGGAACGGGGTACTGATTGTGGATGATCAGCCATGATCATAGTGAATTGCGGTGCTGGCTCGAAGGACCGAATGGCCTACTCCTGCACCTATTGTCTATTGTCTATTTTCTGTGTGGTAGAGTTGCATAGCTGGTAGAACAGCTGCCTCACAGTGCTTGAGGCCCAGGTTTGATCCTGACCTTGGGTGCTAACTATGTAGAGTTTGCATATATCCCCGTGACCTCATGGTTTCCTCTGGATGCTCTGATTTCCTCCCACATCCCCAAAACGTGCAGGTTTGTAGGTTAATTGACCTCTGGAAATTGCCCTGTGTGTGTAAAAAATGGGATAGCATTCAACTAATGTGAACGGGTGATCGATAGTCAGCGTGGACACCATTGGCTGCATGGCCTGTCTCCATACTGTATCTTTCAATTTTCTGAACACTTCTTTTTCACAACACCTACAATAAAACCTTTTTCTAGCCTAAAAAAAAATCTTTGTTATTTTGGCGATCATCAATTGTTGATTGCCAGATCATAAACAACCGTGTTAATTTTTTATATTTGTGACGCTAAATATGACCAGTTAACAAAGATAAACTTTTGTTTGAACTTGTGTGTAATTCTGGTCACACCATTACAGGAAGAATGTGGAGAATTTGGACAGGGTGCAACAGAGACAGGGTGCAACTAGTACGCTGCCTGGATTAGCGGATGATAGTTTAGTGGAGAGGTTGGGCAAACTTGGATTATTTTTTTTACTGGAGTGTCAGAGGCTGAGGGGAGACCTGACAGAGGTTTGTTAAATTATGACCGGCATATGATGGACAGACAGTGAGAATCTTTTGAAATGCAAAATCCTAGAGGGCTTAACTATAAGGTGGAAGAAAATGTAAAGAAGATTAACTGGGTAAGCTTTTTACCCAGAGTGTGGTAGTGACTGGAATGCATTAGTTCCGTTTAGTTTAGTTTAGTTCAGAGATACAGCGTGGAAACAGGCCCACCGGACTTGTACATTGACCCACACATTAACACTATTCCAAACACCCTCGGGATAATTTACACTTACGTATACCAAGCCAATTAACCTACAAACCTGTACGTCTTTGGAGTGTGGGAGGAAACCGAAGATCTCGGAGAACATCAAATCAGTCACTGGGAGAATGTATAAACTCCATACAGACAAGCACCCGTAGTCGGGATCGAACCTGGGTCTCCGGTGCTGCAGGCGACTGTAAGGCAGCAACTCGACCGCTGTGCCACCGCGCCGCCCATCAGGTAGAAGTTTAGTTCATTTAGTTTAGTTTGTCCCCAGTTATGATGTCCCTACTGAAATATTACCAGGGGCATGGAGAGGTTTGAGGAAGATGCTCTTCCCAAGCCATTGAAACAAAGGTGTGGCTGAAGATGATTAAGGAGGTCAGCATTGGCTTCATGTTACTGGAAACAGGGCACGAATCACTTTAACAAAGTGACCGGATGAGGAAAGTTAAATACATTTGCACATTCACCTTCATTCTGTTGTGCACACCACCACCTATCTCCTTTGACAAATCTGCTCCATGAAATCACGCCACATGCTCATTTACTCTGCAATGCATTCATCATTCTGTTTTATGTGCTTTTTCACTTGCCCGTCTATCAATCCACCAGTGCCACTCCCTCTCGTCCCTTATGCAAATTCATGATATTACCACCGAGTTCCCCTTATCAAGTATACTGTATGCAGTGATCGTACATCGTTTTGTCCTGCTGCCCATTACAGAAGTGATCACAGACCTCAAAGGTGAGCTAAAGACCTCCTGGTGACTCCCAGAGCAGGAGAGATGGAGACCTTTCAACTGCCAAGTCTACACCACTGACCTTCATATTGTATCCTAATTTGTTTTATTCATCCAATCTCAGCAAGGTGAAACGTGATCATCACCCTAATGATATGCTCTAACATTCTTAATTTGGAAATACTAATTCAAACCTTTCCACTCCTGCAGGACCTTCACAGTGCAGCAGCTGTTGACATTGAATTGTCAGGTCAGTGAACGTAGTCAGAGGCACATTGTGCATTGTAACAAGATCCATGCTTGCCACACCATGACTTCGATACCAGCAGTTCTGTGAATCCAGTCTGACAGATAATTAGGTTTGCACCTGGTGACTCGCACTTCATAAATGCGCAAGAGCAGACGGTGCGTTCAACAGCAACAGTGATGTTCATGTAGCTCAGCCCTATCCAGACTCAACTCAGCTGATGCCATGAACTGGACTGACAATTGGCTGGTAAGGGCTAGTGGAAAGCATAACCTAGTGGTAAGCCTTTGACGAGTGCGGCCAATGATTTCGGAGAGAAGCCCAGTTCAGTGTTGACGTTCAGGTAATGGTGAGGACAGAGTGGCCAATTTTACTGAAAATCAGTTTGATCAATCAACATAATCCTAATAAGCCTTGATCACAGCACAACTGTGCACACGCTGGCACTTAAAATAGGATAACAAGCAAATTATCCATGCACTGATCACTACCAAGTGGAGCAGTGGCAGAGATAATCCTGACCACGGGTGCTGTTTGTTTGGGGCTTGTACTTTCTCCCAGTGGCCGCATGGGTCTCCTGCGGGTGCTCTGCTTTCCTCCCTCACTCCAAAGACGCACAGGTTTGTAGGTTAATTGGTTTATGGTAAAATTGCAAATTGTCCCTAGTGTGTAGGATAGTGCTAGTGTACACTAGTCGGCACAGACTCAGTCTGCCGAAGGGCCTGTTTTCACGCTGTATCTCTAAGCTCTGAAGTCTAAGGTAGTTCTACTGGTAGCAGTGAAGTGTGGTAGGTCCATTAGCGGAATGATCATGTCACAAGTGATAGGAGCAAAATTAGGCCATTCGGCTCATCGTCTACTCTGCCATTCAATCATGGCTGATCTATCTCTTCCTCCAAACCCCATTCTCCTGCCTTCTCTCCAGAACCCAACAACAAAACAGGACTTGGAATTGATACCTCCACTTGAAGTATTCCTAATTTCGACCCATGAACCTATTTCAATCAATGCCTTGATTGCCTTGTCTTCCATTCGATGCCTACCATTTTAGTGGTTGCCCTGGTTCTGACAGTCATGTCCTAACATCCAAAGGCATTCAGCCAAGAATCCTTCAGTGGAGCAGGATAAACTAGTTTCCACTTAGCTGCAGTCAAAGAATTTGTACCAAACGCAAATGAAAAAAAATGAAGTGTAGAGCTTTGTATTTCCAAAGCACCCTCGTGCACCTGTGAAAAGGAAGATATATTATTGAGCTTCCATTCTTAATGCCAGCCACATTTCACTGCCACTTAAAGTCACATGAAGTGTCCAACATAGCTCATTCTCGCAGAGCTTGTTTCTTGGCAACTCACCTTTTGTTCTTCACCACTCACCCTTACAGTTGCTCGAGGATAAATGGGCAGGCATCGACTGAGAGTCTCGCAGTACAGAAATGGGCCCTTTGGCCACCATGTTTATGCTGCCCCTTTTTGCACATCTGATCTAATCCCATTTGTCTGTCAGGTCCGTATCTTCTATGCTTTGCTTATTTGTGCCTATCTAAATGTACATTAAATATAGTGTTTGTAGCTGATTCCACCACCTTTTCTGACAGTGTGTCTACATATCAACCACTATTATGTGCAAACAACTTTCCCCTCAGATCGTCTTTAAAACTCCTTCCTCTCACCCTTAAACCTAAGCCGTCTTGTTCTTGTTATCCGTCCAGTGGAAAAATAGATTCTGACAATTCTGAAATAGATATCCATGTAAAATGGATGATTACGTCAGAAGTGCTTTCTAAATGCTGGGTAGAGAGACTAATATAGATTCCCTGGTGGTAACCAACTGAACCTTACAGCGCTGAGAGGATCCCAGACAGGAATGTTAGTGCTGTGATGAGGTTGTTGTCTTACTACTCCACTTCAACTTCCTCTCATTTTTGTATTAACCTGCAGACCGTGTGCTCATCATCTTGATCCTCGTCCACAAGCTCCAAGCCTAGCTCTGCTCCAACATGTGCATTAGGCCGTGATCACTGTGGAAGGTCCAACTGGTGTGTATTAAAATGACCAGGCACCTGAAGCATATTTTGAATGCGCTGAGTGGTGGGCGGCGCGACTCTTGTCAGCAGCGGCCTCTGCAGTCCGTCTGTCTTTTTATTGTTTTCTGTCTTGTTCTATGTAGTTTTTATTGCTTTTTTGTCGGGGCATGTGTGTGGGGGTGGGGTGGGGTGGGGGAATTTTAAGGTCTTTCACCTGCACGGGAGACCCGACCTTTTCTTTGTCGGGTGTCCGTTGTCGTTGGGGCTGCAACGTGGAGCGGCCTCCAGCAGGAACGACCTGGGGCTCCAGTCACGGAGCTGCGGATCTACTCACCATCACGGAGCTGGCCGAGTCCGGAGCGGGTGTAGCTGTGGTGGAGCGCTGCTGTGACCCGACACCCGGAGATTCGGAAGCTCCTACCGCAGGTCTGTGGACAGTAATACCGGGAGCCCGCGGGTCCCTGGTGGGAGACCGTTTTTCGGGGCTTCCGCAACGACGACTTCTCCCGCCCGAGTTGCGGGGTTGAAGATTACCTGGAGCGGGGCCTACATCACCGCCCCGCGCGGCTTGGAATGGCCGCAGAACTTTGTGAGCGCCCGCCGGGGCTCCAACACCAAGAGCCCGCCGGGGCTCCAACACCAAGACCCGGTGTGTGGCCTTGCATCACCCGGCGTGGCTTTAATGGTTGCGGGACATTTAACATCGCCCTCCGGGGGCTTTGACTCTGTCTTTGACTCTGACATGGGGGGGAGAGGGGAGTGCAGGGGAGAGATATGTTTAAGAGATATGTTTAAGTTTTGCCTTCCATCACAGTGAGGACGACTCACTGTGATGGATGTTTATGTGAATTGAATTGTGTTGGTGTGTGTCTTGGTTCTTTTTTTGTATGGCTGCAGAAACCAAATTTCGTTTGAACCTCATGTGAGGTTCAAATGACAAATAAAAGGTATTGTATTGTATTGTATTGTATTTCTAGATCAATGACACATCTTGTTTCCATATGGTTTTCATTACTCTGTGCTCTGAGATTCATTGACATGATCTTCATCGGTGTCACTAGCCAGCTTTGAAGGGGGCATCTTCAGTTCCAGCCTCTACCTCAGTAGTAAGCTGACAGGGGGCAGCAATTTGTTAGCTTCCGATGGGAATCTCTAACAACTGCTTTGATTTTGGTTTCACATCAGTATCACATCAATGGATTGAAAAAAACCGTGGCAATTGGTGAATATCAATACTGGTGAATATTAGTGACCTGCTTTCTGTGTGCAGACTCCAGGAGATCTTCGGTACATTTCCATGGTAGCCCAGAAATGTTCTCTTGGAAATATTAATAGAGGATGCTGATGTCTTTCTTGATCTTGATACAGCATTGTCACCAGGTCAAGTAAGAAGAACGAATGATGCAACAGCTGCATTAATAATATTGTACTCTGGTAGTATAGGCATACTAAGAGGCCAAAAAGCCAAGCCACTATCTGCATATCCTATTAAATAGGTGCAGCTTCCTGGGAAATCAACCATTCAGTTGTTCTCTTTTCTGCTCCACTCCCCATTGACCAACTGCAGGTCCTTCCACAGGAAGATGTTACGACTGCCGATGGCCATCTTGCTGCTCCTCCAGCCAAGGGCAAATGAAGTACCACCAATCCTGGTACTGAGTCCAAATATATTATTTCCATTACTGCAAACAAATATTATTTCCCCCACTACAATCATTCCGAAGAAGTGGCTCAACCCAAACCGTTGCCTATCCATTCCCTCCACATGTATTGCATGACCTGCTGATTTAGTCCAGCACTTTGCCCAAGTTTCCAGCATCTGCAGTTCCCTGTGAACCCATGTGATCCTCCATGTTGATTTTTTCCCCCACAGTTTCTACTGAGAGAGCATTGTTTCTTGATATTTGGCTCTCAGATTACAAATGGGTTCAGCATAGTTAAGATGCTCTAGTTACTCACTACGGCTCAGACTTGAAGCATGACCATTTGAAGGTAGTATCAGTCATTGCCAACCTTGGATTCCACAGGCAATTTCTAAAGCTGGGATTGTGTTTTGATTCCAAGGATAAGAACTCTCCAAAAGGAGAGTTTGTGGTGGGGAAAATGCTCAAATCTTAAATCCTTTCATGTCTATTAAATGAGAATGATATAGAAAACTATCCAGTAGCTGGCTGGTCCTACAATCATTGGGAAATAATCACACTGTTCATCTCTACTGACACAGCTTACTTAAACTGAATTTCTAGTTCTTGATGAGGAACTTAAGAAAAAGCATAAACATATGTCTTTATAAATGAGAAAAAGGACAGCAACCAATTATTGAACTCCTCTATGACATATAAGCAGATAATTAGCTTTGCATGTTGATTTCAGATTTAATAATGTCTGGGCACTGCTCTTCATTAAAGGTTATAGATCTTTTCTGCACAACTGGGTATTGGCACCTTTGAAGACACAGCACTACATGTACCATACTGATTGTGACCAATGGTATTTTATATAGAATCTTCTTCCTGGGATGTGAGGATGCTACCCACTGAGTCAAAGCTGTAACAACAAACACAGCTGCAGATTGAGTATATGTACATTTGGAATTGAGTAAGATATGTGGTGAAACCGCCTAGTGCTGCTTCATTAGCAAGCTTTTTTTATTAGTGGGAAGGAAATTGATCTTGAGCAGTACAGCGTGGTGGGCTAATGTTATGACTTGTCACAGAACTAGATTTTTTTTCAACAGAAAAACAAACAAAATTAATGTATGGTCACCTTATTAGTGTAACATACTCACGCAGAACGGTGAGCTCTCACTGCCTTTGATGGTACTTCATTCATTATCTCACCTCGGACAGAGGTCCCGTTTAGTCTGGTGGCAGGAGGAGCATATAATTCCTCCAAGATGACTCATTTCTGTAAATCATTTTGGAAGTGTGTAAGAAGGAACTGCAGATGTTGGTTTATACCAAAGATAGACACTAACTCATCAGGACAGGTAGCATCTCTGGAGAGAAGGAATGGGTGACGTTTCGGGTCGAGACCCTTCTTCAGACCAAGAAGGGTCTCTTAAGGTAAACCACAGGATATTCGAACCAGTACAACAATGAATCAAAATCCCAACCATCGTGACAGCGAGTTGTGAGGTATTACAAGTTCTTACCAAAGAAAAATGCACTTACCACTGGTCAGAATTGTAATTACAGTCATGTAACATGCAAACAAGGCAAGATGCTAATGTCTCACAGACCTTGACGGCAAGCTACAGAAAAGCACTCAAGCACGGCTGTTTGATCCTCATCAGCACTCAGCTGCAAATCTGGCAGATTGAAGCAGAATGAGATGTGGCTGATCAAGAGAGGCAAATGCTGATTAGGGCAGAAAGCCAGGAAGTGGAACACATACCAGCTCAGCACGCAGAACCGTGGGCTGCAGCAAAGAAAACTTCAGTTTAGTTTCTTATTAGTAGTTTGCATCCGCTGGAGGACAAGTGGATGAAGTGAGAGTCTATTTGGAACATCGGAAAATAAGATATGCTATTCCTTTATGCAGGTGAATGCTTGTGTAATATTTCTTGGAGGAAATAATAACAAGAATGCAAATGTATTTCTCAGCCAAACATAACTTTGTTTTGAAATGCAAATAGCTCAAGGAGTATCAGTGAACAATAATCAATCTTATGGTCATGTATGCATTCATAAATAAGGATAAAGAGATTAGAATTTAATTATGTATGTGTTCACAAATATGAATAAAGAAATTGGAATTTGGACATTTCGATATTCATGAGCATACAGGTAATTACAAGTTTGAAGGATCCTGAGGTGAATTTAATGAAGATCTTAGATACTGCCAAAGCTAATGAGATGCCACAAGCATAATACCACATAGCGCTGAATACGCAGCACTGACTGCATGGCTGAAGCTCCCATATCCATGAAATGGAAACGAGCACCACAAAACCAAGCCTAATATCAAACGTGTTTACTTCCCACAGACGATAGCCATTTATTTACATATATTTTGTTAAAATGTATGCAATCCTGAGACCATATGGCCTCGATGTACATATGAATAAAGTTTGTTATTTTTTATTGTACCTGGTTAACTTCTATGTTTAACTGATCATGATATTTGTTTACAGTGGTTACAAGATATTTGTAACAGCTGTAATAAATGGTTACAAATCAATAGCGCTGACATTATGTAGATTATTCACTGGCTGTCATTGATATCCCTTTCGTCAAATAAAGAGTATGCTGACTTTGGTGTGATTGGTAACTTTATTGGTAACACAAAATAAAAGACTGTTTACTTGAACTGTTAAACTTTTTGTCAGTAAATGTTTTAAATTATTTTTGTAAATTACTTAACATCTGGCGTTTTGAAGTAGCCAAAGAAAGTATCGACAAACATCTGTCACAAGCAGAATTTATGAGTTAGTTTAATGACCAGCTTGATGGATTTGCCAACACCATAAACAGTAACAGCTTTTCTTTTGGAAATGATTAGTTTTGGGATTTGGCCAACAAATGCACTGATCTTGATTAAATAGTAAGTAAACCACCTTCTGCTGTAACAATGTTTTGCTTGTCAAAACAAATACCATAAAATAGAATGGATTAAGAGCCTTATTGATACAAAAAAACAAATTTCCTTCTTGATCGAAAAAACATCTCTCTAGGTCTTATTGACTTACATTTCAAGTAGGGAGAACTTTACTGTGGAAAGTTTTACTAATTTTGGAAATGATCAATACAAACTCAATCAAAATTTGCAGGTAATAAATAATATGGTGTATGATGTATATAATAGCATAAGTGATAAAATAATTAGTATTTCAGTTTTCAATTGAAGAAGGCTTTCCAGTCTATGGAGAATCAAAGATGGCACTGGAGTAATGACTCTTTGTGTGCTCTTCCCAGAAAATGGATCTATTTGATACAATCACTTTAAAATGACTTTGAAATGAAATATTTGCACATTTAACCTGTAAATAATGTTATTTGAGAAAAGATTTATATGTGTATAGTCCTGTCATATTCAATCATAATCATAATAATCATAATTATACTTTATTAACCGTATGTTTTGCAAAATACGAGGAATTTGATTTGCCATACAATCATATCAATAAAAAGCAACAAAACACACAAAATACATTTTAACATAAACATCCACCACAATGACTCCTCCACATTCCTCACTGTGATGGAAGACGAAAAAAAAGTTCAATCACTTCCCTGGATACTGATGAGAGTAATCACTTCCACACACATTTGGTAGTGGCTTCCATTTGCTGAAACTTCAATAAATAGAGCCATAATGTGATGCAGTGTGGAAACAGGCCCTTCAACCCAACTTGCCCACACCAGCCAACATGTCCCAGCTACACTAGTCCCACATGCCTGCGCTTGGTCCATATCCCTTCAAACTTGTCCTATCCATGTACTTGTCTAACTGTTTCTTATTCATTGGGATAGTTCCAGCCTCAGCTATCTCCTCTGGCAGCTTGTTCCATACACCCACCACCCTTTGGGTGAAAAAGTTACCCCACATATTCCTATTAAATCTTTTCCCCTTCACCTTGAACCTATGTCCTCTGGTCCTCAATTCCCCTACTCTGGGCAAGAGACTCCGTGCAGCTGCCTGACCCTATTCCTCTCATGATTTTATACACCTCTATAAGGTCACTCCACATCCTCTGTGATCTCGGATGTCTGTGCTGGCGCAATCGAGAACAGAAATTTGAGGATTGTGTCTTGACAAATATTGTTGTATCTCCATGCGGAGGCCAGCGACAAAGCTGAGTCTTGATGTATTATACCAATATTATACTAAGGAATCTCCACTGAAATCCTAAGCCACGTCTCCTCTACATTGGAGGATTCAAATGGGTGATCACTTTTCAAAGCGCCAGTATTCAATCTGTGGGAGTGATCCAAAGATCCTCATTGCCTGTCTCTTTAATTTTCCATCCCATTCTGACCTATCTATCTGTAGATTCTTGGACTTGCAATGAGGTTCACACAAGCTGAACGTACAATGTTTCCTGTTTTCAAAGTAGTCCTTCGGAACTCAATATTGAATTTTTCCAACTTGACGTAACTCAGTTTATCTGCATCAGAGCTGACTAATACACTAATACAGATTGAGCTGCAGTTTATTTATATGTATTATCATATTCAAACTACCCTTATTATTTCATTTTAATGAAAAATCCCTTTGATTTATCCCCATGACAACTCTGGTCTCACCCAATCACATATATTTCCTTTGTTCTATCCGTCTCTCCTGCCTCTATCTATCTCATCTCTGAAATTTAAAACAACCTTTTCACCTCTCATTCCCAGTTCTATCCCGGTGCATAACTCAAAAATGTAATTGTTTCTTTTTCACAGATGCTGCTTGAATGCTTCCAGGATCGTCACCTTTTACATCCTGTGCATTAGGAGGCATTGAGGAAGTTCATTTCAATTATTTCACTTAAGTTTTTTATGTATATATTACTTTGTTTTTTATATTCATTACTTGCTTCGACTTCAGTTTTTTTTAGAATTAGAATTAGAGTAGAATTAGGCCATTTGGCACATCACGTCTACTCTGCCATCCAATCATGGCTGATCTATCTCTCTCTCCTAACCCCATTCTCCTGTCTTCTCCCCATAACTTCTGACACCTGTACTAATCAAGAATCTATCTATCTCTGCCTTAAAAATATCCATTGACTTGGTCTCCACTGCCTTCTGTGGTGAAAAATTTCACAGATTCACCACCCTTTGACTAAAGAAATTCCTCGTCATCTCCTACCTAAAAGAACGTATTTTAATTCTGAGGCTATGGCCTCTAGTCCTAGACTCCCCCACTAATGGAAACAACCTCTTCACATCCACTCTATCTATGCCTTTCACTATTCTGCATGTTTTAATGAGGTCCCACCTCATTCTTCTAAACTCCAGCGAGTACAGGCCCAGTGCCAACAGACGCTCATCATAGGTTAACCTATTCATTCCTGGGATCTTCCCTTAGTTTTGCCTCCAGTTAAAGTGTGTCTCGTGTGTTTGGCCTGAGACCTGGTTGCTACTTGGACCTCATTGCCTGAGGCACGAGTGTGATGGGCCATTCATATTGTCTTTCCACACCAGGACCATCTGAATGCAGCCTCAAAGAAGCCAATGACCCTGGATGACTGGTTAGGTTAAGTACCATTATATATTCTATTACCAGAAGCAATAAATTATTATCACACCAACCTGAATCATAATTTACTATGACTATGACAGAACTAGTTGCCTCTCTCTATCTCCCTTCTCTCTCTGTACTTTGAGTAATTGGTCTTTCTCATCAGTCTTACATTGGAGAGCATCACAGAAAGAGCTGTGATAGGAGAGCGAGCAGACTCTTGAATAGTGGCCATCAGCCTTACTAACTCAGTGAACCCCAACTCAGCTCGGCTCAACCCAGCTTCTGTTTGATGTGGCCCATTCATAACAATGGGGTGTCCATGTCGGGCGTTTGTCACATGTGTAAGGCCTATACAATGGATATAGGTGATTAAATAGGGAGAGAAAGAAAGTATAGTGAGTAAAGCATGTATCCATTTGGCTAAATAGAGAGTATAGCCAAATAGATGAATGTCCAATGCAACGAAGCAGAATATAACAAAAGAAACAGAACATAGATTATTGTGTTGGATAATGGGACAACAAACTGAACCTTACCATCTTAAACTTGTGGGATAATCAGTAATATCAGGCTAACGAGCAAGAACTGGTGAGCAGCAAATGCTAGGAAAACTATTCTGAAGATCTATATCATATGTCAAACATAATAACTTGATTAGTTCTGGTGATAGGGTCCTGAATAATTAGAAGAGAATGGCTGCTAGATTTCTTTGATGACAAAGTAAAAATTTAACTTGGTAATTTTAACAAAGATCTGGTTTTGATATTCAACTGTGGAGTTGCTCCATGAGAATGTCATCAATGAAACTGATACAAAGACTTGCCAACAAAGCCAGTGGTGACAGCAGGGACAAGAGGATTGAGGAAATAGTGGCAAACTTTAGAAAATAAGACAAGAAACAGGAAACTGCTGATGCTGGTTTACAAAAGGGCAATTTACAAGTGGTGGTGTAACTCAGGAGGTCAGGCAACATCACTGGAGAACATTCATAGGTGACATTTCAGGTTGGGACACTTCTTCAGACTGATTGTGATAGGAGCGGGATGGAAGAAAGCTAGAAGAGTGGAGAGGCAGGACAAAGCCTGGCAAGTAATAAGTAGATGCAGATGAAGGGGGTGGGGGTTGGAATGTTGAAGGGCAGATGGTTGGACAAAGAGCCACCCCTTTCTTAACCCCCTTCTCTGTGTCCCACCTAGTCTTGCATTTCACCCCTTCACCTCCTCTCCCACCAACATTCCTTGCTTTAGCTTCACAATTCATAACTCTTCAATCTTCATCTCACATCTTCTGTCTTTTCATCTCAGACATTTGTCTATTAATACCTCCCCCCCCCCCCCCCTTCATCTGTATCCACCTATTACTTGTCAGGCTTTGTCCTGCCTTATTCTTTTCTAGCTTTCTCCCCTTCCCCCTCCCCCACCACCACATTCAGTATGAAGTAGGGTCCTGACACAAAACTTCACCTATCAATGTTCTCCCGAGATGCCGCCTGACCTGCTGAGTTACTCCAGCACTTTGTATCTTTTTTTTACGTTAGAGTGCAGTGGCTAGAGAGATATCAACTTCCTGATTGTGCTCAGAAAAATATCAACCACGTCACAATGGCAACAAATGAAAAAAATGCCTGGCAGTGGTACTTAATAGTTTAAGATCAGGGCAAAGGATAATGGAGTACATGTTTGTGACAAATTTTGGAGAAGTATGTAGATTATGACGTGTTGAAACAACAGCTGCATAGAGTTCAAGAAGGCCTGTGATGGTGCAAAACGAGAAGGGTGTTAACATGCCTTGAGGATGTATAGCACTCCTGAGAGACATGTCAGATTGACAGAAACATCTTTCAACCGGGCCCTCGGTGCTCTTGGACTGGAAAGAAAACTAGCAGAGCGATTTTGAATAATAATTTGCATCAGACAAGGATGAACACTATCGGTTGATTTGTTGATGCTGGAAACAGCCTAGTAGAATCTGTTGAAAGGGAATTCAAGGGTCAAGAGAAAAGTGTATTTAATTGTCAAATGTACTGACAATGGAACAATGAGATTCTCACCTGCTGCAGCTTAACAGGCCCATAAATGCAAACAATGCATAAACAGATAATATATGCAGTAAAGCATCAGAATAACAGAACATAGTGAGGGCGAGGGGGGGTGGGGGGGGCAGTGGTATCCGTTATTGCCAATAATCTGCTGTATCTGAATGCAGGATTTTCATTACACAGTAGAAATAAGGAATGCAGAAGGTGGTTGATATACAAAAGGACATAAAGTGCTGGCAGCATCTCTGGAAAACATAGGTAGATGATATTTTGGGTTGAGGTCCTTCTTCAGACTCTCATTCTGGACTGGGCCTGGAATCCTGGTGAGTTGAAGGCCCCGACTTGCTGACGGCCAGGGGAGATGCGAGGATCGGTGGAGTCATTGGTCATTGCAGGCGGCCGGAGTGCACATAAGGGTCAGCGGTGGCCGTGGTGGTGGAAGGTGCGGCCAAGGAAGCTGTACGGCAGTATGTCTGCACTGGAAGCGGCCGGGCCGGGGATGGTGTCAGAAGCATGGCCTGGTGGTGCAGGCTGGCAGTCTGGGCTGGAAGCAGCTAGGTAAGTAGTGCAGGACAAGGGTGGCACCTGCAGCCTATTCTGGAAGAGGTGGTGGCAGCGGCAGCCCACTTGAAAGTGACCAGATAAATGGTGTGAGCTGGGGGAGGTGTTTTGACAGTGTCTATGATCGATAGGTCAGTTTGCTCTGAATGATTGCATACAGCAATTGGATTTATGTTGAAATTCCATTTTTATGCTACTCATCCCATTTTTTTTACTTTTGTAACCAACTGGATGAAATGAAAGTCTTGCAAAGGCTTTATGTATCTCTGGGTTTGATTTCCAAATGTTTGTCTTTTGGTCCTTGCCAAGTTGGACCAATGTTAAGAATTCCCAGTTCCATAATGCATGCAAGTTTTACAAGAAGAAGGGAGAAGTCTCTCTGGTCTAGATACAAATAATTCCTATCAACAATTGTTTTAAACTGAAATAGAAGCAGAAAATACTGGAAACACTTACCAAGTCAGACAGCATCTGTGGACAGAGAAATGTCCTCCCTGTTTGTCCCCCGAGACTGTCTAACCAGCTGATCATCTCCAGCATTTTGCATTTTCATTTCAAATTTCCAGCAACTGTCCTTATATTATTTATATTCACCTGTGAAAATTGTTTTTCTGAAGTAGGAACGTATTTTTCAAACTGATGTGATGACTTTAAAACCGTGATTTAAAATCTCAGGATAATTCAGAACAGTATGAAATATGTTTTTGATTTGATGTAAAGAAGTAATTGAACTAAATAATTGAGGTAACCTGGCTTGATACCATTCAATTTATCATTGTCTTTCTTTGGATTTATGGCTAATGCTTTGTCTTGACATCTTCAAATGAATATTGTGCATGTATATGAACAATTCAAGATCTAATCAATGTATTTGAATAATTCAGGATCTAATCAATTGGAACCCTTTAAGTCTATATTTCGGACTCGTCCCAATTATTCTTTGAAACATGCTAACAGTTTATAGGCATATGGATTTTCATGTGCTGACTGAAATTAATTCTAAAAAAAGAGTAGAGATGCACTTGCTTTACTAACCCCCAAACAACAACTGAAAAACGGTTTCCGAGTATTTTATCTTTGTTGGTTTTGGGACCTTTCTGTCAGCAAATTCACTACTCTGACCCTTCACAGAACCGTGACTGTAGTTCACACTGCTATATCATCTATAAAGGCTCTTCAACATGATCTGTGGATGGATATGGTGATAATAAATGAAACCACTCACTCTCCTTCTCCCTTTTCATCAGAAGTTTAGGTGTCATTTATGCCATTGCCATTGTTCCTTTTGTGCCTTAAGGAACTGGGAAAACAAAGACAAAGAACTGAAGAACAGAAGATGCAAAAAACAAATTGCAGGAGGAAGTCAATGGGTTAGACAGCATCAATAAAGACAGATAAAGAGGTGGGGGTGGGGGGGAGGATGGACGCAGGGGCTGAGAGGTGATACCAGGTGAGGAGGAAGGGTGATGAATAGGTGAGGGGAAGGGAGGGTGGAGGGAGAGGCAAAGCTAGTAAGTGTCAAAACAACAGAAGACCAGATCCTAAAATCATATATGAAAGATATGTGATCGGATGTGGAACTAGATAAGGGAGAATGGTGGGCAGATGTAATCAATGCCAAGGGAGGTAGGAGAGTTAGTGTATGGGTAAAGAGCAGATGGAACCAGGTGCTTGGCAAAGGGGTTTTCTGGTCTATGCCTGGTCTTGCCAGTGTAGGTGAGGCCACATCAGGAGCATTAAATGTAGTCCGCCTCATCTGGAAGGGCTGTTTGTGTCCCTGGATGGTGGTGGGGAGTAGGAGTAGGGACAAGTGTTATGTCTTTTGCCAGTACCAGGCGATGGGGAGGTGGGGATGAGGAGGGCTTCATTTTGCTGATGTAAATGATGATGAATAATGTGTTGAAAGATAAGGACCAAAGGAATTATATCTCTATTAGGTCAGATAATTATTATTATCTCTATTGGGGGGTGGAGGAGGGGGCGGGATGAGGGGGGGAGGATGGGGGGGGGGGGGGGGGGGGGGGGAGCAGGTGAGAGCAGGTGAGAGAACATGCAGGAAATGAAAGAGATCTGGGTGCAGGCTCCAACAGCAACAGGCGAGGAAAGGATACCTATGCAAAAGAATACTAAAAATGAAGGACATTTTTGGTGTCTTGGTGTGAAAAGACTCATCTCAATAATTTGGCCGGCATTTAATTGACTCTCCCTCGTTGCCATTATGAGTTCCCAACTTGGTCCTCCTCACAAACACATCAACAGTGAAATGAAAGAAAAAATCAACAATGAATCATCAATAAAAGGAAATTCTGAAGGAAAGGAAACAAAGCAATATTTCAAACATTAATAATTTTCCAAAATTGCAATATGTTTGCCAAACATCTAAACTATTTAGGGTACCCTCCATGAATTTGAGAACAACAACTGCAAGACCATTGCCATTATTAAAATATGGAACAAATATTCCATCAAGCTGATTTCTTGGTTCTGAACCAGTTTCCCTTTTTGGCAGAAAATATGGATGGGATTAATCTATGCACACTGATGGCAATGTGAACAATCTGGTCACACCATAACTATATAACCATATAACCATATAACAATTACAGCACGGAAACAGCCCATCTCGACCCTTCTAGTCCGTGCCGAACACATAATCTCCCCATGTCCCATATACCTGCGCTCAGACCATAACCCTCCATTCCTTTCCCATCCATATAACTATCCAATTTATTTTTAAATGATAAAAACGAACCTGCCTCCACCACCTTCACTGGAAGCTCATTCCACACAGCTACCACTCTCTGAGTAAAGAAGTTCCCCCTCATGTTACCCCTAAACTTCAGTCCCTTAATTTTCAAGTCATGTCCCCTTGTTTGAATCTTCCCTACTCTCAGTGGGAAAAGCTTTTCCACGTCAACTCTGTCTATCCCTCTCATCATTTTAAAAACCTCTATCAAGTCCCCCCTTAACCTTCTGCGCTCCAAAGAATAAAGCCCTAACTTGTTCAACCTTTCTCTGTAACTTAGTTGCTGAAACCCAGGCAACATTCTAGTAAATCTCCTCTGTACTCTCTCTATTTTGTTGACATCCTTCCTATAATTAGGCGACCAAAATTGTACACCATACTCCAGAATTGGCCTCACCAATGCCTTGTACAATTTTAACATTACATCCCAACTTCTATACTCAATGCTCTGATTTATAAAGGCCAGCACACCAAAAGCTTTCTTTACCACCCTATCTACATGAGATTCCACTTTCAGGGAACTGTGCACAGTTATTCCCAGATCCCTCTGTTCACCTACATTCTTCAATTCCCTACCATTTACCATGTACGTCCTAAAACTAAAGAGCAAGTTGTCGGATAAGAGCATGTAGAGAAATATATGCTTTGTACTTACTCAACTATATATATAACCTGTGATAAATTAACATTTATCCCTTACAGAAGTATATTAGCACCTATTGATGAATTGCATTGGTAGTGCATTGGCAAATGGAAGTAATAAAGGCCGGAGATTAGAACAGAAGGTGTGACATGAACACGTTTGCGAATTGCAAAGCCAAAGGAGAAGGGAAGTGGAGAGATAGATACAAGATTTGCCAGGGCTTAGGGGAGGGGGAAGGAGAGAAAGGGAATGTGGGGGAGACATGGGAAGGGGAGGGAGGGTTTATTAGGTTACATTAAAATTGGAGAATTCAATGTTCATATTGTTGGATTGTAAACTACCAAAGCGGAAATATTAGTGCTGTCCCTCTTGTTTGTGTGTGGCCTCATTCTGACAATGGAGGAGGCCCAGGACAGAAAAGTTAGTTTGACATGAATGACAAAAAAGTAGGCATAGATGGGGCCCATGCAAGCGCTATGACTAAGCCTTTAACGTGGAGAAAGTGAGAGGAATCAAAAGCAAAACTGTTGAGGGTGAGGACGTTTTACCAGATGGAGGAGAGTGTGACCAGAGGAGAATTAATTGGGTCTCTGTTTGAGGAAGAAAAGGAAGGCCTTGAAACCTTCCTAGTGGGGAATGGACTGGACATACATGGTAAAGAAGAGACAATGGGGGCCTAGAAATTGAAAGTTATTAATTTAGTTTAGTTTATTGTCACATGTACTGCGGTACAGAGAAAAGCTTCCGTTGCGTGCTCAGCGGAAGGACTATACATGATTACATTTGAGGCATCCACAGTGTACACATACATGACAAAGGAAATAATGTTTAGTGCAAGACATAGTTGTAAAGAAGTGTCATCAACACACTGTAGCTTTACTTCATTTATTCATTCTGTAACATTACAGATAGCACTAGCTGTATGTGGTCTGTCACGGAAACTAGAGAGTGATCAGTGGGTGGCAATGCGTTCCTGGACAGCAGCGGGCTTGAGGACGGAGGTCAGGAGGGATCGCTGGGCCACCGGGATCGGGGGCCTGGTGGTGCGAGACATGAGCCGCTGAGCAGGGGAGCCCAGGGCAGGGTCGCGGGAGATGTTGCGAAGGTTAAGGAGGGCTAGGTAAAAATCGGAGTGAGACAAGCGACACTGTTCCAGCAAGTTCTTTGCACTGCGGACTGCGCGCTCGGCCAGACCGTTGCTTTGCGGGTATTCAGGGCTGCTGGTGAAGTGGCGGAAGTTCCAGCTGGCCGCGAAAGCCCGAAACTCGGAGCTCGTGAACTGGCTGCCGTTGTCCGACTGCAGGCTGGCCGGGGAGCCGAAGGTAGAGAAGTGTCGGCGCACCTTATCGACAACGGCCGAAGAGGTGAGGGAGTGCAGCTGGTCAACCTCGAACCAGTTGGAGTAAAAGTCGACAAGGACCAGGAAGTGTTTGCCTCGCCACTCGAAAATGTCAGTGGCAACCGCCATCCATGGCAGTTCGCGGGCAGGCTGCTGCAGAAGCGGCTGTCGCTGTTGGTAGGGGGCGAGACTGTTGCAGGTGGAACACGAGGAGACCCTCTCCCGGATGTATTGAGCCATACCAGGCCAGTAGAACTGGCTCTGGGCGTGAGACAATGTGGCCTCGGCCCCAGGATGACCGCGGTGAGTGGACTGAAAATAGTGGTCGTGCAGCGCGGCAGGCACAACAACCTTGTGTCCTTTCACAACCACGCCGTCGTGCAGTACGAGCTCATCACGGACCAGGAAGTAGGGCACGGCACCAGCCGGCAAAGCGGAACGACGGTCGGGCCAGCCCTGCTGGATGACGGCAGCAAGCTGTTGCAGGGCAGGATCATCGGCAGTGTGCTGGACCAGGGACTTCATCTGCTGCGAAGGGACAATATTGACATTGAGCACCATCAGGTCAGACATTTCATAGGGGTGGCGATCGGTGGATGTTAGTGGGGCGCGGGAAAGCGTGTCGGCCACGAACATGTCTTTGCCCTTACGATAGACGATCTCGAAAGTGAAACGCTGGAGTTGCAGCATCATGCGCTGCAGTCGTGATGAGGCAACATGGATCGGCTTGTTAAGGATGGAGACAAGCGGCTGGTGGTCAGTTTCGATGGTGAAAGTGTTGCCCAGAATGTAGTCCTTAAACTTTGAGCAGGCAAACACCACAGCCAGCAACTCCTTCTCTATCTGAGTATAGCGTTGTTCGGCAGGGGTCATGGTGCGGGACGCGTAGGAAACAGGCAGCTGCAAGCTGTCATGGAGCTGTAGACAAGCGGCACCGAGCCCGAACTGAGAGGCGTCGCAGGTGATGATAATGGGACGCTGCAGGTCAAAAAAATTGAGTGTGGGGGTACTGATCAGCCTGGATTTTAGGATGTCGAAAGCTTTCTGGTGTTGAGGGAACCAAGCCCAGGCCGTGTCCTTCTTTGTCAAATCCCTCAGGGATGCGCTCAGCTCGCTGAGGTCGGGGATGAACTTCCCCAGGTAATTAACCATGCCCAGGAACCGTTGCAGGCTGGGCACATCAGTAGGTGATGACATCCCGGAGATGGCAGCCGTCTTCTGCGGGTCGGGTTTCAGCCCCGAGGCGGTGAATACATGTCCAACATATGTGACCTCCGGGACGCGGAATCGGCCATTCTTGGGGTTTAGTTTCAAGTTGATCTTCCGGGCCCGGTCTAGGACTTGGCGGAGGTTGAAGTCATGCTCGGCGACATCCTTACCGTAGACCAGGATGTCGTCAACGATGATGGCACACGGCAGACCGGCAAACAGTTGCTCCATTGTCCGTTGGAACACCTCGCTGGCAGAGTTGATTCCGAATGGCATTCGAAGGAACCTAAACCTGCCGAAGGGGATGCTGAAAGTTGTCAGGTAGGAGGACTGCTCGTCAAGTGGTATCTGCCAGAAGGAGCTCTTGGCATCGAGGACAGAAAAGACTGTGGCCGGAACGACCTGCGCAGCGACGTCCTCTAATGTTCTCATGGGGTAGTGCGGGCGTTTGATGGCAAGGTTCAGGTCTTTGGGGTTGATGCAAATGCGTATTTCGCTTTTGTCCTTTTTCGCGGCAACAACCATGGTGGAGACCCACCTGGTGGGTTCGCTGACTGCCTTTAGGATGCCCATGTGCAGCGTCGATTCCACTTTATCCTTCATGGCGAAGGAGACACGGTGTGGTGCACGGACCACTGGCTCGACCTTGCGGTCGACAACAATCTTGTAGTTGCAGGGCAGCTTGCCCAGCTCTTCATCAAAGCGGTCAGGATATTCGATCAACGGGTTCATTAGGGCCTGCACCTTGTGGATGTCACGGTGGAAGGAGACCAGGCCCAAGTCCTGGCAAGCTTGGATGCCCAACAGGGTAATGCAGTTGGAATCGAGAAGATAGAAAGTGAGGGGCCGAGAGGTCTCCAGTAACCTGCAGTGCAGAGTTGCCTTTCACACAGGAACAAGCACCCCTCCCCCGTATGCATGCAAAGTGGAGCGATCAGAAGTAACTTGCTCATTAGTTCTTATCTTCCTGAAGAGACTTGTTGACATTACATTTGCGACGGTCCCGGTATTAATCTTCGCGGTGAAGGTCGAGTTGTTCACAGTTACACGAACTGAACGGTCTGTTATCACAGCAGGTGCATCCAACAGAGAAAATATGCTGGTCTCCCCCTGAGAGGAACCCGAGTCAGACACAGGGAGTTCGTTGGGCTGGTGCTGGGAACCGAGCTCGCTATCAGCTTGCTCCAAGTTGTTTAACATACGCCCTGGAGCAGCAACAGGCTTCCCACGGGAACGGCAGGCAGCAGAAAAATGGTTCAGTTTCCTACAGTAATTGCATGTTTTACCCAATGCAGGGCATACATTGAACTGATGAGTGGAAAAGTTACAATTGGGGCACCTATGCTGGGTACGTCCCCCGGGAGCAGTGCCGGACCCCGGAGGTCGTGGCAGGGTCATGTACCGCCGACGGCTAGTAACGCTGGCAAAGTTAATGTCGTGATCAGCCGGTGACACCGCCGAGGTGACAGCTTCGGCCAAACGGCAGGCATGCATAGCCTCATTGAAAGACAGGTCGGGCTTGCGCAAAGGTTCAGCCCTTAGCTTATCATCGCGGAGACCATAAACCAGAATGTCCCTGGTCAGTTCCTCGGGGGTCAGCGTGTCAAGGCGGCACCGCCTGCCCAGGTGTCGCAGCGCAGCGACATAATTCTCAGCAGATTCACCAGGGTGCTGACGCCGCCCGAACAGTTTAAAACGTTCTAAGATGCAGTTAGAGGGAATGTCGCAAATCGCGGTAAACTTAGCCAATAAACATACCGGGTCCCGAGCAGATTCATCCACAGCGTAGACGAAGAGGTCTGACCGTTCCAGGGCATCGGGACCAGCCAGGTTGAGAAGCAGAGAAGCCTTGACCTCTGGGGTGGCAGCAGGATGAGCGATTGTGACATAGTGGTCGAAGTCACGTCTAAAGACATCCCATCGATGGGCAATGTCTGAATCGAAAACGAGCACATCGGGTTTGCGGCAAGAAGTGGCCATAACGAGGAAATAGAGAGAGGGAACAGGAGACTGGGGCAAAACTAAAGAAACAACCGATAAACAGGAGGCGCAAGGGTAAGAGGTATGACACCATGTAAAGAAGTGTCATCAACACACTGTAGCTTTACTTCATTTATTCATTCTGTAACATTACAGATAGCACTAGCTGTACGTGGTCTGTCACGGAAACTAGAGAGTGATCAGTGGGTGGGGAGGTTGTAATTATACTTGTGATATGGGGAGTGGTTAGTAGTGATGAGGTAACTATATTAAAGGTACATGCACATGTCATCTACAATAGTTCAGTAAAGTCAGATTAAAGATAGTGTGAGGGTCTCCAATGAGGTAGATAGTAGGTCAGGACCACTCTAGTTGCTGTTAGGATGATTTAGTTATGTGATAACAGCTGGGATGAAACGTATTGAAGAGCTGAATAGGGTGTGATTTAACTTGGATTTAGACTGGATAAGGGGGGAGAGGTTGGAATCAAAGTATTTGGAGATGAGTTCTGTGAGGCAAGTGCAGGAAGAGACCATGCGTCTGCCAGGGAAGTCCTGCTTGCGGATATTGGGAAGGAAATAGAAGAGGTCTAATGTTTACTGTAAGTTTCATGTGTATAAGGAATTACATTACACCTTGGTTATGTGACAATAAAATAATCTAATCCAATCTTATCTGATCTAATCTAATCCTAATT
Source organism: Amblyraja radiata (assembly GCF_010909765.2). Classification (NCBI taxonomy): domain Eukaryota; kingdom Metazoa; phylum Chordata; class Chondrichthyes; order Rajiformes; family Rajidae; genus Amblyraja; species Amblyraja radiata. The sequence continues at coordinate 16,692,085 of NC_045978.1, read as the reverse complement.
TTTTTGGGTCCACTGTCACCTGATATCAATTGATAATTAAAAATGTTAATAATGCTCTATTGTGCAATGATTATCATTGTGATTAAATTCAATTAAATATATAGCAAATGAAAAACCATGCAAAAAGCAAAGGCAAGTTTAAGACATGGAAAGGATTTATGATGACCATTACTGAGATGATATCGCTTTTAGTGGCCAACACATATTAGATTTACAAAGAAATCTATACCCTATTCCCTTTGATGTCCCAGGTTAGCTGTAAAGTGCGTAGGTGGTGTTCATAAATTCAACAAAAAAGACTCGAAGTTCTGAAAGGAACTTTATTTATGAATTTAAATGAAACTACATTAATACAGTTATGTGGCAGTCTTACATCATACTGCTGCAGTATTTTAATAGGTTTATGTCCTCGTACCTATTCCAACAGTATATCACTCCAAATATTTCCCTCATATAAACTAATCAAACAAAGTGAATAAAATGTGGCTATATTTATATTCAGATAGATCTCCATTGCTATCCTCTTACCTGCAATCAATAATGTTAGTGGCTAAATAGTTTGTGGCTGAAAATCACTTCACATACTGAATCTTCTAAAATGTGTTTGTTTGCCCTAGTCTACCTCAATTACAGGAGGCCATGGAAAAGGTAAATGTTCTATAGTTCCTTACACTCAAATATGCATTAGTTATTTCTGCAAGGTTATCATTAAAGGGTTAAATGAAGAATGGGTATTTCTTTGTGGAAAAGATCAAATTCTTGAAGAAAAAAGACAAATAAATTATCTGAGGCTTGGGAGCAATGGTTGACTTCTGCATTTGCTAGCAGAATACACCTTCATTGAGAGAGTTTTATATAGGTGTGCAGATACTGATGAAAGATTTGGGTATATTCTTGGTATATGGTGCTCACTAATTGCTATTGTTCACATTTTTTAAATTGCTGGTGGAGAATTGTTTCCCTTCAATAATTGTCTACTTCTGTTAATTAATTAACCTGCATTGGAGGCAAAAATCATCTTTGCTGTCATACCTGTTTCGTAGTGATTGATCGTTTCATAGGCTGGCATGGTGAGGATGAACCCATTTTGAAATTGCTTCGTAGTGCCAGCTATGGAAGAATTAACAACAGATCTCCAAGAAACAAAGTGTATAAAAGTAATGGGGGTGAAGGATATTGTCATAAATCAGATTTTCATACTTGCATAGAATTCATGAATAATAAAGAGTTGGAAAATTTCAACAATGGAGCTGTCATTTGAACTGCCGTGATATGACAGGTGCATTTAGTAATGTGTTAGATCTTTTTGGTAACCATGGAAAATTTTACAAAGATGACGAACGGTATTAGGCATGCTTGTTCTGCATACCAATGTTGATATTCACGATGTTTTAAAGTTAAAAATTAAATAGCCACTGATGAGGCTTTGTACAGATTCCATCTTTTGTATGAGATGCATTGCTGTTATAATCCAGTGACACATATTAATCAGCAGTCTTCGTGCTCATAAAAGGATTTCATAATGAACCATGTGCATCTCGCATATATTATCCTGGATCCAATTTTCTATTTGTACTGATAATGTATTTCCAAAGAAAAAGTATGACAATGTAATGGCTGAAAAATTATTTTCTCATAAAGCACTGATAATAGTGTTAAAGGGATCATATCACAGTCCAGTATGCCATTTAGTTATGATTTACTATTACTCATCTATATTAGCTGAGCAGTCCCTGCCTTGAAATTACTCAATTTTAAATCTATTGGAGCAAAACAAATGTGAAATAGAAGAGGAATTTATTTGCTTCAAGGACGAGTAAATGTTTCCATCTTAAATGAATAACTGGCTATGCACTATTTGGACAGGTTGTTAGTGATGGTATAAGATCATAGCTTTATCGAGGACGAAGAAAATATAACTAATACTAATGAGAGCAACTGTTCTCAGGCAAAAACAACACTGCCATAAATCAACAGCTGTACTTTAGTTCCATGTAATTTAGTTTAGTTTAGAGATACAGTGCGAAAACAGGCCCTTCGGCCCACTGAGTCCTTGCCAACCAGCGATCCCCATACACTAGCACTATCCTACACACTAGGGACAATGTACAATCTTTACCAAAGTCAATTAACCTACAAACCTGCATGTCATTGGCATGTGGGAGGAAACCGGAGCACCATAAATTTACCCATGTGGTCACAGGGAGAACATACAAACTCTGTGCAGAAAACACCCATGGTCAGGATTGCACCTGGGTCTCTGACGCTGTAAGGCATGCTACAACTTACTGTGTACTGTGGAGAGCTTCAGTGCCAGAGGTGTCTACTTTACCCATAATTTCCCAATTTGAGGACATAACTGCCCTCTCAGGGAGGTATGTAGATTTCAGAGCACTACTGTGAAAGGGTGGGGAATCCCAGTGTCTCAACTAAAATTTACCCTTCAACAAATATCACAATAATATTAACAATAATAATATTAGTCACATCACATTTTTTCTGTCTTTGACCTATAACTTTTTTATGTATCTACCCTGCACAAGCCTTTTGGGTGGTTCTGCACATGCACTCCGTGGGTGGAGGTTATGGAATTGTTCATTTTCTCTGCTATCTTTTGCATGGATGACTTTACAAAACATTAAAGCAAATAATGCACATTTCTTGTTTACCGATGTAATTTTTCAAAAAATAGTGTTTGTTTTTTCCATACATCATGTAAATTTTGCTTTCAGGTGCATCATTAAGAAAGTAAAATAATGGTAAAATGTTTACATAATTCAACGTGATGTTGACCAAGGAGCCACGCTGTATTACTGAATCAGTTTATGAATGAGTAGAGTATGGGAGATTGCTTGCGGGGTTACCGGGAACCGGTTCATAACAGGAAATACCTCTGGTAATTGGAAATTAACATCATGGCCCTGAGAGGGCAGTTGGATGATCAGCCATGATCATATTGAATGGTGGTGCAGGCTCGAAGGGCCGAATGGCCTACTCCTGCACCTATTTTCTATGTTTCTATGTTTCTAAATGCATTCACATTGCCCATGATTTTTAAGTGCAACATGATTGATTTGTCATGCAAAATCAATTGTGAAATATGAGCAGAATATGATTAGGATAATGTTTGGAGCTCAATAAGAACTAGAATCATTAGCCTACGTACATGTAACCTTCCAATGCATGAAACACATACAGTAGTGCACGCAAATAGCTGAAGGTAATCCAAATGCATTTCAAAATGCATTGGTGGAAGATTGGCTACAGAAATGAAATACTTGCAATAAACGATTTGTTCGCCCTTAATGACAATGCCATGAGTTGCTTGGCCTGCTGCCCTGCCTGTGCTTGAAAGTGCAATGCTTAATTGAAAATGAAATGAAATGAAATGACAATGCCATTTGTTTGGCCTGCTGCCCTGTCTGTGCTTGTAACTGCAATGCTTTATTAGGTCCGATTGGGTTTGGAAGGAATAAATGCTTTATTAGGTCTGACTGTGTTTGGAAGGAATAAATGCTTTATTAGGTCAGACAGTGTTTGGAAGGAATAAATGCTTTATTAGGTCCGACTGTGTTTAGTCCGAAAGTCCCGCTCATTTCGTGACTTCCGCTTAGTGGACAGGTCGCGCTGATTGCGTAATTTTCAGTGAGTGCAGAGGTCATGCTGATTGCGGAAGTGCCCATGATCAGGATCGAACCCAGGTCTCTGGCACTGTAAGGCAGCAACTGTATTACTGTGCCACTGTGCCGTCCAAACTTCCTTCATTTGGAATTATACCTTTTGCTCATTCAGCCTCAGTTATTTCTTCCTGCTTCTGCTGATTGGGGCTTTTAGCTTTTGGTCATTTTCTAACTCTGTTCCTTTACCGTTACCCATTTTGCAAACTACAATGTGTCCCCAGGTAAGGTGCTTATTGTGTCCATTCCTCTGGTTCTATGTACACATAACGGGACTCTTTTCTTCAATAATATATCTGAAATTGGTTGTTGAGGGAAGTTAAATGTGAGGTCTCCTTGTCAACTTTACATGCCAGAATACATTCTTTACATCCAGCACACTGTAGATTCTTGCTGTACTTGCATCCGGCAAAACATTTTCTATCAGCTTCAGAGAGTAGCTGCTCTGCCTTAGATGAAGGGGCTCTAAGGGGCTTCTTATTAAAATAACGTGGGTTTGGCATTTTCTCATCCTATCAATTGTTTTCCCAATAGATGAACCACTGTATCCCAGAGGTTTGAGAGGGCAGGTGTGGGGTGAGGGGAATGCATATTTAGTGTCAATGCCTCAAATTGTCAGAACTTTAAATATCTCCTTGAGATTCACTGAGACATACCTTGGCTGCTTCATCTCACCCTTACATCCCATTTCACTTCTGCTTTCTTGTTGCATGAAATACATCAGCATACTCATCTGTGAGTTGCATGGCTGAATTCTTGCTTGCCTTGAAGCAGCCATCATGATCAAGTACTAGCGCACCCTTATCAGTCCCATCTGCCATACTGTACTGCTTCCAAGTATAGTTGGATCATCTGAAGATAGACACAAAGTGCTGGAGTAACTTAGCGAGTCAGGCAGCATCTCTGAAGAAACAGAATGGGTGACGTTTCACATGGGACCTTTCATCAGATGTTTCATTTTTCTGATCTACTATACTGGTGCCCACATCATATCTCTCTTGACCGTGCTTGCCCACCTTCAGAGTACACCTTCTGCAGACTTCAGGATAGACCTTTATGTTGAAAGAACATGATTTGTTGGTCTCAATTTCACTGCTTTGAGACTGATGGTTGCTCGCAAATCAGGTTGAACTGTCACCAGTTGGCTGAAGTTTAATTAAACATGATTTCCCTTTCAGTAATCCATTTTAACTCCACTACGTCCCTTTATCCTTTTCTGTATGTTCTGTTACATCCATTAACTGAATCAAGGGGTATGGGGAGAAAGCAGGAACAGAGTACTGATTCTGGATGATCAGCCATGATCATATTGAATGGCAATGTTGACTCGAAGGGACGATTGGCCTACTCCTGCATCTATTTTCTATGTTGCTATGTTTATTAAAGATTCTGGCAATTGCATGATTGTTGATATTAGGTGACGAGTTTGGTTCCTTCTTCATTAAATAGAGGGGTCATTTTGCTACCCTCCAATCCACAGGAACTATTCCAGAATCTCTCGAATTTTGAAAGATGATGACCAAGTCATCCATTACATTTACAGTCATTCCTTTCAAAACTCTCCCATTAGATCATCAATATTTTCTGCTCTCATTCTCACTGATTTATTTACTACTAAGCAACAACATGCTGATTTCCTTTAATTCCTCATTCTTGCTAACTGTTTGGTTCTTTAGTATACCTGATACAGCTTCCTTGGCAAAGACAGGCATAAACGCATGCTTAATTTCTTTGCCATTTTCTTATTCACATCTGTGTTTGTAAGGAGCCACATTGCTCGTGTGAGTATTTTCATTTCCTCATGACAATAGAACCTTTTACAGTAGATTTTGTTTAAAAATATTTTTTTCTTTTGATTTACTTTCATTTTCTACCTTCCCTTTTTTATTGATCTTTTTTCTATGAGCACTAAATTTTTCCCAATCTTCAGACTTCTGGCAACTTTATAAGCCTCTTCTTTTGATTTAATAGTGACTTTATTTTGATAAATGAACCACTTTTTCTGTTGAGATCTGTGCCTTAAAGGACATTTTTGTTTCAAATCTGTCCATTAGTTCTATAAATGCCAGCCATTGTCAGTCCAGTGACTTACCCTTTAATGCAGTTTTCCCATCAAATAAAGCCTTTTGGCTCATAAAACCTACATTAGCTCCCAGAGCAATCCCATCAATCCCATCCCCTCACTTCTTTCCCTGTAGCCTGCTCTTTCATATATCCCCAGTACCACTAGGGCATGATTGGCAGCCTTGCCATCAGTGTCTGTTTTTTCATGTTTTTTTAGTTTTTTTTAGTGTGTTTTAAAAGTATATCTCCATTGATGTATTACAGGTGACCCATTCCACCTCCCTTGTTTTTCTGTTGTGTTTTTTTTTGCTTTCTTTTTTATTTGTAACTTTCTACCCTCTCTTTTTCCCTCTTTCTATAAAAAATAAAAACACTAGAAGCAGAAGTAATTGATAATGGAAAATTTTAATAATGTATGACTGATGTATATGAAAAGTTTTTTTTACTATAATATGTAACTACATTTTATAATATGTCTACTTCTAATAAATAAATAAATAAATAAATAAATAAAAGTTAGTGTTAATGTTCGCTGGATTGGCTTATGTGGGGGGAGGAGGAAACTTTTTTTTCAATCTCTTACCCTGCCGGAGATGCGATTGATTTCCGGGTCATATCTCCGGTCACTCTGTGGCCTAACATTATGGAGTTGGAGGCCTGCTCGGGACTGACCTTGAGCCCCACTGCGGGGCATGGACTTACCATCGGAGCTGATCGCTTGCCTAGGATCGCTGCAACCGTGGCCTGCAGAGTTTACCCACAAGAGCTTGCAATCTCTGGAGCTCCAACGACGCAGAAGGTTCGACACGCCCCGATCCGGGATCCGATCGCTCGGCGGGGGAGCAGAGATAGCTCCAATGCAGGAGCTTGATCGCCCGAATGGAGAGGGCCCGCCGCCGGCTACGGAAGTCAAGCTCGTCCCATTAACGGAAGGCTCGAGGCCCCCGACAGCGGGAGAACAAAGAAGGGATGAGATTTAACTTTTTTTTGCCTTCCATCACAGTGAGGAATGTGGAGGAGTCACTGTGGTGGATGTTTATGTTAAAATGTATTTTGTGTGTTCTGTTGCTTTTTATTTGTATGACTGACTTGGCAAATGAAATTCCTCGTATGTTGCAAAACATACTTGGCTAATAAAGTATTGTATTGTATTGTATTGTATTGTATTGTATTGTATTATATTGTATATGCCTATCATTATTCCCACCCACATCTCCGAATATCCTAGCAACTGATAACACCAAGGACAGTTTATAATAAATAATTAATCTAACAACCAATGTGTATTCAAACTGTGGAAGGAAATGGCAACATACAGTGAAATCCATGCAGTTACAGAAATAATATTTAAACTCTATTCAGACAGCATACAAAGTCAGAACCAAATTCCAATCACTAGAGCTGTGAGACAGCTGCAACACCTGCGGTGTAACTATATATTGGCAACTTACACCTTATACTTTCTGAGGTTTCCAAGTGAAGAGTTAAGGTCCTGGTTGTGTATTGAGTATGAGTCATGTTTAGTTTATTTTAGAGATTACAGCATGGAAACAAGCCCTTCGGCCCACCAAATCTGCGCCGACCAGCAATCCCATACACAAGCACTATTCTACACACTAAGGACAATTTACAATTTTTATCGAAGCCAATTAACCGACAAAAATGTACGTCTTTATGGGAGGAAACTGGAGCTCCTGGAGAAACCTATGCTGTCATGAGGAGAACATACAAAATCCATACAAACAGTACCTGTAGTCAGGATCAAACTTAGGTCTTTGGCGCTGTCAGGCAGCAACTCTACAGCTGCGCTACTGTGCCCTGATGTTACTTTCAACGTAAAATTCTATCATATGATGGCTACTCTTTTCAGGTAGATCATTAACGAATTCTGTCTCAGTATCCTGTCTGCAGATCCCATGCTGCATTTACCCGTGGTTGGTTCCTCAACGCAATGATATCGCAAACCTTCTTAGGAATGGGAAATTAAGTCATGTCCACATCTGAAAAAAAGATTGTGACATCAAACAATTCCGGTGAAACTGAAGGCGATGGGGATCAAGAAGAATCACTCCATTGACCGGAGCTAGGCCCTGCACAAAGGAAGATGGGTTGTGCATGTGGCCTTGTGTCCAACTACCTTCAACTGCTTTGCCAATAATCTTAAAAGCATTCCAAGATCAGAAGTGGGGATGTTAGTTGATGATTGCACAATGTTTAATTTCATTCATTTCTATTACTTTGGAGTATCGGGAGATGAGTAACTAGTTATTGGATATCCAGCCTCTGCGGAAAGTGGAAAGGGGTGGAGATGGGAAGATGTGTCTGTGTCTGGGCCATATACATGTAAACCTATCCTATCTGGTTACATGTCCAAATGATTTTTAAACTGCCTGAACTACCTCCTTCGGCAGCTCGTTCCGTGTACCAACCACCCTTTTGTGTAAAAAAGTTGCCCCTTTAGGTTACTATTAAATCTTTCCCATCCTCACCTAAAACCTTTGTCCTCTAGTTCCTGAGCAAACATTTTATACTCATACATTGCAACAAACTCACCAATGTTCCTTCTGGTACTATGCACAGCAGCACTTTGAATTGGCAGCATTTTTAGCAGCACTATACCCAGAATCTCAGCTGGTTAAAGCAGAGTTTTCCTGAAACCATATAATGGTTTCCACAGAACCAAGGCCCATCAGTAGATTAGTGGCCAGCAAAGCTAATAGTTTGCCATCCTCTCTACTAGCTGACAAAATCCAATAGGACCTCTTAACTTCCAGGAAGGGATCTACTGATAATATATCCTGAGCGTATTTGTCTATGAAAGGAAAATCTGCAGATGAATGAGATTCCATGTGTAGTGGTCATTTGGCTATATTTTGTGTGTCATTAATTATGGCATTTGTCTTTAAATATTAATCTGCCCGTAATTATGTGGGTGGAATTTATTACGTAGTCAGGGGCGGGTTTGCTGCCGGGTTTCTTGGGCAGAAGCTTAGTTTTAGTTTTGTTTTAGAGCTACATGGTGAAGGAACACCCTTCGACCATGTAGAGCTTTGCCGAGACACGAGGAGCTTTCTAACGTTTAAAAGCGATATGCTAGAGTTTGACGAAGATTTAAGTGTACGAGTCAGAGAAGAAGATCAGATGAATATCTTGTTGTTTTTCTTCAACAACAAATAAACTATTAATCAAAAGTCTGTGTTATGAAGATTTATCTTATGAGAAGCTCTGAAAGTCTCACGGAGAGCTCACATGCGTAATACAACATTCTCCTAAAGCCACGTTGTCTCTTAAGTGGCTAGAGGGAGTAATCTCTTGAACGATATAAAAATCTGCCGCTACATCATATGCCTTCTGCTCTTGTCCAGAAATTCATATAAATACCTTAGCCACAAATCTTCCGGCGACCCTGATACATCTGTCAATGACGTCGGCAGTTGCCGAAACAAATCGGCAAGTGGGACAGGCCCTTAACGGTTCTCAGGTTCCTGTGCCTTTTCCCAAAGTATAACAGCGAGATGACAGCATGGCCAGATTGGCATAGTCTTTGATGATAGCAGTTGCCTCCTTCAGACAGCTCTTCCTGTATATCCCTTTGATGGTGGGGAGGTCAATACCCATTTAAGACTCGGAAAATTAGATTCCATTTCAATTATTGAAAATTGCTTTGACACATGGAAATGAAAATTATTATATTTATTTTCCCCGAAGGTGAGGTACTACTTTACATCACAGTCATTATAACAAGAAAATCACATGGCCTAATTTTATTCATTTCGGAGAGGATGTCAGCATGTGTTACCCCAACTCAATGAAAGTGTGGAACTGATACATTTAAATAAATGTGTGGGATAACAAGTATTTCAAATATATCACACAATTCCTGGACAATATACTGCAGTGGGCTCCAAAAAATAGTTTTCAGTGGTGTGAGACATTATTACCAAAGTCTAATTCTAAGAGAAAGTGTGAAAGTAGAGAGTCAGCTAAATCAATTGCAGGATGCAATCTGCAACAAGCATTCCTCATCTGGAAACAATTACCAAAGACAGTACAGAAATATCCTTTGGTCATACGTAGAACCTGTTTAATGAGCCATTTAAACAAAAATAGAAACTGAAAGATCATCAATTATTGATGAATAACTATCAGTCTTTGTCTCTGCAGCTGCATAGGCAGCCGTGCCTAATGGCCAGTCAGTGGTTCGAGCAAACCAAATGACTTGGTTCTGCAGCTTTATTCAGTGAAATGACCTTGTTCCTTTTAACAATTTGTTACTTTTTTTATTAAATTGGTTTGTTTTTTTAATGTGCTGAATACACAATTCTCGCAGGTGTAACCTTCTGTATTGTGCCTCACTGCTAATTGCATGGTGAAGTTATGAATGCATCTTGAACTCCACTTCTGCAAATCACTTCCAAAGGTGTCAGAGGTCAGTGATTTAAGACAGGAGAGAGAAAACATTTCTCAAAGTTGGTGACAATTGGAAATCGACCCTCCCGATGGATACGGAATCTCATTTCTGAGGCTGTATTTACAAATAGATTAACCCTAAAAAAAATATTTTTTTCAGTCTGTTTATTTTTTATGTGTACATATGTATATGTGTGTGGATGTGTGTATGTATAAATATATATATATATATATATATATATATATATATATAATTACACATATACATGTAATATATATTTATATTACTAAAAGTCTGATCTTGAACACTTCCTGTTGTTCTGTATATTGATTTTAGAAAAAACGCTGCCACTTACGGCTGTGATTTTTGGCATTCTTACTCAGTCCCCCTCCACTGCGCAGGACAAGAGGATTGTTCCCATTGATTAAAAATAAAAGAGTTATTAGTGTTTAAAAAATGTTGAGATTCTCTCTCCTGAAGGCCACGCCCCTTCCGGAGGGACTATAAAACCCAGTCAGTCAGTCTCTGCAAGATGAGGGAGCGAGAGGGTCACGTCTCTCAGTGAGCTGTGAATAACACTGAACACATGTCTACTAAACTGTGAATGGTTTTACTGACCTGTCAGTGCCTTAATATGGTTTGAAAATATAGTTTGGAAATGCTAAAGCTGTGTTGCCTTTGGTTTGGAAATGCTAAAGCTGTGTTGCCTTTGGTTTGGAAATGCTAAAGCTGTGTTGCCTTTGGTTTGGAAATGCTAAAGCTGTGTTGCCTAATTAAAGTTGCCTTGCCTAATTAAAGTTGCCTTGCCTAATTAGTCACCTTGCCTAATTAAAGTTGCCTTGACTAATTAAAGTCGACTTGCCTTCTATATAATTAAAATTCTAATCTTGACCACTTCCTGTTTGTGCTTTATATTGATTTTAGAAAAAAAGCGCTACCACGTACGGCTGTGATTTTCGGCCATCTTACTCAGAGTCCCCCTCCGCTCATCAGGTGCCGAGGACTTTTCCCATCGATGAAAAATAAGAGTTATTAGTATTAAAAAAATGTTGAGATTCTCTCTCCTGTCAATCATGCCATGAAGGCCACGCCTCTTCTGGTGGGACGGGGAGGGACTATAAACCTAGAAGTGTGGGCGTGGCTCAGTTTCTGCAAGATGGAGGAGGGAGAGGTCACAACTCACTGTCTTTAGCGGCCTTGCATCTAATACAATTACATGTGTGTATATATATATATATATATATACATACATACATACACATGTAATTGTATGTGCGTGTGTGTAAGCACAGTATTTACTGTACACACACTGAGCTTTCTTTCTCATTTATCATATTGCTTACAGTGTACTATGTTTATATATTCCGTTGTGCTGCTGCAAGTAAGAATTTCATTGTTCTATCTGGGACATGACAATAAAACACTCTTGACTCTTGGCTAGATTAGAAATAATACAAACTGAAGAATAACTTTCATAAAGCATTGTGATTGGCGAAAAATGTTAATGTTCTCCTTTGCATTGGTTAGCTGTCTCCTCAGCTGACCGGAATCTTAAATCCGTTGACTTGCATTTATCCATCTTGGAACTTCTTCTTCTTCTTTCGTGTGGCGTGCACAGCCTAAAGTTGTTGGACAACTTGTTCTATTTGATTTTCCGTTTTTGCACATCGAGTTGATTGCATTAGTCGAAACAGGGCGGACCACGTGAAGGTTGCAATCTTCCACCCCATCCATCCTGGAATGATTTCTGGATATTGATCTCAGCTGCACACAGATTATTCACTGGTTCAAACACATCAACTCACCCACCCAATTGTAGAAGGTCAGATGTCAAATTGGACTTCTGTTAACTTGTGGACCCACCAGCTACACTTATCGTCTTTGAGTATTGGCCTCATTTCTAAATGGGAGTTTGGTAAATTATAAAAATGGAATGTGGGCAGTTTCATTCTCAATCTCCTTTAAGGTTAAGTATGCTACATCAAGGGTTATTTTTTTTAGTTCATGATCTTATTATGCCACCAACCTTTAGGGTGGCACGGTGGTGCAGTGGTAAAGTTGCTGTCTTACAGCGCTTGCAGCATCGGAGACCCGGGTTTGATCACGACTACGGGTGCTGTCTGTACAGAGTTTGTACATTCTCCCCGCGACCTGTGTGGGTTTCCTCCGAGATCTTCGTTTTCCTCCCATACTCCAAAGACATACAGATATGTAGGTAAATTGGCTTGGTAAATGTAAGAAGTGTCCCTAGTGCGTGTAGGATGGTGTTAATCGCTGGTCAGCATGAACTCGGTGGGCTGAAGGACGTTTTTCTGCGCTGTATCTCTAAACTAAACTAAAATATTTACTTAATTCAATCCAGCATTGGTCTGGTGTAACCAAGGTAGCTTAATCAGCAGTACCAAGTTGTAACTTGGGGTGTAAAAGGTGACCAGACTTCTCACAACACAGGGACTCCCAAAGGCCATTCTTTCTTGCAAATTGAACAGTTTTATGTAATTTATCTGGTAAACAATGTGCAAAATTATTAAATATGACCGGAAGGTTGAAGGGTGAAATTAGACTTGGGCCACATTGCAATCATCGGAAACTTCCAACTGGCCATTAATTCTTGCAAACTAGATTGATTGAAATATCAGTAAAGATTAATTATTTAAATGTGGTTTATTACAGCTCAGTTCCATTCATATTTGAACAGAAGAAATCAAGAAATTTGGGGATTGGGCAGAAATGTGATTGAGATACAAGATCAGCGACTATGTGAATGACTGACAGAGCAGGCTCAAGGAGTCCAATGACCTCCTGCTTCCACATTTCATCTTTCTCATTGCTGGAAGCTATCAAGGTAAAGTTGACATGGTCATTCGTGTGAAGCTGATGATATCGATGGAAAGAAAAACTTGATGGTGAGTTAAACAGGCAGCTGATTCACTCAACCACTTTTTTTTTGCAATTTGGCCCAAGACTAATTTTACCCTTCTGTGCTCCATTTAGTTATTTTATACATTATTTACCATTTCAATTACACAAAACTCTGTTTAGTTTAGATTTCACTTCAACAGCTCATGAATTGTGCACAGTCTAAATATAATAGCAACATTCCCCTCAATACAGCTGTCAAGACGAGCAGACTTCAGAGATCTGTGTGAGGCATGAGAAGCAAAGGGGACAGTGAGCTTGACAGCGATAAGAAAATCTGGTGCATGAAGACTGAGGTAGGCACGAAAAGGAATTGGAAGCAGAAATGGATACAGAAAAAAAATTGGCCAGAGGAAGGAAAAGAGAAAGTTAGGAACTTTGTGAGAATCATATCAATATGGGATTAAAGAACATGAGCAATAGAATGGATGGATCAGAAAATATAAAATATAAAATATAATTAGCATTCCATTCCAGGGACATTGTCTTCATAACATTTTTCTTGGAATTATTATTTACTTTTCTCAAAATATAATGTATGGCAAGTTGACACATTCCTAGAAATGAACCATTTTTTACACATTCAGACCATTTGCAAGAGGTTATATCATCAAACAAAGGAGACAAATACGGCAATTTTCCCCATAGAGTCTGCTCTGCAATACGATCATGGTTGACCTATGTTTCCCTCTCAACCCCATTTTCCTGCCTTCTCCCTGTAACTTTGGACACCCTTCCTAATCAAGAACCTATCAAACTCTGTTTAAAAAATACCCAATACCTTGATGTCTCTACCAATTTCTGTGGCAATGAATTCACAGATTCACCACCCTATGGCTAAAGACATTCCTCCTCATTTCCATTTTAAAGACACATAATTTAATTCTAAGGCTGTGCTCTCTATTCTTAGACGTTCCCACTACTGGAAACATCTTCTCCACATCCACTCTATCTAGGGCTTTCATTATTTAGTAGGTTTCAATGAGATACCCCCTCATCCTTCCAAACTCTATCAAGCAAGGCCCAGATCAATCAAACGTACCTCATACATTAACCCAATCATCTCCAGGATCATTTATTGTCCTTATTATTTATTTTACTCCGACTATATGTTTTTTTTACTTGTTAATTTCTGTAAGGTGTCCTTGAGACTGAAAGGAGCCCGCAAATAAAATTTATTATTATTATTCTCGTAAACATCTTCTGGACCCTCTCCCATGCCAATATCGTCGTGGCTATCCCTCGAGGTCAAGGATGATGGTCTACGTTCTGTTGTTTTTATGGACTCTCAGGTGGTTATGAGTCCAATCCTGGAGCGATTGAATCAAGTATTCACTGCTTCCGTGCCGTTTCATGACTAGGAGCTTCCAGCCATAATATGGCCTGCTCCCGTCGCCCTTCCCCGATCGCTGAAAGTCTTGAGAAGTATTGTGCTGCTCACAGAATGAAGACGCCTGTGCGTGTGTTTGTTTAACGTGTACTTGATGTTGTACTTCTAGAAGCACACGGTCCTTCACAAAACAATCAACTAATTCCAATGGCAAGGGAACCAAGATGTTTGGAGCTGATAGATCTGTTGCAGCCTTCATCCGCCTTCACAGCCGTTGAGTTCAAGATAACTTTGTCCGCCTGGTCTGCCGTTGAGGTCTTGTAGGTTGGATCGTTCTTAGTCTGGAGCCTCATCCTCGACCTTACCGCCATGGGTGGCTCTACCAGAAGCTGGTGCTTCCGACGGCATCGCTCTCTGAATCATGGGGACACGCAAGCCTCTTCACCACGACAAGCTAAACGATCCGAAGAGGAATCTATTCAATATATGCCAATATATTCTTCCTCAGATATAGGGCCCTAAACTGCTCACAATATCCTAAATGTGGTCTGACCAGCACCTTATAAAGCCATACTATTACAATATTGCCTTTATATTCTAGTTATCTTGAAATGAATGCAAACATTTTATTTGCCTTCCTTACAACTTGACTCAACCAGTACGTCTTTGGAGTATGGGTGGAAACCGGAGCACCCGGAGAAAACTCATGCAGGTCACAGGGGGAACATACAAACTCTGTACAGACAGCACCCATGGTCAGGATCGAACCCAGGACTCTGGCAGTGTAAGGCAGCAACTCTACTGCTGCGCCGCCATGCTGCCCCATGCTGGTGGAACTCAGCAGCCAGGCAGGTGACATTTGGGCTCGGGACCCTTCTTCAGACTTTAAAGCAGTTATTTGCAAGTTGGCATACTGTGATCAGTGTCCCGTCACAGGGACCAGCACTATAAGGAAGGAGGGGAATGCATTTGCAGACAAACAAAGATAGATGGGAAGGCATGAGGAGGATACAAACACTTTACAGAGACATTGTGTGGGCAACTTGTGCAAACGTTGGCAAACTGAGTACAATGTGGGAAATGGGAAGCTGCTTATTTTGGAAAGAAAAACAAAAGAATGGAATGAATGTTCCATATATCTGAGAACTTCCACAGGAAGCTGTATCACAAAGCAATTTGGAGGTCCTGTTGCAGGAAACAGAAAGCTGGCATAAGAGAAACCGTTGATAGGAAACGCCAATAGAATTCAGGCTTTTATTTCAAGGGATTGGAGTATAGAAGTTGACAAGTCTTATTGGAACTGTTTAATCCTGTACTAGCACCACATTTAGAGTACTGCATACAGTCTAGGTCTACCAATTAAAAACATATTATTTCATTTCAGGTAATTCAAAGAAAGTTCGCTCAGGTGATCCTGAGTATGTACTATAAGGTGAGGTTAAATAAAAAGGACTTTATTTATGGGAATGTTTCGAGGAAACACGAAAGGCCCTGTCCCACTTGGGTGTCATTTGTGCGTCACGCAAGTGGTGCGCGAAAAGTTTGTGAATCCCAAAATCCTGGGGCGCCGCGCGCGACCGCACGTTACTGCCTATGCCACCACTTCTCACCACGCGCCATGCGCGCGTAATGCACGCCATGCGCATGTCACGACGTG
Organism: Amblyraja radiata; assembly: GCF_010909765.2. Taxonomy (NCBI): domain Eukaryota; kingdom Metazoa; phylum Chordata; class Chondrichthyes; order Rajiformes; family Rajidae; genus Amblyraja; species Amblyraja radiata. Next base: position 16,676,027 of record NC_045978.1, on the reverse strand, counting down.
TGCGTTACACATAAATGATGTTGCGTCGTGACGCGTAAATTATGTCGCGTAAATGACGCGCAAATAACGCCCAAGTGGGACAGGCCCTTACAGTATCTTCCTGAAACATAACATTTCATAAATAATTGCCAGGACAAATGCAGCGGGAATATTTTCTGCCATGTGAGAATCCAAGACCAGAGAGCAAATAGTCTAAAAATAAGAGGATGCCCATTTAGACATAAATGGGGGGGGGGGGGGGGGGGGGGGGGACCCGTGAGTCCCTGAGAGTCCTTGCCACAGAGACATAAGAAGACAGTGTCCATGACTGAATTCAGTGCTAATGCTCAAGAGAATCAACAGTTATGGGGAGAGGGCAGGAAATTGGGAAAAAACTGTCATAACAGTCTTGATCTTATTGAATAGTTGGTATAACTGACATCTCTCTCCTTTACTTCAGCTCAATATAGTGCCCAACCTGATAAACAGTGGCGATCCCAGTACCATGTAAACAACCTGATGAATGTCTCTTACAATCCTGATCTCAGCTCCTGCCTGTGTGCAGTTTGCAAGTTCTCCCTGTGACTTTGCAAGTGCCTTCGGGACAATTTGGTTTCCTCCCAAAAAAATGTGTGGGTTGGAAAATATAAGTTGTTCTTAGTGTGTGGTAACACTTTTGTGGAATTTGAAGGAGTCAGGGAAAAATGATAGAATAGAATAGAATAGAATAGTTTCTTTATTGTCATTGTAACATGAACCATGTACAACGAAATTGTAAAATGTCAGCCAGTCAGTGCACCATTCAAACATTTCTAAAAGCTAACGATACATACAAGGTAAAATATTTAAAAAAGGATAAACAACTAAAATAAATATCATGAAAATAGCACGCATAAACACCCAGCCCTACATCCTTCTGTCGATTTCACAGTCTCTTATTATGTATCGCCCCTGCGTTCCTTGGCGGCTACATTTAGTGCCTTTATAGCAGTGGGGTAAAAACTGTTTTTAAGTCTGTTTGTCCTTGTCCTTGTAGATCTGTACCGTCTGCCTGACGGTAACAGTTCAAACAGGGAGTGTCCGGGGTGGGAAATGTCCTTTATAATACTCTGGGATTTTTTGATGCAGCGGGAACTGTGTAAGTCCTCCAAGGTAAGGAGAGGGCAGCCGACAATCCTCTGGGCGTTGTCAATGGCCCTCTGGAGCGCTTTCCTCTGAGCCGCTGTGCAGCTGGTGTACCATACGCATACACAGTATGTTAGGATGCTCTCAATGGAAACAAGATTAACATAAGATTAGTGTAAATGGGCAGTTGATAGTCAGTGTAACTCAGTGGGACAGACAGCATCTCTGGAGAGAAGGAATGGGTAATGCCTCGCGTCAAGACAATTCCTCAGGATCCCAAACCTTCTCTCCAGAGATGCTGCCTGGCCCGCTGAGTTACTCCAGCTTTTTGTGTCTGTCTTCGGTTTAGACCAGCATCTGCAGTTCCTTCCTACACAGTTGATAGTCAGTGCTGACTTGAAGGGCCGAAGGGCCTGTTTCTGTCCTTGTAAAGCTCGCTGACAGTTTATGACAGAACCAGAAAAGTAAGGTTAACTTACATACTGTGCTATAGCAGTATATTTAGCTACCTCCAGCTGGACAGGAGCATCCTGTGGTGCCACAGTTAACAAAACCTGTCTGCAACAGATATAAAGTGATATATCACACCACGCGGTGTTAGGTGATGATGAAGTTGTCTCTACCATGTTTACAGGGCTGCATTCCACTGGCTTCTTAAATACCTGCAGTAGATAATAAGCTAGAACAAAGAAATGTCAATACCATTGGGCCTCAAAACCACATCTAAATAAATTAATACATGCTGACCAAGCAGAGATCATGGCATCACTATAGGCTGGCTTCAAAGTGATATCTCTTACTCATTATGCATTGGTAATATTTTATTTACTTCATCTCTAAGCATGCTAAGCTCAGTAACATTTGGGAGAGTGTGTAGGCCACACTCATAATGTGAACAGGCCCTGCCTCCCTTGTCGAGGAGAGATCAATGGAACAAATATGTTTCTATTTTTCCCAAGAGTGGACCAGTGAGCAATTCTTTACACCACAGCAAGGAGAAATGTGATCTTTAAAAAAAAATGATTCGAGGATCAATCACAGGTGAATGCTTCTTTTTGAAGTATTTTTGATGAATTTTTGAAGCTGTCATCATATTTTAACCATTGTAACCATTTTTCTTTGGAAAATTCCTCAGAGATAGCTTTAAAACTTTAATCAGCCTCGGCTTGTCCCTGATAATAATGATTTATTTATTATTGACAATGTATGCAATTGCACTCAACATCAATTACTAAGAAGTCTACAAACTGAATTCACCTTTAATTTTTAATAAGTAACATGAACAGAACATGCAAAAAAGATCCATGGGTTATGATTTATATCCCCTGAAAGTACCTGGCCAAAGCTCCCAGCCAAATGTTCTTATAGACCTCTGCTGCTCAATGCCCTGTCTTACAAAGAAAACTGTCAGTTGTATCACATTCTCAAGCAGAATTGCACTTCATCTCTATAATATGTGCAACTCTGCTGGAGGGTGGCAGGGTTATTAGAATGCTTAACCTGCATGCTATTCAGTCACTAGGAACATCAGTAATAATTACCAACAGCTGCGTGTGGATGGATTAAGCACGTTGTTCCTGGGTAAAGCTCAAGAACTGTTAATGTTATAGGATTCCCAAAGGTTCAAGATTTACACCTGCATAACCACTTACTTCTTTATCAATGATCAGTTGCATAGCAACTGGAGGAATATCAGTCTCTCCGTATGTGTTTTATGTATAACTCGTAGTATGCCCGTATGTGAGTGTATAGTCACGTTCCGGTACATGCTACAATATAATTAGTGAAAGAAACTCATCGACGGCAATCCTTGTTAACTGGTAGTTTAATTTGGTTTCGAGATACAGTGTGGAAATAGGCCCTTCGACCCACTTAGTCCGTGCTGACCAGCGATCACAGTAAATTAGCACTATCCTACACACTAGAGACAATGTACAATTTTTACAGAAGCCAATTAACCTGCAAACCTATATGTCTTTGGAGTGTGCGAGGAAACTGGAGCACCCGGGGAAAATACACGCGGTCACAGGGAGAATGTACAACCTTAGTACAGACAGCACTCGTGGTCAGGATCGAACCTGGGATCCTGGCACTGTAAGGCAGCAATTCTACCTCTGCGCCACTGTGTCACCCGAAGGCACGTTGAAGATAAGGCAATTTGTTAAACCTTTAACTGATGATATCAGTGTGCATTAAGATACTAAAATATGAGAAAGGCCAATTTCAATGTCATGAGGCAGGATCAAAATAATCAGAGTGAATTTCCTTGCAGGTAGGTTTACGAACAAGAAGGAGTCATTTCAAAGTGAAATAATGAAATTTTGAAGCTAATGTTTATCACAAGCATGAAAGTCCAAGGATCCCTGGATCTCTATGGATATTGATAGTTGGGTAGCAATCATATGGCAGATACAAGGAACAAATAGGGAAGGCTCTATAAGAGTATAGAAAGTGTAGGAGGGTAATTAGAAATTAGGATGACAAAGACAGGACACAAAATATCACTGACAGGCAAGATCCCAGTGCATTTTATAAAATGGGAATTATAGTAAATTAGTGGATGTATTGGTAAGCAGGTACATACTACCAACTACAGGACAAATTGTTAACCAAGGTGAAGGGAGTTTTATGTTCTTAAAGATTGCCTACTTGAACTAGGATTGTGAATAAACACTGCCTACCAGCTGCAATGGCACAAACAGGTGATTTTTCTGCTGACATCTTGGAGAGTAGATTTCCAACCCATATATTTTTTACACAAATATTGTGTTAACTGGGGGTGATAGAAAACTCATAATGAAAACCTCCCTCAAATTACTGCGGACATTTGAGACTGGAGTAATATGAACTCTCGCTCATCTAAATGAGGGAACTATCCAACGATGGATGACCTTGGTGATTACACTGGGATTACCAGTCAACCCATTAGTTGTTGGCAGTTGTATCCCATCACACATCAGCAACTGCATCCGCTATGCTCGCCACACTCTTTGTACTGGAACTGAATGTCTTGATCTGTCAATCTTTATTTTATTCTTCATTCTCCTAAGGTCACACTTTTATGAAAATATAATGGAGCACAAGTCATCGACTTTTATTGTTAAACGTAAAGCCTGATGCAAAACCTGGCTTTGCTAGATGATACAGCCTTTCCCACAATAAATGCGCATGATTGGCTTTATTTGATAGTTGATTGAAATCTTTTTAAAGTGTGATTTAAGCAGAATATTCCGTAAAGCTAATTTCCCTTGTCCTGACTTTTATATAAACTAAACAGATATGCAGTGGACCATCCAAACAACTTATAAATCATAAGATAGACACAAAATACTGGAGTAACTCAATAGGTCAACTTTGGAGAAAAGGAATAGATGACGTTTCAGGTCGGAACCCTTCTTCAGATTCATGAATCGTAAGTACAATTTCCAAGATAAAGAGCATCAGTGCGAAAAAGAACAAGAAGCTGGACAAACTGGTAAACCGGGCTAGCTCAGTGCTGGAGGGGAGAGTGGACTCTGGGATGGATGTGCTTGAGAGGCGTATGAGGCACAAGGTGCAGGTCATCCTGGAAAACACCAGGCATCCCCTCCATGGAATTCTGGAGAGTCAAAAGAGCACTCGGAACAACAACTGGCTCCTCTCCCTGCGCTGTAGCACGGAGCGGTTCAGGAGATCCTTCACCCCAGCAAGCATTAGATGTTATAATACGGACCGCTAGACTGTAGGGGGATGCGTTTTTGCATTTTTTAATTGTTAATTATTGGTATTTTTAAGTATTTCTTGCTCTCAGGCATTGTCCGCATTGTATTTTATGCATTTCTTGTCTGCGTTCGATTTGAATGTGTAGGTTTGTTGGTTGGGGGCTTCTGGACATCTGAATTTCCCTGAGGGGAATCAATAAAGTATTTATTATTATTATTATTATTACTTTATATCAGTGAACATGTTTTCTCAGGCTGTTCTAGTTATAATGAATCCCATTTTGTTGCGATTAGGAGACGGCAGCCTTGAAGTTTCTTCTCACACTTCTTTTAATGTAAATTGACCAAAAACACAGGTGGCACAGTGGCGGAGCTAATGGAGCTGCTGCCTCACAGCACCAGAGACCCTGGATCAATCAGCACTTCCAATGCTGGTAGTGCCGAGTTTCTACATTCTTCCTGTGGCCGTGTGGATGTCCTCCGGATGTTCCGGTGTCCTGCCGTATCCCAGAATTATGGGTTTGTAGGTTAATTGTCCTCTGCAAATTGCCCCAAGTATGTTGGAAATGCATGGGAAAGTGGGAAAACATAAAAATAGTGTGAACAGTTCATCGATAGTGACCATGGACTCCGTGGGCCAAAGGGCACGTTTCCATGCTATATCTCCAAATTAATCTAAACTAAATATTTACTCATATTGTATCCTGCTACACTGATCCTGTGCGCAACAGTAGAGTTGCTGCCTTATGCCCCTGTCCCACTTAGGAAACCTGAACGGAAACCTCTGGAGACTTTGCGCCCCACCCAAGATTTCCGTACGGTTCCCGGAGGTTTTTGTCAGTCTCCCTACCTGCTTCCACTACCTGCAACCTCCAGCAACCACCTGCAACCACACGGAAACCTTGGGTGGGGCGCAAAGTCTCCAGAGGTTTCCGTTCAGGTTTCCTAAGTGGGACAGGGGCATTACAGAACCAGAGACCCGGGTTCAATCCTGTCTATGCATGCCGTCTGTATGGACTTTGCATGTTCTCCCTGTGTGTGCGTTTTCTCCAAGTGCTCTAGTTTCCTCCCACATTCCAAAGGTGTGCAGGTTTGTAGGTTAATTGGCTTGTGTAAATTGTCCCTAGTAGGTACGATAGAACTAGTATACAGTAGTTGTTGGTCGGCGCGGACTCAGTGGGCTGAAGGGCCTATTTCCACGCTGTATCTCTAAAACTAAATCTAAAGCTATTTTTATGATGTTAACAAATAAATTGAAGGGTTTAAAACTTGAGTTGAATATAAATATAGTTCTACAGGGATTAGATTGCACCAGCAATCACTTCCAGTCAATTATTTTATGGCCAGGAATATCCACAAATGGTTCTCCTAGCCTTGTCAGTCACACACCTAATGATATCAGCGCTTCTGCAACTGCCATTTTGGTGATTACTAATCCTAAATTGCTCCATAAAGTTGCAAGCAATTACCTACTTTATCAGGCACTAAACAGGACTAAACTCCACAGCAGATCAGCAGAGAGACCTAAATGAAAGGGTCTCCATCTGATTTCGATATTCTCTTGTAACCGTTCGCTGTTCCGTATAAATGCAGAGGCGTCTCTGTATGTTCTCTCCTTGATCTCTTTTATGCATCTCAGTGCAAGATGTTGCATTGTCTGTCAGACTCTACCTCACAGTAAGTTCATAAGTTTATGTTATAGGAGCAGGATTAGGCCATTCGGCTCATCCGCCATTCGATCGTGGCTGATCTATCTTTCCCTCTCAACCCCAGTCTCTTGCCTTCACGCCAGTAGTGTGGGGTTGCTCACTGTGTGTGACTCAGTCAATGCACTGGATCGTGCAGGGGTGATCACACACACTGGGGATTTCTGCTTGTCTCCCCCATCACTATAACAAGCCATTCTGTAGCTGCTCCGTAGAATGTTCTTTAAGGTCTGATTGTCTGTCCAGCAGTAGGAGTGACAGTAGCGCAGAAACTATGAGCTCTGGAAGCAGCTCCCGTGGCCTATCTTAGTGCAAAAATGCTGTGCAAAATGTTTCTGTTGTCCAATTTTGTGGCATCCTAACTAGACATTAGTGCAACACACAGGTTACAATTAGGATACCAAAAATGGGTACAATTCAGTTTTTAGGCAGACTTCAAGTTTGTAAGAATTCAGGAACAATTATGTTCAATATTAGAGTATGAGATTAAATTTCCAAAGACAAGGATTTAGTTTGAAGATTTTCTGACGAACAATGTGTGTTATTATTGTTTCTAAAACATTCCGAGTACACTTGCCTAATAACCGGACCCATTTCATCTTGTGCATCAAAGCCATTTTGAACACTTTAAATTGGGTCAATTAGTGACCGTCTGGAAAATGGCTTGGAGGAATCCAGCTGTGACACTCTTCAGCACGTCTGGCATTTGTCTGCATAATTTACATAGTATCTTGCACCCAATTCCTCAGTTACTGACTGAAATTGCCAGTTAAAAGTGTGAGCTTTGACCTACATTTATAACTCACAGGGAAACAAGCAGATGCTTCAAAATACCGTTAATATGATATACGTTAATATGAAAGGGTCCATACTGTTCAATGTGCTGCTCTCTGCATCTGCCAGAGTCAGCTTTATTCAACAGTTTGTTTGTACCGTTGCTTACTGAAGCCTTTCTATTGTCTCCCTGGAAACAGGCGAGTAAAGCTGGTGCACGTGAATCAAGATGAAAACCATCCTAACAATATTTTTACACAGGCTGTTTGGCAAGTGCAAGTCTCACAAAGTGTTACTAAAATTGTGTAGTGGACTGTGAACAAAGTGCACTCCAACTACAAGGCCAATAATAATTTCCTGTGAAGAAAACATCGCAATTGTGCTGTCAAAGACAAGAGAATTCAAAGAATCGAAGGTAGACACAAAATGCTGGAGTAACTCAGTGGGTCAGGCAGCATCTCTGGAGAGAAGGAATGGGCGACGTTTCGGGTCGAGACCCTTCTGCAGACTGATGTCAGGGGAGGGGGCGGGACAAAGATAGAATGTAGGCGGAGACAGTAATACTAGTGGGAGAACTGGGAAGGGGAGGGGAAGGAGAGAGAGGGAAAGCAAGGGTCATTTGACGTTAGAGACGTCAATGTTACTGGGGTGTAAACTACCCAAGCAAAATGAGGTGCTGTTCCTACAATTTTTGCACTGGGCCTCACTCTGACAATGGAGGAGGCCCAGGACAGAAAGGTCAGATGGGAATTGGAGGGGGAGTTGAATTGCTGAGCCACCGGGAGATCAGGTAGGTTAAGATGGACTGAGCAGAGGTGTTCAGCGGAATGATCACTGAGCCTGTGCTTGGTCTCGCCGATGTAGAGAAGTTGACACCTGGAACGGCGGATACAGTAGCTGAGGTTGGAGGAGGTGCAAGTGAACCTCTGCCTCACCTGGAAAGACTGTTTGGGTCCTTTAATGGAGTCGAGGGGGTTGGAGTAAAGGACAGGTGTTGCATTGCCTGCGGCTGCAGGGGAAAGTACCTGGGGAGGGGGTGGTTTGGGTGGGAATGGACAAGTTGACCAGGGAGTTACGGAAGGAACGGTCTTTGCGGAAAGTAGAAAGAGGTGGAGATGGGAAGATGTGGCCAGTAGTGGGATCCTGTTGGAGGTGGTGAAAATGTTGGAGGATTATATGTTGTATGTGACGGCTGATGGGGTGGAAGGTGAGGATAAGGGGGACTCTGTCCTTTTTACGAATGGGGGGAGGGGGAGTAAGAGTGGAGCTGCGGGATATCGAGGAGACCCCAATGAGAGCCTCATCTAGAATGGAAGAGGGGAACCCCCGTTTCCTAAAGAATGAGGACATCTCCGATGCCCTGGTATAAAACACCTCATCCTGGACGCAGATGCGGCATAGACGGAGGAATTGGGAGTACGGGATAGTCTTTACAGGAAGCAGGGTGGGAAGCTGTGTAATCAAGATAGTTATGGGAGTCAGTAGGTTTTGTAGTAGATGTCCTGTGATGGAGACGGTGAGATCTAGAAATGGTAGGGAGATGTCGGAGATGGTCCAAGTGAATTTGAGTGCGGGATGAAAATTAGTGGTGAAGTCGATGACGTCAGTGAGTTCTGTATGGGTTCAGGATGTAGCACCAATGCAATCATCAATTTAATGGTGGTGGAATTCGGGGATAGGGCCTGGAACAGGGATTGTTCGACGTACCCTAGAAAGAGACAGGCATGGCTAGGGCCCATGCAAGTCCCCATAGCTATGCCTTGGATTTGGAGGAAGTTTGAGCAGTCGATTGAGAAGTTGTTGAGGGTAAGAACCAGCTTGGTAGACGGAAATTGGCTGGTTCTGCAGTTGAGGAAGAAACAGAGGTCTTTCAGACACTCCTGGTGGGGGATGGAGGTGTAGAGTGACTGGACATCCATAGTAAAGATGAGGGAGTGGGGGCCTTGAAAACGGTTGTTATTGAGGAGACAAAGAGCGTGTGAGGTGTCTTGGATGTAGGTAGGGAGGGATTGGACCGGGGGGATAGGATGGAGTTGAGATATGTGGAAATTAATTTGGTGGGACATGAACAAGCAGAAACAATGGGTCTGCCAGGACAGTTCTGTTTGTGGATTTTGGGGAGAAGATAAAATCGGGCGGTGCGGAGCCGGAAGTTATGAAATCAGTAATGGTGCTTGAGATTAAGGCCTGGTGCTCGTCTGTGGGGTCATGGTCCAAGGATAAAGGGTCTTAGAATAAAGGGGAGGTCATTTAAGACTGAGGTGAGAAAAAAACGTTTTCATCCAGAGAGTTGTGAATTTATGGAATTCCCTGCCGCAGAGGGCAGTGGAGGCCAAGTCACTCGATGGATTTAAGAGAGAGTTAGATAGAGCTCTAGGGTTTAGTGGAATCAAGGGATATGGGGAGAAGGCAGGCACGGGTTATTGATAGGGGACGATCAGCCATGATCACAATGAATGGCGGTGCTGGCTCGAAGGGCCATATGGGCCTCCTCCAGCACCTATTTTCTATGTTTCTCTGTTTCTATGATAAGTAGGAGGAGGTGTCTGAAAGTCAAAGAATATAATGTTGGGCAGTTGAAAGTTAAGTCAACCCAGAGTCAAGCAATTTGTTTATTTCCAAATCCATTTAAGCACAACAAGAAATTCAACTCCTCATTCCTTGGTGGGATTTGCATCCTCCCTAATAGTTTTTCTGCGGTAAAATTCACCACAAACAGCATGCAAATTTCATCTGCAGTGAAACATTTAGCTTCTGAAAAATTACTGTCCTTATTCTCTCAAGGGAATGCACATGTTGTTGCCAGTCCACATACCATCCCAAGCCAAGATGGCATTGGATGTATTTTATTTGGTTGCCAATTCTCTTGAAACAGCAAACCTTCATGAGCTGTTCATCACCCCTGGTAATTCCAATCATGCTAACTTCAGGAATGTAATGCTCACATTCTACCAGCATACCTGCAACCTCATGCAGAGTATTGACATTCTAGACCACTGCTACACCAACATCCAACAAAGACAATTAGGGTCTATCCTGACCCGCAACCTAGGATGAATAGAAAGATTCACTCTCTCCCAAAGCCAAGATCTGAGACTTTCAAGAAAGACGAACCTGCAATGTACAAGAATGCGACGTGTGATTTCCGCAAGGCTATCAGGAATGCGAAGAGAGAATTCCAAAACAAGCTAGTGGCTCAATTTAATTGAATGGATGTCATGCAACTGTGGTAAGGTTTAATTATCATCATGGGTTACAAGCTAAAGACTGAGGCAACAATGCACCTTAACCAGATAATAATAACTTTTTCACCCATTTTGAATTGACAAAGTTTCATCAAGGCATGTCTGCTCTCATGATGGTAACCACTTGGAAAAATGCCAGTCCCTGGCAAGGAAATTATGTGTCAATTATCTGGCTGCAGTCTTCACCAATATCTTCAACCTATCATTTCACCACTCTACTGACCCCATCTGCCGCAGAAAAACCTCCATCATTCCAGTCCCCAAGAAAATTGAAGTGGCCTATTTCAATGGCTGCAGCCCAGTTCCTCCAACATCAACAATAATAAATGTCTCTATAAATGATATAATGACCCCCATCTGTGGAATTCTTTTGCACCTGCCACTCTCATATCTTCACCAGCCTTCTCCCCTCTACTCCATCAGTCTGAAGAAAGGTCCTGATTCAAAACATCCTGTCCATTTACCTTCGCAGATGCTGCCTAGCATACTGAGTTGACGCAACGCTTTGTTTTTTGTTTGATGGCCGTGTTAGTTATGAAAGACTCTCATTGTAAATATGTCATTCAATGGGGCAATTTGTCTGCACTTAAAATATTGAAGTAAACCATGTAATACATTGATTTCATCAGGGAGGGATACACTATTGTGAGTGATGCTGCCTGACTTCGCTTTGTGGCCCATTATAAAATTCAAGCCTCGCTATAGTCGACAAGTGTTTAAGTGGCTGCGCTGGGACTCAAGTTTGTCCCGGTATTACCTCTTGGCATTCCTGATCACTTTACAAAGATTGTAGCAAGATTTCTTGTACTGCCCAAGATCGTTTGACTTGTATGCGGTGGTCCTGGCCGCCGCCGCCTGGGGATGGACCTCACGGTTCACCCATGTTTCAGACTGAAGAAGGGTCTCGACCCGAAGCGTCGCCTATTCCTTCTCTCCCTAGATGCCGCCTCACCCGCGGAGTTCCTCCAGCATTTTTGTCGAATTTAAGCTAGTCAGTTTCACTGCAAGGTGTTGTGGGGAAAACCAACAACAACATTCTGTGAACATCACAATAAAGCTTCTTATTCTTCACATGACATTAGCGGATAGTCAGAATGACCAATGATGCTGTTTTAATGCCAAAACAATGTAGTGGAGCAAGTTCTAGAAATGCATCAGGTTTGTCTGGCCTGAAGGCAAAGACGGATTTGCTTTCTACAGTCTGGTTTTGAATCTGACTCTAAAATACAGCGACTGCTTAAATCATTAAAATGAAGGCAAAGTACAAAAGTAAAATTCAATGCAGCGGGCTCATCGCCAGCCTAAGTACCAGATATTTATTTTCCAATCACTTGAGATTTACTTCAATCAACTGGCTTACAAAGCTCAAGCAAGATGTACACCAAATTTAATTAGAAATTCCATCTTAAAACTATTAAGTACAGATTGGAATGAGGCCACACAAGAGGTACAGACATACATTTAAAATCTTTTTGAAGTAATTAACAAAGGTAATGCAAAAGTAAGGTAGCTATTATGGTGCCCAGCACGTGCATAAATCATAATGAATAATAACAAATGGAGGTTATTCCTTCATAACCTTCATAACCTAAAAGACTTTTGTAGTAGCAAGGAAACATTAACTGCTGCATTCACAAATTAGTAATTAACTGTGCCCTTTGAATTACTGCTGTTAATTTATTGGCCTTTTATGTATGATTGTTGAGAAATTGTATTGAAACTAAATTGTATTGAAGCTAAAATTATTGCATTTAGCACTTATGCCAGTTGGATCCTGCTTAAAAAAAGAACTGAACAAAATAAATACAAGATGCTGGAATCTGAAGCGAAATATAATGTGGCAGAGGAACTCAGTGTATCAGGCAGCATCTCAGTGGGTCAGGACCGAAAATGTCATCTGTTCATTCAGCTCCACAGATGCTGAGGATTCCACTAGGGACTCTCCCAGCAATGAGAATCTCCGTTGATGCAATGTAGCAAAACCTTTCATAACCTCATAATATATGTCAAGGTGAGTTGCACACAAGCAAAAATGTCCTTTTGTGCTATTTTGCTCTCTCTCACACATGGAGGTCAAGACACCAAAGTTAGGTCACCTGAAGTCCTTCATCTCTACCTTGGAAATGGGTGGAGGTCCTGAGCAAAGGTTGGGAGAATTGTTGCGTTTGGTGTCTCAACAGACAATCCTCCTGCTTATGGCCAGGACCAAGGTGCAAATCATCTCTTGAACGAAGGCTGTAGCAAATTTGTCATCTGGCCTCAGTGATAGTGTCCCATGATGAATACAGCACACCCTTTGAATTAAATCAGAAAGTGCTGGAGTAACTCCATGGATTAAGCAGTATCTCTGGGGCACATTTAATACAAAATAAACTTTATTCAGAATAAAAAATGTGTACAAAACAAAAACTGCGGAAACTCTTCATACCTTTTCAGCATCTATGCATTCAAAAGTATCATACTCTGTAGTGTTCCCACCTAACACCTGTGCCTCTCATGTACTAGCTCTCTGGGCTCTCATGGCTGATCTATCTTTCCTTCTCAACAATGTTCTACTGCCTTCTCCCGTAACCTCTGGCACCCTTACTGATCAAGAACCTGTCAAACTCTGCTTTAAAAATACCCAATGACTTGGCGTCCACTGTCGTCTGTGGCAATGATTTCCACATTTTCACCATTAAATTTATTTTCAAGAAATTCCTCATCATCACCTTTATAAAGGTACATCCTTGTATTCTGAGGCTGTGCCCTCTGGTCCTAGACACCCTCACTAGTGGAAACATTATCTCCACATCCACTCTATCCAGGCCTTTCATTGTACATTAAGTTTCAATGAGGTCCCTCCTCATCCTTCTAAACTCCAGCGAGTACTGGCCCAGAGTCGTCAAATGCTACGTTAACCCAATCATCCCTGAGATCATTCTTGGAAACTTCCTCTGGACCCGCTCCAACACCAGCACATCCCTCCTCAGAAATGGGGCCCAAAACTGCTCCTTATACTCAAAATGTGGTCTGATCAGTGTCTTTTAAAACCTCGGCATTATCCCCTGCTTTAATGTTTTAGTCCTCCCAAAATGAATGTTTACTTTACATCTGCTTTCCTTACAAACAATTCAACTTGCAAATGAACCTTCTGGCAATCCTGCACCAGCTCTCCCAGGTTCTATTGCACCCCTGATTTCTGAATCTACTCCCTGTTTAGAAAATAGGCTACACCTTTATTCCTATGACCAAGTTATGACGACACAATTTGCTATAATTTAATCCATCCGCTACTTGTTTGCCAACCTTTCCCTTCTGCAGAATCCCTGATTCCTCTACATTACCTGCCCCTCCACTTATCTTCACATTATCCACAAACATACCCACAAAGCCACTAATTTCATCATCCAAATCATTAATATACAAAGTAGGGATGGTTGCAACTTTAAATTCTTATGAGTAAATATCACCAGCAACATGTCCTGGACCTCCCGTATTGAAGAAAAGACCAAGAAAGCACACCAAAGCTTTTACTTCCTTAAAAGTCTTAGGAGGTTCGGCATATCCCCAACACCTCTCACAAATTCTACATATGCACCGTATACAACATTTTATCAGGTTACATCACAGCATGGTTTGGAAACAGCTCCATCCAAGCCCACAAGAAATTGCAGAAAATTGTAACCCAATTACACAAACCAACCTCCCTTCTATTAAGAAGGGTTTCGGCCCGAAACGTCGCCTATTTCCTTCGCTCCATAGATGCTGCTGCACCCGCTGAGTTTCCCCAGCAATTTTGTGTACCTTCGATATTCCAGCATCTGCAGTTCCCTTTTGAACACTTTGTCTACTCCACTGCGATATCTCTTCAAGGTATGCCTACTTTGAAGAAGTTCTCCTCCTCTCTCCGGAGACAGTTTCACAACCTCCCGGTCTGAAGAAGGGTTTTGGCCCGAAACGTCGCCTATTTCCTTCGCTCCATAGATGCTGCTGCACCCGCTGAGTTTCCCCAGCAATTTTGTGTACCTCCCTTCTATTAACTCCATTTACACTTCACGCTACCTTGGCAAGGCCAGCAGCAAAATCAAGGACTAGTCGACCTTCACTCGAATGGCATCGGTGCTTTATGGAAAGAATGTATTGGTTTGATGGCACAAGGAGTGTATTGGTTTGGTGATTCATGTTATGAATGAAAAGAAAGTTATGCACTGATCGTATTGCATTTCTTGTATACATTTTTGTAACAGGTTTATTTTAGATTTTTTTTTAAATTCACATTCTCCTTACAAGTGCTGATCTTGTCACTGTACAAACTACCTTTCTGTATACTAATATAATTTTAGGTTATAAAAAGCATAATATGTAAATTCAAAATTCGCTTTTATTTTCTTCCCTTTTTAATTGTGAATTCAGTCATGATTATATGAAAATCGGATGGAATCGCAAACATTTTCAGGATTGATCAGATTAGAATTTAATAGAATATTTTTAACTGCTGAGGATCCAGCTCGAGGAGTTCAGCTGTATTAACTTGCTGATAATGAGTCTGCTAATGTGCTGATAAAATCATTGGCTCAGGGAACAATGAAGCTGGAGAAAATCGTGACATTTCTGGAAATAATGAGATAAGCTACCCAGTGCCATCTGAGTACTGCAGCTGTGGTATTTACAGTCTGAATGACAGGCGGCTGGCAAATTTTCTTTGTGAATCATTTGCCATGCAAGCATGCTTATTATTTCAAGTTAGTGAACTTTCATGGTTGGCATTTTCCAATAACGTGTGATAAAACATAAGGGGTCAGTTTCATTCATATAACTTCAGTTTATATTATTACATTGACACCTCCCTCTCCTTCATTAGTTCAACTATAAATGCTTTGTAAATGATTTGTAAGCATTTAAATGGTTTCTCTGCTGCTTACTGCTATTGCTAATGAACCTCAAAGTCCATGAATCCTGAAAATCCTGAAAAGTGTGGAAGGATGCACCCGAGCAAAGATTTCAGGAGAAGAGGCCTCTTCCTCACTGTAATGGCAGATTATTATATCGTTCAAGGAATTTTTCTTCTAGCCACATTGAATGAAGACAGGGGTAAGGAGAAAATTTCTACGCAGACTAGCTCTCCACGAGACACTCAAAGCCGTCCAAAGATAAATCTTCAAAACACAGTCTCTTGATTGATAGTTTCCTTATTGTCGTAGTAAAAAGTAAGATATTCATCCAAACTTCTTCTTGTTTAAGTACATTTTGATCTCACTCGTAGTCAAACTCGTACATGGTCGAAAGCTGTGCCTTCCTCATGCTTCTTCAAAACTAAAACTAAAAGCTACTAGTGCGTCTGCATGAGAATCCCAGCCTCAAACACGCCGCCAACTACGTAATAAATCCCACCCACATAATTACAGGCAGATAACATTTAAAATAACTGGTTATAGTTATAACATATTGAGTTAAGCTAAATGGTCACTACACTCACCATTTCAGACCAACCACCATCAGCAATCTCTCCCCCACCAAATAATTTAGAATTTATAATGACTGACAAATATAATTCTTTCTCCTGGTGAGCAATAATAATGAGCAATCTTCAATAGGCTGGATGTGCAAATGCTTATTGTAACCATTGTTTTCCTTTAATTGTGCATTTGAAATTCAGAGCAAGTGCACTTCAATCTTGGTAGAGTATAGGATAGTTTAGTTTAGTTTAGTTTAGAGATACAGCGCGGAAACACCTTTCGGACCACCAGGTCCACGCCAACCAGCGGTCCCCGAATATTAACACTATGCTATACCCACTAGGGACATCTCTTACATTTACCAAGCCAATTAACCTACAAACCTGTACGTCTTTGGAGTGTGGGAGGAAACCGAAGATCTCGGAGAAAACTCACGCAGGTCACAGGGAGAACGTACAAACTCCGTACAGACTGTCGGGATCGAACCCGGGCCTCCAGCGCTGCATTCGCTGTCAGGCAGCAACTCTACCGCTGCGCCACCGTGCCACCCTTGGCAAATCATCTTGAGAAAATTCACACTAACATTCATGTATTTCAAGATGAAACATGAGCACCACATTGGTGAGGGAAAGTGTGTAGGACGGATCTCCAGATGCTGGTCTATATCAAAGATGGACCCGAAAAACTGGAGTAATTCAATTGGTCAGGCAGCATCTCTGGAGAAAAGGGATAGGTGATGTTTTGGGTCGGAACCTCCTTCGGACAGACTCGGGAAGACCGGATTTAAGTTGCAGAGGCACTATACATTGATCAGAATTGCTTCACTTGGAATAGTTTTCCAATCAAAGTTGACAGTCCACACAAATTAGTTGGAATCTCAGTTATCAGCAATTTTAACTTTGACTTCAACGGCCATGTCAGGCATAAAGAGTTTGGTGGGGTTATTGTTGGAGCAGGTACAACATTGCCACATTTGTTTGTCTGCACACTATTGACATGGCTTGTAAAATTAAAGGAGATACAAGAACACCTACACCTGAAGTGTGAACACCTGAAGTAAAGTTTAAAGTCTGCACCAAATAGTTGCTCATCCCTGGTTGTGTTCGAATATGTGCACCACACTTTAAAATAGTTTGGAGATTGTAAAGAAGAGATTGGCCATGTAAGTGCCAAACTTGAGGGATTCCAGTTAAACGGATGGACTCAAAGAACAAGGTTAGAGTAAATAAAGCTAAGATGTTTGTTGGCTAAAAGATCAATAAACAAGATGTACAGATGTAAATAGATTAGCATAAGAAGCAGAGGGGGCACAAGATTAAAAAAGATCAGCAATAGATAGAAATGATTTGGATAGAGGAGATGGAAACCCAGTAGTAGGTTTCAAAATGAAATTTGCTAAATGTTTTAAGAAAAAATATATACAGAAATATGATGAAGGAACCAAAGAATGGAACTTAGTGAGGCGCCCTTCAAAAGAACTTGAGCAAACTGATGGGCCAAATATCGTTCTTCCATAGTATACTGTCAGTATTTTCTTTGCCACTGGATTCAGTGGAAATGGTGGTTATAAACAAACTAAAGTGAAATAAATCAGAGAAAAATCCTTCATATTCTTGCTCACCTGCATCAATGCATACATCCGTCATTCAAGGATTTTGTCTGGCATGGAAGTGAGACTAAAGGATTAGGTGACATTTTCCCCCATTTAACCCTCAAAAACTATGTTTAACATAAGATCCTGGATGTGCACATGCATCTTCAGCCTGCAGAGTTAGAGACTTGGGAGCATCCTCCTCCGAATATTGAATCAATTAAAATTCCTGATCAGCTCCAACATCCATCATTAACCTTTGAAAAACTGGGTCATTGGGTGGTGGTCTGAGCTGCCCTTTAACAGACTGTTTACCACACTTTTGCACAAAGGTTTCTCCCTATATTTAAACCACTTCACAGGAAATCAGTGTATAATAATTTGTTAAAACAACATGTCACCATGGGAACGTGCCTGGCACCTTCACCGTAAAAACGACTAAAATAAAACCAGTCCCCAGTTCCCCAAAATAGATGAAGCTTCATATTGTGACAGCCATAAGGAATGCATCGCATTGAAAAGATGATGCGAAAATGGACCTTATTTTTGTTGGTGAGGAGAAAATCAGGGATGGCAAAGAATGGCAGGCTGGCAGAGTTAAAATATTAATAATTCAGCTTTTGTCAGATGGATAGTGTAATCGCCAGTGGTGGAACTGTCTGAAAATAATTGTAATGAAAATCCCTGTTGGTACATTGCCACAGCAGGTCATTATCTCATTAGTGGGAGGATTTTTATTACTTTGATATAATAAAACTTCTTTTGATGCAGCAAACAAACACAGCTTCCGTGGGATCAATATCCCAGTCCTGGTGAGAATGCAGCAGGTTCTGATTATAGGAAACTCATACATTAAATATATAACAGCTTGACACAAAACCCACACCTCAAGATTACAAAACACACATCAAGAAAAGGGGAAGCTCGTTTAATTTGTCCCAATGAACTATTCCATTCTGATGAATAGGATAGGTCACATCTTGGGGATTGATTCTCTTTGTCATATTTGTGATCTTTGTTTATCCCTCTCCGAAGAAAATCTTAGGATGATGTTATTCTGTGGCCACATCTGTGCCAGCTGTCTGCCTGAACAACTCTCTAGTTCTACCCACTGGCACTTCCTCTGTAGCATAGCAAATCCTTTCTCCACCATTACATTGATCCACTTTACTCGTTGAAAGCCAAGTCAGCACACAGTGCATTGCAGATTCCAACCTCAGACCGCATAAATATTTAACTCATGTTACTCTGAATTTTATTTGCTTTTATCTTAGAAGGAACAGCCTCCCATTATTTCCACTCTATTGGAACTGATATTTTTCTCTGTGCGAATAATTTTCTGTTAATAATCTGGATCCATAAAAAGTGATCCAACACATTGGTATCTTTCATTATCTTAAATGATGAGGCACAAAATATACTATTTTCAGAATGTACAGTGGTATTTTGATAACATTGATTGAAGTTCGATGTTGGACCCAGTCAAAATAATAAATAAATCCCATACATAAAGTAAGTACAAAATAAAAATAATCCAAATCTTAAATATTAAAAATGCAAGAGAAAATCAGAAAAAATGAAAATTCAGTGATGTTATAGAGAAAAGACTGCTTAGCATTCTGGGACTAAGCTCGTTCTTCAGAAGATTTCATTCTTAAAATACCTCTGCATTCTCTATTAAGCTTTTATTTGTAGACATGCACACAATTGCGACAAAAGCAATAGATAGCCGTCTAGTTTAACTTCTATACAACATCCCATTCCATTTGACCTTGTGGACTTAATAACTAAAATAGAACATGTTTCTTCACATTCAGTAAGTTATTTAGATACAAACATGAATTTAACAATACATTTTTTTTTTTACTTAAATAGATTTTTTTTTGTGTTCATATATTAATTTCATACGTCCATACAAAATAATTCTAACCACAGAGTCTGCGGAATTATGATTTTAAAGACATTATTCATTGCAGCAGTTACGTTCAAGCACAAAAATCATCCAATTAGCTCTTAAGTTTAACACTGAATTTCTGCTTTCCTGCTGTGACTTTCCACCCCTTAAGTTTTTATGAGTCTATTTACCTCTGCTTAAAAAAAAAATCAAAGACTCTGCTTCTATACAGGCATATCTTTGATGAAAAGGGTTCTGTACAGAACTCACAGTGAAATAAATTAATCTCACCTCTGTTTTATTTTGAAACACTGGTCCCCAGTTCTGAATTCTCCCACAAGAAGAAACATCCTATCCACATTTATTCTGTCAGAAGTTGTCAGTATCTTATTTATTTCAATCACATCTCCTCTCACTCTCCTAAACTCCAGTGGGAAACAAGTCTTGCCTGTGCAACCTCTCCTCCTTAGAAAGCCTGGGTATTCCAAGCCTTCTCTGAATTGCTTCCTGTCAGTTGATGACCTTCCTTCAGGTTTTCATCATGTTGTGGTTTCCTGATTATTTGATGTACTCTGCATGCTTTTATTGATCATGCCTTCACACCCAGATTTCCAAGTGTCTCAGAGTTCAGCAATCTCTTACTATCCAGATAATCGCTTTTTTTTCAATTTTCCTGCCACATATTCAGATTTTTCTGCATTATTCCACATTTGTCAGATAAATTGTAGAGGCAAGTACAATAACAACAGTTAGAAGATATTTGGACAGATACGTCAATAAAAAAGGTTTAGAAGGATATGGGCCAAATGGGCAAATAGGATGCGCTTAGATGCGGCAATTTGTTCTGCATGAATGAGTTTGGATGAAGTTTCTGTGCTGCATCACCTTATGACAAATAATTCATTACAATCTTAGTTAATTTAAATGAAAATAATTTGTGGTATTGACCAGTAGTGGTTATAATTCATGACTTTTAGATAGAGTTTCGTATTCATTTGGTGAACTTCCTGAGAATGTGGAGCCATCTCAAATTACATTTGGTTGCCTCTGCACCAGTTTGCTCAATAATACAAATCTGAAATGCAAACAGATGGTGAGTTAGGGAGTTTCCCTAATTTCAAAAGGTGAAGTAAGGATTAGCAAAGGTACAATGAGAAGTGTAGTTCAGACGTGAGAACTAACTGTGATAATGTGATGCTTTTTGGCTTGAACACTGCATGTAGGCTTCTTAATACCTTGAATCCTTATTTTACCATGGTTCGATTACTGAGACTTTCCTCAACACATTGACATAAAGCACCATTGCACCCAAATGAACATTGGGAGTCTTGTTGAAATATTAAAATGAATATGCACAGTATAAATAACAATCCCATTTACTTTTGATCATTCATTGAAGACACTACTTTTCACTCTATAAATGTGTTAGGTTTAGCCTGAATTCATCGTTCATTATCAAGCACGATAATTTAACTACATCTTCCCAGAAGAGCACGTTACAATCACATGGCCAGAGACCTGGATTCAATCCTGGCCTCAGGTGCTGTGCGCAGTTTGCAAGGTCTTTCTATAACTATGTTATCTCTGGGTGTTCTTGTTTTCTCCCATCTCCCAAACACATGCAGATTAATAGCTTAATTGGCGACAGTAAAATGACCCTAATTTCTACATGAGTGATTGAATCTCGGGAGGAGTTAATGAAGAATCCTGACTGTTTGGATCATGGCCTGGTACAGAAACTCCAACACCATTGAACACTAGAGTGATGGACTCAGCCTGGCTCATCCACAGACACAGCTCTCCCCAACATGTAGCGTCTACATGAGGTGGCATCTATCATTCACCATCTGGGCCATATCTTCTGTTCACTGCTACTGTCAGACAGGACATGCATAGTGGTGTCCAACCCTACCAGGTTCAGGGACAGCTACTTACGATACGATACAATAGAACTTTATTTATCCCAGGAGGGAAATTGATCTGCCAACAGTCAAAAACACAAGATACAAAAGTGATGAGTGGAAAAGATTGGGGATGTGCAAAGCTTGGTGTTGGGGTGGAGGTGGGGGGGAGTCAGTCTACCCTGCGACAAAATGGGAAGAAGTTGTACAGTATGATAGCCACAGGGAAAAAGGATTTCCTGTCGCGTTCTGTACTGCATCTGCCAGGTTAAACTGGTCTGATATAATTATACCTTAACAATGGAACACTAGAGACCATCTCTTGTACTAACATTAGACCTATCATTTCAGTTATTTCCACCTGATTGCCTTTTATTAAGTTTAGTTTAGAGATAAAGTGCGGAAACACTCCTTCAGCCCACTGAGTCCGCCCCAACCAGCGATCCCTATACAGTAGCACTATCCTATACACCGAGGACAATTACAATTTTTACCAAAGCCAATTAAACTACAAACCTGTGTCTTTAGAGTGTGGGAGGAAACCGGAGCACTTGGGTAAAATCGACCCATCACAGGGAGAATGTGCAAACTCTGTGCAGACAGCACTCGTAGTCAGGATCGAACCTGGGTGTCTGGCGGTGAAAGGCAGCAACTCTACGGCTGCATCACCGTGCCGCCCTTTCACTGCTGTTCTCTGCAACCGTCAGACAAGACATGCAGAAACCTTGTGTCCAACACTACCCGGTTCAGGAACAGCTACTTTCCTACAACTGCCAGGTTAAACTGATCTGACATAATTGCACCTTGACAATGGAACACCACCGATCACACCTTGCACTAATATCAGGCCTATCATTTCTGTGTCAGTGGAAAATGTGATAGCCAGCCCAATCCTGCTGTCCAGCCCTAGGGTATGAATATTTCTTTGAACATAATGACATTTTATTCCTCAACTGCCCTTTTACTGTCTGGGTGGGGAAAGAAAACTATCATTTCCACAGATTACCTTTTATTAAAAGATTTATTTTGATAAAGAAATGTTAGCATAATCCAGTATGTGTAGGAAGGTACTGCAGATGCTGGTTTAAACCAAAGATAGACACAAAAAGCTGGAGTAACTCAGCGGGACAGGTTGAAGAGTCTGAAGAAGGGTCTCGACCCGAAACGTCACCCATTCCTTCTCCCCAGAGATGCTGCCTGTCCTGCTGAGTTACTCCTGCTTTTACTGTCTATTTTAGCATAATCCAGCACAGGTTAAGACTATTTCAGAGATGGTTAGGGATGGGATTAAACAGGATAACGTTTTAAAATCAAGCATGGGAAATATGGTGCAACATTAAACCATTACTCACTGATTATAATACAAACAACAGGTCCTTCGGCCCACCGAGTCCGCACCAACCAGCGATCCCCACAGTAACATTACCCTACACACACTAGGGACAATTTACAATGATACCAAAGCCAATTAACCAACAAACCTGTGCGTCTTTGGAGTGTGGGAGGAAACCAAAGATCTCGGAGAAAATCCACACAGGTCACGGGGAGAACATGCAGACTCAGTACAGGCAGCACCCGTAGTCGGGATCGAGCCCGGGTCTCTGGCGCTGCAAGTGCTGAAAGGCAGCAACTCTACCGCTGCGCCACCGTGCTGCCGGGTGTGCTATTTGTTTCCTAGACTGATTCTATATAAAGCACAAACCCCCCAGTCAAGCTCCAATGATTTATTTCAATCTCCCTTCAGCATATTAACAGCTTCTGTAAGTAGATGATTACATTAACGTTTTTAAAGAGAAAACATTTGACCATCCTCTAATAATAAACTCCAAATGTTGAAAAGCCAAGCCTTAATCTGCTTTAATCTTGCCAAACACCTGTCCAAATTGAGGGCTCCGCTTGATTTTGGAGGTCAAAATAATACTTACACAATGTGAAAATCAGGAAAATGTTTGGAAATACCGTGATCAGATTTTCGGAAGAATAGTTTTAGATTGCGGTCAACTGAAGTGGCAATTCGGTGCTTTGCATGTTAATAACTCTGATTTCAGGGATTCGATTGAATGTAGTCAAGGACAATTGAGCAGACTTACATGAATGAAGTATTATATGAGTCACAATATCGAGCTATCATTCCCAACAGTGTTAATGGAGCATTCGCCTGACTAGCAACTCAATTTAAATTCATAAAAATGCATGACACTTTCAAATGGCTCATCGAAAATGCAAAAAAAGCAATTTTAAAGAAAATCAAGAACTGATTATGAAGCAAATTGCAGCTTCTCCAGGCACTTAATTACACAGTTAAAGTCGAGATGAAGGTTTCAATCTATTGGTGTAAAATCTCAAAATTGCAGCCCACAAAGATGACTTTGAAGGAAGAATTTGCATTTATATAGTGTACAAGCACATCGTCATTAAATGAGAGATCAGTTAATCTGTGCTGGTGGAGTCTGTGATGGAAAGTTGACCAGGAAATCAGGAGATCTTTACACTCTCCCTTCTCTAGCACCAAAACATGCTTTAACGATATGTGTGACCATTAGGTTCCTTTTATTGAAAAACGATATTTTAGGACTCAAATGTTAATGTAATTTAGCACACCTTAAGAATAGTTTAGAGAAGGTTAGAAGTGACAGGGTTAAACTGACCAACTTTCAATATTAAATGTGAGGAATGCAATGAATAATTGATTTTACTCATAACCTGCTGTCTTTGAGCTGCCCTTTCTTTGGACTGACTCTATGTGCATAGAAACCTTTGTGGCGACAGCTAATACACTGGCCACCTATGGTCGAACCCTCGTCAGTAGGTACGAGGGCTGGCACGTGACGTCATGGGCTAGAGGGAATGTCTTGCTACTTAAGGTTATCTCACCTCGAGACCTTAGCAGTCAACAGGTAGCTGAGCCCGAGAGAACAACCTTGCTTACCTACAGCAGCAATGATAATATAGTTAGCGGACCAACCTAAGGTGTAGAACCTGAATAAACTACTGTTTGAACCTGCCTGTCCGGCTGAGTTACTCCAGCATTTTCTGTCTGTTTGAAGGAGCTAGTTATTGACTTCAGGAAACATGATGGAGTACGTGCCCCAGTTATTAACAACAGTGCAGATGTGGAAATATTTGAGAGATTCAAGTACCTTGGTGTTAATATTACCAATGATCTGTTATGGACCAACCACGTTGATGGAACAACCAAGAAGGCACTACAATGTCTCTACGTCCTGAGGAAACTGAGGAAATTCAGCATGTCTCCAGTGAATTTTACAAACCTCAACAGATGCACCATAGAAAACATTCTGTCGGGTTGCGTCACAGCTTGGTTTTGGAATAGATTTGCCCAAGACTGCATCAAATTGCAGAAAATTGTGAATGTAGCTGAGTACATCACACCGACTGGAGTTCCCACTATAGTGGGAAGACTATACTCTATAGACTTCCCACTATAACACCTCCGCTCAGTCCGCCTTAACCTACCTGACCTCCCGGTGGCTCAGCACTTCAACTCCCCCTCCCATTCCCAATCCGACCTCTCTGTCCTGGGTCTCCTCCATTGCCAGAGTGAGCAACAGCGGAAATTGGAGGAACAGCACCTCATATTTCGTCTGGGATCCTTGCGCCCTTATGGCATCAACATTGAATTCCCCCAATTTGGCTAGCCTGTGCTGTCCCCTCCCCTTCCTTCACCCTCTAGCTGTCTCCTCCCACCCTCCCATCCGCCCGCCCTCGGGCTCCTCCTCCTCCCTCTTTCCTTCTTTCTTTCCCCACCCCCCATCAGTCTGAAGAAGGGTTTCGGCCCGAAACGTCGCCTATTTCCTTCGCTCCATAGATGCTGCTGCACCCGCTGAGTTCCTCCAGCAATTTTGTGTACCTCCCACTATACTCTATTGACTCCATCTCTACTTCATGCTGCCTTGGAAAAGTAGCCAAAATAATCAAGACATGTCCCATCCCAGTCATTCCCTCTCCCTGCTCCTGTCTGGCAGAAGGTACAGAAGTTTGAAAGCGAGCACCACCAGATTCAGGAACAACTTCTTCCCCACCAGTATCAGACTTCTCACCATTATTTCCAAAAGCTAGGGTACTGTTTGATTCACCTCTATCCCATTGAGAACATTGGACTTTGTCTATGGCAATTATGTACTGTAATGTACTACAATGCTGACAACTACAGTATATTCTGCACTCTGTACCTTCCCCTTTGCTCTATCTATTGTACATGAGTTTGAACTGATTGTATTTATATCTGATCTGTTTGGATAACACACTAAACAAAGTTTCAAAGATTCAATGATACGTTATTGTCACATGTACTTAGGTGGAGTGAAATGCTTTATTTATGAAATCCTATCTTCTGCCTGCCACGTAACATGGACTTTAAAGAGACTGCATTTGGAGTACAGCATTCAGATTTGGTCGTCCTGCCATAAGAATTATGTAATTATGCTGGAAAGAGTGCAGGGAAGAGTATATACCTTGATCACCAAGGAGGTTCTCCCAGGTTCTTCTCGGCCTTTTGGCTAAGATCAAGTGTAGTATCTGTTCTTATCAGTCAGTAAAAGAGTGCTAAAAAAGAGCGTCTGTTCTTGTTAGAACAGGGAAAGGGATCTGTTCTTATTAGAACAGTCCTGGCGGTCCATTAAGGACAGGAGCTGCAGATTGCGATTTAAAAAATCGTAGCAATGGCAGCTGCAATGGGAACTAGAGGACAGGGTATCCGCAATACCCTCAGGATTAGTGTCAAGGATCTCAGTGAGGGGATGCCCTTCAGTCGAGATACCTTTGTAAAGAAGGTCTTGCTGGAAACCTGCAAGTTCGAGCCCAGGGATATCTACTGCCTCCAGGACTTCCCGGGTAACGGTTATTTCGACGTTACATTTGTGCTTCCGACAGGATGGCAAAAACTGTTAAAGGATTTCCAGGAGAAGGGGAATGAAGCTCCGCTGTCGTTGCTGAAGGTGCAGCCACTCTTCACCCTCCCAAACCAAAAAGAAAGGACGATCACGGTGCATATGTTCAACCCACATGTGCCCGTAGTGGATGTCCTCACCTTCCTTGCTCGCTACGTCGACGGAGCAGGGAACAGCGTGGACGTGAAGGATCTGCATGGGATTTGGACGAGCAAGCGGCAGGTCAAGGTAAAGCTGAGGGTGGACAAGGAAGGAACTCTCCTCCACCCTCCATCGGTGTTCGCAATTGGAGGAAACCGAGGATATTTAAATTACGTGGGGCAGCCCAGAGTTTGCAGAAAATGTAACAAGCCTGGACATGTGGTGGCCCAATGCAATGCAGTGGTCTGCAAAAACTGCAAAACGGAGGGCCACGAGACAAAAGACTGTCAAGCAAACAAGAACTGCAACCTGTGTGGGGAGGGAGGCCACCTTTACAGGGCCTGCCCAAAAAGAGACTGTACATATGCACAGGCAACAAGTGGGGCGGCTTCCAGCACCCCCAGGGTAGGTGAGACACCCACTACCACTGCCAAGTCCCCAGCAGAAAGGGGAAACAGGGATGAGGACAGCCCAACCACCTCAGCCACCTCAACCACCTCGAGCCCCCAAGTGCCAGGAGAACTCCAGCACCAAGCCCAGGAGGGAGAGTCGATGGAGGAGGGGGGAGAGCAAATTTGGACTACAGTAAAGTACAAAAAACACCAGAAGGGTCAGCACATGGAGCAGAGGCCAGAAGGGGATGGCAAGCCCAAAAAAACCCCCAAAAAACGGTCTCTCTCCCTGACAGAAGGGAGCAACCTCTCCTCCTCGTCGGAGGATGAGGCGAACAGGAAACCCCACAAGAAGAAAACCGGGGCGGAAAGGAGAAGGTGCAGGCCGATTGTACACCTGCACCAGGAGACCGAGAGCAGTGCAGCGGTCGAGGGGCTCCAGCCCCAGGACATCGGGAGCAGGAGCAGTGCAGCGGTCGAGGGGCTCCGGCCCCAGGACATCGGGAGCAGTGCAGCAGTTGAGGGGCTCCAGCCCCAGGGCATCGGGAGCAGGAGCAGTGCAGCGGTCGAGGGGCTCCGGCCCCAGGACAACGGGAGCAGTGCAGCGATCGAGGGGCTCCAGCCCCAGGGCATCGGGAGCAGAGCAGTGGTCGAGGAGCTCCAGCCCCAGGGCATCGGGAGCAGTGCAGTGGCCGTTGGGCCCCAGCTCCGGGCAACCGGGAGCATCGTAGCGGCCGATGGGCCCCAGCTCCGGGCAACCGGGAGCAGTGCAGCGGCCAATGGGCCTCAGCTCCAAGTTTCCGGGAGCAGTAAGCCTGTCACCGAGCCCCAGCCACGAGAGACGGGGGAAGCGGCGCACCCAGAAGGGGGTAAAACGAGCAGCCCCCCCCAACGACACCTCGGGTTACGACACGGGAAACCCAACCCGTGGAGGAGGCTGGGTATCTGAGCCCAGGAAAGGTGAGGCAATTCACCGAAGCGGTGGGCATGAGGGAGCAGGAAAATGGCCAGTGACTCTAAAGGACAATGGAGCTCAAACTGGCATCCTTAAACGTGCGCAGTGTGAAGAGCACTGCGCGATGTGTTAATGCCTTACAGTACCTGGCCAAGGTCAAGGCAGATGTGACTTTTCTACAGGAGTGCGGGTTGCCACACCTCCGCTGCTATCGGAGGTGGTCGCGATGGTGGCCCCACGGACTGTCTGTGTGGTCGGGGGGAAATGATTGTCGTGCTTCCGGCCTGGGGATCTTGCTGCGGGGAGGGAACTTCGCCATCACTGAGGTCAGGGAGGTGGTTGCGGGGCGTCTCCTCGTGGTGGATGTTATGTACCGTGGTTCTCCGCTCCGGCTGATTAATGTGTATGCCCCACCCGTGCGGAGCAAGCGGCAGGCCGTTCTCCAGCAGCTCCCAGTGCTGTTGGCCACGTCCCGGCAGCTCGTTCTGGCCGGTGACTTCAACTGCATCATTGATGCGGCTGGACGATCCGGCAGTGCCGACAACAGACTGGACAGCACGTCCAAGTTCCTGATGGAAACGGTAAAAGACGCAAAGCTGCACGACGCCTTCAGCGACCCTGCAGGCGGGTCCCAGCCGCGGTTCACCTGGTCGAGATCGGACGGTTTGGCCCGATCCCGGATAGACTTCGTCTTCACCACGAAGGCCGTCACGGTGAGACACACCGACCTCACGCCGGTGTTCTTCTCTGACCACTGCCTCCTTCAGGCTTCCTGTCACCTACAGGAGGACCGGAAGGCAGGCAGAGGGACGTGGAAGTTAAATGTGAAGCTGTTGACCCCAGAGAACGTTGAGGAGCTAAAGAGGGACTACGCACGTTGGAGAACGGTGAGGCCCCTCTTTGACTCCCCGACACTCTGGTGGGAAGCAACCAAGGAGAACATTAAGAGGTTCTTCATAGTCAAAGGGGTTCAGAGAGCAAGACAGAGTCAGAGGGAATTGTGCCAACTCCAGACAGAATTGCAACAACTGCTCCTTCTGCAGTCGAGGGGGGGGGATGTGAGGGAGGAACTTAGAGAGGTGAAGGACCGGCAAGCTCGGCTCTTTACCTCTGAATCCTCCAAGATCATCTTCCGATCCAGGGTCCGCCATGTGGAGCAGGATGAGACGTGCTCACGTTTCTTCTTCCATAAGGTTCACAGGGGGAGCTCTGTGATCAACAGCCTTAGGGAGGAGGACGGCTCGGTAGCATCCTCGCAGACAGACATGATGAGGGTCTGCAAATCCTTTTACTCGGAATTGTATGACCAAAAGGCCACAGACAGCACCGCCTCCCAGAACTTCCTGTCCTCTATCACGGAGGTCTTGGAGGACAGCAAGCAGGAGAGTCTGGACCAACCACTGACCCTAGAGGAGCTGACTGGCTCCATCCGCTCCTTTGACTCGAGTAAAACTCCCGGAAGCGATAGCTTACCGGCCGAGTTGTATTCGGCTCTGTGGGACTGGGTGGGCCCGGACCTGCTGGAAGTGTACAACGACATGCTTCTAGCCGGCAGCATGTCAGACTCCATGAGGAAGGGCAGCATCACCCTAATCTACAAACAGAAGGGGGAGATGAAGGATATAAAGAATTGGAGACCCATAATATTGTTGAATGTAGACTACAAGATCCTGTCTAAGGCCATCGCCAACCGGGTCAAGTCTGCTCTGGGACGGGTGATCCACCCGGACCAAACCTGTGCTGTACCTGGCAGGAAAATCTCAGACAGCCTAGCGCTGCTGAGAGATACCATCGCCTACGTGCAGGACAGACGGTGGATGCCTGCCTAGTCAGCTTGGACCAGGAGAAGGCCTTCGACAGGATATCGCACACGTACATGAGGGACGTGCTCTCCAAAATGGGTTTTGGGGAGGGAATCTGAAATTGGATCAAACTGCTCTACACCAGCATCCGTAGTGCAGTCCAAATCAATGGGTGGGAATCAGACAGTTTCCCTGTAAGGTCTGGAGTCAGGCAGGGTTGCCCTCTTTCTCCTGTCTTGTTTGTCTGCTGTATTGAACCTTTTGCCGAGTCCATCAGGAAGGATGCGAGCATAAGAGGAGTGACGTTGCCAGGCAGTGGGGGCATTCAAGTCAAGATCTCCCTGTACATGGACGATGTCGCCGTCTTCTGCTCGGATCCAAGGTCGGTCCGCAGATTGATCAGCATCTGTGACCAGTTTGAGTCGGCCACGGGAGCCAGGGTGAACCGCAGGAAGAGCGAGGCCATGCTCTTTGGCAACTGGCCCGACCGATCTTCCATCCCCTTCACCATCAAGCCTGACTTCTTGAAGGTGCTGGGGATCTGGTTCGGGGGGGCTGAGTCGAGGAACAAGAATTGGCTGGAGCGGATAGCCAAGGTGGGGAGGAAGCTGGAGCTGTGGAGGCAACGCTCCCTCTCCATAACCGGGAAAAATTTGGTCATCAGGTGTGAGGTGCTCTCGGGTCTGCTGTACTTGGCACAAGTGTGGCCTGTCCCTCCCTCCTACGCCACGGTGATCACCCGGGCCGTCTTCCAGTCATCTGGGGGTCGAGGATGGACCGGGTGCGACGGGTCACCATGTACAAGTCGGCAGACAACGGGGGTAAAAGCATGCCCAACGTCGCCCTCATCCTGATGGCCACCTTTGTGTGTGGCTGCATCAGGTGGAGTGTAGAGCCAAGGCACGTGGGCACTAAGTGCCACTACCTGCTGAGGTTCTACCTGTCCCCGGTGTTGCGAAGGATGGGCCTGGCGCAGATGCCACGCAATGTACCAGTCAGCTGGACATTGCCGCCCCATCTGACGTCTGTTGACAGGTTCTTCCGGACCAACACCTTTGACCACAAGTCCATCGGGCAGTGGTCAGCACGGAATGTCCTGCAGGCACTGCAGGGAAAGGACTCGATGGATCCGGTGGCGTGGTTCCCAGAGCAGACTGCCCAGCTTGTCTGGCAAAATGCCTCATCGCCAGAACTGACCAACAAGCACCAAGACCTGGCTTGGCTGGCGGTGAGGGGAGCCCTCTCGGTTAGATCCTTCCTGCACCGTCGGAACCTCACTACCAGCGCACGCTGCCCCCGGGACGGTTGCTATGGAGAGGAGACGGTTGCTCACCTCTTTGCAGAGTGTGGATTTGCAAAACGAGTCTGGAGAGGTATGAAAGGGTCCCTGGAACGATTTATCCCGAACAGCTCCGTCACAGAGGACTCTGTGATTTACGGACTGTTCCCAGGGACACATTCAGAGACTGACATCGAGTGCTGCTGGAGGGTCATCAACTCGGTGAAAGACGCTCTTTGGTCTGCCCGAGCGTTGCTCACCACCCAGCAGAGCGAGATGTCCGTCAGGGAATGTTGCCGACTGGCCCACTGCAGACTGCAGGAGTACGTGCTAAGGGACTCGCTGAAGCTTGGTGCAGCCAACGCCAAGGCTCGGTGGGGGAGGGCCACAGTCTAGGGTCCTTCCGCTGCTGGACATGGGGGGCACGGTATGGTGGAGACGCCCCTCAAATTAAATTAAGGGAAGGTATCCCACGCCAGGGGGCCACATGAGTGGCACGGGTGGGGGACATTTTTTGTGGAACTTGAAATGTCAGATGGTAATTTTCGCACTGTGTACACATTGTATATATTTATTACTTGAACAGGGGCCACAGAGTGGCACTGGTGGGGGACTGTTTGGTGAAATTTGGCAAATGTAAAAAAAAAAAAAAAAAAAAAAAAAAAAATTGTACTGAAAAGTTTGTATAGTCTCCGAAAATGTCGGATGATTTTTGTTTGAATGGTTCAGAAATTGTATATATTTACCAATTGAATAAAGTATATTTTGAAATTAAAAAAAAAAAAAAGGGAAGAGTATATACACACACACACACACACATATATATATACATATTTATCTATTTATTTATTTATCAGGTTTTGATGGCCTGACATACAGGAAGTGGTTGGGCAGACTTCCTTGGAGCACTGGAGGCTGAGTGTGATCTTGTATAAAATCATGAGGGGAATAGATATGGTAAATGCACAGAGTCTTTTACTGAAAGTCGGGGAATTAAAAACGAGAGAACATATAAATGTTTCAGGTGAGAGGCAAATAATGTAATCGAACCTGAGGGGTAACATTTTCACACAGGGGGTGATGGTTAAATGGAACGAGGAAGTAGTTGATGCAGATACAATAAGAACATTTAAAAGACATTTGGACAGGTACATGGATAGGAAAGTTTTAGAGGGATATGGGCTAAACGTTGATAAATGGGATAAGCTTATCTTTTATATGATGCTGTAAATGGAGCTGCTACAATGCAAAACAAATTTCAGACTTTGTTCTGACAATAAAGTAACATCGTATCGTATCGTAGAATGGCCATCTTGGTAGGCATGGACGAGTTCGGCTGAAAGGCCTGTTGCCATGCTGCATGATGCTGTGGCTTACTACTGATCAAAAATATATTATAAAGTTTGAAACATGTTTAAATTTAGGTATTCAAGATAATCAATGGTTTTCTTCTAACAGCATCCATACGTTTTTAAATTATTTAGACGCTAGTCAAGTCCAACCGGTAGTGATTGATGAATTTGCAAATATCATTAAATTTTGATTTTGTATGATCCACTCCAAAGCAATGGGTATACAATGTTAGTGGCCTGCTGCTAATTCACCTTTAGGCAGCTAACACAAGTTGCCTTTTATGCTAGTACCTAAACTCATAATTAAAATAATTAGTAAAGTGAATTTAGTGTTTTTTTGCAGCCACACAGTATCCATTGTACCCAACAAAAAATTGTCTTATGAGGCCATGGTGAGGCCACAGTTTGAGTATTATGTTCAGTTTTGGTCACCCCACTATAGGAAAGATGTTGTTAAGCTGGAAAGAGTGCAGAGAAGATTTATGAGGATGTTACCAGGACTTGAGGGACTGAGCCACAGTGAGAGGTTGAGAGGTGATCTTATAGTGGTGTATGAGATCATGAGGGGAATAGATAGGGTAGATGCACAAAGTCTTTTACCCAGAATAGGGGAATCAACAACCAGAGGACATAGGTGAAACCAGAAAGATTGAATGGGAATCTGAGGTGCTACCTTTTCACAGAGTGTGGTGGGTACATGGAATGAGCTGCTAGATAGGTAGTTGAGGCAGGTACAATAGCAACATTTAAAATACATTTGGACAGGTGCATGATAGGAACGGTTTAGAGGGAATGTGTAGAAAGGAACTGCAGATGTTGGTTTATACTAAGGTTTAGAGTGACATGGGCCAAACAGAGGCAGGTGAGACTAGTGTAGATGGGGTACCTTGGTTGGCATGGGCAAGCTGGACTGAAGGGCCTGTTTCCATTCTGAACGATTCAATGACACTATGAGGAGGGTTAGGGGAGATGAAGAGTGGGATATTGGCTAGGTGGAGGGAATAAAATTATAGTATGTGTGTCAAGAGACTGGCGGAAAACTGAAATTAGTGAAAGCAGGAATCATGGAAGATGGGTTAAAGGAAGGTGTTGACAACGAATTGCCATCTGTGTATGGGAAAGATTGTGCATGTGTGCAGCACAAGTTATGTTAGTTATCTGCGTGTCTGTTCATAGACACACAGATGGTCACCTTCACTCTACGCAGAGCCGGGTCCCCAATTCCTTGCCCTTGGTTAAACACTTTCTCTCTGTCATGACTGTGTTTTACTTGATATGGAATGTCCACCCTGCATTTAAGAAAGGTGCGTGTTCACAAACTCCCTGGTACAAGGTTAAGGACCTAAAACATGAGAACACTCATGGACTGTGACAGGCCTGGGCACTGCTCTCCTATCCTAGCCTAACAAATCAAATGTTTTTTTTGGCATTGATAACACCACCCTCATGAAACATGACCTGAAGTGGTCAGTTCAAAAAACAAAATAGTGGGTACACCTTCTATTGGAAGGGCAAGCTATAAGAAGAATATTGGCTTCATGAGATTGGTTTTGCCATCATGAATGAGCTAGTTTGGGCTCCTCCTGCAGGTTAAATAAATGCCTCATGGCCCTCTAATTCAATTCGAACGTAGAGCCAGCATAGAAATAACACCAGTGCATATGTCTAATTCTGGAAGCACCCGATAAGGTCCAAGAGGAGTTATGCTCTAAACCTGAGCAGACCTTGGCCTAATGTGGGAAAGGCTGGTTCCCCATAGAGACCTCAATGTCAGAGTTGGAATAAAACATAAATCTTTGGAAACATGATTTGTAAGGAGTGGTGGGAAAACTAATGCTTACGGTCTCCTGGAGGTTGAAAAAGGATACTGACCCAAAATGTCCTCTCTCCGTTCCCTCCACGGGTGCTGTCTGACCCATTAAGTTCATCCAGCAATTTGATTCTCTTCTTAAAGCCACCCTCTTGTCTAAATGTTTGAATCATGTTTTCATTGTAACCAATGCCACTTTGTCAGAGAAATAAGTGTAAGACTGCATGGTAACAGTTTCAGTCCAAGCATTGGCATCATCTACTGCATCACATCATCATCCAAGTGAGGAATTGCCAGCATCGACCCCTGACTGACCTGAACCTTCTGAATGTTGTAGTCGGCAGGGCAGTACTCTGCATATTGCCAACTTGGACAATTTTACATTTTTATCAAGCCAATTAATCAAGTCAGTTAACCTACAAACCTGCACGTCTTTGGAGTGTGGGAGGAAACTGAAGATCTCGGAGAAAACCCACGCAGATCATGGGGAGAACGTACAAATTCCATACAGACAGCACCCGCAGTCGGGATCAAGCCCGGGTCTCTGGCGCTGCATTTTGCTGTAAGGCAGCAACTCTACCGCTGTGCCACCGTGAGTGCCCACGGAACCTGATCTCACGCCTTCACCAATCTGGCCCCTAAATGGGAGAAAAAACCCAGCAACAGAACAAATAAATGTCGACAATCTCATAACAGAAAGGAAGCTTTACTCAGTCAGCACCTCTTATATAACTTGATTTCCAACCAACTAGAGCCACAGAAAATGTTGAAGTCCACTATAATCAACACCGGGAAGAGACTCTCAGCTTCTCTCTCAAAGTAGGACAAGTTTGACAAGAATTACCATGAGCTTCAGGAACTAATGACTAGTAAATGCAAGGTATTCTTACACTGGATTCAAAATCATGTCTCAAAAGAAGAAAAACAGATCTGCAGGACTCTGGTTCAACAGGAAACCTGTGAACTGAGGAACAGATGGTACTTGGAAAGGGCATAGGTCATCCAACAACTTGCTGGCAGTCATGATGTGAGGATTCCTCAGCGCTGTCAAGATCATGTAGAGACAAAACAGCCGAGCACTAGCCCTGGTGAGATGCAGAAACAGAGGGAACTTTATCAAGGACAAGGAAACAGTCAGTGACCATTTGAAAGAGCATTTTGAAGAAAGTTTTAATCAAACTCTTTCCTTGATGGAACTTTACCTGACTTTATTCCACAGCATGCTGTCTGCTACAGTCTCAGCACTACACCAACCTGACAAAAGGTTAGAAAAGACTAATGAACAACTGAAGGACAATAAAGCCTCTGAAGCAGATAAATTGCTTGCTGAAGTATTTCTGCAGTCATTGTCGCATGAATTAATGACCAGGAGAGTATGCCAGGAGATATCTGGGATGCCATGATCATGACCATCTTCAAGGATGGAGTGAAGCCTCATTTCAATAATTATGCAAGGATTGTCCAAAAGTCTGTCACATGAAAAGCCATTGAAAGGACCCGCCTCCCATTAATCAAAGAGCTCTTTCTCGAACTGCAGTGCACATTCTGTCATTCTGTTTATCAATGGGTTCTATGGACATGATTTTCCTACCCATAATATCCAAGAAATATACAGGTAACAATGTAAATAGACTTTATCAACCAGACAAAAAACTTTGCCTCCGTTATCTGAAAGGAATTATGGAGAATCCTTGTCATCTTTGGCTTTTCCAAAAAATGTGTTAGCCTTCTCTGTATACTGCAAAGAGGCCAGTATCTACCCAATGGTTCTCCTGCAGATAAGAATTGGTAGAGACTAGGGATAAGGAAGATTGCATTGTTGTACTAATCCTCTTGACAATCAAGTAATACTGTACCTCTTCTCCAAAAAGCTTTTTGTTAGAAACAAGCTCATCTGTAGGCTGAATGGGGAAAGTGGTAACCCTTCATTTTCTCCAGTCCAGAGTCAAGAGTTCCATAGCATGTCATCGACTTACACTGTGCAAACAATGTGGCCAGTTGTAGGCCGAGCTGCAATTCATTGCTGACTCTTTCATTGAAGCATATAAGTGGTTGGGGTTACCTCAACTTCACAAAGTTCCTTTCTAACTGTCTCCCACTGCACAACACCATCCCTGTGAATCAATTTCCTTAACAAGCCCCTGGAAAAGATGGATAATTTTCATGTCCTTGGAGCCCTCTCCCAGTAAATAATAAAATATACCTGCACCTCCCGTATCTGACTGAAGAAATGAGTGTTCAGAGATCACAACCTGGCACTAAATTCATGGTGTCCCAAGTAGCAGTGATCCTCGCACAACTGTATGCTATGGAGAAGAATAGTGAAAGGTCTGGATAGAATGGGTGTGGAGAGGATGTTTCCACTAGTGGGAGGCTCTAGGACCAGAGATCATAGCCTCAGAATTAAAGGACATTCCTTTAGGAAGGAGATGAGGAGGAATTTCTTTAGTCAGAGGGGGGTGAATCTGTTGAATTCATTGCCACAGAAGGTTGTGGAGGCCATCAATTAATATTTCTAAGGCAGAGATAAATATATTCTTGATTAGTATATGTGTCAGGAGTTATGGGGAGAAGGCAGGAGAATAGGGTTAAGTGGGAAAGATAGATCAGCCATGATTGAATGGCGGAGTAGACATGATGGGCCGAATGGTCTAACTCTGCTCCTATCACGTGAACAGCCTACACAAGGCACCTCAAAGCAATGGGAAAATAACATCAGTAGTGTCTCTGTAAAATCTTCCAAATCCATGGCAGCAGGGTTTAAAAAAATGTCAGTACCTCTCCCAGACCAACTTCTGCAATTTGATGGTTCTTATCATTCTTGACCAGCTCCAAAGGGCAGGCCACATCATCTGGATGGTTGGCACCAGATTTCTGAAGAAGTTATATCTGTGTGACTGCCTGAGAAAAGGAATTTGAGCAAACCATCGCAAAATAATAAAGGCCAGATGTATGTTTTTATTCTTTTGGACTAGAACTAAATGTTGATCAAGAATATCAAGGAGAACTCCCCTCTTTAAAATAGTATCAGACGAGGTCTTGGTTCAAAATCTGATCTCGAAAATAGGTGTGTTTAACAAAACAGATCTCCTTTCCACTGCACCAGTGTGTCAGTTTGAACAACGTGCTCATAACTAAAATAGTTCAGTAATTTAGGGAAAGTAACAGCTTATTCAAAGTCAGAGAAATATAGGAGATAAAATATATTTGAAGATTCTGAGATATTAATGAGGACTGACCCTTTAACAATTAACAATTTGCTTGCACAGGAAGGGCCCATCTGGAATATGATCTGTACTTATGGTTCTACTCTTGAGTTCACTTGTAACTGTCTGAGCAATCTGGCATAATGGCTTAATACATCTCCCTGATAATGATTAAGACATCTGCAGGCTTTGTCACTTGTTTTCACAGCATCCTTCACAAGCCTGTAGTGAGAACATTCGCAATGAATGTGTGAAGCATTTCTGTTGAAAAAGCACGTCAAAAGAAAATTGAAATAAATTGCCATTTGAGGAATATATTCCCGAAGAAATGTGCATTGTTTTTTTAAACCTCTTTGTGTTCTCCAATGTGGGATTTGAACTGATGGCCAAAATATTGCTTCTGTCAGAGCTGTGGTGAGCCTTTGAAATCTATCTATTGTGCTATGTAGCTGTGGCCGTGAGCCCGAGAATAAACTGGCAGAAATCTGTGCTCCCCAGAGGAACTGTGTGGGGAGTCACAGAACTCATTTGTGAACGGCGGA
Organism: Amblyraja radiata; assembly: GCF_010909765.2. Taxonomy (NCBI): domain Eukaryota; kingdom Metazoa; phylum Chordata; class Chondrichthyes; order Rajiformes; family Rajidae; genus Amblyraja; species Amblyraja radiata. Next base: position 16,638,284 of record NC_045978.1, on the reverse strand, counting down.
TTAATAATCACACCACATTCTCCCCTTTGCAACAAGGCAGTAGTGCAGCTGGTGGTGATGTTCCCTGTGGAGTCAAAGTCAGAAAGACTTTATAGTAATTCTCAGGCCCCCTGGCAGAGATATGTTCCAGAAAGCTCAAATAGGAACATCAGAGGCATAAAGCCATTGATCTGGGAAGTCCAATGCTTTCAGTTCTCTCAAAGCCTTAGATTTTCAATGGAATGCTGGTGTGGTATGAATGGGAAATGTAGCCAAAATGACTATACAGCATATAAAGGCAATCAACATTGAATCAGTTGCACAGTTTAGTTTAGTTTAGTTTAGTTTAGTTTAGTTTACTTACTTACTGCCTATTATGCCTCCTGGCATGTAGGGCAGCAATGAGGTCCTCCACTCCTGTCTGTTCTGGGCTAGCTTCTGGACACTACCCCAGGTCAGGTCCATTGTTTTCCTTTCCTCCTCTACAGTTCGACGCCAGGTGGTTTTGGGTCTCCCTCTTTTCCTTTTCCCTTCCGGTGTCCAATGCAGGGATATTCTTGGGATGCTGTCTGGTTCTCTTCCCAGTATATGGCCAATCCAGTTGCAGCACCTTCTCATGATGATGTTGTCCATGCTCTCTTGTTTGCATTGAGCAAGGAGATCTTGGTTGGATATGGTGTTTGGCCAAAATATTCGAAGGAATCTTTTACATTGTTCGTACATTCCAAAAACCTATCCTAGTTTTATGTTTGGCATTTAGAACTTCCACCTTCCTGCCAGTGGCTTCCTTTTGGCTTTCGCCATTGACATTCATCCCAGCATCTGTCGATAGCCCTGGAGGTCCATCACGCCCAGTAGTGTTGATTCCTTCAGTTGCAGTTTCCGTAACATATTTGTTTTACGAGACAGGGTTGTTAGCCCTGTGCTCAACCTCCAACCTGGAGGACCAGTGGATCGCTCTTCGTCTCACCTCTACCCTTCGACCTGTCCAGCATGGGAGACCCTAACAGGAGACGAATCTCCCGCTGACATAGCTCTAGGGGTCACTGAGACACACAAGCTCCCCGACCACGACAAGGTTGCAATGCAACGGGGAGTTAATTTAGTTTAGTTTAGTTTAAATATACTGTGTGGAAACTGTCCCTTTGGCCCACCGAGTCCACGCCGACCACGATTCCCGCACATTAACACTATCTTACACATACAAGTAGGGTTGCAAACTGTCCCGTATTAGCCGGGACGTCCCATATATTGGGCTAAATTGGTTTGTCGCATACGGGACCGCCCTTGACTGCTACTCCACTGTACTCACCAGAGGGCACGCTTACAGCAGTCCCTAGATTGATACAACAGCGAGCGTGCGTGTTGCATGTGCTGTTGACACCACACACAAGTGATTCAGCTGTCATCACAGGCCTCCTTATGAGCATCAGCTGTATGCTATATTTTGCCAATTCCTGCCAAACCAAAAAGTTTTGGTAACGCCTGGTGTTGTTTAGTTGGTTTGGCATGTGCAAATATGGAAAAACCTGCAAAAAAAAGAGACTGTGCAGCTATAACAAGCAATGGGAAGCAAAAAGGACATGGGTTAAGCTTGTCAGCTGTGACTCGTCGAAGGCCTTCTGTACTTTATGCCGTCGGGAATTCTCAATTGGCCATGGAGGTGAGAATGACCAATCTCAGCATGCTTCCACAAAAGTGCACAAGAAGGCCACACTAGTTAAAGGTGCAAGCAATATTGGTGCATTCTTTGTGAATCCTACTGTGGAAAATGACAAAACCGCCGCAAGTGAAGCCTTGTATGTGTACCCTACGGTTAAACACGCTCAGCTGCCACAGCACCAACTGTCTTGCTAAGGTCAATAGTACTTTGTTTAATTACTCAAAAGTTGTGAAGAAGATGCACTAGGGAAGAACGAAAGCTGAGATGATTACAATTAATGTTTTCGGACAAAATACTGTGCGGGATATTATGGATGATCTGTCCCCGACCGAAGAAGGTGAGCCCGTGGAGCCCACGTATTTCTCAGTTGCCACCAATGCCTCAAACAAAGGAGATAGAAAAATGTTTCCAGTGTGAGTGAGATATTTCTCTGTGTCTGATGGCGTGCAGTATAAGTTACATGACTTTTATGAAGATAGTGATGAAACTGCAAATGGCATACATCAAGCTCTGATGAGCTGTCTGGAAAATATGAACTGGATATAAGACACGTCACAGCCTAAGCAACAGATAATGTCAATGTAAACTTTGGAAAACACCACTCAGTTTACCAGTTAGTGAGCATTGCCAACAATTGCATTCTGAAAGCCAATTGCCCAGCTCGCATAGCTCATAAAGGGGCTGTCCCACTTGGGCGACCTAATCTGTGAGTTTAGAAGAGTTTGCCCTGGACTCAAACTCGCAGCATGGTCAACACATGGTCCTAGGAGGTCCTGTGAGGTCGCTGGAACTCTCCTTCATGCTCGAGGGAAGTTCTCGAAAACTAATGACCTCAGCTAGGTCGTGGAAACATTTTCAGCATATTGAAAATTTTTCTGCGAGTAAAATTTGGTTGGCATAGAGCAGCAAGAAATATCCATGGAAAAAGTAGACTTGGTGAGTCTTTTCCTCTTTTGCATTGATTACATGTCTACTCTATAGGGTTATTTGGTGTTATTTCATGTCTGACATGGTCAGATTATGCTCTGTATTATGCTTATAATTTGGTGTTAGATTTCATATATAACACTGAAGATATGTAAACGTAGTTCATATATTGGATTTGTTTACCTATTCAGGGCTGTTTTTTTTTTTCTCTCTCTCTCTCTTTTGAAAAAGGTCCCTGTTACCATCTGCTGGCTGCCAGCCCCCTCAGTCACTTCATCCCGTGCCAGCACCATACCCACACTGCCCCGCCACGCCACCCTTTGTCCCTTATTTGGCAGTCAGAAAGTTGGCAACCCTACATACAGGGGACAATTTTCCATTAATACCAATTAACCTACAAACCTGTACGTCTTTGGAGTGTGGTAGGAAACTGAACTGCTGTGCCACCGTGCAACTCGATAGTTAATTAGTAAGGAGATTTATTTCAACTTGCAAATATTAGGCAGTACATTGTCAAAAGACTAGAATATTTAATGGCAGCCACGCCGTGCTTTCCTTGCTGCTTTACCATTTTCTTGTACAATTATAATGATAGCACAGTGTAAAAATAAATGACAACTGAAATACAAAGTTGGGATTATTAATTTCATGGCACACAGAGCAGCGCAGTATTATCTGACTGTCTGCAGCTTTGGTATATGTTACATCCTTTAACAAGAACATGTATCCTTAAACTGACACAGGCAATGTATGCTGTATCGAGACAGCAGCTGGTAAACTTTTCACTGGGCAAATAAATCAGCAAGTCAGCCGCACAGTGACACAGCAAGCAGTAGTGACACTGCCTCACTGTGTCAGCGACAAGGGTTCAATCCTGGCCATTGGTGCTGGCTGCATCGAGTTTGCACTTTTTCACTGGGTGGGTTTTCTCAGGTTGCTCTGGTTTTGACCCACCTCTCAGACACTTACAGGTCGGTAGGTTAAATGGCCACTGTAAATTGGCCACGTGCAGATGAGTGGTAGAATCCGGGGGGAGTTGATGGGAATGTGCGAAGAATAAACAAAGATCAGTGTAGGATTGGTTAAAAGGGTACTCTATGATCTCTGTGGACTCAGTGAGCTGAATGGACTGTTTCCATACTAAATCATAAGCAACGTCAAATCTGAGGGAGTTCACTGGTATATAAACACATTGATAGAGAAAGACATACAATTGCACCTGAAATTTCCAAAAGCTTAGGGCTGGAGATATTTTCTCTGACACATTTCCTGGATCTCCCCATGCCAAATTTCACCCATCCCTTTCTCTTCATCTGCAACATTGAACTATTTTTCCTTTTTCAATTCTACTAAACGGTTGTCAATCTGAAACATTAACTCTGTTTCTCTTTCCACAGATGCTGCCTGACTTGTCAAGTGTTTCCAGCATCCTCTGTAATTTAAGAACAGAAGATGCTGGAAACACTCAGCAGGTCAGACAGCATATGTGAAAAGAGAAAGAGCATCGAGATTTCAAGTCAATTATGTTTCATCGAGGAACAGTTGTTGATCTGAATTGTTATCTTTGTATTTCTTTCCACAGATGTTGCCTTATCTACTGAGTATTTCCAGCAGTTTCAACTTTCCAGCATCGATGGTTATTCTTATTTTCAGTTTCATTTCTTATTTTTGATTTTCCATTCGTAGACAGTAAGACAAATGAACAATTTTAATCCCAAATGACGTGGCTGTGTCCAAAATGTTGCCTATGATTTTTGGATTGAACATTGAAGAAATAAAAGTTTCCAACAAGAAAGTTTTACATGGTTAAAATTAATGGTGTAATGATTCTGTTTCCATGGTAAATAATTTGTAATGACCAAAGAATTCTGAACTCACCAATTACAGCCTTCAATTTAAAAACTATTCCTGCTGCTTATCATGGGTATTTTTAAATATAAGTATTAATTAGATCTCAATGTATGTTTGTACAAAATATGAATACTACTAGAATTACATTTCTGTAAAAATATTCTTGAAAAGGTTAATTCTTTAACTAGCAAGTTGGTAATAACTATAGGGCTTTAGTGAAAAAGCCTCAGCTGTCTTACATAGAACATGGAACAGTACAACACTGGACAGATCCTTCCAACCCCAATGTCTGCGCTGAACATGATGGTAAGATAAACCCATCTCATCTGCTTGCAAATGTCCCGTATCCCTCCATTTTCTGCATATCCATCTGCCTCTCTAAATAACCTCTTAAACGCCACTGTCATGTCTGCCTCCACCAACATTCCTGGCAGCAAGTTACAGACACCCATCATCCTCTGTGTATAAAATGGATTTGGATTTCCAAATGGTTAATATGTAGGTAGTAAGGAAGGCAAATGTAATGTTAGCATTCATTTCAACTAGACAGTGCTTCCACACCTCAAAAAAGAATTTCCTTTAATAGAATCCCAAATTTCCTGGAATTTTCGGTATTTCCTGAAATTTTCAAAAATGCTTCCTGCATTGTTGGGTTTTTTTCACGGCCACACGTTAACAACACAAAGAAGAACAAGGCAAAATAGATCTATGTAACTATGTAACTATTTGCCTGTGTATGAACGAAATCTTCGCGCACCAACGGCCTGTCGCGGAACTGACGGCCAAAGTGGGACAGGCCCAAGACCGTGGCGCGACGCAACGTCTCACCTCCAACAGCAGCAGAAGCAGGCAAACGATCGTCGAACTTGACCTGGGGCTCACGGCCGTTGCGGTCCGGATCCGCCCCCACTTCTACTCCCAGAGCGGGGCCAAGAAAATTGAAGATAGACACAAAATGCAGGAGTAACTCAGCGGGACCGGCAGCATCTCTGGAGAGAAGCAATAGGTGACGTTTCGGGTCAAGACCCTTCTTTTCAGACTGAAGAAGAGTCTCGACATGAAACGCCACCCATTGCTTCTCTCCAGAGATGATGCCGGTCCCGCTGAGTTACTCCAGCTTTGTGTCCATCTTCAAATGACGTCCCACGCTCCAGACGGCTGTGCGTACGCATGTAATCGCGTCTGACCTTCACGGGACCGTCGCGGCTCAACGCAACCACGAGGTCGTGTAATTTACGTGCCAATGACACGTAACTGGGACAGGCCCTTTATATAGTGTTATGCAAGGCAGCTTTTGTTGCCTCCAACAGCTTTCATTGCCTTCGTTTTTTCAACCTGCTCTCATGTGTCTTACTCTCTGCTCCCTCTCCCTCCCTCTCCGTCCCTCCCTCTCTCCCTCCCTCCTTCCCTCCCTCTCACTCCCTCTCCATCCCTCTCCATCCCTCTCTCTCCCTCTCCCTCCCTCCCTCCGATCTCATTGAAACTTTCCGAATAGTGAAGGCCTGGATAGAATAGATGTGGAGAGGATGTTTCCCCAAGTGGACATCTAGGACCAAGGGACACTATAGAAAGGAGATGAGAAGGAAGTTCCTTAGCCAGAGTGTGGTGAATCTGTGGAATTTATTGCTACAGATGGTTGTAGAGGCCAAGTCATAGGGTATTTGTAAAGCAGAAATTGACAGGTTATTGATTAGTGTCAAAGATTATGGGAATAAGGCAGGAGAATGTGATTGAGAGGGAGCGATAGATCATCCATGATTGAATTGCAGAGTAGACTCGATGGACCAAATGGCCTAAATCAACACCCAAGTCTTTTGAACTTACGAAAAACGTGTCCTGCACATCTCCTTTAAACTTTGCCCCTCCAACTTTAAAGCTATGCCCTCTAGTTTTTGATATTTCCAATTTGGGAAAGGGGTTCTAACTGTCTACCTTATCCATGTTTCTCATGATTTTATATTCTTGAAGTTGCTCTGTAGCTGAACGTTACCTCTCGTTGTGCCTCTTGTCAGTCAGATGGCTGCACATTTCTTTTACATGAACGTAATATAAATTACTTCAAATTTGCATGGAAACAATAAAAATTGGCATGTTAACAGAATTCAAAATCTAATCTATTAACATGCTGATATAATTCATCATGCACAAAAATTAATTAAAAACTATGCTAAATTTTCCAGTGTAAAATGTTTGTGTACAATTCTAAAATATCAGTTCTGCAGTTTCATGTGGTGGTGTGGTGGTAAGCCAATACTTTCTACGCTCAATGTGGAAACAGATGTGCATCAGAAAAATATTCATGCTATTTGCCAATTTTAACAAATATCTTGTTTAGCAAAGACCAAGCATCAACAACGTGTTGATTATTCATTTTACAGTAAATTATCATATATTTAATACTGTATAACTATAGTTATTTAGTTATAGTTATGCTGTGAAAGATTTTGTATTAATTCCTGTTAATTTGGAATGAAGACAGATTCTGAAAAGAGTATACAAACCCCTGGGTATTTTCCATGCCATACTATTGAATAAAGTCCAGGATTTCCTCAGGTCCTGTGAAGGTATTTCAATTGTTTGAGTGGTCATAAATGATTGGGTGTGGATTGATGCTTGAAAATTCAAAACAAGTTCAAGTCATTGTGTGCTCCTGAGGTTACGAGCACCCGTTTACATTCACACCGATCTCCTGTTTACATTCATCCCTGTTCCAGGCGTACACTGGCCCTATCCCCGAACTCTGCCTCCGCTATATTGACGACTGCGTTGGTGCTAACTCCTGCACCCATGCAGAACTCACTGACTTCTTCAACGTCACCACTAATTTCCATCCTGCACTCAAATTCACTTGGACCATCTCCGTCATTTCCCAACCGTTTCTAGATCTCACCATCACAGGAAACAGGCTATTGACCGACATCTACTACAAACCTATTGGCTTCCATAACTATCTTGACTACACTTCTTCTCACCCTGCTTCCTGTAAAGACTCTATCCCCTACTCCCAATTCTACGCCGCACCTGCGGCCAAGATGAGGTGTTCCATACCATGGCATCGGCGATGTCCTCATTCTTTAGGAAACGGGGGTTCCTCTCTTCCATTACAGATGAGGCTCTCATTAGGGTCTCCTTGATATCCCGCAGCTCTGCTCTTTCTCCCCGTCCCCCCCATTCGTGACAAGGACAGAGTCCCTCTTGTCTCACCTTCCGCCCCATCAGCCATTGCCTACAGCATATAATCCTCCAACATTTTCGCCACCTCCAACGGGATAGATAGATAGATCCTTTATTGTCATTCAGACCTTTCGGTCTGAACAAAATTATGTTGCCTGCAGTCATACACAGAATCAATAATAACGAAACATACAATAAACACAAATAAAACATCCACCACAGTGAGTTCACCAAGCACATCCTCACTGTGATGGAGGCAAAGTCTTAGTCTCCGTCTCTTGCCTCCTTGTTCTCCCTCTGCGCTGAGGCGATCGATCCAGGCCGAAGATGCCGCTCTCCAGTCCAGCGGACCTCCGTGGTGATGTCGCCGCCGCGGAAAGCCAGAACGCCGTCTCCGCTCCGAGATGGCCCGCCACAGCATCAGCTCCGGGCCGCCACCCCCGCTCCAGGCCGCCGCCCCAGCTCCAGGTCCCGCAGTCTCCGCTCCAGGCCGCCGCCCCAGCTCCAGGTCCCGCAGTCTCCGCTCCAGGCCGCCGCCCCAGCTCCGGGTCCCGCAGTCTCCGCTCCGGACCGCCGCCCCAGCTCCGGGTCCCGCAGTCGCCGCTCCAGGCCGCTTCCCCAGCTCCGGGCAGCTGCCCCAGCTCCGGGTCCCGCAGTCTCCGCTCCGGGCCGCTGCCCCAGCTCCAGGTCCCGCAGTCTCCGCTCCGGGCCGCTGCCCCAGCTCCGGGCCGCTGCCCCAGCTCCGGGTCCTGCAGTCTCCGCTCCGGGCCGCCGCCCCAGCTCCGGGTCCCGCAGTCGCCGCTCCAGGTCCCGCAGTCTCCGCTCCGGGCCGCTGCCCCAGCTCCGGGTCCCGCAGTCTCAGCTCCGAGCCCCGCTGCATCAGCTCCAGGCCGCCACCGAAAGCCAGAACGCCGCACCAGCAAGTCGGGCCACCGCTGCCTTAGCCCCGAAGATGGCCAGCCTCTCGTTGGTAAGTCCTGGCTGGCTCTGCCTCCGGAGCCTCGGGGTCGGTCGCAGGTTGGAGGCCGCCAGCTTCGCCATTAGGCCTCAGCGCAGACGGAGGCAGAGAAGGGGGATACGACACGAAAAAGTCGCATTCCCCCGAAGGAAGAGACAGAGAACATGTTTCACCCCCCCTAACACAACCCAACAAACTAAAACTTAACCAAAACAAGACAAAAAAAACAACAGAAAAAAGTAAAGACAGACGGACTGCAGGCGAGCCGCAGCTGTTAACAGCGCCGCCACTAGTGGCCAGTAGTGGGGATCCCACTACTGGCCACATCTTCCCATCTCCACCCCTTTCTATTTTCCGCAGATACCGTTCCCTCCGAAACTCCCTGGTCAACACGTCCCTTCCCACCTAAACCACCCCCTCCCCATATGATTATGGCTGATCTTCCAAAATCAATGTCCCGTTCCTGCTTTCTCCCCATATCCCTTGATTCCATTAGCCCTAAGACCTATATCTTTCTATCTCTTGAAAACATCCAGTGAATTGACCTCCAGTGCCTTATGTGGCAGAGATTCCATAGATTCACAACTCTCTGGGTGAAAATCCCATTGCCTTGAGGGGTAGTGCCCTCTTCAGGATGTTGTTTCCTAATTCATCCTACTTGTCTGCATTAGGTCCTCTCCTTTCATGTCTTCGCTGTTGAAATGTGTCTTAATGTCTCTTAAATGTGGTGATTGCGTTTGATTCACCACTCCTCTGGTAGTGAGTTCATGATATCAACCATATTCGGAGTGTAAAAAAAAAAAAATCCTTCCCCTTAAATCCTCTTTAAAACTCCTTTCTCTCCTGTCTTTGATTCCCATACAGTGGAAAAATGATTCTGGCTCTTTATCCTATCTGTGCCTCTCTCTCCAGTGCAATCACATCTTCCCTGTAATGCTGTGACCAGAAATGCACACAAAACTCCAAGTGTGGGCTAACCAATGTATTGTAAGGTTACAACAGAATACCCCAACTCTTATATTCTGTGCCCCAATCTATAAAAGCAAAAATGCTTCATGCCTTCTTCAGCATCTTGTGTTGCCATTTTTAGGAAATGATAGATTTTAGGAAATTATAGATTACAAACACTACTACACCTACTACAAACCCACTGACTCCCATGGCTATCTGGACTACACTTCTTCCCACCCTGCTTCCTCTATGGACTCTATCCACTACTCTCAATTCCTCCATTTATGCCGCATCTGAACCCAGGATGAGGTGTTCCAAACCAGGACATCGGAGACATCGGATGTCCTCATTCTTTAGGGAACGGGGGTTCCCCTCTTCGATTATAGAGGAGGCTCTCACCAGGGTCTCCTCTATATCCCGTAGCTCCGCTCTCACTCCCCATCCGCATACTCGTAACAAGGACAGAGTTTCCTCTTGTCCTCACCTTCCACCCCACCAGCCGTCACATACAACAGATAACCCTCCAACATTTTCGTCACCTCCAACAGGAACCCACCACTGGCCACATCTTCCCATCTCCACCCCTTTCGGCTTTCCACAGAGCCCACTCACTCTGTAACTCCCTGGTCAATTAGTCCTTTCCCCCAAATCACCCCCTCCCCTGGTACTTTCCCTTGCAATCCCAGGAAATGCTACACTTGTCGCTTTACTTCCCCCCTCAACTCCATCCAAGGACCCAAACAGTCTTTCCAGGTGAGCCAGAGGTTCACCTGCACCTCCTCCAACCTCATCTATTGCATCCACTGCTCTAGGTGTCAACTGCTCTACATCGATGAGACCAAGCGCAGGCTTGGTGGTCGCTTTGCCCAACACCTCCGCTCAGTTCGCATTAACCAATCTGATCTCCCGGTGGCTTAGCATTTCAACTCCCCCTCCCATTCTGAATCTGACCTTTCTGTCCTGGGCCTCCTCGATGGCCAAAGTGAGTCCCACCGTAATTTGGATGAGCAGCACCTCATATTTCGCTTGGGTAGTTTGCACCTCAGCAGTATGAACATTGACTTCTCCAATTTCAGGTAGTCCTTGCTTTCTCCCTCCTTCCCCTTCCCAGCTCTCCCACAGCCTACTGTCTCCGCCTCTTCCTTTCTTTTTCCCGATCCATCCCCCCCCCCACCCCCCATCAGTCTGAAGAAGGGTCTCGACCCGAAACATCGCCTATTCCTTCGCTCCATAGATGTTGCCTCACCCGCTGAGTTTCTCCAACATTTTTGTCTACCTTCGACTTGAACACCAAGATCCCACTGTTCATCCACATTCGTCAGTGATGAACCATTTATTCTATATGTTCTACCCAAATCGGACTATTGAAAATGGATCACCTTGCACTTGTAGGGATTAAATTATATCTGCCATCATACCACCCAATTTTATATCTGATTTGCATTCTACAGTACCCTGGATAACTTGTTCACTATAAACATCACCAACTTTCATGACATCTATAAGCTTATTAATCATACCTCCTATATTTACCAATGTCTTTAATGTAATCACAAATAACAAGGGTCCCAACACACCACTGGGTCACAGACTTCAAATCATCCTTCTACCATCATCCTTTGCCTCCTATCAACCAAGCCAATTTTGGATTCAATTAACTAGTTAGCCTTTGATCACATACATCATAACGTTGTAGACTGTGTCACACCTTGCTACATGGCTTATAAACGTCCAATTAGACAACGTCTACCACACTGCCTTCATCAATCTTCTTAATTATCTCTGCAAAACCACTCAGTCAAATTAGTGAGACAGGATGTAGAAACAAAGGACTGCAGATGCTGCTTGATAGCAAAGATAAACACATACTGCTGGAGTAGCTCAGCATGTCAGGCAGCATCTGGAGAAAAGGATAGGTGACATTTTGGATTGGGATCTTTCTTCAAACTGAAAGTAGTGGGCTGGGGTGGGAAGAACTGGAGGAACTTGATGCTTCTGTGCTCGATGCATGCTGATTATTCCTGATCAACCCTCACATGCACAAATGTCCAGTAATTTCCTACCTCCGATGTATGGTTCACTGCCCTGTTGCTGGTTCTTGCTGCATTTTTTAAATAAAAGAGCAACGTCAGCTATCTCCTCCTTTCTGCTTTCCACAGAGACCGTTCCCTCCACAACTCCCTGGTCAACTCGTCCCTTCCCACCCAAACAACCCACTCCCCAGGTTCTTTCCCCTGCAACCGCAGGAAATGCAACACCTGTCCCTTTACCACCCCCTCGACTCCATCCAAGGATCCCGACAGTCTTTCCAGGTGAGGCAGAGGTTCACTTGCACCTCCTCCAACCTCATCTACCGTATCCGCTGTTCCAGGTGTCAACTCCTGTACATCGGCGAGACCAGGCGCAGGCTCAGCGATCGTTTCACTGAACACCTCCGCTCAGTCCTCCTTACCTACCTGATCTCCCAGGTGCGCAGCACTTTAACTCCCCCTCCCATTCCCAATCTGACCTTTCTGTCCTGGGCCTCCTCCGTTGTCAGAGTGAGGCCCAGCACAAATTGGAGGAGCAGCACCTCATATTCTGTTGGGTGGCTTACACCCCAGCGTTATGAACATTGACTTCTCTAACTTCAAGTAGCCCTTGCTTTCCCTCTTTCTCCACCCCCTCCCCCTTCCCAGTTCTCCCACCAGTCTTATTATCTCCGACTACATTCTACTGTATCTCTGTTCTGCCCACTCCCCTGACATCAGTCTGAAGAAGGGTCTCGACCTGAAACCTCACCCTTTCCTTATCTCCAGAGATGCTGCCTGTCCCGCTCAGTCACTCTTGCATTTTGTGTCTATCTCCAGCTATCTTCTGTTCCTTGAAAACCAGAAAGGGAAAAAAAACTTCAAGGGTCAAGATGAACAAATAGGGATATTGTTGGACTGGAGGTTGCACAGAGTGGGGTTAATGGCTTTCTTCTACTAGGGTTTCTAATAAATATTTAATTCAATATAGGCCTTTTGTTGCCTAAACGTAAACGTCCACTGAGGTGAAATGACAAAAGAGGACAGTACCTGTGTATTCTATGCATTTAATTGCTTGTAATTTATGCATTTATTTGTAGGTGACATGAAAATAGTAAGTCAATAATAATTTGACTAAAAACACCCTGTTTTAGGCACCACATCGCTTTACAAACAAGCCTTCCTCTCGTGTTTTCAGTCCCATTACCTGACAGCCTGAAAGGATTCGGTTTTCTGTGACTTCCAATCTGATTGCGCCCAGACTGTATCTCCATTGTACAACTAAATCCTTGTATCCTTAGTAGCTGCAAGCTAAGTACAATATGACCTTGTGTACTGGGTTTGTATGTAATCGGTGTATGCACTGACATGACACTCTATCATACTGCCTGCTACACTGCCAGATAGCCACTGCTGCAAGTCTCTGAACAAGGACTGTCTCAATCAGCCAGAGCACAGATCATAAAATGCTGCAGTGAATGAGTGCAGACATTCTAACTACAGGTAGCTGTAAATGTCATGGCTTTATTTTCACGTCTGAAGCCCTGTATAATTTTTGAAGTGTTATAGAATTGGAAAGCAAAAGATTTGTGTTCATACTGTATCACTGGAGTTTGAATTCCTCTAAGCCTAGTGTGTAGTATGATTGTACTTTTATATGTAACAATCAGGTCTTGCAAATTTTTCCAACAAGGCCCTTCAAATCAGTTCTCATTTCTCTGAAGCCTCACCCTCCTCAAGATGCACAGCATTACGGGTGGGGGAAAACATTTGTAAAATAGGGAAACCAAATCCAAATGCATCATAAACAGGTGTAGGAAGCAACTGCAGATGCTGGTTTAAACCGAAGATAGACACATAAAGCTGAAGTAACTCTACAGACAGGGTCTGAAGAAGGGTCTCGTCCTGAAACGTCACCTATTCCTTTCCTCCAAAGAGGCTGTCTGACCCACTGTGTTAATGCAGCTTTTTGTGTCTACTGCATCATACACATGCCTATCTCACAGTTAATGTTTGTTGGTTGGGTATTGGGTAAATAACTTCCTCATGGGAGACTTGTCAAGAATGCATGTTTACTGGGTTGTTCAGACCTAGGTAAACCAAATGGTTCATAGGGGATGAAACATGTCTGTAGTAAGTAAGTGTCCATAAGTCAGGTGTTTGTAACTCGGAAAGGACCAGTAATGACTCTCAGCTAATTACAGCAAACATTGCCGACTAAAGTGGAAACACTAAAATGATACAGGCAAACCTTGTTATCCAGAAGGGACAGGGGCAGAATTATTGCAGATTACTAAAATCTTAGATATCATTAAAGGCCCTCTGCTATGCATCCAGTACACCTTCCAAACAAATATAACCATGTATAATATGTCCTTTAATGTTCTAAACACAATAATATGCATTAACAAAATAAAATATTAGATTGCAAAACAGTATAAGAATTAAATGTGAGCACAATGTACTTAACTTTGGAGTAATCCTGTGCACCGTATCATCTGGTCGGCAATGATGCTGCACTTCTCGGATGGCAGTGGTTCATCCACTGGCTTTGAGTCTGGCTCATCCTTTGTAAAGAACATTAATGTATGAAGTAAAACCTCCGTACACATTCCTACATTTTAGTACAAATTTGAAATATTTTGGATGAAGTGTGAAATCCTGTGAAAATTTTAAGATTGATTTTGCAACTAAGCTTGTGATAGCAAAATATATTTGTCTCATCCATAAGGGCGGCATGGTGGCTTAGCGGTAGCACTACTGCCTTACAGCACCAGAGACCCGGGTTCAATCCTGACTAAAGGCGCTTGTTGATACGGAGTTTATACATTCTCCCCGTGACCTGCGTGGGTTTTCTTCGAGATTTTCAGTTTCCTCACACATTCCAAAGACATACAAGCTTGTAGGTTAATTGGGTTGGTATAAGTGTAAAATCGTCCCTAATGTGTGTAGGATAGAATATGTGTGCAGGAATCGCTCGTCGGTGCAGACTTGGTGGGCCGAAGGGCCTGTTTCTGCGCTGTATCTCTAAACTAAACTAAAGTAAATCCACAGTAACTATCAAATCAACAAGACTTTACAGAAACAAACCAAAGTCATATTTTTCCCTGTGAGCTAAATGTCTATCCAGTGTATATTGAATCTCCAGAGAATACATGGGTTGTGGGCCTTTCTGACAAGTCAATCATTTCATAGCTAATGTCAGTTGACTTGAAATAAATTGTGGTGAATGACCTTCTTGAACTGTTCTAGCCATAAGACCCTAAACATGGGATTAGAATTAGGCCATTCCGCCCATTGAACCTGCTCCACCATTCGAACATGGCTGATCTATTTTTCCACCCCAACCCCATTCTCCTGCCTTCTCACCGTAACTGTTGGCGCCCTTACTAATCAAGAACTTATCAATCTATGCTAAAAATACCCAATGATAGCCTCCACGGCTGTATGTGGCAATGAATTCTACAGATTCACCACCCTTTGGCTAAAGAAATTCCTCCTCAGCCCTTGTGATAAAGGTACTTGTACAGTGCTATTAGAAATTTCAGGCGTTGATGGCAGAATGGCAATATAGTCTATTTGTATTTAACAATAAACAAGTTTTTTGAAGCCTGAGTTAACATCAATATTCCAGAAAACAAGAAGTCTAAAACATCATTGAATCTATATCCTTGCACAGGTTTCTCCCAAATGGTTAGTTTTGCATTCATATTTCCCCAATGGATGGACATTGCATGAAGCAAAGTCATAGAGTCATAGACATAGAATTAGGAACAGTACAGCACTGAAACAGGCCCTTCGGCCCACATAGTCTGTGCTGAACATCTTGCATGGACCACCCCTCTTATCTGCCTGCACATGATCCATAGCCTTCCCTTCCCTGCACATCCATATGCCTATCCGAAGGTCTCTTAAATGCAACAATCGTATCTGCCTCCACCACCAACCCCGACAACATGTTCCAGGTACTCACCACCCTCTGGGTAAAACAAAACCAGCCCTGCACATCTCCTTTAAATGTTGTTGCTTCTACAGAGGCCCGGGGAGCCGTTGGTGAGAGGAGGACTTACCTGCAGCTGTAAGTATAAATACAGCGCGGGGTTTGCTTCTACAGAGGCCCGGGGAGCCGTTGGTGAGAGGAGGACTTACCTGCAGCTGTAAGTATAAATACAGCACGGGGTTTGCTTCTACAGAGGCCCGGGGAGCCGTTGGTGAGAGGAGGACTTACCTGCAGCTGTAAGTATAAATACAGCGCGGGGTTTGCTTCTACAGAGGCCCGGGGAGCCGTTGGTGAGAGGAGGACTTACCTGCAGCTGTAAGTATAAATACAGCGCGAGGTTTGCTTCTACAGAGGCCCGGGGAGCCGTTGGTGAGAGGAGGACTTACCTGCAGCTGTAAGTATAAATACAGCGCGGGGTTTGCTTCTACAGAGGCCCGGGGAGCCGTTGGTGAGAGGAGGACTTACCTGCAGCTGTAAGTATAAATACAGCGCGGGGTTTGCTTCTACAGAGGCCCGGGGAGCCGTTGGTGAGAGGAGGACTTACCTGCAGCTGTAAGTATAAATACAGCACGGGGTTTGCTTCTACAGAGGCCCGGGGAGCCGTTGGTGAGAGGAGGACTTACCTGCAGCTGTAAGTATAAATACAGCGCGGGGTTTGCTTCTACAGAGGCCCGGGGAGCCGTTGGTGAGAGGAGGACTTACCTGCAGCTGTAAGTATAAATACAGCGCGAGGTTTGCTTCTACAGAGGCCCGGGGAGCCGTTGGTGAGAGGAGGACTTACCTGCAGCTGTAAGTATAAATACAGCGCGGGGTTTGCTTCTACAGAGGCCCGGGGAGCCGTTGGTGAGAGGAGGACTTACCTGCAGCTGTAAGTATAAATACAGCGCGGGGTTTGCTTCTACAGAGGCCCGGGGAGCCGTTGGTGAGAGGAGGACTTACCTGCAGCTGTAAGTATAAATACAGCGCGGGGTTTGCTTCTACAGAGGCCCGGGGAGCCGTTGGTGAGAGGAGGACTTACCTGCAGCTGTAAGTATAAATACAGCGCGGGGTTTGCTTCTACAGAGGCCCGGGGAGCCGTTGGTGAGAGGAGGACTTACCTGCAGCTGTAAGTATAAATACAGCGCGGGGTTTGCTTCTACAGAGGCCCGGGGAGCCGTTGGTGAGAGGAGGACTTACCTGCAGCTGTAAGTATAAATACAGCGCGAGGTTTGCTTCTACAGAGGCCCGGGGAGCCGTTGGTGAGAGGAGGACTTACCTGCAGCTGTAAGTATAAATACAGCGCGGGGTTTGCTTCTACAGAGGCCCGGGGAGCCGTTGGTGAGAGGAGGACTTACCTGCAGCTGTAAGTGTACCCAAATCTGTAACGTTCCATCTCACTTCCAGAGAAGGATTCTGGTGGAAGCCTCTGATTGGTGGAAGCCTCTGATTGGTGGACGAGGATCAGAGGAAGCAGCTGATTGGCTTGTATTGTATTTGTATTGTAATTGTAAGGCTTTATTGTATTTGGATAAGGGGGAGAATGAGGGCCAGGGCAGTTTACTGTTCTGGATGTCAGATGTGGGAGGTCATGGAGTCTGAGTGCTCTCCAGACGTCCACATCTGTGCCAGGTGCGTCGAGATGGGGCTCCTAAGGGACCGCGTTAGGAACCTGGAGCAGCAACTCGATGACCTCTGTCTGCTCAGGGAGAGCGAGGAGGTCATAGAAAGGAGTTACAGGGAGGTGGTCACTCCAAGACCACGGGAGACAGAAAACTGGGTCACAGTTAGGAAGGGCAATGGGCAGAGGCAGGGACTGGTGAGTACCCCGGTGGCTGTACACCTTGAAAATAAGTACTCATGTTTGAGTAAGGGTGGGGGAGACAGCCTACCTGGGGGCAGCGACAGCGGCCGGGCCTCTGGCACAAAGACCGGTCCGGTTGCTCAGAAGGGTAAGGAAAAGAAGGGGAGGGCAATTGTAATAGGGGACTCTATAGTCAGGGGGTCGGATAGGCGATTCTGTGGACGCAGACAGGAGTCCCGGATGGTAGTTTGCCTCCCTGGTGCCAGGGTCAGGGATGTGTCTGAACGTGTCCAAGAAATCCTGAAATGGGAGGGAGAGGAGCCTGAGGTTGTGGTGCATATAGGTACCAACGACATAGGTAAAAAAAGAGAAGAGGTCCTGAAAGAAGAATTTAGGGAGTTAGGTAGAGAGTTAAGGAGAAGGACTGGAAAGGTAACAATCTCAGGATTACTGCCTGTGCCACGCGACAGTGAGAGTAGGAATGGAGCGAGGTGGAGGATAAATGCGTGGATGAGGGACTGGTGCAGTGGGTATGGATTCAAGTTTCTGGATCATTGGGACCTCTTTTGGGGAAGGTGCGACCTGTACAGAAAGGACGGGTTGCACTTGAACTCAAGGGGGACCAATATCCTGGCGGGGAGATTTGCAAAGGCTACTGGGGAGACTTTAAACTAGTATGGTTGGGGGGAGGGACTCAAATTGGGAAAGCTAGCAGTCAGTGTGTGAAGCAGGGGGCAGAGAATGGTAGCACTCTGACCCAAAATGTAGGGGAGAGAGAAGAAAAAGAAAATAATCAGAGAATAAGAGAGGGTGGGTTTCTTAAATGTGTATATTTTAATGCTAGGAGCATTGTAAGAAAAGTGGATGAACTTAGAGCCTGGATTGACACCTGGAAGTATGATGTTGTGGCGATCAGTGAAACATGGTTGCAGGAGGGCTGTGATTGGAAACTAAATATTCCAGGATTTCGTTGCTTCAGGTGTGATAGAATTGGAGGGGCAAGAGGTGGAGGTGTTGCATTGCTTATCAGGGAAGATATTACAGCAGTGCTTTGGCAGGATAGATTAGAGGGCTCGTTTAGGGAGGCTATTTGGGTGGAACTGAGAAATGGGAAAGGGGTAGCAACACTTATAGGGGTGTATTATAGACCGCCAAATGGGGAGCGAGGATTGGAAGAGCAAATATGTAAGGAGATTGCAGATATTAGTAGTAAGCACAAGGTAGTGATTGTGGGAGATTTCAATTTTCCACACATAGACTGGGAAACACATTCTGTAAATGGGCTGGATGGGTTGGAGTTTGTAAAATGTGTGCAGGATAGTTTTTTGCAACAATACATAGAAGTACCTACTAGAGAAGGGGCGGTACTGGACCTCCTGTTAGGAAATGAGATGGGTCAGGTGGCAGAGGTATGCGTTGGGGAACAGTTCGGGTCCAGTGATCACAATACCATTAGTTTCAATATAATTATGGAGAGGGACAAAACTGGACCTAGGGTTGAGATTTTTGATTGGAGAAAGGCTAACTTTGAGGAGATGCGAAAGGATTTAAAAGGAGTAAATTGGGACAGTTTGTTTTATGGGAAAGATGTGGAAGAGAAATGGAGTACATTTAAAGGTGAAATTTTAAGAGTACAGAATCTTTATGTCCCTGTTCGGTTGAAAGGAAATCGTAAAAATTGTAAAGAGCCATGGTTTTCAAGGGAAATTGGACACTTGGTTCGGAAAAAGAGGGATATCTACAATAGTTATAGGCAGCATGGAGTAAATGAGGTGCTTGAGGAGTATAAAGAATGTAAAAAGAATCTTAAGAAAGAAATTAGAAAAGCTAAAAGAAGATATGAGGTTGCTTTGGCAAGTAAGGTAAAAGTAAATCCGAAGGGTTTCTACCGCTATATTAATAGCAAAAGGATAACGAGGGATAAAATTGGTCCATTAGAGAGTCAGAGTGGCCAACTATCTGCAGAGCCAAAAGAGATGGGGGAGATATTGAACAGTTTCTTTTCTTCGGTATTCACCAAGGAGAAGGATATTGAATTATGTGAGGTAAGGGAAACAAGTAGAGTAGCTATGGAAACTATGAGGATCAAAGAAGAGGAAGTACTGACACTTTTGAGAAATATAAAAGTGGATAAGTCTCCAGGTCCGGACAGGATATTCCCTAGGACATTGAGGGAAGTTAGTGTAGAAATAGCAGGGGCTATGGCAGAAATATTTCAAATGTCATTAGAAACGGGAATAGTGCCGGAGGATTGGCGTACTGCGCATGTTGTTCCATTGTTTAAAAAGGGGTCTAAGAGTAAACCTAGCAATTATTGACCTATTAGTTTGACGTCAGTGGTGGGCAAATTAATGGAAAGAATACAGAGATAATATATATAAGCATCTGGATAAACAGGGTCTGATTAGGAACAGTCAACATGGATTTGTGCCTGGAAGGTCATGTTTAACTAATCTTCTTGAATTTTTTGAAGATGTTACTCGGGAAATTGATGAGGGTAAAGCAGTGGATGTTGTGTATATGGACTTCAGTAAGGCCTTTGACAAGGTTCCTCATGGAAGGTTGGTTAAGAAGGTTCAATGGTTGGGTATTAATGGTGGAGTAGCAAGATGGATTCAACAGTGGCTGAATGGGAGATGCCAGAGAGTAATGGTGGATGGTTGTTTGTCAGGTTGGAGGCCAGTGACGAGTGGGGTGCCACAGGGATCTGTGTTGGGTCCACTGTTGTTTGTCATGCACATCAATGATCTGGACGATGGTGTGGTAAATTGGATTAGTAAGTATGCAGATGATACTAAGATAGGTGGGGTTGCGGGTAATGAAGAAGAGTTTCAAAGTCTACAGAGAGATTTATGCCAGTTGGAAGAGTGGGCTGAAAGATGGCAGATGGAGTTTAATGCTGATAAGTGTGAGGTGCTACATCTTGGCAGGACAAATCAAAATAGGACGTACATGGTAAATGGTAGGGAATTGAAGAATGTAGGTGAACAGAGGGATCTGGGAATAACTGTGCACAGTTCCATGAAAGTGGAATCTCATGTAGATAGGGTGGTAAAGAAAGCTTTTGGTGTGCTGGCCTTTATAAATCAGAGCATTGAGTATAGAAGTTGGGATGTAATGTTAAAATTGTACAAGGCATTGGTGAGGCCAATTCTGGAGTATGGTGTACAATTTTGGTCGCCTAATTATAGGAAGGATGTCAACAAAATAGAGAGAGTACAGAGGAGATTTACTAGAATGTTGCCTGGGTTTCAGCAACTGAGTTACAGAGAAAGGTTGAACAAGTTAGGGCTTTATTCTTTGGAGCGCAGAAGGTTAAGGGGGGACTTGATAGAGGTTTTTAAAATGATGAGAGGGATAGACAGAGTTGACGTGGAAAAGCTTTTCCCACTGAGAGTAGGGAAGATTCAAACAAGGGGACATGACTTGAGAATTAAGGGACTGAAGTTTAGGGGTAACATGAGGGGGAACTTCTTTACTCAGAGAGTGGTAGCTGTGTGGAATGAGCTTCCAGTGAAGGTGGTGGAGGCAGGTTCGTTTTTATCATTTAAAAATAAATTGGATAGTTATATGGATGGGAAAGGAATGGAGGGTTATGGTCTGAGCGCAGGTATATGGGACTAGGGGAGATTATGTGTTTGGCACGGACTAGAGGGGTCGAGATGGCCTGTTTCCGTGCTGTAATTGTTATATGGTTATATGGTTGTGCCTCTCACCTTAAAGCAATCCCCTCTAGGATTGTTTTTTATCAAAGGTTCTTTTATCAAAGGAAAAAAGTTCTGGCTGACCACTGTATCTATGTCGCTCATGATTTTACATAATTCTATCAGGTCCCCTTTCAACCTCCAACATTTCAGAGAAAAAAAAATTCAAAACTGTCCAACCTCTCTCTGTAGCTAATACTTCCTAATCCAGCCATCATTCTGATAAACCTCCTCTGCACCTTTCCAAAAGCCTCATCAAACAAATCAAATGATCCTGAGCAGTACAAGACCTTAACAACACACTTGTGTCACCTTCAATTGTTTTTGAACCCTGGGGAGGTACAAGGAACATGAAATGAGAGAGAAATTGAACTTTTGTAAAACTCATAACTTTTATGAATGGTTCATATTTTCAAAAATTTCCAGAAATGCAATCTGAAACCACCCTGTTTTTCTCCCTCCTATGCAACACTCCAGTAAGCACCATTATATGAAGGCAGCACATAATTGCAATAGTGCTCTTCAACTGACTTTGTGAAGCAGCAACTGGGCCAACCTGTATGAATCACACACAAGGTTGAAAATAAACGATAAACAAAGACTAATTGTTTAAGAAAGAACTGCAGTTGCTGGAAAAATCGAAGGTAGACTAAAATGCTGGAGAAACTCAGCCGGTGAGGCAGCATCTATGGAGCGAAGGAATAGGCGACATTTCAGGTTGAGACCCTTCTTCAGAACAAAGACTAATTGATCACATGTTTGGTCTGTAAACTGTTTTATGCAGATACCTTTTCTTACAATTATGTAAGATTACATAGTATGACCAAACAAAATAGTTTGTGGATATCGTGCACAATCTTCAAGGTTAAATGCAAAATTACATCTGTATAAGGCTGAATGTTGGAGGTGATGGTCCGTACTTGATGTAATTATTCTGTGATCAACACTATTCATCTGAGAGACTTTAAAATGTCTCCACTGATGAGCTGATAACATTCAACCACTGACCAACTATTCGCCTGACATCTGAAATATGATTCAGGTACAGATAAAGATAGTAGCAGGATACGTTTTATATTTTATGAGGATATTACAAAATATGATGTGAAAATTAAAGCAAAGGTTTCAATGGTTTATTTATTGTCACCTGAATCGGGTACAGTGAAATACATTTTTTGCACACAGCTCAGCAAGACTATTGCCGTACATAAGCACAATCACCCCGTTCAGTCCTCTATACACAGAACAGCCCACTAGCAGTGCTATTTTGGCGCTGTTTTACAGTCCCAGCGGCAGCTGGCCACAAAGACCTATTGCAGTCATCTTGCGAACTGTCATCCCTCTCCTCGCCTGGCCGTCTTCAGCCCTTGTACTCCAGGGACCGCCTCCCACAGCCGACCTCGAGGGCACGGAAGGTAAGACCCCCCCGCGATTTTTCTCACCAAGCCCCTTGTCCAGTGTCCGGCGCTGTCTCTCCCCACCTTCTCTCCGATTCCGGATCCAGGGGTTGTGCAGGGACGGGCTCGGCGGCCTTTGCTCTCTGAGTGAGCTAGGCCTGCGGTTGAAATACAGCCATGGTTCGCTGGTCCGCTGGGCCAAACCTCAGGCTGCGGCCAGGCCTCCAGCGACCATCTCCACCGTCGAGGCCCTGCTCTGTCTCCCGCCACTGGTCTGCTTTCCGGCCCTCTGTCCGACTCCCTCCTCTCTGGTCCACGGGCCAAGCAGAGGCCAGACTCGTCGGCAACCTCTCCAGGCTAATTCTCGTTACCATGGCAGCAAGCCAGGCCTATTGTAGGGCATAGAATCATAGAGTCATAGAGTGACACAGTGTGGAAACAGGCCCTTCGGACCAACTTGCCCACACTGGCCAACATATCCCAGCTACATTAGTCCCACCTGCCAGCATTTGGTCCATATCCCTCCAAACATGTCCTATCCATGTACCTGTCTAACTGTTTCTTAATTATGGGATAGTCCCAGCCTCAACCACCTCCTCTAACAGCTTGTTCCATGCATCCGCCACCCTTTGTGTGGAAAAAGTTACCCTTCGGATTCCTATTAAATCTTTCCCCTTCACCTTAAACCTATGAAGGCCTGCGGCAAGAGACCGTCCCACAAAGCAATGACATTACTTATGCTCATGAGATTAGTACACCCAAAATATTCTGGAAATTCAGCCAAGAAAGCAAATTATTTGCCTACACTTTTATGTTTATATCTATGGAATATGATGAACATTATTTAAATACATTTAGACTGAAAATATTACTTGTGCTTTATTGGTTTTAACCAAAATTCAGAAAATATTAGAAACATTTGTGGATCCATGTCCCAATGTCATTATTACTCTTTAGCTATTCCCTTATTTAAATATATGTAACCTAATCTCCTCATTCACCAACGTTACTTATGAATGCAGTTGCAGTATTCAAATGTAGGACATTTTAAAAGTGATTTAATGGAGTAATTATTTTAATGATCGACAATCAAGTTACAATGTGTCAGGTTGATTGGAACATGAAGAAAGATACATTAGAACAGTTTAGCTCCTGCAGCTGGAAAGATCCTATCATACATATAAGAAATGATTTTCTTTTTGTTCTTTCATTACAAACTTCAAAGTGAGACTATTTATTGATGATTGCAATGTTCAACTCCATTTACAATTCTTGACACAGTGAGCATCTGAATCTTGCATACAGCAAAGCCATTCAACACAGCCTTAGACTGAGAAATGGCAATTAATATTCTATATTCACACCAAGTAAATGAAACTGAAGATAGACACAAAGTGCTGGAGTAACTCAGCGTCTTTCAGGCAGCATCTCTGGAGAAAAAGGATGGGTGACGTTTCAGGTCTGGACTCCTCTTCAGACTGCTTAGGTATAACCTGGTATATATTATTTTTTAATATATATCTTTGGTATAAACCTGATCTGCAATTCTTTGTTTCTACGAAAGTAAATGACTCTATATGTTAAACGGAGAAACTACCGGTCTTCTTTCAACATGGAACGTCATTATCCTTAACAAGTCATCACTTTTAATACTGGTAATCACCATTAACCAATGTTACATCTGAATTAACCACATAAAGCACTGCAGTTTCCACCTTGAGGTCAGAGACTGGTTAGTCTGTATAGCACAGATCATCGCCACAATAGGAACAAGCAAAGCATTTGCTTTGGTGAGCTGGTTGCAGGATTAATATTGTCATGGGCCTCAGGACAATTTCTTACTTTAAAATTGTTCAAGAGGCCTTCAAAATAACTTGAAAGGAAGGCAGGGACTTAGTTTTTGTGCTGGCCAATAAAAAGTACTATTACATAATAATAATAATAATAATAATAATAATAGTAATACTCTTAGCATTAACTGGGTTACCTGCTCTGGATTGGAATTTGGGGTTATGCCATTTTGTCAGGTTGCTAAGATAAGTGCCATTGAGCAAAGGATGAGGTTTAGCAGTAGAACACCTAATCTCAGTTCCATTGCCCAAATTTCATCCAAATTACTTAGAGTAAGGGAATGGAAGATTCATGTGTGCGAGAAATGGAGAGACATTTTAAAAGTAGATTACAATTTCATATTCATAGAACCACCAGTTCATTTTATTCAGAAGCATTTATAACAAGTATACGTTCAATATAACTCACTGACTCAACCCAAATTGGCAACAGTGCAAATGGGAGAAATAACTACAGATGATTTTTGCTTGAACTTGCACATTTTATGGATCCTTTCCTTCAAGATGACAATGCAATTATTTGATTCCATCTTTCTCTTGCCTACAGGTGATATTCATGAATAATCAAATCATTACAAGATCATCAGACTGCTGGTGTTAATGAGATATTAGTGAAGTGTGAAGGGGAGAAATTACATTCAGATGGCATGGAGTTTAAGATGGAGCCTGTTCCTTTTACGCGTCTGTCTGCAACTCGCAAGCTGCTGACACAGCTTCTGCACAATGCTAGCTGATGTGAGTAGGTTAATTGTGTGGTTAGAGCTAGCACTGAACTCAATGGCCAGCCCTACTGCTGAAGCTCTGCACAGGTTGCTCACAAGCTGGCAAGCAGGAACATATATCGTTGGTGTTTATGTACAGATGCAAAGAGGGACCCGGTATGGGTGGGGGCCACCAAGAACGAAGGAGGACCCGGCGTGGATGGGGGCCACCAAGAACGAAGGAGGACCCGGCGTGGATGGGGGCCACCAAGAACGAAGGAGGACCCGGCGTGGATGGGGGCCACCAAGAACGAAGAAGAACCTGGCATGGGGGAGCCGTCAAGACTGAAGAAGGACCCGGCATGGGGGGGGGGGGGGGGGGTCGCGGAGAAGAGAAGAGGGGCGTTGAGAACAAAGAGGGGCCATTGGGGGCCACATTAAACACTTCGTAACTTTGTCAACTGTAACGTCACATGTGATAATAAAATATCAATCAATCAATCAATCAATCATGAATCTCTGCTAATGCTACTGTCATCAGGACTATCATTACCTACGCTTCTGCCCACATTTTCTAAACTCCTTGTTTATTCTTCGTGGGATGTTGTTCTTCAAACGTATCCTGAGGTGACAGTAACCAGTGGCCAATGGAATTACTACTATTGGTGTAAACAGGCATTAATAGCAACAAGATCATACCTGTAAAATCTGTAAGACCATTTAAATTTCATGTTTCATATATCTTGTTGTGTTTTATGACTGTGGCAGACCAATTTCCCCCCTGGGATAAATAAAGTTCTATCGTATTGCATCGTATCGTGTCTCTGAAACCAGGACAGGAAGGCACGGTGGCAGTCAACTACCTGATGGACAAGAGTGCAAGGAGAGCAATGCTGAGCCTTCTAAACCCAAAGCAACCTGAGATCACCCACACAAGGCTACCTTCATTATGAACCAGCAGCCCCCAGCAAGTCATGGTACAGGCAAAGGATAGTGTTGCATTGGAAACACATAGATCATGGCATTATGCGAAGGGATACGAGTGCTTAGATTCGTATGGCATTTGGTTTGGTTTGATTTGTCATGGAATATTGATT
The DNA here is from genome assembly GCF_010909765.2 of Amblyraja radiata. Taxonomy (NCBI): domain Eukaryota; kingdom Metazoa; phylum Chordata; class Chondrichthyes; order Rajiformes; family Rajidae; genus Amblyraja; species Amblyraja radiata. The sequence continues at coordinate 16,612,243 of NC_045978.1, read as the reverse complement.
TTACATATTTTGGAATGAAGATCAAAACTTTTGTCAGTATTGGACAGAATTAAAGTGACGAGTGGAAAGTACAGGGTTGGGGATATGATTTATTTTTGTATTATGCCTCTGAATTATGTGAGGTGTCAGTATGTGAGAGAGATGCTAAACTGAAATCTGCCCTGCCTTCACCACCATTCTCTGTTTGCATTTGTGGCACTGGGAAGCCACAGTTATTTCATTTCTGGAGGAGAAGGGCTTAAAATTTGGTGAGGGTTGGGGAGCAGGGGAGGAGGGTCAGTCTGTGTACGTTTCTCAAGAATTGAATTCATCATATCTGTATTAAGATATAAAACAGACAGAACAGCAAAGGAACATGCTCTTTGACCCACAATGTCTGTGCTGAATATGATATGAAGACCAACTCTTATCTTCCCCCATGTGCAGGTAATCCAAATCCCTCCATTTCCTGCATATCATGTGCTGATCCAAAACAATCTCAGATGCCACTGTTATATCTGTTGGGCCTCTTTTGAGTGATGTGAAAGAATAGCCTTCAGTGTGCTTGGGCCTTGAGATGTGGTTCTGTGGTTTGTAAAATGAGAATTTAAAATGCGCAGTGCAGCTTTTGAATGTTGGCTATGAACAGACATGGCCCAAAGTGTCTTTTGACAGGTTGCAATCATCATCTAATGTGACTGCTTTTTGAATAATGCAGACTCACTTTAAGCTAGCTCCTGACAAAACTGGACAGCCTGCTGTGAAAATAAGACTGAAAATCGATTTTGAGCTGGCTGATTTTGAAGTCATTATAATGAATAGGGAGAGCAGGCTTGGTCTGTAATCTGCACTGTGTTGAATATGCACTGGTCAAATCAAGTACAATATGTTCTCTCCATCCCTTTTCAGGAGCTGTCCAATTTAGCCATTTGAATATTGCATCATTGCTTCACAATAGACTAAAACAAAATGAAGGAAACTGAGGAACAAAGCTATTGGCAACTTTAAGAGAAATACAGACAGTGGATGATTAATAGTGGGGAGTTTCAATTACTCTAAAATGAGTTGTGAAAGTCGAAGAGGACAAGGAAGATCAAAAATTTCTAGAATGTGTATGGAGAATATAATGATACATATTTCCAGCCCAGCAAGTAATGAAGCAGTGCTGAATTTGATCATGGGGAAATGATTAGGGCAAGTATTTCAGGGGAGAAAATTATGATTAAGGTTATGAAATGAGAATAAACAAAAATGTATTGTAGAGATATGTAAATGAAAGATGCTGGCTTTAGTGATATGAAAGGGGATCAACAGAGGTGCACTGCAAATAACTTTGCATGCTTAAGATAGACACAAAATGCTGGAGTAACTCAACGGGTTAGGCAGCATCGCTGGAGAATATGGATACATGATATTTTAGATCAGGACCCTTCTTCATTGAACGCTTTGTGTAGTTTGTGTGCACTGGCACACATTGATCTGGGTTCCCAATGCAGTGTATGAGCACAGATACCATTGTGCAATGCTGCCAGAGAGTATATACAATGTGAATTTTAATGTCACTTGTCTAAACTGCTGGGTTGTTGTTGCTTCGGAATTGGTTAAAGGGTCCAACATTCATCCGGCAATCTCCAAGTATGTTACATCTTTAATCTTTAAAAGATAATGGCTGTGCTCTTTTTTCCTACTTGGCTTACCATTTAATTAATTTCCCTGACCTTGGTGATCACATCATTGACCACTTACCCTGCATTCCAATGATGATGTGCCACAAGATTCTGGCCTCTCATCCTATCATTCACAAGACATCTTTATTTTTATATACATAACCCTTTCTCCAATTAATTCATCTTTATCTGCTTCTTTGGGATCTTCTCCTCTATGCCTACATCTCATGGCTTCCAGCACTAGCCCGATAATCATCTTCACTCCCACCAGGGTATTATACACTAACACTGCCATTACCCTCCTATCCACCCCACAGCCTTAATTAGTTTCTCCTCATATTTCTAATATCACTCCAATGGAAGAAATGTCAGCTGTGCATGACTATTTCTGCTTTGTGCAATAATAGAAAATCAGAAAGTTAATATGAGGGTTCATAGATAGTGAGACATTAATGGACTTTTATAGGTAGTAGAATTTTAAGACCAAACATTCACTTGAACCAAATGATAGATGGAGATAAATATAGGACCTTATGTACGACTCTACTTCTCTTCACCAAAATGGTGGCAAAGGATCTTTTTACATCTCCCAGCAAAAACGAATAATATCTCCATTGTACATGCCACGCAAAAGGCAGTAACATTAAATTCCTAAGTTGGTAGTTCATAAGCCAGAGGAGCAGAATTAGGCCCATTTATCCCATTGAGTTTACTGCACCATTCAATCATGGCTGGTCTATCTTTCCCTCTTAATCCCATTAATGTTAGTTTTATCTTAGTGGACCTAGGCTGGGTATGCATATAGATGTGCATAAAATTCTGGGCTTCATTATTTGAGGAAAATAACACAAAAGGAGGGATGTTATGTCTTTATTTTGTTTTAAAAGCCTTCAATCCAATAGTTGAAATGTTTTGATGAATTCACCACTCTAGGAAGAAATGTTTCACTGGTATGCTATCCCAAAGAGAGGTTGGGGAAACTGGGATGGAGACAACGTTACATTGAGATTTGTCAGAATGCTCAACATCAGGAAGGGCTTACATTGTGTAAATAAAGGAACCAGTTTGCCATAACAGAACAAGCAGCAATCGACACACATTGCAGTTGATTTACAGGGGAACCAAAGGCCGATGAGTGCTTTTTGTTTTAAGAGAGTGCAATATAGTGCAATCTGCAATGCGCTGTCTGTAAGGACAGTAAAACGTTCAAAATAGAGCTAGATAAATGCTTCAATGGGAAACGCAAAGGCCTGAGGGAGTAGAGGAGTGGCATTAATTTGATGGCTGTGTAAATGAGCCAGTACAGTTGTAATGAGCAGAATCACCATCTTTATAGTGGGTTATTCTATTATTCTAGTAATGTTCCCAATATCTGGTGCCTTCCACAGCAAACGCATTTAAAATGCTAGCATTTTACAGGCATTTAAAAACATAAATAAAAATAAATGGCTACTTTAACATTATACCAACAGGACATAACACTAAACAGCCAAGTAGAATATGTTTACAACTTATGACAGACCAGGTCTTTCATACAATACTGCTGCAGCTGATTTCAAAAAGAAAATGGCAATGTGAATGATACATAAAAGCAGAGGCCCCAGGGTGAGTTTAGCACCTCAATCTGAATTACTAATGAAGATTATATTTTTCAAAATGCTTTTTGCCAAAAATGTTAATTAAACGCAACAAACCTCTGACGAACATTCCTCCAAAAGCTGTTGGAAATGAACAATTATTCTTGATTTACTCTGTACGCAGCAGCTGGACACTGTTAGCAGAATGTCCAACAATCACTCTCTTAAGAATAACATGGAACAAAGATACACCATAGAACGCAGAACAGTACAGCTCAGAGTCAGGCCCCATCAAGCCATGATGCCTGTGCCGACCATGATGCAAATTTCAACCAGATCCATCTGCCTGTTTATATTTTGATTTGAATGCCTCTTAAATATTGCTGCCATAAATGCTTCCACCACCACATATGGCAGAGTATTCCAGGCACCTACCACTCTCTGTGTAAGAAAAATCACCTTGCAAATCTCCTTTAAAGTTTCTTCCTCCCACCTTAAATCTATGTCTCTCATGTTTGACATTTCCACCCTGGAAAACAAAATCTGGCTGTCTACAATATCTATGCTTCTCATCATTTTATATATTTCTATCAGGTCGCCCCTCAGCCTCTGATACTCCATAAAAACAAATACACATTTCTCCAAACTCTCCTTATAGCAACTATACTACAATCCAGACACATCCTGGTGAACCTTTTCTGTAATGCAGTAACCAGAACTGCATATAATAGTCCAAATGTGGTATAACCAAAGCTTTATATAGCTGCAATATGACTTACCAACTTTTATATCAATATCAATCAATAAAGTCAAGTATTCCATATACCATCCTTACCTCCCTCTGTATGTGTGTTGCTACTTACAGGCAGCAGCTGTGCATCAATGCTCCAAATGGTCATGCCATTCACTGTATACCTTCTTCTTACATTTGATTTCCCAGGGTGCAACACGAGACGGCACGGTAGAGTTTCTGCCTTACAGCGCTAACAGTACCAGAAACCTGGGTTCTATCCCGACTATGGTCTCAGTGGGCCAATGGGCCTCTTTCATCACTGTATCTCTAAATTAAACTAAACTCACACGTGTCTGGATTAAATTCCATCCACCACGTCTCTGCCCAACTGAACTACATCCTGTCGTATTCTTTGACAACCTTCCTTACTATCCACATCCATGCTAATTTATGTTTCATCAGCAAACGTACTTATCAGGCCACCTACATTTTTGTCCATATCATTTATATATAAAAACATATATAAAAACAAAGTTTCAAGGGTCGATTCCCCATCCTCTGAATTAAATTTTATAAAACATTCCATCACCTTGTGGTAAGCAGCTTGAATTGAAACTCTCAACCGTTTTAATGGAGGCAAAATGCTTTGGTGATTGGAAGTAGTGATAACCAGTTCCCCACCTCAGATTGAGGAAAACAGTTGAGTGGTAAATCTCTGGAATTCTCTGTCACAGAAGGTACTTGAGGCCAGTTCATTGGCTATATTTAAGAGGGAGTTAGATGTGACCCTTATGGCTAAAGGGATCAGGGGGTATGGAGAGAAGGCAGGTACAAGATACTGAGTTGGATGATCAGCCATGATCATATCGAATGGCGGTGCAGGCTCGAAGGGCTGAATGGCCTACTCCTGCACCTATTTTCTATGTTTCTAAGTGAAGATGTAAACAATTGAGCAATAGTTGAGCTGTTTGACTTCTCCAATACTTCCAATGTCAACAAATACTCCTTTGATGGTTGACCTGCCTCCAACGTACTGATGACCACATTGGCAGCATATCTCCCCACAGCATCGGTTGCCTCGTCTATTGAGATCCATATTTTGTTGCATGCAACTTCATCTCTAATTTTCTGCACAACAATGTTGAAGTTGCTATCAACATAATTTTTACGTAGTGATGACTCACTTGGTATATGTTCCTCTGTGTATTTCTCTAAAAAAACCTCTGAGAGATTTGTTTTCCAATTTCCACAGTGGAATTCCAGCATCAATGAATGCCTTGCACAGATCACTCAAAAACTCAGATTTGTGACTGAAGCCAGTAGTAAATATAGTGAGGAGACAAGCTTGGGTTTTTCGCTTGGGTAGTCTACACCCCAGCGGTATCAACATTGACTTCTCTAATTTTAGATAGCCCTTGTCTTTCCCTCCTCACCCTTCCCAGCTCTCCTTCTAGTCCTACTGTCTCCGCCTCTTCCTTTATTTTTTCCCGCATCAGTTTGAAGAAGTGTCTCAACCCGAAACGTCGCCTATTCCTCCTCTCCATAGATGTTGCCTCACCCGCTGAGTTTCTCCAGCATTTTTCGATTTTTTGATTTTTCCAGCATCTGCAGTTCTTTCTTAAATAGATCTTGGAGAAGGCTGAACCAGCGGGAAGCGGCACGAACGAATGAATGACCGACAGCGGCACCCCCAGTTTTGAAAAAAAAAGTTAATTTAGGCACTACGATCATGAAAAAGGCATTATCTGGGGCGAGGGACTCAAATAGAGAAAGCTAGTAGACAGAATGGGAGGCAGGAAGCAGAAAAGGGAAGCACTCGGACACAAGAGGAGAAAGAAAAAAAAGGAAATAAACAGAGAATAAGAGGCGGGGGGTTTCTTAAATGTGCATATTTTAATGCTAGGAGCATTGTAAGAAAGGTGGATGAGCTTAGAGTCTGGATAGACACCTGGAAGTATGATGTTGTGGCGATCAGTGAAACACGGTTGCAGGAGGGCTGTGATTGGAAACTAAATATTCCAGGATTTCGTTGCTTCAGGTGTGATAGAATTGGAGGGGCAAGAGGTGGAGGTGTTGCATTGCTAGTCAGGGAAGATATTACAGCAGTGCTTTGGCAGGATAGATTAGAGGGCTCATCTAGGGAGGCTATTTGGGTGGAACTGAGAAGTGGGAAAGGTGTAGCAACACTTATAGGGGTGTATTATAGACCGCCAAATGGGGAACGAGAATTGGAAGAGCAAATATGTAAGGAGATAGCAGATATTAGTAGTAAGCACAAGGTAGTGATTGTGGGAGATTTCAACTTTCCACACATAGACTGGGAAACACATTCTGTAAATGGGCTGGATGGTTTGGAGTTTGTAAAATGTGTGCAGGATAGTTTTTTGCAGCAATACATAGAGTTACCTACTAGAGGAGGGGCAGTGCTGGACCTCCTGTTAGGAAATGAGACGGGACTGGTGACGGAGGTATGCGTTGGGGAGCACTTCGGGTCCAGTGATCACAATACCATTAGTTTCAATATAATTATGGAGAGGGTCAGAACTGGACCTAGGGTTGAGATTTTTGATTGGAGAAAGGCTAACATTGATGAGATGCGAAATGATTTAAAAGGAGTGAACTGGGACATTTTGTTTTATGGGAAGGATGTAGAAGAGAAATGGAGGACATTTAAAGGGGAAATTTTAAGAGTACAGAATCTTTATGTTCCTGTTCGGTTGAAAGGAAACAGTAAAAATTGGAAAGAGCCCTGGTTTTCAAGGGAAATTGGACATCTTGTTCGGAAAAAGAGGGAGATCTACAATAATTATAGGCAGCATGGAGTAAATGAGGTGCTTGAGGAGTATAAGGAATGTAAAAAGAATCTTAAGAAATAAATTAGAAAAGCTAAAAGAAGACATGAGATTGCTTTGGCAAGTAAGGTGAAAGTAAATCCAAAGGGTTTCTACAGCTATATTAATGGTAAAAGGATAACGAGGGATAAAATTGGTCCATTGGAGAGACAGAATGGACAGCTATCTGCAGAGCCAAAAGAGATGGGGGAGATATTGAACAATTTCTTTTCTTCGGTATTCACCAAGGAGAAGGATATTGAATTATGTGAGGTAAGGGAAACTAGTAGAGTAGCTATGGATACTATGAGTTTCAAAGTAAAAGAAGTACTGACACTTTTGAAAAATATAAAAGTGGATAAGTCTCCAGGTCCTGACAGGATATTCCCTAGGACATTGAGGGAAGTTAGTGTATAAATAGCCGGGGCTATGACAGAAATATTTCAAATGTCATTAGAAACGGGAATAGTCCCCGAGGATTGGCGTACTGCGCATGTTGTTCCATTGTTTAAAAAGGGTTCTAGGAGTAAACCTAGCAATTATAGACCTGTTAGTTTGACTTCAGTGGTGGGCAAATTAATGGAAAAGATACTTAGAGATAATATATATAAGCATCTGGATAAACAGGGTCTGATTAGGAACAGTCAACATGGATTTGTGCCTGGAAGGTCATGTTTGACTAATCTTCTTGAATTTTTTGAAGAGGTTACTAGGGAAATTGACGAGGGTAAAGTAGTGGATGTTGTCTATATGGACTTTAGTAAGGCCTTTGACAAGGTTCCTCATGGAAGGTTGGTTAAGAAGGTTCAACTGTTGAGTATAAATGCAGGAGTAGCAAGATGGATTCAACAGTGGCTGAATGGGAGAAGCCAGAGGGTAATGGTGGATGGCTGTTTGTCGGGTTGGAGGCAGGTGACTAGTGGGGTGCCTCAGAGATCTGTGTTGGGTCCTTTGTTGTTTGTCATGTACATCAATGATCTGGATGAAGGTGTGGTAAATTGGATTAGTAAGTATGCAGATGTTACCAAGATAGGGGGTGTTGTGGATAATGAAGAGGATTTCCAAAGTCTACAGAGTGATTTAGGCCATTTGGAAGAATGGGCTGAAAGATGGCAGATGGAGTTTAATGCTGATAAATGTGAGGTGCTACACCTTGGCAGGACAAATCAAAATAGGATGTACATGGTAAATGGTAGGGAATTGAAGAATACAGTTGAACAGAGGGATCTGGGAATAACCGTGCATAGTTCCTTGAAGGTGGAATCTCATATAGATAGGGTGGTAAAGAAAGCTTTTGGTATGCTAGCCTTTATAAATCAGAGCATTGAGTATAGAAGCTGGGATGTAATGTTAAAATTGTACAAGGCATTGGTGAGACCAAATCTGGAGTATGGTGTACAATTTTGGTCGCCCAATTATAGGAAGGATGTCAACAAAATAGAGAGAGTACAGAGGAGATTTACTAGAATGTTGCCTGGGTTTCAACAACTAAGTTACGGAGAAAGGTTGAATAAGTTAGGTCTTTATTCTCTGGAGCGCAGAAGGTTAAGGGGGGACTTGATAGAGGTCTTTAAAATGATGAGAGGGATAGACAGAGTTGATGTGGACAAGCTTTTCCCTTTGAGAATAGGGAAGATTCAAACAAGAGGACATGACTTCAGAATTAAGGGACAGAAGTTTAGGGGTAACATGAGGGGGAACTTCTTTACTCAGAGAGTGGTAGCGGTGTGGAATGAGCTTCCAGTGGAAGTGGTGGAGGCAGGTTCGTTGGTATCACTTAAAAATAAATTGGATAGGCATATGGATGAGAAGGGAATGGAGGGTTATGGTATGAGTGCAGGCAGGTGGGACTAAGGGAAAAAAGTTGTTCGGCACGGACTTGTAGGGCCGAGATGGCCTGTTTCCGTGCTGTAATTGTTATATGGTTATATGGTTATATCTTGGTGAAATCATCAAAAAAGGCATGAAAAGGCACATGGCATTTATGGCAAAATCCTGGCTCAAATTATTAACCAAAGGACAAGCCATCCTGACCACAGTTATCTGTCAGATCAATTGATAATAAGAGGCTTACAGTATATAGAGTTTCTCTAAGGTGTTTTACACAGTGGTGATCCCATACAAAAAACAATTGTTCACAGTTAATGACACGACTGCTTTAACAATTGCACAGTACTTGAATGAAGGTGAACATTTTATTCTGACATTCTATTGCTTAGCAAGCAGAACCATGGATGACACCACACAGCTTCTGAAGATGAGGGAAGCAGTTGACGCTTAATCTGGTGTTTCATCTCAGGCAATTAAATAGAAAGCCATCAAACTGAGGTGGGGAACTGGTTATCACTACTTCCAATCACCAAAGCATTTTGCCTCCATTAAAAAGGTTGAGAGTTTCAATTCAAGCTGCTTACCACAAGGTGATGGAATGTTTTATAAAATTTAATTCAGAGGATGGTAAATCGGCCCTTGAAACTTCACTGGTGTTTGTTCATCAACCAAATCTATTTACTTAAATCACCTCTGTTTCCCCTTTTCTATTTGTTTTCAATGAGCTGCCAAATTTTAAATTGTGTTTAGCCTTCACTTCAATAGCATCTCAGGCTTCGATAATCTTATGTGAAAAATATCTTCCAAAGTCTCTTTGTTTTGTTCTCAGTCTCAGGTTCATTGAAACTGATTCAGCAACCTAGGGTAATATTTATTTTGTTGTTTATCTTATCACTTCATTATTTTTAAACCATTTATCTTTCTACATTCTATCTGAGCTATCCCAATCTTGTTATGAAAAGTTTGTTTTTCCTTTTTTCATTTTAGTTGGCATTCTGAGCTTTCACTCATGCCTCTACGATTGTTCTGATAGTTGGTTACCTGGAACTGTGTGCAATATTTCAATTATAGCTAAGTCAATATCTTACACAAATCCAACATTTGATCTTTGCTTTAGTTATTAGTGTCCCTATGATTCAGTTTACTTTTCTAATGACCATTTTTAATCCAAATTTTAACTTTGAAAAATTAATGAGAATTTACCTCATCTCTCTCTCTCTCTCCCTCCATTGAGTTGAGAACCTTAACATTTAAGATACACTGTTCTAATAATGTCCCTTTTGAATTACACTGCAACAATAGCCACCAATTTTCCATTATATCCTTGCAGTCTCCTAACTATCTGCTTAATATGAATTCCTGGAGTGTATTCACTCCTTTCAATTTCATTGCGGAGAAGCAACATTTTAAGCTCATAGCTTTGTTGCTAAATTAAATTCTCAATCCATGATCAAACCTTAGTTCAGCAGATGATTTCACTGACATTTTAAATTAGATATACATCCTTAGGGAGATGTGCCAAGCATTAAGTACAGTATTGTATGCTGAAATCAATAGAACCAAATATCAAAAATGAAGTTTGTCATGTGACTGAAGGTTAATTTCTCTCTTCTTGTCTCCTGTCCAACTCTGATCACAGCTTTAGAAATAAGAGGGGTGGCCTGGTGGCGCAGCAGTAGAGTTGCTGCCTTACAGCGCCAGAGACCCGGGTTCAATCTTGTCTGCGTGTCCTATCTGTACGGAGTTTGTACATTCTCCCCATGACCGCGTGGGGTTTCTCCAGCAGCTCCGGTTGCCGCCCTCATTCCAAAGACACAGGTTTGTAGGTTAATTGGCGTTGGTGAAAATTGTAAATTGCCCCTAGTATGTAGGATAGTGCTAGTGTACAGGGATGGCTGGTTGGAGTGGACTCGGTGAGCCAAAGGGCCGATTTTCACGCTGTATCTATAAACTAATCTAAACTGAAGGGCCATTTAGCCCTTTGTGTCTGTTCATCCATTCATCATGGCTGTTCTTCTACCTGTGTAGTTTTCCTGCACCATCCCCAAATCCCTTGATTTCCTTAACATTTGGATTGTATACAATTGTACTCAGTTGTGCTCGAACTAAAGGCCAATACGCTATTTGCCTTTTGTTTAGGAGATACAAATAACTGCAGATGCTGGAATCATGAGCAAAATACAAACTCCTGGAGAAACTCAATGGGTCATACAGCATCTGTGGAGGAAAAATGGCAGATGACATTTCTGACAGATCCGTTGAGTTCCATCACAGGTTTGATTTTTGCCTTCCTCATTGCTTGCTGCTCTTTTATCCTGACCCCCAGTGGCATCTCAGACCTTTTGATAATTAACACCACTTAAAGAAAGTATCTTGCTTTGTGTAACACAGTTGATTTTTTTCTGCATTATATTTCATCTGTCTGTTTTCTCCATTCACTCAGCTTGTTCATATCGCCTTCAAGCCTCTTTGCATCCTCTTCTCGACTCACAATCCCATCGTGTCTTGTATCATTAGCAAACCTGGGGATATGGGATGATGTTTCCTTCAGCCGAATCTAGATCGGGAATAATCTGGGCCAAGCACCAAAGCCTAAGCTTTCTGCCCAATTACAGCTTGCCAACTTTTCCACTCTTTGCTTTCTGTCCAGTAACCAATTCCCAATCCATGTCTAACCAACCACATGTTTGGAAACTTATGAAGTGCCATTTGAAAATCCGAATGGGCCACATCCTCTGCTTCCCCCTCACTACCCTACTCCGGCAGACCCTTCCTCAAAGAACTCCAGTATATCAGTAAAACATTACTTTTTTTCATAAATTCATGACTGCTCACTGATTATTCTATTCAAGGTGTTCTGTTCTATATATCATGTGGATTTTTAATCTTTCATTATTGAACTCCAGCATTTCCCCCATCATTGCCCTTTATCTAGTAGGTCAGAACTAAGAACTTTCCTAGTTTCTACACAATGTTTTTGATTTAAATTATTTTGAATTTCTGATTTGTTGTTCCCTCTTATACTTTCCTCAGACATCAAATCGCATTTCAGGTTACCGTATATACAGTTACTCACCTGGTATTTTATCTTCTAATTGAGTCGACCAGTGCTATTTTTCAAGAAATTGATACATGGATAATCAATGCCTGAAAATCTGAATGCTGCCATGCCTCTCCAATCTCTTGGAATTTCTTACGGGTATTAAACATTTGAATCAATCTAATTGATTGAAATAGACCGAAACCAAATCTTTCTATCAGTATGCATTACTTATCCACAGATTCAGTTTGTACAGAGGCATATTCAACTAGCTTACAATTAAAAGAAGATTGAAACTGAAGAACAGAAACAGGTTTCATGAACATTTTAACAGTGCAGGATACCTTTTTCCCCCCCATATAACCTTGTTACCTGAATAATATTGCTTAAAACAAATGACTTCTAATTTAATAAAATATTTCTTAGAAATTCAATTCCAGAATAGGCATGGTTTCCTTACATTATTCAAGCATGCTTTTAAATGCAAATAACTTTGTTAGACTTCTTGTGTTTCCTTGGAGTATTCCAAAGTTCTAAGATTCTGAACATTTTGAAGGAAATGCTTTCTTTGGACTTTAAAAAGCCGTGACTCCTGGAAACAGTCACTTTGTTTATTGATTTACAGGGGAGGAGAATTTCACCTCCTCAGGGTTGTAGTGATAGTAGGAGAAGGAACTTAAAGGAAAACCTGATGGCAATGAGATAAACCATGCTTGTAACTATGACTTGTTACGTTTGATTAACTGATAGGCATTTCAGGAGTTTGTAGCGGCACCTAGTGGTGGGAGGTCAGATTCCTCATCCTTGGTCGGTTGCGTCACGTGACCACGAGGGTTCGCTCGTAGGCTTTTTAGGGTGTGTCACTTTGCTCAACCTCTCTGGCCTCGCTACATTGGTGACCCTGTCGATCCGAACGTTTTTCGGATTTCCTCTTGATATGAATGCTGCCGAGAACCTCAACGCCCTGCCCGCTCAGCAGAACGTGGTTGCACTGAAACTGCCTGTTTTCTGGGTGGTACAGCTTCACGTGTGGTTCGCGCACATCGAGGCCCAGTTCGAGCTCCGCCAGATCGTTGTGGATGCTACCCGCAATTTCTACGTGGTGTGTGCGCTCAGCCTGGAGACGGCTACATGGTTGCTGCCTTTCCTGCAGAACCCACCCGGTTTTGGCAAATACGAGGGCCTCAAGGCGTTGCTGCTACACACCTTCGGGCTCAGTCGCTGCGATCGCTCGGCTCGGCTGCTGAATATGGACGGTCTGGGCAATCGTAGCTGTCGGTTTTCTTGAGCGAGATGCTAGCTCTCATGGACGGCCACCAGCCTTGCCATTTATTCGAACAGGCTGTCCTGGAACAGATGCCCGATGATATCGGCCTGCATGTCGCCGGGTCCGATTTCACCGATCCCCTGCAACTCGCTGAACGGGCGGACGAGTTATGGCTAGCCAAGCAGCAAGACGGCGGTTCCATCAGCCGGGTGTCCGCACCTTTGCCGCAGCAGCTTCACCGAACCGTTTCTCACACGGATTACATTGGTGGACCGCAGTTGACCGCCGTGGTTAGCACGTAAGTGCCACTGGTGTTGTTACCACCAATGCTGGGGTGCGGCGGCACAACGGTACGGTGTCCCCTGCTCGTATCCGGGAAATGCCTTGGCCGATCGCCAGTAGAGGCTATCGCGGTCGGCCAGAAACATCGCCTCTACGTCAGGGATCACCATTCCGGGCTTTGTTTCCTCGTGGACACTGGGGTTGAGATCAGCATCCTACCGCTGACCAACCTCGATGCCCATGCTGGTAAGCGTGGCCCCACCCTGACCGCCGGGATTTCCTTCCTGCGGCTCGAGGGTCTCCGGAGTCCGCCTTGTCTGTGCTGGCGCATCTGTGGGAGAAAGTGGGCGGCCTGGCTCCGTCCCCACCTCTCGTCATGGGGTTGTTCCAACTTATGTTCCAACTTATGTTCCCGCCAATGCTTAAGGACTGCAATTTTGTCTTTGTTCGCAGGGGCTCACATCGAACTCCGCTCCAGCGGCCTTATGAGGGGCCTTTGCAGCCCGGTGTGTTGGATGTCGGGGGTCGTGAGGAGATAGTTTCCGTGGCCCGCCTCAAGCCCGCCCATCTGATGTCGACAGCCTAGTGGTGGTGGCCTAACCCCGGCGTAGAGGTCGTCCCCTGGCCGTGCCACTTTCGCTGGTTGCACCTGTTCCACCTATTGTGACTGTTCCGCCTGTGGTCCTGTTCCCCGTCCCACCTGGTCGCCCTGTTCCACCTGTTCGCCCTGTTCCATCTGTTGTGCCAGTCCCTCCTGCCTCCATTCAGTCTGGTCGCCTCATTCGGACACCTGCTCCTTTCCTTTCCTCGGGTTCTGGGGGGGGTTGGGGTGGTCCTGTAGCGGCACCTAGTGCTGGGGTGGGGAGGTCAGAACCGTCATCATTGGTCGGTTCCATCACGTGACCACAGTGCTTAGTTCGCGGGCTTTTTAGGATGTGTTAGTCAGTCAGCGCTCCTCCTAGCAACTGGAGCTATTACTGTTAGTTTGTTTCATTTTTATTGAAAATAAAAATCACTTTGCTCAACCTGTCTGGCCTCGCTACAAGTTACGGTATTTAGAGAAGAATGAAGGAGTGCCCTTAAATTTGAACAGGTCAACAATACTGTAATTTCCTTTTCCTGACTGTGGAAAGTTGTTCTCTTTCATTCCCCACCTCCCCATATATACTGGAGCCCGAGGTGTTTGTAATGTGAGAAGTAACAACACATTACTGCTCTTTAATGCACTAGCAGGTTATGTTTTCCCAGTCAAGGTCAGAAGCAAGTTTATGTTACATTTTCCTCATGAGGCATTTAACTTTTGACCTCAAAATGGCATTCGCAAATGAATAAGCTTTAATTGCCCAGAAATTCTTCCCAAGTCAAGAGGACCAAATGCACGATGCAGTAATGTCGAAGTGGCGTCTCATTTAGCTCTGCTAACTGGCAATGAATTTCCAGGCAAGTCACTATCCACATCCAATTCAAATAGCTTAAGCTCACTGGCTTGTTGCCAAATTCAATTTTACTGCAGATGCTTTGCTGCTGTGGACTGGAAACTGGGAGGTGGATTTAAGAAGTGTTAAGTCACAAAAGTTCGCAGAAGAAAGAACTCTCCTTTATCAAATGGCGACCGACTGAGGTATCTTAGAATTTATTTAAAAAATGACAATAATATCTTATTCTAACATATCATAATCCAAACTTTTGAAGTTTTTTTTCATTCTGATATTTCCCTGGGCCATCGACCTGAATGTTTCCGGTTGAATGATTTATAATTAATGGCATCCCAATGCTCTTTGACAATTTTATTTGCTTACTTAATAAGCGATATTGATGTGTGGCCAATGTTAAAACTCCTGCCAGTAAATTAACTTTAGAGGGCATAAGGAGAAGCAAGAGAATGAATTGAATAAAATGATATGTACCAAGAACCTGTATGCACACAAGACTTCTAATGCATAAAGTAAAGTTCTTTATAGGAGCTTTATCAAGCAAGATTTGATGACCAGTCAGATAGTCAGATGTTTGGGCAGAAGTCAGTTTTAAAGGAGGATCTTAAAGGATAAAGGAAATGTGTAGGAGTTACGGATAGAATACCACAGCTCAGGGCCTTCTGGGTTAAACATATGCCTGCCAATGTTGGGGGTGATTAAGATGGGAGGTGCAGAATTAAAATAGCATTACAATCACAATATCTTGGTAGAGATTCCAGAGGTTTGGGGTGGTGAGGCTGTGGAGATATTCAGAAACAAGAATGAGCATGTAGTTTAGTTTAGTTTAGTTTAGTTTAGAGATACAGCATGGAAACAGGCCCTTCAGCTCACCGAGTCCACTCCGAGCAGCGAACCCTGCACACTAACATCATCCAACACACCAGGGATAATTTACAATTTTACCAAGTAAATAAGCCTACAAACCTGTACGTTTTTGGACTGTGGAAACCAGAGTTCCCAGAGAAAACCCAAGCAGGTCATGGGGAGAACATACAAACTCTGTACAGACAGCACTTGTAGTTACCATCGAACACGGGTCTCTGGCATTGTAAGACAGCAACTCTACTGCTGCACCACCATACCGCCATTCAATGTAGACGAGGAGAAGTTGGTGAATGGGATGTGGCAATTTACAACATGTGGAACCATATTTATGGAGGGTCAAGCACATGAGGCTGGACAGGAGTATGTTGTACCAAGCCAAAGTCCTACAAAGACATGGTGAAAGTTTAATCAGCAGATGACTTGAGATGAATAGAATCAGGCGGTGTTGTGGAAATAGCCTTGCTGCAAATCTGAGAGGTAAGATATTCATTTCAGGAGATGCAGGAGCAAGGTAAGAGTTGTGATGAAGGAGAGAGGAGCAGGCGGTGAGATGCTGTCAGGAAACAGACATACCTTGAAGTTTTTTTGTAACATTTAGGACAATCGAGACTTATTTCACACTATGTACACTTTATCCTTGCAAAATATAATTGACATGATACTGTGTCTTGCTTCTCCTTATGCCCTCTAAAATTAATTTACTGGCAGTTTAATGTGATATCTGATAGCTTTTCTATCTGAGCTGCCATGCAATTCAGTTATGATTGAATGTTGTATAAGTCCTCATATTTTTAGCTGGCAACAAGCAAGAAAAAGTCACTGAAAATTCTGAGATTCCAGAAGCTGTATCTAACTTTGCAAGCAAGGCAGTATCTGGAAGAATGCATTATATCCCACCTGAAAATCTGCCAAGATTTTACTCCTTTGAAAATTAACCGTTGTGATTGAATTTTATTATTTGAATATTTTGGCAATGTACTCATCAAAGAATCTTATATTTTATCTGTTCACCTTTGCACAAGTTGTTCTGAAAGGTACAATGGAGCAAAATGCCATGATTTACCGGTTAGCTTATTTTAAACATAATGCACTTCTACTCAGTTTTTATTTAGGCCATGAGTAGAAAGATGAAATAAGTATTATTTAGTACTCAACTAAAAATTGTTTTTAGGGTTTGAATTGAAGATCATTCTGATATAGCTAAATAAATTAATTATTAGATGCTTATTAAACTGACAATTCAAATACATTCAATTCAACAGTTTTGACAGTAATATCATTTGAGATTGCTTAAAAATAAAATATTGTTTAAAAATCACCACATATTAAAAAGTAAATTGAAAGGAGCGGTCCCTATTGTTGGCATTTATTACCAAAACAAAGTAACTCAAGTGAAATTCATTGATAATGAATTACTTTATGCTTGTGTGAGCCAGACATTTTAACTAAGGAATCGGATTAGCCCTCAGGAATTACAGCCTTTGGAACAAAGATTTCTCTTGCTCAGACTCAATTTATCCAGGTGAAATCCAGCTGAACCAGCATAAATAACGGGCAATTTTACACTGCATTTACTTCAAATAAACTAAATTTGCAGAATATTAAACAATGATTTTAAAAGTATTATGTTGTGAACCTGCACCATCCATAGAATTTTCAAGGCTACCACATCCAAATAATGAACATGAGGTTCCAGCAATATTGCAGTCATTTCATGGATATTCAGGGAGATTTGTCAAATGAAGCTTGTCAAGGAGGACTCTCTCTAACTTCTACAGGTGTACAGTAGAGAGCATGCTGACTGGTTGCATCGTGGCTTGGTTCGGGAAACTTGAGCGCCCTGGAGCGGAAAAGACTACAAAAAGTAGTAAACACTGCACAGTCCATTATCGGCTCTGACCTCCTTTCCAACGAGGGGATCTATCACAGTCGCTGCCTCAAAAAGGCTGGCAGCATCATCAAGGACCCACACCATCCGGGCCATACACTCATCTCCACACTACCTTCAGGTAGAAGGTACAGGAGCCTGAAGACTCCAACGACCAGGTTCAGGAATAGCTGCTTCTCACAGCCATCAGGCTATAAAACTCGGCTCGAACAAAACTCTGAACATTAATAGTTCATAATCTGTTTATTTGCACTTTATCAGTTTATTTATTCATGTGTGTATATATTTATATAATGGTATATGGACACACTGTTCTGTTCTGTATTCGTGCCTACTATGTTCTGGTGTGCTAAAGCAAAGCAAGAATTTCATTGTCCTATCAGGGACACATGACAATAAACTCTCTTGAACTCTTGAACTCTTGATTTATCAAGGCACATTCAGTACTTAAAATATAAAATATGTGTCCGTATCTAAGAAAGTGATTAGTGCCCACATTTAAAACATTACTGATTCAGTATAGCTGAAAATAATCTTAAATTCAATTTTAAATTAGGGTCTCGACCCAAAATGTCACCCATTCCTTCTATCCAGAGATGCTGCCTGTCCCGCTGAGTTACTCCAGCATTTTGTGAATTAAATTCAAAGGAAATGTTCCACATGCAATTGTTTATAGGAGGATTTATATTTGTGATTATAGAGATGATCGTTAGAAAAAGGTAGAATTGTGAAGTGATCAGTGTAAACAGTGCCCAGTTCCCCAACTGTGTTCAAACCAAAATTGGTAAATATTTAGCTCTTTTGTTTAATTTCCCATGAGTAAGATGACATCTGAACAAGTAACAGTTGTGGTAATAAGATTCATCTCCAATAGATTCATAAGGTTCCATACAGTTCAAACTTGTCTTTTCTAATGGTGATGATAAAAGAACCTTGAGCCCTAATGATGGGAAATAGCTGTAACCCACAGAAATTCATACCAGAGATTGGTGCTTATAGTTATTTAACTTCAGAGTATCACACAACCAATGAGTGAAAAAATGTGTCAAAAATATTTTAATTCTTAGCTGAATACTTCGGCGAAGAGCAGGAAACTCTTCCAGGAGGGCAATTATAAATACCATTTGGGACCAGGAATTTGAAAGCTGATTTGAAAATGTAAAACACTGTAAACAGTCAGCAGCTCCAGCAGCATTTGTTGAGAGAAAAGCGTTTCAGGTTGATAACACTTTAACTGATGATGAAAAAACGTATTGACTTTTGTTTTGAGATTGTAATGAAGTTTTCACTTTCATTACACTGTGTAAACCATTCTTGCTGCAAAACACCCTGGAAACATCACACTTCCTAATTTTAATTGGACTACTAAACCATATTATTGCTTAGCAAACTTTTTGGCTCAAAATGAAATATATTATATCTGTGTGGATTTTAATTCAGAATTTAAAAAATATATATAAGTTCTAGAATAATGCATTTTACATTATTTCTACATTAATATTGTGTGTAAGATCTGGCATTTATTTTACTTTCTGCAGATTGTATTGAATGTTAATTAATATTGATGTATTTTAACTTTCTGATTTGCTGTCTTATGCAATTTGCTCTTTGTGACTGATTCCCCAGTATTGTTGACTACCATGGATTCCCACTGAACTGATGCCTGTTGCAACTGGCAACAACAAAGGGAAATATTTCCTCAGAGTAATTTCTAGACCACTGCTAGACTCAGCCCTGCTCGTATCTTCTCAAATGTTGCATGTCTTACTGAGAGCTTACTGGGATTCAATGATACTTTATTGTCACATCAGTGAAATGCTTTATTTTGCATACAACCTGGTAAAATCACACAGCAGACCAAGCCTAAGCAGTACACAAGAGTCACCATGTTTCTGGTGCTGACAAAGTTACAGAAAGTTAATTGAGCAGTTCTATCTTCTGTTCGTAATGGCGAACCAGGCCTGGTGCCATAGGTCCCCCTACATTCTCGGCAGCCCCCCGCAAAGTCTCCACTTCGAGTTTCATGTTTTTCTGATTTTTTTTTTTGAGGAAGAGTACCCAGTATATAATTGCTTGCTTTAAAGTATTTTGCTGGTAGTTACATTTTAAAGTCCAAAAATAAGTTAGCAATACCAAATGTCAGCCATGGGAAACAAACATTTTGGAAGAATGTAAATAACAATCATATGAAGTTGCAGAAATGAATTGATTCTATAATTAATGTAGTCATAAACAGGAAAGTGCATGCAGGGTCAGGAATATGTTTGACCAAGATTTAGCTAATTTCCACAATCACATTATATTTGCTGTTTGAAAACCAAGTTCCACATTAACATTTTAATACCTGGATTTAGAAGCTTTGATGAGTTAATTTAATTTTCCATCTGGGGTTTTCACACACAGAGAAATGAAAGAGGTGAAATTGGTTTTGAGCTTAGCACAAAGTGAATGGTAATGAACTGACAGTTTGTTTTCTCCATTTCTTTAATTTTCTTTACCATTAAAGGATGCAAAGTTGACAGACTGTACAATGGCTGCCACTTCGCTTTTTGCTTGCCTTTGTTCAGAGAGTGGATACAATGGAGTTTTAAATTAAAATTAAAAAAAAAATTTAATCAACAGGTACAGATATTTAAATTAATTCTCTCAAATTAAATTATGGTCAATGATATCAAGTTAAATTCCTTCACATTGATTTAATAAATTAGTTCACATTTTCGAAGTGACTCACTGTTGCAATTGGCTTATCTGAAGAGCTAGAATAGAAATTACACTTGTCTTGTGATGAAAGCAATGTATTTAATATGTTTCATTTAGATCATTTGGTTTTTATGTTTACTCCTGTTCTGAACCACTGATGAAGGAGTGAGAACAAATTAGAAAATATTTGATTTGCTTATTCACAATCATTATTGTTAGTGTTAAAAGTATCAATTTATCTCAAATATTCCTTTTTAACAAATGTTGCTATGTGATATGTTGTTGGATGGAGAGAAATTATCATATTTTAGTAATCATTGGATTTACAAGAAGATATGTAAAGGGTTAATGGAACAGTCCTGACCTCATTTACAATTTCCTGCTGGATTGACGGTTTCCTCACTCTGTCTATGGGGTGTTAAATTCATGAGGAAGAAATGAGTGCAAGACCTCAATGATGAGCTTCTGAAAGATCAATACGTTATCACCTGTGGGTCAGAGCAGCGAGAGCACGGCATCGACCAGTGAAGCTTGTAATGTGCTGGAGTGATGTGCAGGACATAGAAATAGATTAAAACAACAGAGCTGGTGGAAAAGATGCTTATTACTGAAATTGTCTATGAAGGTATGTCTGAAAGCAACTTAAATAACAGTATTCTGCTATGTAATGTGAACTTCATGCCTGGAAGACATGCAATTGTTGTTAACTAAAAGAATGAAGGAATTTGAAACATAAAACAGTGCATGGAGTTGAATCACTGGTATGGCTCAATCACTGAATGGTGAAAAATGCTCCAAGACCTTCTTATTCCTTTTACCTGTGTTCTGAGGTAATTATCATTTGCTAATTTATGCTTTCTGACTCCAGTTCTATTTTTGACAGATGCCTGAAATTTAATGTAATCCATATCAATCCAAACCAAAGTGTAGCTCAGAGTGGTACAAATACTCAAAGAAAAGACGACTTGTTCTCTAGTGCACCATGACAATGTTACTCACCAGGGTGTTGTTGAGTGCCATGAATACCCTGAGGTGACTCTTCAGCAGAGTTCCTTTGTCATGTCTTCATTTGTAAAACATCAAAGTCTGACCCGAATGCTGTTTCAGTATAAATTCTTACATGATCAGCTTCCAGTTGAACAAAACCTCAGGGTAGAACTACATCCTCGGCTATTTGTTTCAAATGTGCAGTTACTGTAGCAGTTCACATTAATCTGCCTTCTCACTCTTTCTCCTCATTCCACCGTACCATTGTTGCAGGATGTAGATGGTAGAAGCAGATTCCTCCACGTAGTCAAAGTGATTTTGAGAGGGTCATGCTATCCAACAATCTGTCTGACAGATGACTAGAATTGATTAGACCCCACCCTGGGAATGGCTGCCAAGTTTCTCTCCCAGGAGCAACCTCACACCTCCAGCTTGCTGTATTGTGGCCCAGACTGCTGCAGGAGGATGTACTATTTAGACGAGTCATCTAGCTGCTTGAGGTCATCTTTAATTGTACTCAGCAGACATAAGGTTTCTATGGGAATTCTGGTTCTACTTTATTTGTATTCATTCTTGGTACGTGAGAGAAGTGAAGATGGTGACAAGCCATTAACGTGACCTCCCTCATTGCTGTCAGAGTGTGGCTGGAGGTGAACCTGGAAGGGATCATAGAGCCTCTCCTTGTTCTTCCAGCTAGTAGAAACTGTAGCTTTCAGAGGTGCAGTTCCGAATGGCTTGCCATGTTGCTGCTACCCTTTTGGTAAATGGTACATTCTCCAGCCAGTAATTGATGGAGAGAGGGGGTGGGAAAAACAGAATGCAAAATGAACATTCTGTTGTCACCTCCTGCTTGATCCTCTTCCACTTCCCTCCCCCACTCATCCTGCCTCCTTCTCATTATTACAACTGTGGCAATAGCTTTGTCTACATGTATAGAAGCTTATAGAGAACACAACAAACACTAAGATGCAAGCAGATCTCTATGGGTACACTGGAGTAACTCTCCAAAACTGCATTGGCACCAAACTTTTTATTCCAAGGCTCTAGTGATGAGCTCTGTGTTATTGAATGCAGCTCTGTGGTCTTCCTTGAGGGAGTTCTCTGCTCTGATTGAAGAATTGCCAGTCTGAAGAAGTTTCCCGACCTGAAATGTCGCCCTCATCACTTTCTCCAGAGATGCTGCCTGACCCACTGAGTTACTCCAGCACGATGTGTCTATTCTCTGCTCTGATTGTTGGATTAATAAGTGGAATGAATTCCATAATTTCTTATTCTTATCTTCTCAGGATGAAGGATTATATTGTTTTACCATCGTTATATACTTGGTCACAAATGACCGTAACTTTCAACGAATGTTGGAAGTGGTGTTGAGCCTTCGAGTGTGTGAAGCTGTCACCCGCTATACGAAGGGGAGGTCTGTTGGATGGAGGTAGTTGCACACCCAAGGAGACGTTGCTGCCTGGAATAAGCCAGAAACAAAGCAAATGTGCTTCACTTTCTCCAATGTTGCCATGGGCCAAAGTAGTCTGGCCACTAGCCAGTAGCAGTTGTCAGATACTTGTGACCCTTCCCCTATCGGGCATTAACCTTCCCACGCATTGTGCAGTGTTGGAGCTGTGGACTGACAAGTGCCTGGGTCTGATAGATTTCATCTTACCATCTTAAGAGAATGCCTAGTGGGGAAGACGGCACTGAATTTAATTTTCCAAAAGTCCTTAATTTGAGGACAGTTCCATTTTATTGGAAATTAAGAAATATAATTCCTTCATTCAGAAAGGGAGGAAGACAAAGCAGGAAACTACCTAACACCATAAGCGGAGGACGTTAGAATATTTTATCAAGAATAACGTATTATGTCCCAGAGAAGAAAATGTTAGGTTATCAGGTGAAGTCAACAGAAAAACACCAGAGACTGTAAATGCTGGAATCTGGTTTAGTTTTAGCTTAGTTTAGAGATACAGCGCAGATGCTGTAAGAAAGAAGCTCTACCACTATGCCACCGTGCTGCCCTGGTGCTGAAAATAAACTGCTGGAGGAACTCAGCAGGCCAGGCAGCTTCTGTGGAGGGAAATGGACTTTGATGGCTTTGATCTTTTATGTTGAGACCTTTCAACTGGACTGCTCTGATGCTATGAAAGGGAAATAATATTTGACCACTTTATTGGGGTCCTTTGTCTATGAACCAGGTATTTTCAAGGTTCAAGATTTCAAGGTCAGTTTATTGTCACATGTGCCATACTAAAAAAAAGGCAACAAGACACACAACTACATAAAAGTTAAACATAAACATCCACCACAGCGGATTCCCCACATTTCTCACTACGATGGAAGGCAATAAAGTCCAGTCTTCTCCCTCTTGTATTCTCTCGCAGATGGGGCAGTCGAACCATCTGCAGTAGGGACGATCGAAGCTTCCGCAGCCGGCGGTTGAAGCCTCTGCGTCGGGGCGATCGAAGCCCCCGCGTCAGCGCGATCGAACCTCCCGCGTCGAGGCGATCGTAGCTCCCGCAGCTTGGAGTTCCCAAAGTCGGTCTCTGACCAGGGACCGCGAGCTGCGTGATGTTTTGCACTGATGTCTTGCTTCTTTTTTGTTTTCCTTTTAACTGTCTTACAGAATTTATGTGTAATTTATATATAATCTATGTTTTGTGTGTTGTTCGAATCTATGAGTCTGTAATGCTGCTGCAAGCAAGATTTTTATAGTTCTGTACCTCACCATACTTGTGGATATGACAATAACCTCAACTAGAGTCAACTAGACATTATACCATAAATGAGTACAAGAGATAGTGCAAAAGAGAAAAGAAACTGCAGATACAGTGTTACAGCCACGGAGAAAGTGCAGATAAAAATAAGTGCAATGGGTGCAGTGAGAATTTGTTCTTTGCTGACAAGAGGTCCATTCAAGAGGCTGCTCACAGCAGGGAAGATGCTGTTCTTACATTTGGTTGTACATTTTTTCAATCTGTTTCATCTTCTACCTAAAGGGACAGGATACAAAAGATAATGACCATAATGACCGTTTTCCCGAAACGGCATGAAGTGTTGATGGTGTCGATGGGGGGAGAGGTCTGATGGACTGGACTGCGTTCACAACTCTGCAATTTCTTGCATTTTTGAGCAGATCAATTGTCATACCAAGCTGTTGCTTCACAGGTTGCTTTCAATGGTGCATTTTTAGAAATTGATAAGAACCATTGGAGACATGCTGAATTTCCTTAGCCTTCGAAGAATAGAGGCATTAGTGTGTTTCTTGGCCACAGCATCAATGTTGTGACTTGTATGCGTTTTGTTCTACTAGTTTATTCTCAGTAATTAGCTCCTAAATGAAAGAAATTGTTTAAAGTTATTCCTTCCAATTTAAATGTAACCCATTTGGTAGTTAGAATGTTATTGTTTATTGCTGAGAGAATTAAATGCAAATGTGGGGAGATTATGTTTTAATCATCTGCAACATTAGCGAGACCACATCTGGAGCATTATGCACATTATTGGCCTTCTCATGTTAATGTTTTAGAAGCAGTTCTGAGAAAGTTTACGAGACTGATATTTGCAATGGGTGGGGTGAATTTTGAGAAAAGCATGCAACCACTGGAGTTTACAATACTGAAAAGGGATAGTTGTTATCGAGAAGTTGAAATAGATTAGATCCTGTGGGGTATTGACAGGGTGTCGAGGAAAGGGTGATTCCCCTTGATACTGTATTTCAAACCTGGATGAGTCACTGAGTAAAATTAAGGAGTCTCCCATTTACGACAGAGGTGAGACAAAATATTTTCTCTCATCGGGGCTTTAAAAATGCATTCAATGGATGTGGGATTTGCAGGATAAACCAGCATTCAGCTGATTATCTCTAGTTGTCCTTAAAGGCAGCGGAGAGCGGCCTTCTTGAATGCAAGGTTATCCACATCCTCTCCACATCCACTCTATCCATGTTGATGTTGCATTCATCCAGACAAGCAGAGAGTATTCCATCATACTCCTGACTCGAGCCCTTTAAATGCTCGACATCTTTGGGGAATTAGGAGTGAGTTACTCACTGCAAGATTCCTAGGAATTTAGATTATTTGGATCTCTCTTCCTCAAAGGACAACGAAAGCAGGGTTTAAAAAAAACCCATTGAGGTGAAGGTACACAGATTCTTGTTAAGGAATGGGAAGAAAGGTTACTGGGGATGAGAAATGTGAAGTTCTGGTTACAATCAGGTCAACAGCGATACTATTGAATGATGAAGTAGGCTTAAGTAGTCATGAGGCTTACTCCTGTTCATAATTCACATGCTCAGAAGCTACTTGGGATCAGATGTACCCAGGATTTCTATTCTTGAAACGTGAAGCACACACTTTCCCCCCTTGTGGTGGTGGTTTGCAAAGAGCTGTGACTCCATACTTAAGAGTCTGATCAGACTCCGAGTCCGGTGTTGATCTGAAAATATTGTGAGCTATAAATCTCAGTACCACAGAAGCTATGTTTTTAATAACAGAACTACGGTGAGGCAGACTCACGAATATGATAGCAGCAAAAGAGTTTATTTCTCAAAGGAGCTGATTAAAAGTCTCATAAATCTGTGTGAGGAAATAATCAGGATTAATATGATTGAAGATGACAGTAACTACGTTGGCATTGCCTGCACGTTTAAACAATGGTGAACTGAGTGACTATAAAATGCACAGAATAGAAGCTCGGCAAAGATTGAAAGACAAAATAAAATAATGGGCACCTTTGTTGATGTAGAAACCGGCTTTCAATAATAGAAAATAATGCATGTGATTTATAATTTCCATTCCTTTACTCACAAAAAAATAATTTTAATATTTCTGGCCCTATTAGTAATCCATAAGAATTCTTGCTATGTGCATCCTTTGTGTGGGTTGTTAAACAGATTCCAGTTAAGAATGTATTTTGAGGCGACCTTTCAGCCTTTCACGTAGTCTTCCAGTATCTGTAGATCGATCATTTGTAAATGAACCAATATAGCCATCTCCCAATGGAATACCTATCGGGAAGAGAGTAGCATAAAGATATAATTTGGAATAGAAATAAATATTTGAGCAAGGCTAAAAAAAGTTGACTGGAGAATCTGGGTTGAACTGCAATCAAACATAGATAGTATTTTAAGGAGGAATCTGACTGAAAATGTACAGTGCATTCAGAAAGAATTCAGATCCCTTCACTTTTTCCACATTTTGTTACGTTACAGCCATATTTTAAAATGGATTAAATTCATTTTTTTTATCATCAATCTACACACAATACTCAAGAATGATGAAGCAAAAACAGGTTTTCAGAAATTTTTACTTAGTAATTAAAAAGAAATAACTGAAATATCACATTTACATAAGTATTCAGACCCTTTGCTATGACACTCAAAATTGAGCTTAGGTGCATCCTGTTTCAATTGATTATCCTTCAGATGTTTCTACAACTTGATTGGAGTCCACCAGTGGTAAATTAAATTGATTGTACATAATTTGAAAAGGCACACATCTGTTTATATAAGGTCCCACAGTTGACAGCGCATGTCAGAGCAAAAAACAAACCATGTAGATGAAGGAATTGTCCGTAGACCTCCGAGACAGGATTATGTCGGGACACAGATCTGGAGGAGGTTATAAAACAATGTTTTGCAGCATTGCCGGTACCGAAGAGCACATTGGCCTCCGTCATTCTTAAATGGAAGAACTTTGGAACCACCAGGACTCTTCATAGAGCTGGCCGCCCGACCAAACTAAGCAATCGGGGGAGAAGGTCCTTGGTCAGGGAGGTGACCAAGAACCCGATGGTCACTCTGACAGAGCTCCAGTGTTCCTCTGTGGAGATGGGAGAACCTTCCAGAAGGACAACTATATCGGCAGCACTCCACCAATCAGGCCTTTATGGTCAAGTGGCCAAATGGAAGCCACTCCTTGGTAAAAGGCACATGACAGCCCGCTTGGAGTTTGCCGAAAGGCATCTAAAGAACTCTCAGACCAGATTCTCTAGTCTGATGAAACCAAGATTGAACTTTTTGGCCTGAGTGCCAAGCATCACGTCTGGAGGAAACCAGGCATCGCTCATCACCTGGCCAATACCATACCTACGGTGAAGCATGGTGGTGGCAGCATCATGCTGTGGGGATGTTTTTCAGCGGCAGGAACTGGGAGACTAATCAGGATCGAAGGAAAGATGAACGGAGCAATATACAGAGAGATCCTTGATGAAAACCTGCTCTAGAGCGTTCTGGACCTCAGACTGGGGCGGAGGTTCACCTTTCAACAGGACAACAACCCTAAGCACACATCCAAGACAACGCAGGAGTGGCTTTGTGACAAGTCTGTGAAAGTCCTTGAGTGGCCCAGCCAGTGTCCGGACTTGAACCCGAATGAAAATCTCTGGAGGGACCTGAAAATAGCTGTGCATCGATGCTCCCCATCCAACCTGACGGAGCTTGAGAAGATCTGCAGAGAAAAATGGGAGAAATTACCCAAACACAGGTTTGCCAAGCTTGTAGCGTCATACCCAAGAAGACTTGAGGCTGTAATCGCTGCCAAAGGTACCTCTACAAAGTACTGAGTAAAGGGTCTGAATACATATGTAAATGTGATATTTCACTCATTTATTTTTAATTACTTTGCAAAATTTTCTTAACACCTGTATTCGTTTTTTATTATGGGGTATTGTGTGTAGATTGATGATTTAAAAAAATGAATTTAATTCATTTTAGAATAAGCCTATAACATAACAAAATGTGGAAAAAGTGGTCTGAATACTTTCTGAATGCACTGTATCTTACATCCAGTTAAACTATGGTAAATTGTAGAACATATCTCTCATAAAATAGATTATAAGAAGAGATGCAATATTTGAATTACTCTGGTTCAGATATATTATACACACATAAGTAATTACAGACGTAAGGCACAAAATATATTGATGCAAGTATATAAAGCAGAACATATATTGGTGCGAGGACAATTATACTTTAATGCATCTCAATTTCAGGCTGGCAAAATTGAATAAATTGTTGAAATCTTCCATCCAAGTAGAATATTTTTGTGATTAGCAGTTAAAGTAATCTGACACAAAAGAAGATGTTGGATGATTGGGTAATCGACTTCAATCTTGTTATCCAACAAATGGGGCAGTTGTTGGGACTGGAACATCTAAGAATCCCTAAAATGTTATCTGAGTCTACGTTTGTTAGATTACTCATTCTAAAACTGAAGTTGTGGATTTAATATCCTGTTTCGACAATGTTTAAAACCAATTGTTCAGACATAATTAAATCAGTGAAGATTGTCAGATGATTGGAAGGGATCATCCAGTTGACTAAATTTCCACAAGCACTTCAGTTTTGTCATTTCACTTGCATCCTCGATTCCTTTGTAGTTAAGGTTGGAGATGTTTAAGATGCCTTAAATTTGCTGGTATTTTCAGTATAAAATGTTACCTATGTTTCTTTCTCTCTAAAGATGATACCTGACCTGCTGTATAGAACATAGAACCGAACAGCACAGGAGCAGGCCCTTCAGCCCACAATGGCCATGCCGAACATGATACTGTTAAATTAATCTCCTCTGCCTGCACATGATCCACGGCCAACACGTTTCTGTTTTTATTTATCAGTTCAGTGGAAAATATTATTATCATAAACTTGTGTGAGTATGCCAATTTGATGGTGGGTTTATGATCTCCATGTTTCGCCAAGCTTTCTTGCTCTCCTTGAGGCTTGGGTCAAAGTTGTGGGAGGAATCTTAAAGAAAAAAACATTTTCCTTCTTTTAGAAATTCAGCTCCAAGCTTCAGGATAAAAACTGTCATCTACACTCTTCACATACAAGTGGAGGACCAAAGAAAGTCTGTGAAGAAAGCTGATAACAAAACGGGTGGCCTGGACAGTCACCAAAATGCACACATCAAAGAAATGTTGCCCAATTGCTCAACCAGAGACGGTTATGGATTTGTGGGTTCAATGTCATAACATAGTTAAAGAGATTCTCAACCATCGTGTTCAGTAATTGTGACTCCTCGAGAGATAATGGTAGATTATCACAAAGTAAGAAATGTCGGTGTTTGCTAAATCCCTGCTTTGGACCCTGGTCAAGCAACTGCTATTTCAACCACTACCTGTTGTAAATATAGGTAGGCTTAGAGGAGATCACTGAAAGAGGGAAGTGACGGGGACAAAAAGAGCAAACACTTCTATACATGCAGATTGGGAGAAAACCCTTCACATTTTGTATGGTTGCAACAATATCTGTCAGAACATCATTAGAGAAATAAAGAATAATGTGGATGGACAAAGTCAATACAATTAGTGTAATTATGCGCAAATAGATAGTAAATCTGAGAATATCTTGTAACATAGTGAATATAACAGTTTATTGCTGTTGTGAAAGACCCTACCACTATCTTGGAGACAATGTGAGGTTGGTTATATTTCATTTCTCCCTGTGTAAATGACAATGCATATTTTTGCCTATTACAACATTTCAGCCCAGGTGTGACACAATGGTGCAAGTAACATAGCAGAAGCCTCACTGTGATAGAGACGTGAGCGTCTGTGCAGAACTTGTACATTCTTCCTGTAATCACATGGGTTTAACCATATAACAACCATATAACAATTACAGCACGGAAACAGGCCATCTCGGCCCTACAAGTCCGCGCCGAACAATTTTTTTTTTTCCCTTAGTCCCACCTGCCTGCACTCATACCATTCATCCAGATGCTCCAGTATCTTCCAACATCCCAAAGGTACGTGGGTTTGTAGGTTAATTAGCCGATGTCAATTGAGCCCAGTGTGTAAGTGAGTGGTCAAATCTGAGGGGGGGGGGGGGGAGGACAGGAGTTGATGATAATGTGGGAAGAATAAAATATTTGATTAAAGTAGGATTACTTAAATGCGTAAATGTGTGTATGATGGCCAGCATAGATTCAGTGGGTCAAAGTGTCTGTGGATACAAGGAACTGCAGATGCTGGTTTACAAAAAAAGACACAAAATGCTGGAGTTCCATATCAGGTCTGTCAGCATCTCTGGAGAACATGGATAGATGGTGTTTCAGGTCGGGACCCTTCTTAAGACTTGGCTCACACACTCGGCTCAATTTACAGTGGTTAATTAACTTAAAAGGGAAGAAGGGTTCCGACTCGAAACGTCACCTATCCAGTTTCTCTGGAGGTGCTGACTGACCTGCTGATATCTCCAGTATTTAGTGTCTGCGTCTGTGTCCATGCTGTCTGATCGCATGAATCTTTGAGCTCCATTAAATCTTCAAGCTAAACTGTTGGCAATAGCAGGCTGTAAATAAAATTCAGCAGAGGAGGCAATAATAGCAGGCTGTACAGACAAATTCAGCTGAGGAGCACTGCACTAAGCACTCATAATAATGTTCCTGTCCAACAGAGTGTTAGATCCAAATGCAGAATGATTATAGTATGCACCATGTTTCATCTGACCCTGCAGCCTCAAGGCAAAGTCAGTGATGAACATTTCTGGCCTGACTAACACTAGTTTTATAGATGAGATCTTCCTCAGCTGTAACATGTAATATATAATATTTTAGGTGCCACTAATCATCCGTGTCTTTTTAAAATAGCAATTGATTGATCTGTCATCTTTAAACAAATGGACCTTTAATTTCAGCTCAGCTTCAAATTTTGCTGTGGTTTGTACTGTCTTTTAGAATAATAGCAGCAGTAAGAATGAGGAGCACTTGATTTTTCAGTGAAAGCCAATTGTTGAATAGACATTGACACCGAATCCCAAATTTTATAGTTTCCAGTCCCCCAAAGCAGTTCCCTGAATCATTAAGCATAACTGCTCTTCCAATGACATCTGTAAAACAAACAGATATTCATTCTAATATAATCTCTGTTTGAGTGCATAAAGGCCAATGGATTTGGACTAGGGGAATGAATATGTGGGCAGTGTCAGTGTCAGTTAGCAGGCCTATTAATGATCATGGATAAGAACAAACACAAGAGGAAGCAATTGCCCTGATACCCACAATGCAAACAACCTAACTACAATAACGTGTTTAAGAAGGAACTGCAGGTTGGTCAAGATTATAAATAATGATCTCCTTTTCTTTTTTATTTTATTTTATTTTCTCTATTTTCTCTCTCAACTTTCTTCATTTACTCGTTTTCTTTTTTCACACACTACATATTTCACATCTTTCTATCCTTTACTATCTAACTTCTTTTTCTTATTCTAATCTTTTTTCAATGTAACAAAAAAAAAAAGAAGTTGTACATAAAATGTATTATGAAAATATATATTAGGCACTTTGGTGCCATATGACTGTACTTACTTCTAATAAAATAAAATATTTTAAAAAAATAAATAAATAAAAAAAAGAAGGAACTGCAGATGCTGGAAAATCGAAGGTACACAAAAAAGCTGGAGAAACTCAGCGGGTGCAGCAGCAGCATCTATGGAGCGAAGGAAAAACTATGGAGTCCTTCGCTCCATAGATGCTGCTGCACCCACTGAGTTTCTCCAGTTTTTGTGTGTACCCTAACTACAATAACTTCTTGTACTCTGAACTACTTCATGTGCAATCAAATTTATTCCCTCTCCACTATCCTAAAACACTCCATGACCATTCAGAGATAATAGGAGTATAATTCAGCCCTGTGGAGCCAATTAATAATAATGTGCATGAAGTCTTGGTCATAGAATCTCTTTTGACGTTAGAAAAGGAAGGCCAAGGATCCAAAAACCTGTTTTCATCAACAGGACAGTGGTGAAGAGAGCCGACAACTTCAAATTCCTGGGCATGCATATCTCTGAAGATCTGTCCTGGACCTAACACATTGATGCAATTATAAAGAAAGCCTATCAATGCCTCTGCTTCCTTAAGGGGCTGTCCCACTTGGGCGACCTAATTTAGAAGAGTTTAGAAGAGTTTAGGAGAGTTTAAAAAATGTCATGTTGAAGACCTCCTCGACTATGTAGAAGACCTCCTTCAACTATGTTGAAGACTAGCTTCGACTAGCCACGACTAGCTACGACTAACTTCGGGAAAATTGGACACCAAATAGTGGAGAGTGAAGGCGACCTCCTTCGATCTCCTTCGATCCCCCTTCGACCTCCCTTTGACTATGATGAAGACTATCTACGACTACCTTTTACCTATCAATTTTTTCCATGGCGACCTTTTTTAACTCGCAGGCATTTTTCAACATGTTGAAAAATATGTCGCGACCTAGCTAGATTAGATTTGATTAGATTAGATTAGATTAGATTAGATTCCTTTATTGTCATTCAGACCTTTCGGTCTGAACGAAATTTCGTTAACTGAGGCCTCGAGTACACGGGGACTATTCTCGAGCTTGAATGAGGGTTACAAAGACCTCCTACAACCCCGTGTCGACCATGCTGCGCGTATGAGTCGAGGGCAAACTCGCCAGAACTCGTGGATTAGGTCGCCCAAGTTGGACAGGCCCTTTAGAAGATTGAGGAGATTTGGAATGTTGATGAATATTCTCTTGAATTTCCACAGGTGTACAGCAGAGGGAATATTGCCTGGTTGCATCATGGCCTGGTTCAACTACTCAAATACCCGGGAATGAAGAATATTGCAAAAATGTGGTGAACACTGTCCAGTCCATCATGGGTGTCAACCTTCACACCCACAAAGGGATTTATAAGAGGCACTGCCTCAAAACGGTAGCCAGCATCATCGGGGACCCACACTACCTTGGCCACACTCTAATTTCACTCCTGCCATCGGGAATACGGTACAGGAACATGAAAACTGCAGCTTCTTCCTAAGAACCATCAGACTAGTGAACACTACAAACTCCAAACTACAAACCTCCTTCATTGCACTAGAGACTTAAGGCATTGTTTTTGTCTTTGCACTATTCTGTTTGTTTATGATATATTGCACTTCTTTTAATTTTTAATATATTGCACTTTTTTTTATAATGACATCTACTTTTATTATGACATCTACTATGTTTACATATCTGTGATGTTGCTGCAAGTTATAATTTTATTGTTCTATTTTGGGACATATGACAATAAAACACCCTTAACTCTGGACTCTTGGAACTGATAGGACAGAGGTGGAGCATGGAACCTTCTGTCAAAGGGAACAGAAAAGGGTCAAATCAATAACATTACCTTTTTGATCAAAACATGGATACTCCCCATAACTCGTTAGACAACTAGTTTGAACATCTTCCTATTTTGCAGTTCAAATATGGTAAAAATTGTGCTCTGGCTCCAGACTGAAGAAGGGTCCAGATTCAAAACGTGAACTGTCCATTTTCTTCCGCAGATGTTAACCGACCCATTGAGTTCCTCCAGCATTTCCTCCAGCAGTTTGTTTTGCTCATTTTACTAATCTTATCATCTGCCTTCTCATCCATGTCATTAATAACTATGCCAAATGGCAAGGAACTCAGAACCAATGCCGGGTTAACACATAATTGGTCACAGGCCTCCAATCTGATATAAAACCTTCCACTACCACCCTCTGATTCCTCCCCTGTATTAGCAATAGATGAACCTAACATCAATTTGAAAATGATATTTGGTGTGGAAGGGGTGTAAGTGTAAACCCTGGTCACTGGGAGAACCCAAGTGAGTTATCTTTAACTAGAGCAGGCAGGAATACTATACAGCAAAATAAACATTCAAGAATTATTCTCTTCAATATAAAGTAATGTTGGGACGCCATTTGGACAGTGTTGGAACCTCTTTTATTTCACATTAAGGAGCCGGGGAAATAAATAGTGTTGGTTGTAAATAGGAGTATTATGGTGAAAGGAGAGAGATGCATACGGTGCCTAATTGTGGCTTTGCCTACAGGAGGTGACTTGATGAATTTGATGGTTGATGGCATAAAACATGAGGATGTTAAATTTGGGGAGATTTCACACAGGGGTGACAGCAGAGCAGCAGGAAAGCAGAGCATTCATTGCCGAGGGGATAGTTTATGTATGCAAAATTAAAGATATTGTGCAAGCTCTTATGTGGAAAGCTAACCAAAGTCTTCACAGTAAATGTTTTGGAGCCGAGACATTATTTAAAAAAACACATGGTGCAGAGAGAAGTGTAATCAGAATAGCTGTAGGTACTTTTATAAATATCACAAGATTGGCCATTATATCCTTAGAAGCGGGGGGAGCAATCCTGGCAATGAGAAATAAAATGGAAAATATCTTGAAAGCACATGCGTCATAAGGAATAAGAGTAGAATGCCATTTGGCCCATCAAGTCTACTCTGCCATTCAATCATGGCTGATCTATCACTCACTCCTAAACCCATTCTCTTGCCTTCTCCCCATAACCTTTGACACCTGTACTCACATGGTATGTCTAGTAGTCTCAGTGGAACCCCAAAGGGTCATCAAATTGAAATGTTAATCCTATTCCTTTCTCCTGAAATATGGTTTGATATGTCGAGGGCTTCCAGCAATTTTGTTCCTTATTCTTGCACATTACTATAACTCAAGTGTTTAAGAACGAACTGCAGATGCTGGAAGACCGAAGGTAGACAAAAGTATTAATATTGCCTTGCTATTCCAGAGAGAAAGATTCCATCCCCTAATTAATAATTCTGATGATTTTATTAGAGTATGATTAGAAGGAATAACTGCATGTCTAAAATCATGGAAGAGACATTGTGTTAAAAGATAAAAATAATTTGCTGCCATTATTAATTTATACCATGCATTTGGCAAGAAGAAATTATTTATCTCCCTTTGGGAATGTAATCCTCTTCCACATCTTTGGCAGATTCCTCCATCATTTATGAGTGGTGGATCCAAGTTCCTCCATGAAACCTTGCACTCAGCATTAGAAATTTGAATGGTACCACATACAGTGTCAATGCTTAAAATAGTGAAGGACTTATTCTCTGCTGCATCAGGCTCATACAACGCACTGTGCAGTTGGTCCCACTCTGTAGCTGCACGATGCTCATCTCTTCCACACTGAATGTCATTAATTCAAAGCTATCTGTGCAGAACGTGCTCCCAGCCATCCGTGCTTGTGTAGCAAGGCAGATAAGGTTGAGCTTGCAGCAACTATGTCCTCTGGGAAGCACTTCCTGAAGGACAGAGGAGCCAATTAAGGCAGCAAAATACTAGCTGAAAAATACAGAAAATACGTGATGTGAAAAGCGTTAAGAAGGCTAGTTATAAACTTTCTGAGGTATGAAAAAAAAATTCTGCTTTCGGCAAAGTAACATTTGTATTTTAGGAAGAACTAAAACAGAAGAATTACAAAAAAAATCACAGTGACCTTGGAATGATTCTCACATTCAGACCTTGAGTTGTGGCAACGTAATGAAATTTTACATGAAGGAAATAAATGCCCTGAATTTGCAATGTGTTAATTTTTTTCTTAATATCAAAGTCAATGTATTCTGCCACAATTCTGCTCAGCATGATGGAAATTAAATAGAAAAGAAATAAAAATAGAAAATGCTGGAATCACTCAACGGGCCAGGCAGCACCTGTGGTAAAAGAAATGGAGTTAACGTTTAAGTTGATGATCCTTCATCAATACCTTGTAAAATCTGTTCTGACAAAGGATCTAGTCTGAATTGCTAATATCTGTCACCACAGATGCTGCCTGACATGCTGAGTGTTGCTGCCACGTTCTGTCTCTGCTCAGGATAATTAACCATGATAAACACAAAATGCAGGAGTAACAGGCAGCATCTAGAGAGAAGGAGGAATGGGTGATGTTTTGGGTCGAGACCCTTCTTTAGACTGAAGAAGTAAAATGTAGATCCAGAAGGAAGGGTATTGGGTAGATAGAAATGGTGGGGAGGGGGGGAAGGGAGGGGAAGGAAATAGCGTACCTGATGTCGGAAAAATGGGGAGATGGAAGTGGGGGGACTAAATAAGGGGTTGGGGGTGTGCAAATAGGAAATAAGTTTTGGGGAAGGGCGAGTAAGTGACCTGATGTGAGTAGAGGTGGATGATGAGCAGTAGTTGTTCTTTTTTTCTTAATAGCTTGATTGGAGTAGTTTTATTTGAATTGTCTGTTTAGTTTATTTTATTGAATTTTGCATTTGTTAATGGTGAAGAATGGGGGTAGGACTTGACAAGCATAGGCTTCTTCCTATCCCTTTTCGAACGAGTCTAATGTGTATTATGTTGAAATTGGCTTTTGATTTTTTAATTTATATATGTACATATATGTTATGTATATGTGTATGTGTGTATATGTGTATATGTATGTATGTATATATGTACATGTATATGTATGTATGTGTGTATGTATTTATGTATATATATATATGTATATATATAATTTTCCTTTTATTTAATAATAATAATAATAATAAATTTTATTTAATGGGCGCCTTTCAAACATCTCAAGGACACCTTACATAGTATATCGGAATAACATATAATCGGAATATAACTAGTAATAAAGACATCACAGAGACACAAATTAAAAACAGGATTCAATCCAAAAACAGAAAATCAAAAACACAGTGTGAAGAGGGAGCAGCGGCAACCAAATCGTGCCAGCGTCCACTCTCTCTTCACGGCAGCCATCTTGGACACAGACCTACAAGACTACAATTAGACAAAAAAATCATCCCCCCACAGTGGATAGCACTGTGGAGGAAGGCACAATGTCCAGTCCCCACCCCATGTTCACCCCAAAGTCAGGCCTATTGAGGCCACCGCAATTGCCTCTACGGAGGCCCGATGTTCCTGGCCGTTCTCACCGGGTGGTCTTGCCCCGGCGTCGGGAGAGTCCTTTTGGCGGCTGGGCCACTTGGAACGGCCGCTTCCTGGTTGGAGCCCGCGGCTGCCGAAGCCGACAAGGCCGCGCCGGTTTGGAGCACCCAGGCTCCCGTTGATAAAGTTGGCGCCGCCTCTCCACACTGCCGCCTCTCCGCACGCCGCTTCTACGCTCCGCAGACCCGCAGCCCGGAGATGTTGCTCTCGGCGGTCCAGCTCGCCAGAGCTCCAGCGCGTCGCTCCAGCGCGGCGAACCAGGCAAGGGATCGCCCGCTCCGCTCCAGCGCTCCAATGCTGTGCCGCCGCCGAGGCCGAGGTGCTGGGCGGTTCCCGCCAGGAAACGGCGCTCCAAGCCCGCAGGTAGGCCACGAGGACGGGTCAACGGGCAGCCCGGAGAAAAGGCTGCCACACCGACCAGGTAGGGACCTAGAAATTAAGTTTACACCTACCCCCCACATTAAAAAGACCATATCCCCTACAAACAAAAAACAGGACTCACTAAAAACTATTAAAAAAACGGATTTAAAACGGACGGCTGCTGGCTAGCAGCCGTTCACCAAGATGGCTCCTCCTCCTCGAGCCATTTATTCATTTTCATCTTTTCTTTTCTTCTTTTTTTTTAATCGTTCGAAATAAAATATATCATTCATTCATTCAAAAGATATCATTCAATAAAAGATATCATTCAGAAGGAGGTAGAAAAGGGGAAAGGAACTGGATGATGAGCGTGAGGGGAGTGGAATAAAGGGTGTATGTGATAGAACAATGGTTAGATCAGGAGAATGAACCATAGGGGATTACTTGAAATGAGAGAAATCAATGATCAGTAGCTCAAAGCCTGTAGGCTACTCAAGTAGAATATGAGGCACTATCGGGCACTCATCGGGATGACAGATGGCACAATGGGCTAAGTGTTCGGCTGGCAACCGGAAGGTAGCTGGTTCGAATCCCGCTTGGAGTGCATACTGTCGTTGTGTCCTTGAACAAGACACTTCACCCACCTTTGCCTGTGTGTGAATGTGTGTGAGTGATTGGTGGTGTTCGGATGGGCCGTAGGCGCAGATTGGCAGCCACGCTTCCGTCAGTCTGCCCCAGGGCAGCTGTGGCTACAGAAGTAGCTTACCACCACCGAGTGTGACTGAGGAGTGAATGAATAATGCGATGTAAAGCGCCTTGAGTATTAGAAAGACGCTATATAAATCCCATCCATTATTATTATTATTCTTCCAGTTTGTGTCTGGCCTCACTCT
Organism: Amblyraja radiata; assembly: GCF_010909765.2. Lineage (NCBI taxonomy): Eukaryota > Metazoa > Chordata > Chondrichthyes > Rajiformes > Rajidae > Amblyraja > Amblyraja radiata. Next base: position 16,574,207 of record NC_045978.1, on the reverse strand, counting down.
GGCAATGGAGGAGGCCCAGGATAGACAGGTTGGCATTGGAATGGAAAGGGGGATTAAAGTGGCTAACCACTGGGAGCTGCAGCTGGCTCTGGCGGACATGTTCGGTGAAACGGTCACCTAGTTTTCACTTTGTCTCACTAATGTGGATCGACCTCGTGGGCTCCAACTGCGGGAGCCTGTGGGCTTTAACATCGTGGAGCTCGCGGTTCCTGGATCGGCTTTGGGAGCTTCAAGCTGCAGGAGCTTCAACTGCCCAGATCACGGGAGCTTCGATCACCCTGACGTGGGAGCTTTGACCGCCAGTTGCGGATGATTCGACTCCCCCGACCGCGGGTGGAAAAGGAGGAAAGAAGATAAAACTTTATTGACTTCCATCACAGTGAGGAATGTGGAGGAGCAGCTGTGATGGATGTTTATGTTAAATGTTTACGCGGTAGCGTATTTTGTTGCTTTTTTGGTGTGACTGTATGGCAATTCAATTTCCTCGTATGATTTACATACTTGTTTTGTTTTCATACTTGGCTAATAAAATCAATTGCAATTATAACTGTATTATTATATATGCAGATTAAAATAATTTCTAAACCTTTAACACTCATTGCAACACAAGACTTATTCTTCAAGATATTGGGCCCTCTGCTGTGCTCCAGTGAAACAGAAAAACATAGAAAATAGGTGCAGGAGGAGGCCATTTGGCCCTTTGAGCCAGCACCGCCATCCATCATGGCTGATCATCCCCAATCAATTACCCGTGCTTGCCTTCTCCCCGTATCTCTTGATTCCACTAGCCCCCAGAGCTCTATCTAACTCTCTCTTAAATCCATCCAGTGATTTGGCCTCCACTGCTCTCTGTGGCAGGCAGGGCCGGATTTACAAATAAGCTTGACAAGCTTAAGTTTAGGGCCTCGAGATCTAGGGGGGCCTCACAGAGCCGGATTTACCATTAGGCTTCATAGGCTGAAGCCTATCATATGCGCTGAAAGGGAACAATTACATTCTTACTACCAGTGGCACATTAGGTTTGTAAGCACAATACTCAATAGATAACATAATAAACATACAAAAAAAAGAATCAATTAGAAAAACCCAATACACTGCAAATCAGAACAAAAGCCCAAAGTCCTTACTGCAAACAAGACAGTTTATAGTTTGAAGTTTAGTTGGTGTTTGTAGTGTTCAATACCCTGATGGTTGATGGGTGGAAGTTGTTCCTGAACCTGGAGTTCACAGTTTTCAGACTCAGATACCTTCTTCCTGATGGCAAGAGGTAAATGAGAGCGTGGCCAGGGTGGTGTGGATCCTTGATAATGATGGCTGCTTTTTTGAGACAGCACCTCCTATAAATCACTTTGATAGTGGGCGGTCAGTGTCAGATGGACGGGAAGTGTCAACCACTTTTTGTAATCTCCGTCTTCCATGGCCTTTCAAGTTGCCATGATGCATCTGGTCAATATTCTCTCTACTGTACACCTGTAGAAGTTCGAGCGTATATGTCGATATACTGATTCTCCTACGTAAGAAAATTGAGGTGTTGATGGGCTTTCTTTATGATTGCAAAAATGAGTTGGGTCTAGGACAGATCTTCAGAGATGTGCCTGCCCAGAAACATGAAATTGTTGACTCTCTCCACCAACCAGCTCCTTGGTTTTACTGACATTGAGAGCAAGGTTGTTGTTCTGGTAGCTTTTAGTTTAGTTTTGTTTAGGGATGCAGTACGGAAACAGGCCCTTCAGCATACTGAGTCCGCGATGACCAGCTAACCCCAGACATTAACACTATCCTACACACACTAGGGACAATTTACAATTTGACCAAGCCAATTAACCTGCAAACCTGTACGTTTATGGAGTGTGGGAAGAAACCGGTGCTACCAGGGAAAACCCACACAGTCACGGAAGAATATACAACTTCCATACAGACACGCACCCATAGTCAGGATCGATCCTGGGTCTCTGGCACTGTAAGACAGCAATTCTACCGCTGCGCAACCATGCCACATTCAATCAGACAATAAATCTCCCTTGCAGCAGTACCGAGCAGTAGGCGAAGATATGCTGCTTTTGTGGACCAGTGCAGACTTGATTAGTGCTCAGTGCTTAACCAGTGTAACAGTGGTGTGACCTTACTTCACAAATGTTCCATAATGATATCTAATTTTGTTCAGTCAAATGATCAAGATAATTCTAATGACATATATGTTAAAATGTTGAACGCTCATTATTCATGTACTGAGAGAGCTCTGAAAAATTGCCAATTCAACTAAAAGCTAAAAGCTTAATATAGGTTCATACTGTCCCAAAAGTATTTAATACAAACCAATCAAGGTGTGTTCGGTGAAAGAGCTGATAGAATTGGGCCAGAATGAGCTATTTCAAAAACTAAGTGAACCAGATAAGGTTAAATTACATGAAAATGCCTTGAATATTTCCTCTCCACAAAGTTCCTTTTTACTCTCCTGCTGTTTAAAGGACAGGATAAAAATTAAAACATTGCTCAAGATTCAGTAATTTACCAATTGAAGAAATATTATTTTTACTACCACTTCACAAGTTGACTTCACCCATAACAGGTACCTTAGAATAATAGATTCTGTAACACAATTCTAAAGAATCCCTACTCTTTATTTCCTGTCTGCCAACCAATATTCTATCCATGTGCCCTAATTTTGCCCACTAATCTCCTATGTGGGGACCTTATCAAATGCTTTCTGAAAGTCCAGATACACTACATCATGCCAATTTACAACATGCCAATTTTACCTCTTGATTCAACTTACACCCTATATCCAGGCTACTGTTTGGGGGCCTGTAGATAAGTCCCATTAGGGTATTTTTACCCTTACAATTCCTTTGCTCTATCCATACTGACTGCACATCTGTTGTTTCAATGTCACCCCTTGCAAGGGACTGAATTTCATTCCTCACCAACAGAGCTACCCCACCCTCTCTGCCCACCTGTCTGTCTTTTCGATAGGATATATACCTTTGAATATTCAGTTCCCAGCCCTGGCCCTCTTGCAGCCATGTCTCTGTAATTCCCACAACATCATACTTGCCAATTTCTAACTGAGCCTCAAGCTCGTCCACTTTATTTCTTATACTTCGCGCATTCATTTTCAACACTTTGACTTCGGTATTCACCTCCCCTCTCACTCCGGTCCCTATTGGCCCTGACCTTACTCTCTTATCCCTTCTCGAACTTTCCTTCCCATTAATTCAGGAGTCTTTTGTAACTTTTCCTGTACTCACTTCCCCTTTAACTCCATCTTTATACTCCCAATTTATCAATCCTTCCCTCCCACTATTTAGTTTAATCCCACACGTGTAGCCCTAGCAAACCTGCCTGCCAGAATGTCGGTCCCCCTCCAGTTAAGGTGTAACCCGTCCCTTTTGTGCAGGTCACCCCTACCCCAGAAGAGACCCCAGTGGTTTATAAAGCTAAAGACATACTGATCCATAATTATTGCTCAACAATACCACCTGGCAATCGGTAAATTAAGGCTGTAAGAGATCAAAATTACTCAGTAGATCAAGAAATAGATATGGAGTGGGAAACAGGAGCAAGTTAACTTTACTGGTTGATAATATTTCATCAGAACCGGGAGAAAAACAATCTGATGTTTTGCTGCAGCTAAGAGGAAGCATGGGGAGAAGAAAAGGAATGTCTGCAATAGAATGGAGACCAAATGAGACTGAATGGCATAAATTAAAGTCGTGCTGGTGGATACAAATGGCTTCTTAATTGAAGTGGATTCCTCCGGTACTGATGATTTGGCCACCACAAGAACTTTCTTTCTTTTCTTCTAAAAGATATAAAGGAAATGTGGTCCAACTGAAAATGCAAAATAACAGGTTTGTCATCTTCTCTGAAAAACGGCTTCTTTGACATGTGCTGTGTTTAGGAGCGATCAGGACATCTTGTGCCCAAATGGAGTCTTCTGACTGAATCATAAATTGTGGCTGGTACTAGATGAAGGCAGTCCAGCATTAAATGCTTTTTCATGTAGCAAAATCTTCTTTCATGCTTCATAGGAATTAATGGCAAAACTGCCAACGTTTCCTTACAGTGCAACAATTAAATTTCCATACACATTGATGTGAATGTGAGGGCAGAGCTCCTAAAGATTAGATCTGTGTTTCCCCGTTCTTTTCCTTCACTGCAGGGAATGCCATCATGTGCAAGGATACCTTAAAATCCTAAAGGGTAGGAATGGCAGCAAGAGACATTTGTAAGTACAAGTTAATTTAGGTTTTTAAAATTGTACAAATCTCTGAGAGCTTTTGCATTTTTGATTTTATTATTTTAATCTTTTGAATATCTTAAAGTATTTTAATGACCTTTGAATGCCTGAAACCCCCAGTTTATGACATTTCTAGCCTATTCATACAGATGGACAGCTGAGCCATCTACTTTCAGCATTTTTGTGACTTTCTCACTGCATATAGTTTCATTCTAAGGGATCTAACCAGTCTTCCCCTGGACTTATTGTGGTCCAAATCACTTGTGGGAGGTTTCATTCATTATTCAGGTGTCAATAATAAGCTTAGTTGACTTACTGTTGTTTGCACATTGGGATAAGTTTGGGTCAGGTGATCAAAAGCTTGGTCTAAGAGATAGATTTTAAATATGAGTTAAAGAACTCAAGGAGGTAGTGAAGAAGAATGGTGTGGAATCAAGAATGGAATTTCTGAATTATATTCTTGAAAGCTGAATGTTCAGCCTGTGTGCTGAAGGGATAAAAATAAAAAAAGCAGGCGCATTCAAGATGTTTGTGATGGAGGAGTGTAGATATCTTGGAAGACTGCTGGACTGGAGAAGAAGGTTACAGATGCAGAAGTGGGGAAGAAGAGGATATGGGGGGAGGGGGTTGAAATGAAGATACTTCCAGAGGCAAAGTTGGCTAAATGTTTGTACAAACATTTTTAACATAACAATTTTGATAAATTCACATTCTAGGAAACAAAAATGCTGAAAACACTACATCATGTGACTAATTTTTTTTAACAATCCTCTGAACATCTGCATTCCTTTTTACAAAATCTGCAAAAATGACAGTTGCTTTAATAGTGGTGTTCATTTGTTCCGAATCAGAGAAAATTTGCCTCCAATGCTGCAATTAACCCCATGTGTGCTGAATTACTTTCAAAACGTGCACATGTATTTGCAATACAATATATTGTTGTCTATCATTGAGGGTGGCACAGTGGCACCGTGGTAGAATTGCTGCTTTACAGCACTTACAGCGCCAGAGACCCAGGTTCGATCCTGGCTACAGGCGCTAGTTCTATGGAGACAGTACGTTCTCCCCGTGAATGTGTGGGTTTTCTCTGAGAACTCCGGTATTGTTCCTCGTGCAGGATAGTGTTAGTGTGCAGGTTAATCGTTGGTCGGTGCGGACTCGATGGGCCAAAGGGCCTGTTTCTGCACTGTATCTCTAAACTAAACTAAATCTCACTTGCTGAAATAGTATGAAGGATATTTCAAGTGAATTTAACACCGCTATCATTGTTTACAGCATGCTTCATTTTCAAACAAGAAACAATAACACAAAAAATTGATTTCCTCTAAATTCAACAGATATTCTTAGGTTGAATCATAAATTAAAACGGATGTGGAATATCAATAATATCCTGGATCGTACATATTTGAGGTCCCATTTGAAGTTTGTAATCTGTCCAAAGCTTGAACTATCTGATTACCCTTTGACAGTTCCCACCCCTGCAATGAGAAAGAAAACTGGAAACACCTTAATAGGATAAATGGTAACAATTTTACTTCTAGTTAATGTTTAATTAATGCAACGTGTGGGCAATTAACCCCAATAGCTCTCATGTAAAGTACACAATGTAAATCAAGCCAAAATATAAGACAGTGCCAAACTAAATCCTCTTAAAGTTAAGTGCAAATTAAATCTGTTTCCTTATTCCCAGCAGATTACACCAAATTGTTGACTGAGCATGAAATTACATTAACATTAAAATAACTTGAAATAGCTTTCCTCTCAGCTGCATGAGCTCCTGAAACTATTGAGAACTTAAAATTACAGTAAAGATTGTAGTCAGCAAAAGTGTCTGCGCAAAATAAACTTTTTTCTAATATATCTACCCTCTGTACGTCCTTCACTATTCACCTTGTTTATTCAGACTTCATGTTCAGCAAAATCCTCAAAAATGTCAAACAGTTTCCACGATATTTGTGAATGTCACAGAACTTGCTTATTTCTGTATTGCTATTAACAGTATGAATATTAATTAGAAGTTTAATCATAATCTGGTAATATTGCCTGCTGAAATTGAAATGTAAGTATGTGCAATGCTCCTGGAATTATGGTTAGATAAGTGAGCTTATTTACACTCTGAAAATATACACAAAATGCTGGAGTAACTCAGCGGGTCAGGCAGAAGAGGACGTTTGGTGATGTTTCAGGTCGAGACACTTCCTGTTCCTTAAGTTCCTTCCTACACTTATTGGCTCTCTTCCTGGCTTTTCTATATATTCAAGCTATCCCAGTCTGAAACTCTGAAATTCCCTCCATAACCATCTTGGCCTCCTTGCCATTCGCTTTCTTTGAGATGGTCCATAAACCTCGCCTCTAAAACCTGTCGTTTTATTAATAGTTAAAACAACCTGGATTGAGCAATGCCATACACATAGAGTCCAATGACCAACAGGGGCACCAGGGAGATGGCAGCCCTACCCCCAGACTGTTCGTCTTTTCAATAACTTGTTTTGTTATTTTTTTGTTTGCTAAAAGTTTTGTTTTAATGTTCTTCGTTCTATTTTATGTGGGGGGAGGGGGAAGGGAATCGGGGGAGGGGGAAGGGAATCGGGCTCTGCGGCTTACCATCGATGGGGCAGGAAGCCTCCTCGGACTGTCATGAGCCCCACCGCGGGCCGTGGACTTAACATCGGAACTGGTCCCTTTCCTGGGATCGCTCCCACCGCGGAATCAACATCAAGGGCTCGCAGTCTCGGGTGATGCCGAGTCGGGAGCTCCAACGTCGCGGAAGGTTCACCAGCGAGGTTCGATCGTCCAGCACAGGGAAGCTGACATCCCTCCAATGCAGGAGCAGATCGCCTCGATGCGGAGGGCCTGAACGCGGTCGGCTACGGGATTCAAGATTGTCCCGTCAACGGGGGCTCGAGGCCCACGACCGAGGAAGAACTAAGGGAAGGACTTGAACTTTATTTCGCCTTCCATCACAGTGTGGAATGTGTAGGAGTCACTGTGGTGGATGTTCATGGTAAAATGTGTTTTTGAAGTGATCTGTTATTTTTAACTGTATGACTGACCTGGCCAATGAAATTCCTTGTATGTTGCAAAACATACTTGGCAAATAAAGTGTGATTCTGATTCCGATTCTGATTCATAGAGCCATACAGCATGGATCCAGGCCCTTCAGCCAACTTGCCCAACCCGACCAACATGTCCCATCTACTCTAGTCCCACCTGCCTGCGTTTGGCCCATACCCCTCTAAACCTGTCCTATCCATGAACCTGTCTACATCTTTCTTACGCATTGTGATAGTACCTGCTAAGCATTGTAATAGTAGCTGCTAAATGTTGCATAGTACCTGCAAACATGCACCTTGAAGAAAACTGCTCACCAAGATCCAGTGATTACTAGAACAAGGACATTCCCCTTTTGTGTCATTGTTTGCTGCCATGTTTAAGCTCAGAAGAGTCCCTGGAGTCTATCAGTGGTGCCTTAAAACTGGCTGAACAGCCAATTACATTAAAGGGGCTGTCCCACTTGGGCGACCTAATCCGCGAGTTCTGGCGAGTTTGCCCTTGACTCATACTCGCTGCATGGTCGACACAAGGTCGTAGGAGGTCTTTGTAACTCTCCTTCATGCTCGAAAGTAGTCCCCATGTACTCGGGGCCTCAGCTAGGTCGCGGTGTATTTTTCAACACGTTGAAAAATGCCCGCGAGTAAAAAAAGGTCGCCATGGAAAAAATCCATACTTTTTTACCCGTGGGTTTAATCGTAGTAAATGATCAACAATCTTGTTGTTCTGAACTCGTTTTATGTCACGTTAAATAAAAGTTGTAAAACACAAGTTACAAAATAGCACTAAGTTATGTTGCTGTGGAAATCCCTATGTTGCTTTTAGTTTTGAAGATTAACAGTGGTGTTATGAATAGTTATAAATGCAAAACCTGACCCAAAGACAACAGATTGTTTAAATTGATCAACAGTCACAGAGTTAGAGAAATTATCATACATAAAGCATCATCAACAACATATTAATGGCATGCACCAATTTTTGAATAACACTCTCAATATGTTTACTGTAATGGCAGTCTGAAATATGCCCAATAATAGTAAGAACTTGCATTTATATTGCAGCTTAAACATACATTGCACCAAGGCACTGGATTACCATATTAATCAATATTTTCCTCTGATCCACATAAGATTTCATCATCTTATCTTTGTTACTGATTTATACTAATTAGATTTGTCCTATCACGTCTGTTTTCTCAAATCACCACCTTTATATTTATGTCTGAATGATAGATGGTTAATCTTCCTGCCAAATAATTTACCAAGCTTGGTATTGTTATGCCTTGTTTGATTATGCGGCAATGCACTATTCACTTTGCATTCCACTCATTTTTACATCACATCCTCGTAATCTGTGATTATCCATTTGCTCTCTCTCCTAATTTCCACGGTCTTACTTCTTTGAATTCTAAGATAAAATACTTATTACATGCACCAATTCATCACTTTATTTAAGTTCGCACTGACCCTTCAGCCAACCTTTTTTTTATGTTTTAAGAATGCTTGCTGTGTCTATGTTAAAGTCACGTTAAAATCTTTTCTTAGATTTCTCTCAACTTTTTCACTTCCCTCATGCAATGTTTACAGCCGGCTTATTATTCATTTACATTATTCGCCCCAGTTCGTCATTTTTTAAAGTCTTAGTTTGTGTTTCTCTGCTTTTCCAATTGACTGCAGTTATATGTCCTATATGTCCTGTGGAAGCATACACAGTCTGAGTCTTCAGTGACACACAGAAAAGCTTCTCTGCTTTCATCTGTTAACAGCTGCGGCTCGCCTGCAGTCCGTCTGTCTTTACTTTTTTCTGTTGTTTTTTTTGTCTTGTTTTGGTTAAGTTTTAGTTTGTTGGGTTGTGTTAGAGGGGGTGAAACATGTTCTCTGTCTCTTCCTTCGGGGGAATGCAACTTTTTCGTGTCGTATCCCCCTTCTCTGCCTCCGTCTGCACTGAGGCCTAATGGCGGAGCTGGCGGCCTCCAACCTGCGTCCGACCCCGAGGCTCCGGAGGCAGAGCCAGCCAGGACTTACCAACGAGAGGCTGGCCGTCTTCGGGGCTAAGGCAGCGGTGGCCCGACTTGCTGGTGCGGCGTTCTGGCTTTCGGCGGCGGCCTGGAGCTGATGCAGCGGGGCTCGGAGCTGAGACTGCGGGACCCGGAGCTGGGGCGGCGGCCTGGAGCAGAGACTGCGGGACCTGGAGCGGCGACAGCGGGACCCGGAGCTGAGGCGGCGGCCCGGAGCTGGGGCAGTGGCCCGGAGCGGAGACTGCGGGACCCGGAGTGGAGACTGCGGGACCAGGAGCTGGGGCGGCGGCCCGGAGCGGAGACTGCGGGACCTGGAGCTGGGGCGGCGGCCCGGAGCGGAGACTGCGGGACCCGGAGCTGGGGCGGCGGCCCGGAGCGGAGACTGCGGGACCAGGAGCTGGGGCGGCGGCCCGGAGCGGAGACTGCGGGACCCGGAGCTGGGGCGGCGGCCCGGAGCGGAGACTGCGGGACCTGGAGCGGCGACAGCGGGACCCGGAGCTGAGGCGGCGGCCCGGAGCGGAGACTGCGGGACCCGGAGCTGGGGCAGCGGCCCGGAGCGGAGACTGCGGGACCTGGAGCGGGGGAGGCGGCCCGGAGCTGATGCTGTGGCGGGCCGTCTCGGAGCGGAGACGGCGTTCCGGCTTTCGGCGGTGGCGACATCACCACGGAGGTCTGCTGGACTGGAGGGCGGCATCTTCGGCCTGGATCGATCGCCTCAGCGCAGAGGGAGAACAAGGATGGAAGAGACGGAGACTAAGACTTTGCCTCCATCACAGTGAGGATGTGCTTGGTGAACTCACTGTGGTGGATGTTTAATTTGTGTTTATTGTATGTTTTGTTATTATTGATTCTGTGTATGACTGCAGGCAACATAATTTCGTTCAGACCGAAAGGTCTGAATGACAATAAAGGATCTATCTATCTATCTATCTATCTGTCTGTCTGTCTGTCTGTCTGTCTGTCTGTCTGTCTGTCTGTCTGTCTGTCTGTCTGTCTGTCTGTCTGTCTGTCTCTCTGTCTGTCTCTCTGTCTCTCTGTCTCTCTGTCTCTCTGTCTCTCTGTCTCTCTGTCTCTCTCTCTCTCTCTCTCTCTCTCTCTCTCTGTCTGTCTGTCTGTCTGTCTGTCTGTCTGTCTCTGTCTGTCTGTCTGTCTGTCTGTCTATCTATCTATCTATCTATCTATCTATCTATCTATCTATCTACCTATCTATCTATCTATCTATCTATCTATCTATCTATCTATCTGTCTATCTATCTATCTATCTATCTATCTATCTATCTATCTATCTATCTATCTATCTATCTATCTCAAAGTAGGATTCCAGTTTACAGGAAGTATTGCTGTTATTTACTGAACAAAGAAGATATAATATGCAGTTTATTCCTCAATAATACTCTATTTGTCATTGACCAAGAATGATGCCACTCTTCCTGGCAAAATCTGATATGCGTCATTCGATTGAAAAAGCCCATTTAATCCGTTATCGTGTTTGAAATGAAACCTTTTTAAAATGATAAAGTAGATAACCTTAAAACTTGCACAAATCTTTCTCAATCCACTTTTATCCTGTCAGCTCACTTGATGAAGGGAGCTCAGATAGTTTTAATAATTTAAAAAGGAAATTGCACTCCAGTTTTAGAAACCATGCACAAAGGCTCAGGAGTTAATAAAGGGGGAAAAAAATCTCAAAGGGTAAAACTGGTAGAAAAAGTAGAAAAAAGACGTTAATTTTAGTTTTTCTACATTTCAATATACAGGGTGAAAATTAGAGATTTGTAGGCAGAGATTTAGTAGAAAACATTTTTTTTTAATGGTAGGATGTTTGCAATGTTGAAAATAATGTAAAATTCCATAATTTTCATGCCTGTGCTACGTACAAAAGTATTATGTGATATTCCCTGAGTTTTCAATGTAACCATTTGCAGAAGGCAAGTGGTACAACACCCAGGGACCTTTGCATTCCATGTTTACTTCCCTTTTTCACTGTCACTCACCTTCTTTCTTCCAGTACCTTAGGTGTAACACTCTTGCTGTAAGCAAGTGTTGTGGCTGTCTGTGCACCAGTCTCCCCACGTTAAACAAAGTCATGCACGGGCATCCCAGCATGGATAGAACATTGGCTGACTACCAGGAGGCAAACAGTGGGAATAAGAGTGCATTTTCTAGTTGGCCGCTGGTGACCAGTAATATGCTGCAGGGCTCGCTGTTGGGTCTGCTAATTTTCACATTCTCTACTAATGATCTGGATGATGGAATTGATGGCTTTGTGGCCAAGTTTGCAGATGGTACAAAGATAAGTGGAGGGTCAGGTAGTGTTAAGGAAGCTTTTTTGCAGGGAGTCTGCAAAAGGGCTTGAACAGGTTTGGAGTGTGGGAACATATGTGGGAAATACTGCGTAGCAAAGTGTGCAGTCATGCACTTTTGTAACAGGTATAAAGGCATAGATAAATTTCAAAATGGGGAGAGGATTCAGAAATCGTAAGCGCAAAGGGACCAGGAGTGATGTAGCAGGATTCCCTAAAGGTTAATATGCAGGTTGAGTGAGTCAAAAGGAACACAAATAGGACATAAAAGCAAATATGTAATGCTAAGGCTTCATCAGACACTGATGAGGCAACATTTGGAATATAGTGAGCAATTTTGGGCCCTATATCTGTGGAAGGATGTGCTGGCTTTGGAGAGGGCGCAGAGAAGGTTTACGAGAATGATTCCAAGAATGAATGGATTAACATATGAGGAACGTTTGATGGCTCTGGGCCTTTACTTGCTGGAGTTTACAAGTTTGAGGAGGTATCTCATTGAACCTTACTGATAATGAAAGGCCTAAAGTGGATGTGGAGAGGATGTTTCCAGTCATGGGAGATTCTAGGGGATGAGCAAGAATTTCTTTAACTAGAGGGTGGTGAACCTGTAAAATGTATTGCCACTGTGGAGGTGGAGGCCAAGTCATTAGGTATTTTTAAAATGGAGATTAATAGGTTCTTGATTAATAAGGGTGTCAAATGTTACAGGCAAAAGGAAAGAGAATGGGGTCAAGAGGGAAAAATAGGTCAGCCATGATCGAATGGTGGAGCAGACCTCATGGGCCTGTCTTTTGATTTTATCGTCTTATGATTAATCAGCTGAACATAAGCATCCATCAACAAGATCCACACAGAAACCAACAGGGATGTCAATGTAATTGATGCATGTGTAATACAGGAAATCTCTTGATGTTTGATTTGATATTGTCAAATGAAGATGATAAAGTAAGCAAAGAGGGTGGTGTGTATATTTCTCTTGTATAAACATCCATTGTTCAATGTCATCATTAAGGAGAAAGGCTAATTGCATATAGTACTTGCAATACGTTTGTATAGCAAAGAAATGATTGGCTATAATCTATTTACAATTGGAATAATTATATGGCATATGTTTTTAGAGTTTTAGTACATCAAAGTGAGTTTCATCTGAACTAATTGCCCTGAACATAGATTCGCAAGTGCCTGTTATAAAGTAGAAAGGCTACAAGTTTTGAGAGGATTGGGTTTTTTTGGCAGTACCAAAAGCTGCATACATTAAAAACACAAATGTTTCCAGTTTTTAACAGTTCAGTATTTACATTTTGTGGAATATATGTATTTGGGCGAGTAATGTGGAAGAATTTAACACTGTTTTATCAAGGACTCTCATCAAAGGGGATAGACACAGCAAAGGCAGTCTTGCTTTTGAAGAGTGCTTTATGCAACGTCTGACTATGGAAAGGAGTACTTTTCTGAATAAAAACCACTGTGGCAAGCAGTTAGCACATAGGAAGTTCCCATAAGAAGCTATGTGATTATAACCAGATAATCTGTTTTTAGTGCCATTGATTGTGCATTAGATGCTAGTCAGAACATTGCGAATAGACAGAGGTTGGATAGGCTGGGACTTTTTTCTTCATAGGGTAAGAGGCTAAAGGATTATATTATAGAGCTGTATAAGATCATGAGTGGCATGGATAGGGTGAACAATCAACAGTATTTTTCCCAGGGTAGAGAATATAAAAACTAGGGGGACAGGCTTAAGGAGAGAGGGGAGAGATTTTAGAGGGACCTCAAGAGCAACTTTATCATTCAGAATTAAACCATATCAGAAATGAGCTGCCAGAGGAAGCTACAGAAGCAGATACAATTATAATAATAATAATAATAATACATTATACTTATGGGCGCCTTTCAAGGACTCTCAAGGACACCTTACAAAATTTAGTAAACAGATTACAAAACATGTAAGCGGAATGAAACAAAACAAAAAAATAACAACAAAAAAATAAAAAAAATAAATAGTAAAGACATCAACAATACACAATTCAAAGCGAGAGCAGCGGCAGCTAATCGCGCCAGCGTTCACTCTCCCTTCCGGCAGCCATCTTGGAAACGGAACAATAAGAGTCTTTAACATGAAAACATCCCCCCACAATGGTTTCCATTGTGAGGGAAGGCACAATGTCCAGTCCCCAACCCCAGTTCACCCATAGTCGGGCCTATTGAGGCCTCCACAGTTGCCTCTACGGAGGCCCGATGTTCCAGGCCGTTCTCGCCGGGTGCTGTTATGAGTTTTAGAAGACATTAAAACAGATAAATGGTTTAGAATGCTATGGGCCAAATGCAGGAAAACGGGACTAGCCAAAAATGACTGCTTGACTCTGACCCTATGTCTCTGAAAGAATTACGTCTGGAATTGCAGCACTCTCTTAGAATGTCTGTCTAGATATTTGTGCATTGAGCATGGAAAGTAGACATGAATGCAGGACCTTCTGGCACAGAGACATACAATGTACTAAGTGAATCACAATTAAACTGCAATACAACATTCCATCCATTGAACTTTAACTTTGGAGCAACTCGTTATGTTGTTGCGTTCAAAGGAAATTAAGTATCCATTTTCAAGGATTATCCAATCATTTTGTTTTATATTAAGGACAAGTAAAATTAAACATTCTTTCGATTTTGATCCTATCTCTATGATACAGGCTATGACATTGATGGAAGGTCATATGAAAAACATATACAATTCTTAAAGGATTGGACAGGCTAGATGCTGGAAAAATGGGAGGAGGAGTTGAAGTGCTGAGCAAACGGGAGATCAGGTAGGTTAAGGCTGACTAAACGAATGTGTTCAGTCCCATTCCCAATTTCCTCCCATTCCCAATTTGACCTTTGTGTCCTGGGCCTCCTCCATTGTCAGAGTGAGGCTCAGCGCAAATTGGAAAAAACAGTACCTCATATTTTGCTTGAGTAGCTTACACCCCAGCAGTATGAATATTGACTTCTCTAACTTCAAATGGCCCTTGCTTTCCCTCTCTCTCCATCCCCTCCCCTTCCCAGTTCTCCCACCAGTCTTAATGTGTCCGACTACATTCTATATTTGTCCCGCCCACTCCCCTGACATCAGTCTGAAGAAGCGTCTCGACCCGAAACATTGCCCATTCCTTCTCTCCAGAGATGCTGCCTGTCCCATTGAATTACTCATTACTGCATTTTGTGTCTACTTTCAATTTAAACCAGCACCTGTAGTTCTTTCCTACACATTATGCAGACCAGGGCTGTACTGGATGGAATTTAGAAGAAAACTCAATGAAATTTATTGCACTTTTTAATAAGTTTGCCAGGGAAGATGTGAGGTTGATGTTTTCTCAGCTGGCATGTCTAGAACCAAATATCAGTCTCCATAGGCCATTCAGGACTTTAGCGAGAAGAGATTTTCTTCATCCAGACGTTAGTGAACCTTTGCAATTCACTACACAAGAGAGCTGTAGAGCCTCAGTCATTGAGCACATTCAAGACAGATATTGATCAATATTTAGATATACTAAAATAAATCAAAGTTTTAAAGTGCAGGACATAACCCATCTTTTCCCCACCCTGATAGTTCTTCAAGTGGTACCAATTTTGCCCTCTTTAGACAAACCTGCACGGAAGCTTGGATGTTTTTGATGGACAACAGTGTTAAACACAATTGGGTGAATTATGTAAAACTATTGTTCTGCTTTCATTTCCCAGAAATACACAGTCCAACATGAGCATTCTGCAATTCAGATGGAAGAGGGGAGAAGTGGGAGTGACCAGTGCATTCACAACCCTCTGCAATTTCTTGCAGTCTTGGAAGGAGCTATGCCCAAACCATATTGTAAAATGCACTCTAAAGTGCATCTTTAGAAGTTGGTGAGAGTTGTTGGGATTCTGCATTCTGTACTCCAGATATGATCTCACGAATGGCCTTTATAGATGAAACATAACGAGTTTACTTTTGTGTTCATTTTTCCAACCAGTTAATAATATCAGCTCCTAAATACTTAATGTAGTAAGCATGCCATTGAAACATAGAAACGTAGAAAATAGGTGCAGGAGTAGGCCATTCGGCCCTTCGAGCCTGCACCGCCATTCAATATGATCATGACTGATCATCCCATTCAGTATCCTGTACCTGCCTTCTCTCCATACCCCCTGATCCCTTTAGCCACAAGGGCCACATCTAACTCCCTCTTAAATATAGCCAATGAACTGGCCTCAACTACCTTCTGTGGCAGAGAACTCCGCAGATACACCACTCTCTGTATGAAAAATGTCAGCCTTTTGAAAACCACGCACCAGCACAGCAGAACCTTTGCATCTCAGAACATAACGTTCCATTTAAATCTATTTTTTCCAATCTCAAACATAATTTCAAAAATAACCCTTGATTTCTCTGCCCTTGCAGTAATCACTCCACTTTCTAACACTATTTGCTTCTCAATAGCACTTGACTATGTTGTTATCTCACAAATCCGTACCCATCTTTCCTTGAACTCTATTTGTGAATCCCTTCAATCAATTTTTCAGTCTGCAGCAAATTTATGTGGCATTTTATGTGACTGAAGTTCTTCATCCTTAATCTCTCCACAGCCTTTGTAATGGTTGACCTCCTTTTTTTTCAACCCAGTTGGCTGCATCTGAACTGCAGATGCTGGTTTTATTTTTTTTTAAATACGCAGAGTGCTGGAGTAACTCAGTGGGTCAGGCAGCATCCCTGGGGAACATGGATAGGTGATGTTTCAGGTCAGGACCCTACTTCAGACTGATTGTAGTGGGGGAGTGGGGTGGATGTGATGTGGGGCAGAACAGAGCATGGCAGGTAATAGGTGAACAGAGACGAGGGGAAGGTGGTGGGTTACTAGGCAGATGGTGGAACAAAGGCCAGAGATGAAAAAAAATACTCAGACTGATTTCCCCCTCTCATTCCCCTCCCCACCCCCTCCACTTACATTCCTTCCTCTGGCTTCACAATTTGCACCTCTTCAATCTTTTGTTTCACACCTTTTATTTCATCTCTGGCCCTTTCCAAACCGTCCACCTATCAACCTCCCTCCCTCCACACCTCTCCTATGGTCACCTATTACCAGCCACACTTTGTCCTGCCCCTCCTCTCTGCTGACATTCTTCTTTCCCCTTGCAAACAGTCCAGACCTGAAACATCACTTAGCCAGGTTCTGCAGGGATTCTGCCTGACCAGTTAAGATACTCCAGCACTTTGTAATTTTTCCTTTTGATCTCATCTACCCAGCTAAGAAGTACAAAATCTCACAGCTCATGCAATTCTCTCCCAGGTGTTCCCTGGTGTTCTATTCCTCTTTTCAAAGTCAAAGTCAAAGTCAAAGTAGCCTTTATTGTCATTCAGACCTTGCGGTCTGAACGAAATTTCGTTGCCTTGCAGTCCTACATATAGTAAAAAATGACAAAAACACACAAAAATCACAAATTAACATCCACCACAGTGGCCTGTTCCTCAGTGGTATCATCAGACAAATGTGGTTTGGATGAGAACTCTAAAACTATGTTGGGAGCCCTAGCTAATTCTAACCTGTTAATGGCAATTAATAACAATAGAGCATTATTTTCAAAGTGACCACTCCAGGCACTCCGACTCTCTGACAATTTGCTATTAAGATGATAATACCTCATTAAGTGGGTTAAATCAAATTTCTCTGTAGCTAAGTATTCACATTCTAGTCACTTTTAATTCAAGGACACATAATTTAAATTATCCATTAAATTGGTTCCTTTTTACATATCTGTTTTAATTAAATTGCTAAATTTGAAGCATTGGATTTTTTTTGAGCAAAGCTATTTAGAATTGGCAGCAGGCTGCAATTGGTGTTTTTTCTAGACTGGGCCATTTTACTGCAGCACACATTTCACGGATCTCAAACTACCTTCCATGAGTTTATATATTATTTATGTGACTCTTACAGCAGCAACCATCAGGAATTTTAATTAGTTACTTAAAATTCACAGTAGCATTGAAGCATCTGGTAGTGTTATGCAAAAGCCTCGCATGCATGTAACCTTTCTTCGCATACAATTGCTAACTATTTACATCACGGTAGAACCATACCGAACTGGACTTGATTTGGAACGGTTTAACATTGCATACTAGCTGCTAATATGAAGCATTGAAGGCCACAGATTTACTTTTGAAGGCCACAGCTTTACTGCTTCTCTCCTGGTACTTGTTATTGGCCCGAATGTGAAACTGTAACAAGAAAGGGAATTGCGCCCTATGGCTTTCAGTACCAATCCTCACATCCATGCTATCATTATGCAGGAAAAAATGATAGATGGGACTGGAGAGGAACAAAAGAATGAAGAAAGGTTATTGGGATCCAAAGGTAAGATCAAAGAGAAGATCGAGGCTTTGAATGTCATGCAGATTGCAAATGGAGGAGAAAAACAACAACCTGTTTGAAAGGAGCGGGTAATTTATGTGGTGGTGAAAAGAGATTCTAGAGTAGAGCAGGGGTGATGCGACAGTGGAGTCTGTTCATATTAGTATTGTAATAGTGTCTGAAAAACAAGGCACACACTTCTCTGCGAATATCAATTGAGAAAGCAATATGGATATCTAAAAGCTATGTTGTGGGACTCTAGCAATGTAGAAAAGATTAATTTGTGGAAAACTGATAAATGATAACATCAAGAACAGGTTTTAAAAGTCAGTTTGTTGCAACAGGAAGGAAAGGTTGAACACTTTAATAGTTGTTTTCTCATTTTAACCCTTTAGGTTTAAGGTGAGCGGGGAAAGATTTAATAGAAACCTGAGGGACAACATTTGCATGCAGAGGGTGGTGGGTACATGGAACGAGCAGTCAGAGGGATAGTTGAGGCTGGTACAATAGCAACATTTAAAAGACATTTGGACAGGTACAAGGGTATGAAATATTTAGCGGGCCATGGGGCAAATGCAAGCAGGTGGAACTAGTGTAGATGGTGCATTGTGGTCAGGCAGAGTTGGGCCAAAGAGCCAGTTTCCATGTTGTGACTATGACTCTAGCTCATCCTATCCTACACGGCCCTCACTACAGTTTTGATTTTCTACTCAATCCTGTCCCCATTTCAAATTTATAATAATGAGAGTGTTGCTCTATATCCTTTATCTCTTCGATTTAGATTAAAACAGTGAGCAATAAGAGTGAGGTCTTAGTGCATGGAAGGAGGACCCTCTCAAGCTCAGCATCAAACCAATCTTCTTCCTCAGGTGACGAGGTCTTTAGGAAGGACACACCATCCTTCGTACCGAGACTGTATGAAATTTGCAAGGTAGTCACATTGACAATGTTCCAAAGTAATTTAAATGGATCTGCAGAACACACCTTCAGTGCCATGATGAAGTTTATAAGGCTACTGTCTTCATTTTCTTCTTTGTGGTGAATGAGGAGCGGTCCTGTTTCCCTATCATGAGAATACCCAGGTGTAGAGCAGGCGGAATTTGTGAATAAGAAGAACGATGATGGTGATGACCCAGGAGCACCACGTGAAGACAGTGATCGAAACCTTGGCAGGCGGTACTAATGAGCTAGGCTAGTGGGATACATGTCACAGGGAAATATATAGATAAACTGATAGGTGACTCACGTAAAGAAGGAGGTGTATTTGGGTGCACTGTTCATGAGGCTGCAGGGGAGGACCAGAGTTGGGATGCTTTAATGTAGGTGATTACAAAATAGTGAGTAAGTGGTCACACAAAAAAAAGTGCAGATACTGATTTACAAAAAAGGACACAAAGTGCTGGAGTAACTCAGCAGGTCAATATAGGAGTAGAGAGGTTCTTTTATAGGAGTAGAGAGGTTCTTCTGCAGTTGTATAGGGCTCTGGTAAGACCACATCTGGAGTATTGCGCACAGTTTTGGTCTCCTAATTTGAGGAAGGACATCCTTGTGATTGAGGCAGTGTTCACAAGATTGATCCCTGGGATGGCTGGACTGTCATATGAGGAAAGATTGAAAAGAGTAGGCTTGTATTCACTGGAGTTTAGAAGGATGAGGGAGGATCTTATAGAAACATATAAACATATAAAATTATATGTTATGGGGAGAAGGCAAGCACGGGTTAATGATTGGGGATGATCAGCCATGATCACAATGAATGGCGGCACTGGCTCAAAGGGCCAAATGGCCTCCTCCTGCACCTATTTTCTATGTTTCTGGAGAACGTGAATAGGCTGATCGGGACCTTTCTTCCGACTGATTGTAGATAGGTGGAAGAGAGGTGGGGCAGGGTAAAGTCTGGCAAGTGATAGGTGGGGAGATTTTGATTAGCTGACTTTTGCACAAAGGTCAGAGATGAAAAAGCAAAAAGTGTGAGGTAAGAAAATAAGGATAGGTGTGGTGCAAAATGTGAATCAAGGCGAATAAATATAGATGGAAGAGGATGGGGAAGGTAAAAGGGAGAAATGGGTGCAAATCCAGGGGGAGGACAGGGAAGCGAGGGACAAAAAACAAGGGGAGGGAGAAAGGAGGGTGGTGTTTGTAGGTTTGTTACCCAGAATTGGAAAATTCAACGTTCATGCAGTTGAAATATGAGGTGCTGTTCCTCCATTTTGTGTGTGGCTTCACCTGGAGGAGACTCAGGGCATATGGGTCAGTATGGGATTGGAAAAGGGAGCTAAAATGGTGAGCACCTGGGAGAACGAGCAGCCCATGGTGGACCAAGGGCAATTAAACTGTTGACACATTCCAAATCATACTTTTTGTGGTGTTTCTTATGAAGTAGCTGGGAACAGACTCAGTCTGAAGAAGGGTTTCGGCCCTAAACGTTGCCTATTTCCTTCGCTCCATAGATGCTGCTGCACCCGCTGAGTTTCTCCAGCATTTTTGTGTAACTGGGAACAGTCATTTTGTTAATGGACATGTCTGTGCCTCCTACATCAAGGACTGGGCCTTCTCTGAGTGCTCAGTTACTCCATGCCCACAGCCTCTGGTAAAGGTGTGGTGCCAGCAGTTCACCAGGCATTTCAGCAAAGTGCTGCCCAGTCAATTCTCCCAAAGTCAACAGAGTATCCTTCTAAACCTTGAGTAAATCAAGAACTCAGTGCTCCTAATCTCCCTGAGAGTCTTCCATGACAGTGCTTGTGTGAAGCTTGGCGTTCCCATTATTGTTGAGGTGAGGTGAAGCTTGTGTTGCATGATGACAGATGTCATTAGATGCACAACTGAAGCTGGAGAAATGTCAGGCGTGGAACTTAACCACTTGTAGATGGTTCAATGTCACAACACCACAATTTCAGATGGCAAAGACAGCTCATGTCATTTACTTCAGGAAGAATTGATCTCGGATTGTTTAGCTTTTTTTTTAAACTGCATAATGCAGTCCAATTATTAGCATATCATTTGTCAGTATATGTGGGGTTAACAATTAGTGCTGCCATGACTTATCTTTCATTAATATACAGCTTACCAACAACTTTTGTTTTAATGCATTGTGGCCTATGTCCTGTGCATGCGCCTAATAATATATAATTAATGAAGGAATGTCTTCATCAAATAAAGTTTGACAAACCTTTAGAGATTATCCCAGTGGAGATGTAATGCAGATGAAATGTGCTAAAATACTTCACAATTTTTGCCTTGTTAAACAAGGGAAACATTCATATAGACATTTCTCATTAAGATAATTTTTCTTTCATTTATTGCAGTAATCTATGGATAATAATCTGTATTTCTGAATCACATACAGGTTAATTGGTGATGATTCTGAATGTTTGCAATGTGCCAGAAATCAACAAATTGGTCATTAGAATATGAATTCTAAATAAACCAAAATAAACATTTATGTTGAAGACAACACCCACTATTTAATGCAAGGTTAGACTTTGATGGATTGTCATTATAAAGGCTGCACTCTGTGGCTTTAGATTGAAAGAGATAGTTTCTGCCAAATAAATATTGATCGAGGAAAAAAAATCAAAATAGTGATGTTTTTGACAGTTCTTCAATCCACTTTTACCTATAATAATGTTATATACCGTAACTTTCATGAAACAAGAGATGGGGAAGTAAATTCTCACTTACTGTTTGAGAGAAAATGTAAGATTCTATAAAGTTGCTTAGATTGAAATTGGTGACATACTGACCTTAAAAAGTGCTTGAGCTGCAAGATACTGACAGTGAGAGGGATAAGTTAACCTCCTTCTATGATGATTGTTTCAAAACTACACCGTTTAAGAGCTTTAGTGAGAGATTATTCATGCCTGCTATTTGCATGAATACTGCATATTCATCTAATCATTGAGATGTTTGGGTCACAAAAATAAGAAGTTGTATATAATTATTGATCTGTAGGTGCTGGGTTTGAATAACATACAGGGTAGAGTTAACTTTACTCTCTTCGAGTTAGTTTGGAATTGAAATTTACCCTTCCCGAATTGTTAATGATGCTGATTTGTCATTGCAAAACAATGCTTATTATCTGTGAGGTGCTATGATTCATTAATCTTACAACAATGTAATAATATTTCAGCATCTTCAATATTGGCATTATATACTGGACCTGCTTTTAATTCATTACCTCCTATAATAATTCACATTACTAATCAGATACTTTATTTAATGATCCTGAAAGTGATGGCATAGAAATGCCATACAACAAGTGAAGACAGAATTGATAAGTGAGCTCCTACAGTTAATGATATAGATTATCTGGGCATTAGATGTAGGGAAGGGGCTCAGTTTTTTTTCCAGATGATATTCACAAATACTTAATATGCAGAAGGGATTATTTGATAGAGATCAGGAGTAGGAACAATAGCTGATACCATAATTGTCCTCACCTTCCCAATCCCTTAAATAGTGCCAAGTGTTCAAATATGGAACTATTTATCTCAGTACTTCACTGGAAGTTGCCCGCATTTATTAATTTATCAAAGTAGCTAAACTACTTTAATGCAAATTCCTCGCCCCTTTATTATAAACGACCAGCTAATAAAATTGTATGAATGTATCTCTTTAAGAGAAGACGCTCCCGACAAAACAATTTCATGGGTGATGTTTCGGGTCGAGATGCAATCTGAAGAAGGGCCCTGACCCGAAACATCACCCATCCCAACTCTCCAGAGAAGTTGCCTGTCCCGCTGAGTTACTCCAGCATTTTGTGTCTTTCTTTGGATTAAACCAGCATCTGCAGTTCCTTCCTACACAATACAATTTCATTGCTGGTTGTGCTGGTTCCCCAGAAGCGAGACCTGAAGCTTTGTGTAGTTATAGAGATCTCCATTTCTGCAGGGAATAAATCTCAACTGCTAGTTGGGGGGAAAGTACAACAGAGGAAGTGAGAGCAAAATAAAAAAAAGTATTAACTAAAAATTGCAATCATGAATGAAAGTAGGTT
Organism: Amblyraja radiata; assembly: GCF_010909765.2. NCBI lineage: Eukaryota > Metazoa > Chordata > Chondrichthyes > Rajiformes > Rajidae > Amblyraja > Amblyraja radiata. The sequence continues at coordinate 16,551,238 of NC_045978.1, read as the reverse complement.
AGGGAAATGTATCATTTATGGGCATTAATCTGTTTGTCTGAAGAAGGGTCTCGACCCGAAATGTCACCCATTCCTTCGCTCCATAGATGCTGCCTCACCCACTGAGTTTCTCCAGCTTTTTGTCTACCTTCGATTTTTCCCGCATCTGCAGTTCTTTCTTAAACATTTATGGGCATGGGCTGAGTTATCCCATTTAATTGCCAAATTCATTCTAAAAATCTTATGTGACAGTGAGATGTCAAAGGCTAATCAGCAACAGGACTGGAACTTAGGATATCTAATAGCTCCCTTCCAGCTGCTCCAGATAGACTCAGAAACAAAAGTCCAGCTGAAACATAATACATTTGTTTATTATTGGATATAAACAGGAAAAGTACAGCACTGCAACAGACCCTTCAGCCCACAATGGCTGTGCCGACATGATGCCAACACCAACCATTATCAACCTGCACATAATCCATATGCCCTCCTCCCCCATTCCCTGCATCTGCTATGCATATCTCCTTTAAGCGTTGCCCCTCTCACCTTAAAACCATGTCCTCTAGTATATGATATTTCCATCCTGGGAAATAGATTCTGACTGTCTACACTATCTATGCCTCTCATAATGTTATTACGTACTTCTATCAATGCTCCCCGCAATCTCCAGCATTCCAAAGGAAAAATTCCAAGTCAGTCCAACCTCTCCCTCTATTTATTGCCCTCTAAACCAGGCATCATTTTCTTTTGTAAGTAGCAACACAAAGGAGCTACTGGCAAATATGTAGGTTTGATCTTTGATGTAACATCAATGACACCAGTATTCATATGAATTTAGGAATGGCCAGGCTGTGTTCAGTTCAAGCCAGGATTGCCTCAGGGTAGATTTCATTCTGTATGAGATTCTGGAGTATCATGAAGCATACCAATAACCCATTAGCATTGTTTTCATTGATTTCCCTAAAGTATTTTTTCACTTGGAGCCTCGGTCAAATCTGAAAATGTTAGAGAATATGATTATATTCATCTGGGCTTTTATTTGCAACTGGCATGCCAGTTGCAAAACCTACATAATGATGTATGAGGGACTTAATGAAACTATATTTCTCAAAATAGTTTCTTAGTTAATAATCTAGAACAGCCAATTCTGTGTCATGCGTAATCAAAAGATAAGAGAATACATTGTCAATCTGACATCTTTTATATTTCTAGCAGCTTTTTAAATATCTAATCAATACAGTTTTTTATGCTAACATCCTTGCAACTTTTTTTCCAAAAGTTACAAAGGCAATTAATAAATTATTAAAAATATGTTCACCACCACATTGTGAAAGTCAGACATTAGCTGCGATTTTTCACAATGCTGGAGTCATTGTGTCAGTATTTGTTAGTAATTCCTTTGTGTTGCTACTTATAAAGGAAAATAATAGCAGCAGAGCTGAAGGGTCCTGACCTGAATCACTGTCTGCTCATTTCTCTTCATCAATGCTGTCTGATCTGCTGAGTTCCTCCAGCAGTTTGTTTTCTGCTCAAGGTTCCAGCATCTGCAGTCTCTTGAGTCATCCTTTATTGAAAGCAGTAACTTAACTCACAACTGTATCTGATACAACAATGTTTCAAACGTCATACCATGTGGTGCACACAGCTCTTAGAGATGTAATTGAACTTCTATATAAGGCCGTGAAGACTTTATTTCCACATGAGCTCCAGTTTTCCTTGTTAATGTATCATTTACTCACATACAAAAAAATAAAAGAGATACATTTTACAAAATCAACTTTGAACAAACAGCGCATTTGATGCTTGTTATGTGGTCTGTGTTTCCTTAATCAGAAAAATACATACGCATAAAGATATAGAGGAAATATGGAAGGAAACACAGATATATGACAGTTGTCCAAGCCCCAGAGAGAAAATAAGCCCCATTAACAATGAACAAGTTTAAATCTCAGAATGTAGCTTCTGTATAGATGTTCAAACAGAATGCTAGTCTTGAGGGTTGTTCGAGTACCAGGTTCATCAAAATTTAATTAAGTTAAATTATTAATAATGTTTTGAATTCCAGAAATAAAGTTTCAAAATTCGAAGTGCATCTGCCCATATATTCTGCTTGTTAGTAAAAACTTTAAAGTTTAGTAACCTTTAAAATATTTTTTTGAAAATAACTCTGTGATGGAATAAGGCAGGTAGTTCATTGTGCTATAGTTAATGCTTATAGTAAATGTCAACACAACAGAGGACTGGAAAGTGATGCAGTGAATTAGGTACCATGTAATCACAGTCTGCCATATTCAGGTAGTGATTAGTGCACTGAAAGCAGTCACGCAAATCAGTATGTGCAGGAAGCACATTCTATTACAATGTGCTATTATGTGATATGGAAATGCATTCAAGCTAGCACATTGTATTAAGTATATGAATATACAACCGATGGTGCAATAGGACAGGAAAGAGAACATGCAAGCTTTTCAATCATTCAGTAAGCAGGGAAAACAGTACGCCAAGGGTTACGGATTGAGTCTCTCTCAAAGTAATGACGGAAGGCATAACAAAAGTGGTCATGACTCTAATTGCTGCACAGAAGAATGTTATGGTGTTAGATGCAATGGTTGTTTACAGTTTTTCTGCATGTCAGCGGAAGAGAAACTAAATCCCCACATTAGAAAATTGGACTTGACCTGCCCATTGTGGTGATTTTCTTCATGTGTGGAGTGAGAAGGTTTAGTATATAGGTTATGCAATAGTCTCCATGGAACTACGGTACAGATTTGAAACAATTCGACTTTTCCACTGAATGCTGGTTCAAGATTCAGGGAAATAAAAATGAATTTAAGGATTACTTAAAAAATAAAAAATAAACCCTTTCATGATCCAGGCCAAAGAATCGTAATAATAAAGCAATGGAACACACTTTTAACTTGACTCAAAAATCTATCCCTAATTTTTAATGTGGTTGGGATATTTAAAACTGGTGCAATGAGAATGAGTGCATTTGTTATTAGGATTAAACAGCATTAACTGTCAAATCCCTACCATAAGCATCCTGATGACCAACAAAGCAGAACACCTACCCCCACTACGATCAGTCTGAAGTAGGGTCACAATCCAAAACATCACCTATCCATGTTCTCCAGAGATGTTGCCTATCCCGCTGAGTTAGTCCAGCATCTTATGTCTCCAACAGAGCAGAACTGCAGAAATTGCTGAACTGCAGAGCAGAACATGGAGAAATTGCTGGCTGGAGATCTCAAACACTTCCGATCAGCACACAGCTGAATCTGATGTGACTGCACTGTGGAGGATGTTGCCAGGATTGAAGATTGTTTTACTTTCAGAAAGGATTGAACAGACATATTAATATATATTAGGGTGGCACGGTGGCGCAGCGGTAGAGTTGCTGCCTTACAGCGGTTGCAGCGCCAGAGGCCCAGGTTCGATCCCGACTATGGGTGCAGTCTGTACGGTGTTTGTACATTCTCCCCGTGACCTGCGTGGGTTTTCTCTGAGATCTTTGGTTTCCTCCCACTTTCCAAAGATGTAAGTTAATTGGCTTGGTCTAAGTATAAATTATCCCTAGTGTGTGTTAATGTGCTGGGATCGCTGGTCGGTGCAGGCTCGGTGGGCCGAAGGGCCTGTTTCCATGCTGTATCTCTAAACTAAACTAAATATATAATTGTGGTGTATTATACCAGGTGATAGGCATAATAGTTGAAACATTGGAGAGGACATGATTTGTTTTTACTCGGGGAGTGGTGAGGTTCTGGCTTTCTATGCCATAAAGGTAGTTCTAAAGTATTCTTAAATTGATATGTGCTGGCACCAGCTGAAATTTGACTGACGTTTGTGGCTGTCAAAATAAAAGAGCCCAAATAGCCTCCTCCACTAAAAACCACATTGTCCAACTGACTGAGTGATATTTAAATAGCTGATGCTATTCATATCCCCCATTCCTGGTGAAGTCCATTATTAGGATGTCAATTGGAGAGACAGTGATCAGTTACAGGGGTGAAACCATAGAAGACAATGCCCCCTAATGCCCATCGACATCCGATCTCCTGCTCAATCTGCATTTCATTCTGATTAGAAAGCTGTAGATTACGTCAAAAATTAATCTTCAACTTCCTCAGCACAAACTTGGCCTATTCCATATTCATTTTGAACATCCAAACACTGCAGCCTAGCGACAGAAAGACTGTGATGATGAGGAAATGCAGAAACCTGATTTCACATTCAGAGTTACTAGTCCAGATACTGATATTGCCAGTAAGTTAAAAACATCAGAGAGACAGTTCTGCACATTGTGAAACAATGGGCATGGATGACCTATAACCCACCGCATGAGGCAGGGAGAGAAAATGTATCAGCTCCCCAGAGGGGAAAGTTAGCAACAATTTCTGCTGCACAGTACTTAGATGAAGACTTTAATCGGTAAGTTGGTTGTAGAAGGGTGATGAGTGTATATGGTGAAGTCCATTGGGAAGCCATTCAAAGAAGACAAATTTAATGTCAAGGAGCATAGGAGAAACCAGTACCAATTTGGCCATGGAATTTGCATAATAGGCTTGAAACCCATACATTTGTCAACCCAATTGTTGGCCAATTCTTTACAAAGTTCTGAACCCAATTTACAGTGTCCATTGTTACAACATCTTATGCAACATAACGTGGGGAAATGAATGAATGAATAAATGTATTGGCCAAGTATTTACATACAAGGAATTTGCCTTGGTGCTTCACCCGCAAGTGACAACATGACCTACAGTGACAGTTAGGAATGACACATAAAACATTAAACAATAATAAAACATTATTGAATAAACTTGTGAATTAAATAAAATACCAGAGCAAAAGGAGGCTACAGATTTTTGGTTATTGAGTAGAACTCGTGGGAAAAAATAGTTTTTATGTCTGGCTGTGGCAGCTTTGACAGTCCGGAATTGCTTCCAGAGGGAAGTGATTCAAAGAGTTTGTGGCTAGGGTAAGAGATCATCTTACCTGCTCGCTTCCTGGCCCTTGCAGTGTACAGTTCATCAATGGAGGGAAGGTTGCAGCCAATAACCTTCTCAGCTGATTGGACGATTCGCTACAGCCTCCGGATGTTGTGCTTGGTGGCTGACCCAAACCAGACCATGATGGAGAAGGTAAGGACACTCTACGATGGCCATATGGAATTGGACCATCATTGCCTGCGGGAGATAATGCTGGCCTTGCCAATGATGTCCACATTATTGACAATAAATAACTTAAAAACCAAATGTAGAAGTGGAGGCTGAGTCTTTGGGTACACAAGATTAGCTTTCTGCCAGATTAGACAGCCATCACCAGAGTTCAGAATATTTCAAGTGTCTTGAAGATGCCTCAATCATCCATCAGTATATCCTCCAATAGGTCACGTAGCTTACTGAATCGTCACTTTAACACAATGTTAGTGATTCAGTGATTTTGTGGAATACATATCTGCTATCCTCTCTCAGGAATGCACGTCAACCCTTGTCCCAGACCATCTACAGATGCCATTCCTGTTACCTGGCAGTTCACTATGACACCACTTTTGCACTCTGCAGCTGAGTTTCACAATCTTACAATACAATACAATACAATACAACATACAACTAAAAAGCAACAGAACACACAAAATACATTTTAACATAAACATCCACCACAGTGACTCCTCCACATTCCTCACTGTGATGGAAGGTAAAGTAAAAGTTAAATCTCTCCCCTTCTTTATCCTCCAGCGGTCGGGGGCCTCGATCCTCCCGTTGACGGGACGGTCTTAATCCCGTAGCCGGCGGCGGGCCTCCTCGTCGGGGCGATCAGCTCCTGCATGGGGGGGGGGGGAATCTCAGCTCCTCCTCGCCGGGCGATCGGACCCCAAGTCGGGGTTGCTCGAACATCGTATGGCATCCGGAGCCCCCGACTCGGTCCCTGCCAAGACTGCGAGCCCTTAATGGTAAAATCCGCAGGCGCGGTTAGAGTGATCCCAGACAAGGAATCAGCCCTGATGGTAAGTCCACGCCCCGTGGTGGGGCTCAAAGTCAGTCCCATGATGCCAGGCCGCAGAGCGACCGGAGATACAACCCGAAAAACAATTGCATCTAGGTAAGAGACGAGAAAATATGTTTCCCCCGACCCCCTCCCCTACCCCCCACATAAAACAAACCAGAGAACATTTACACAAACTTTTGGAATGGATGGAATGCTATTTATTGTCATTCAAACCTAGGTTTGAACAAAATTATATTTACTAGTTTCTTACATTTAAAACACACTAAAAATAACAAACAAATATAAAAAAAACAGAGACTGATCTTTGAATCATTACCACATATGAGGCCTTTTAGCCAGTCGAGTGCATGCCAGTTCTACAGAATTTATCCGGATCCATTCCGCCATTCTCTCTGCTGCAAATTGTTTTCCCCAAATACGCAATTTATGGCCATTTGAAAGGCCTGAACGACTCCACTGCTAACTGCTAAAATAGCTGCTGGAGGTCATCTTCCAAAGATATCTGCAATCTTCATCTAAAGCTAGCAGTTTTCTACCAGCCATGTTGTAGCTACTGGAACAATGCTGTGCTAGGGCAGGCAAAAGCATGAGGAAGGGAGGCAATTAGCATTCGTAATAAGGTGGATGTGTTGAATGTGCAGATAGCTATTAATGATTATGATATAGTTGGGATCACGGAGACATGGCTCCAGGGTGACCAAGGCTGGGAGCTGAACATCCAGGTAAATTCAATATTCAGGAGGGATAGACAGAAAGGAAAAGGAGGTGGGGTAGCGTTGCTGGTTAGAGAGGAGATTAACGCAATGGAAAGGAAGGACATTAGCTTGGAGGATGTGGAATCGGTATGGGTAGAGCTGCGAAACACTAAGGGGCAGAAAACGCTAGTGGGTATTGTGTACAGGCCACCTAACAGTAGTAGTGAAGTTGGGGATGGCATCAAACAGGAAATTAGAAATGCGTGCAACAAAGGTAACTTCAATCTACATACTGTATAGATTGGGTGAATCAAATTGGCAGGGGTGCTGAGGAAGAGGATTTCTTGGAATGTATGCGGGATAGTTTTCTAAACCAACATATAGAGGAACCAACGAGAGAGCAGGCTATTCTAGACTGGGTGTTGAGTAATGAGGAAGGGTTAGTTAGCAGTCTTGTTGTACGGGCCCCCTTGGGCAATAGTGACCATAATATGGTTGAGTTCTTCATTAGGATGGAGAGTGACATTGTTAATTCAGAAACAATGGTTCTGAACTTAAAGAAAGGTAACTTTGAGGGTATGAGACGTGAATTGGCCAAGATTGACTGGCAATTAATTCTAAAAGGGTTGACGGTGGATATGCAATGGAAGGCATTTAAAGTCTGCATGGATGAAATACAAAAATTGTTCATCCCAGTTTGGCAAAAGAATAAATCAGGGAAGGTAGTGCATCCGTGGATAACAAGGGAAATCAGGGATAGTATCAAAGCAAAAGATGAAGTGTACAAATTAGCCAGAAAAAACAGCCTACCAGAGGACTGGGAGAAATTCAGAGACCAGCAGAGGAGGACAAAGGGCTTAATTAGGAACGGGAAAATAGATTATGAAAGAAAACTGGCAGGGAACATAAAAACTGACTGCAAAAGTCTTTATAGATATGTGAAGAGAAAGAGATTAGTTAAAACAAATGTAGGTCCCTTGCAAACAGGTGAATTGATCATGGGAAACAAGAATATGGCGGACCAATTGAATAACTACTTTGGTTCCGTCTTCACTAAGGAAGACATAAATAATCTGCCGGAAATAGTACGGGACCGCGGGTCAAAGGAGATGGAGGAACTGAGTGAAATCCAGGTTAGTCGGGAAGTGGTGTTGGGTAAATTGAATGGATTAAAGGCCGATAAATCCCCAGGGACAGATAGGCTGCATCCCAGAGTACTTAAGGAAGTAGCTCCAGAAATAGTGGATGCATTAGTGATAATTTTTCAAAACTCTTTAGATTCTGGAGTAGTTCCTGAGGATTGGAGGGGAGCTAATGTAAACCCACTTTTAAAAAAGGGAGGGAGAGAGAAAATGGGGAATTACAGACCAGTTAGTCTAACATCGGTAGTGGGGAAAATGCAAGAGTCAGTTATTAAAGATGTGATAGCCGTACATTTGGAAAGTGGTGAAATCATTGGACAAAGTCAGCATGGATTTACGAAAGGTAAATCATGTCTGACGAATCTTATAGAATTTTTCGAGGATGTAACTAGTAGAGTGGATAGGGGAGAACCAGTGGATGTGTTGTATCTGGACTTTCAGAAGGCTTTCGACAAGGTCCCACATAAGAGATTAGTATACAAACTTAAAGCACACGGTATTGGGGGTTCAGTATTGATGTGGATAGAGAACTGGCTGGCAAACAGGAAGCAAAGAGTAGGAGTAAACGGGTCCTTTTCACAATGGCAGGCAGTGACTAGTGGGGTACCGCAAGGCTCAGTGCTGGGACCCCAGCTATTTACAATATATATTAATGATTTGGACGAGGGAATTGAATGCAACATCTCCAAGTTTGCGGATGACACTAAGCTGGGGGGCAGTGTTAGCTGTGAGGAGGATGCTAGGAGGCTGCAAGGTGACTTGGATAGGCTGGGTGAGTGGGCAAATGTATGGCAGATGCAGTATAATGTGGATAAATGTGAGGTTATCCACTTTGGTGGCAAAAACAGGAAAGCAGACTATTATCTAAATGGTGGCCGATTAGGAAAAGGGGAGATGCAACGAGACCTGGGTGTCATGGTACACCAGTCATTGAAAGTAGGCATGCAGGTGCAGCAGGCAGTGAAGAAAGCGAATGGTATGTTAGCTTTCATAGCAAAAGGATTTGAGTATAGGAGCAGGGAGGTTCTACTGCAGTTGTACAGGGTCTTGGTGAGACCACACCTGGAGTATTGCGTACAGTTTTGGTCTCCAAATCTGAGGAAGGACATTATTGCCATAGAGGGAGTGCAGAGAAGGTTCACCAGACTGATTCCTGGGATGTCAGGACTTTCATATGAAGAAAGACTGGATAATACTCGCTAGAATTTAGGAGATTGAGGGGGGATCTTATAGAAACTTACAAAATTCTTAAGGGGTTGGACAGGCTAGATGCAGGAAGATTGTTCCCGATGTTGGGGAAGTCCAGGACAAGGGGTCGCAGCTTAAGGATAAGGGGGAAATCCTTTAAGACCGAGATGAGAAAAACATTTTTCACACAGAGAGTAGTGAATCTCTGGAACTCTCTGCCACAGAGGGTAGTTGAGGCCAGTTCATTGGCTATATTTAAGAGGGAGTTAGATGTGGCCCTTGTGGCTAAAGGGATCAGCGGGTATGGAGAGAAGGCAGGTACGGGATACTGAGTTGGATGATCAGCCATGATCATATTGAATGGCGGTGCAGGCTCGAAGGGCCGAATGGCCTACTCCTGCACCTATTTTCTATGTAGCTTTGTATCTATAAGTGATTGTACAAGGGTGATTAGTTGAATTTTCCTTCAGCCTGTGTTGGAATGTTGGTTTGTGATTGCCTTTCTGTTTATGTAGTTGCTAAGGGGCCTGCACATTGACGTAGATTGAAAGCACTGAAGCATACACTAGAGTGATTGATGCCCTGATATCAAACATCGACGTGAATGATTTGTAGCCTGTGATCACACACATGCTGGATATTATAGAGATGGAACTTTTTGGATTTTAACTTGCTGGATTGGCAGGGAACTTACCCAAAGCAATCTCCGTGCAGTCAATAACACAGTGCATATGGAAAGCCTTAACTCCTAACAAAGTTGTGCTCGTATTGTCTGCTCCTGTCAAGCAAGAACAAACTAACTATAGTTATCTCTTTTTAGAGTTATAGTAATGAGCTATGCAGCATGAAAACAAGCACTTGTGCCCAACGTATCCATGCCGACCAAGTTGCCTAACCCAACAAATCCCACTTGCTGGGCCTGACCCATATCCCTCCAAACCTCCCCTGTCCATGTATGTGTCCAAGGATCATGCAAGTACCATAATTTCACACACCTCTCCCATTTCCTTTGGTATCTCATTCCATATAGGCACCAACCTCTGTGCAAAGAAGTTGCCCCTCAGCCCTGTTAAATCTTTTCCCTCTGACATTAAAGTAATGCCCTCGTGCTTTAGACTCTCCTACCTTGGGGAAAATACTGTTGGTATTCACCTTATCTATGCCCTGAATGATTTTACAACCCTTTGTAAGCTTACCCCTCAGCTCCAATGCTCCAGGGGCACAGCCTATCCAGCCTTTCCATATAACTCACATTTTTTCAAACATCGTGGCTTCCTAGAAGATCTTTTTTGCAACTTTTCCAGCTGAATGACATTCATCCCATAGCAAAGCAACCAGAATTATACACAGTACTTCAAATGTGGCCTAACAAATGCTTTGTACAGTTGTAACATGAGGTCCCATCTCCAGTACTCAATACCCTGACCGATTATGTCAAAAGTACCAAACATCTTCTTCAGCACCCTGTCTTCCTTGTGGAACCATGTACCTACACCTGCATTTCTTTCTGTTCCACCATACTCTGCAGGTTCAACCCTGGGGGTTAGTCTTATCAAAATGCAATACCTCACAATATCTGAATTAAAACCCATCTAATAATAATAATAATAAATTTTATTTATGGGTGCCTTTCAAGAGTCTCAAGGACACCTTACAAAAATTTAGCAGGTAGAGGAAAAACATGTAAGGGGAATGAAATAAATAGTAGAGACATGACTAGTACACAAAGTAAAGACAGAATTCAATACAAAACACAATATGAGGCAATTAATGCACAGATGAAAAAGGAGGGGGACGTGGGGTTAAGGATAGGCAGAGGTGAAGAGATGGGTCTTGAGGCGGGACTGGAAGATGGTGAGGGACACGGAATTGCGGATCAGTTGGGGGAGGGAGTTCCAGAGCCTGGGAGCTGCCCTGGAGAAGGCTCTGTCCCCAAAACTGCGGAGGATGGACTTGTGGATGGAGAGGAGACCTGCTGATGTGGATCTGAGGGACCGTGAGGGTTGGTAGGGGGAGAGGAGGTCAGTGAGATAGGGGGGGGGGCCAGATGGTGGAGGGCTTTGTAGGTGAGGATCAGGATTTTGTAGTTGATCCGGTGGGAGATGGGAAGCCAGTGAAGTTGTTTGAGGACTGGAGTGATGTGATGCCAGGATTTGGTGTGGGTGATGAGTCGGGCGGCTGCGTTCTGGACCAGTTGGAGTCGGTTGATGTAGGTGGAGCTGATGCCAAGGAGAAGTGAGTTGCAGTAGTCCAGTCGGGAGGAGATGAAGGCATGGATGAGTCTTTCAGCAGCGGGAGGTGTGAGAGAGGGTCTGAGTTTGGCGATGTTGCGGAGATGAAAGAAGGAGGTTTTAATGACATGGCGGATGTGAGGCTCAAGGGAGAGGGTGGAATCAAAGATCACGCCAAGGTTGCGGGCCTGGGGAGATGGGGAGACAGTGGTGCCGTCGATGGTGAGAGTGGAGTTATTGATTTTGCTGAGTGTGGTTTTGGAGCCTATGAGGAGGAATTCTGTCTTATCGCTGTTGAGTTTGAGGAAATTATGTTGCATCCAGGTTTTTACAGCTGACAAACAGGAGTTGATATGGGAGAGGGGGGGGGGTTGTGAGGGGATTTGGTGCCGAGGTAGATCTGGGTGTCGTCAGCGTAACAGTGGAAGTCCAGGTTGAAGTGGCGGAGTATCTGACCAAGGGGGAGGATGTAGATGATGAAGAGGAGGGGGCCGAGTACGGAGCCTTGGGGAACGCCTTGAGTGACTGTGGCTGTAGCAGAGGTGTGGTTGTGGAGAGAGATGAAGTGGGATCTGTTGGAAAGGTAGGAACGGAGCCAGCTGAGTGCAGAGCCTTCAATGCCGAGGTCTTTGAGTCTGGTGAGCAGGATGTTATGGTTCACTGTATCGAAGGCTGCGCTCAGGTCGAGGAGGATGAGGATGTTGAGGGAACCAGTGTCAGCAGAGGTGAGGAGGTCGTTGAGGACTTTGAGGAGAGCAGTTTATGTGCTATGGAGGGGGCGAAAGCCAGATTGGAGGGGTTCAAGTAGGTTATACGCAAGGAGGTGGGAATGAAGTTGCGACGCAACGATACGCTCCAGGGTTTTTGAAAGAAAGGGGAGGTTTGAGATTGGGCGGTAGTTAATGAGAGAGGAGGGATCAAGACCAGGTTTCTTTAAGATTGGTGTAACAGCAGCAGTTTTGAAAGCGGAGGGGACAATGAGGAGTTGAAGAGATTAGTGAGGTAGGGGCAGAGAACAGGGAGGCAGGACTTCAGCAGGGGAGTGGGGAGAGGGTCGAGGGAGCAGGTAGTGGGTTTGGAAGAGCTGATGAGTTTGGAGATTTCAATAGGGGTGACCAGGTCAAACTGGGAGAGGAAGCAGTGTGGAGGAGGGGTAAGGAGGTCAGTGGAGATGTTGAAAGGAGGGGCCTTGGTAGGTGGTGGAGTAGATGCTGGGGAGTCGGGTACAGGGGATAAAGATTGATAGATGGTGCTGATTTTATCAGCGAAAAAGTGGAGGAATGAGTTGCAGAGATCCGGAGTAGAGGTAGGGAGAGTGTTGGCTCGAGGCTTGAGGAGGTTGCCCACTGTGGAGAAGAGGGTTCTGTGGTTTAGGCAGGGATCGGTGAATATGGAGGAGAGGTAGGCAGATTTTGCAGCAATGAGGGCATCTTTGTAGTCAGTGAGGTGGAGTTTGTAAGCTTCAAGGTGGACTGTGAGAGATGATTCTCCTCATCTCAGTGGCCCATTTGTTCAAGATCCTGTTAGATAAATAACGCACATTATTGTCCACTATACCACCAATATTATTGTCATCCTCAAACTTACTATCTATCCCACCTACATTCACATCCAGATGATTAACATTCACATCCAAACAACCCAGCACTGATCCCTGTGGCACACAACTCATTACAGGCCTCCTGTCCAAAAAACAACCCTCTACACCAATCTCTGTCTCCTACCTTTAATCTAATTAGCTAACTTGACCCGGAACCTTTGTGATCTAACCTTCCAGTCCAACTTGAATAAAAAACTTCAATTATTATACAATAGTGGACAAAAACTGTGATGTGTGAAATGTTCACTTCCAGCCAAAATGAAGCAGACACATAGAATGTCAATATTGCCAGGACAACCACGGCTTTGTTAGTCATGTCCTTCCCCGACGTTGCAGTTGTGGCTGCAGCAGGTGCTAATTTTCAGTGAGAATAACCTAACTGAAGCACATATATCTTTCCCAATGAAAGACTTGCTTGCTGAACATCTATCTCCTGCTGAGTTATCCTCTCCCACTCCTCCCCCCCCCCCCCCCCCCCCCCCCCCCCCCCCCCCCCACTCCTCTCTTGGCTATCATCTCCCCCTCCTTCTTCTTCTCTTGGACTGGTCATCATACCATCTGCTCATTCTTTGAGTAGTGCATGTTTGATGACAATTTGTTTGCATAGAAACCTAACAGTCAGTGAAAATGGTTTCAGCACATGTAATCTAGTAGACTGACATAGAAACATAGAAAATAGGTGCAGGAGTAGGCCATTCGGCCCTTCAAGCCAGGACCGCTGATCAATATGATCATGGTTGATCATCCAAAATCAGTACCCCATTCCTGCTTTCTCCCCATATTTCTTGATTTCATCAGTCATAAGAGCAAGATCTAACTCTCTCTTGAATACATCCAGTGAACTGGCCTCGACTGCATTCGGTGGCAGAGAATTCCACATATTCACAACTCTCTGGGTGAAAAGGTTTTTCCTCATCTCAGTCCTAAATGGCCTATCCCTTATACTTAAACTGTGACCACTGGTTCTGGACTCCCCCAACATTGGGAACATTTTTCCTGCATCTAGCCTGTCCAATCCCCTAAGAACTTTCTGTTTCTATACTTTTGTATGTTGAAACAAGTTTCAAATACACTAACTGCTTTTAACACAGTGATAGTCATAAAAGATATACCAGCATTTAGAGGGGTAGAACTGCCAGCTTGCAATGACAAGCGGTGTGAAGACTGGAACATTGAACCACAAAAGACTAGGGTCAGACTAGTCTATGCTATCAGTGGCAGTTCACTGTGCAAATAACACTTACCAATGTGACAACTAACAAATTGCCGACATTAAATATCCAGGTGTTTGACAACCAAGTCTCCCACTAAACTCAGTGAGAAACATGTATGTTCTTCAATGAGGTTGTTCTCATTGAAAACTGGCATCTGTAATGTTACAGCAGGGCAAGGGGGACAAAGTCAATGATGGTCCTGGCAACTGTGGCATTCTATGCGCCTGATCCATTTAAGCTGAAAGTGAATATTTCACACATCACAATTTCTGTCTACTGTTGTACAAGTAATATCATTGGATATCTGTTGTATCCATCAAGGTAACCATTGTGTAACTCTATGGGCACTTGCAGTGTCTCAACAAACAGGGTGGCACAGCTGGTAGTGCTGCTGCCTCACAACATTAGAGACCCAGATTCAATCCAGACCTCGGGTGCTGTCTGTGCGGTGCCTCCGGGTGCTCCAGTTCCCTTGCACATCCCAAAGACTTGTGGATTTGTAGGTTAATTGGCCTCTGTGAATTGCCCCCAGTGTGTAGGGAGTGGATGCAAAAGTAGGATAACATAGAGATTGGCTTCATGGAAGGAAGCAGAGGTTGGTTGTGGAAGGATGTTTCTCGGACTGGAAGCTTGTGATGAGTAATGTGCCTCAGGGATTGGTGCTGAGACCATGGATATTTGTGGTTTATATCAATGATTTGGATGAGAATGTAGAAGGTATGATTAGTTAGTTTGCAGCTGACACTAAAGTGGGTTGTATCGTAGATAGTGAAGATACTCTAAACTAAACTAAAGACCACTCTAGACCTACATTGACCAAATACTACAAAATTATGTCTGAAATCGAAAAAGTATATATGTTCATATTATAGTTGAGCTCTGGACCCTGGTTAATTTGTTGAAAAGGTATCTTTTACAAACACTGCTCAGGATTAGTCAGTGTCTTTTGAGTTCCTCGCTACTTTGTTTTATTTACTCAAGATTCCAGCATTGGCAGTCCTTTGCACCCATTTGCTTTCCATTCACCATCCAAAATATAAGATATCATGATTTGGGAACATAATTGCCCTTCTTCATTGTTGGGGTATTTAATCCGTAAAATCCCTCCCAAAAAACTGTGGGATAACATTTACCAGATGAACCACACTGATTCCAGAAAATAGTTTATCATAAGCTTCTCAAGGGCAATTAGAGATAAGCAAAGGAAGCCTTGCCAGCAACACGCTCATCTTGTAAATTGCATTAAAAAAAAACATTCACACAAACTCTGCCATAAGCAATTGATTTTTCTTTACTCATAAGTTCTAAGCTGAAGAACGTACATTCCTCAATATTTCCCTCAAGCTATAATTTTTTTCAGGTACAATTAAAAAAAAAGCAGTCTTGGTTTCACCTAATTAAGATCATCCTATGTACCTCATCCATTCTTTTAATTTTCTCCATCTTGTTGATGTCCTGCATAATGAACCTTGATGCTTTTGCAGTTGATTAAAAAAAATTGTTAACTTCTTTAATTAAATAATTATAGGTTGTCTCAATTCATTTCCAAACAGATAAAGAAACTGTACAGAATTTGGGTAATTTTGAGAGTGGACAGGGTGATCTGTTATGAAAATGGAAATTTTTCGTAACCTTGCCATAGGGAATTCTCTTCAAAAGTTGAAAATTAAATGGGTTACTGAAGTAATGTAGTGGGAGGAACACCTCTATGAGTAGCTAACACATTCTCTTTATCTCTTTGGAATAGAGAATTGTAAACATTCCTGTCTATTCTTTCTGATTGAATGTCCGAGTACATGTTCTAAAACCGTGCAAAATATAGACAATAAAAGGTTGGCATTGATCTGTTGATTGTACAAAATCTTGAGAGGAATAGATTGGGTAGATGCACATAGTCTCCTGCTCAGAGTAGGGGAATTGAGGACCAGAGGACATAGGTTCAAAGTGAAGAGGAAAAGGTTTAATAGGAATCGGAGGGGTACCTTTTTCACACAAAGGGTGGTGGGTGTATGGAACAAGATGACAGATGAGGTAGTTGAGGCTGAGACTATCCCAACATTTAAGAATGTAGACATTACATGATTAGGACAGGTTTGGAGGGATATAGACCAAGCACAGGCAAGTGGGACTAGTGTAGCTGGGACATGTTGGCTGATATGGGCAAGTTGGGCAGAAGGGCCTGTTTCCAAACTGTATCACTCTATGAATCTGTGACTATGGAAAATAAACATTTTGGCTTTTTTATACATCACATTTTAAGTGATCAGAGATTTATAAACATATTTCATAGGCACATTAATATTCAGGGAATGGAGGGATATGGATCACATACAGGCAGAAAGATTAGTTTAATTTGACATTGTCTTCTGCATGGACATCATGGGCTGAAAAGCCTGTTTATGTTTTGCGTTCTATAAATTCCATAAGTCACTTTCATGCCATGCCTCAATTTTTTGTGTAACGATTTGAAAATTCCAAAAGGGCAAAGGTTCGTAACCCAAATAGTCATAACATGGGGGTCCCCTGCATTAGATTTCCCGGCTTTCTGCGTTATAAGCAAATTTTGCTATGACACATTCACTCCCTCAACTTCCATCATTAATATAAATTGTAATTAGTTGAGGTTTCAACATCTAATTGCAGTATGTCAATCTCATAATTGGTATTGATTTCTTAGTATCACATGTACTGAGATACAGTGATAATCATTGTTTGCGTGCTATCTAGTCAAATCGTGCAATCAACCATATGCAAGTGCAAGAGTTAATGACAAGAGGAAAATAATTAGAAAGCAGAATATAGCATTTTCATGTCACAGCCGCAGAGGAAATGCAGATAAAGAGATAAAGTGCAAGGACTGCATTGAGGTGGCAATGGGAGATCGGAACTATACCCTTAGCTTATGTGAGGTAAATTCACTAGTCTGATCACAATGAGGAAAAAGCTGTCCCTGAACCTGTTGGTACATATCTTTAAGCTTTTGTATCTCCTGCACAAGGGAGAAGAGGAAAAGACCAGAATGTAAATGATCCTTCATTATGTTAGCTACTGTTCCAAGGCAGCATGTAGTATAGATAGAGCTGATGGAGGAAGGAGGGGGAGGATGGGGAAGGCTGGCTTGTGTGTTGAACTGGGCTGCACCATAACTCTTTGCAATGTCTTGCTGTATTGGGCAGAGCTTTTATTATTATTCACAAAAGGACACAAAGCACTTGAGCAAGTCAACAGGTCAGGTTGCATCTCTGGAAAACATGGCTATGTAATGTTTCAGGTCGAGATCCTTCTTCAGACCCATCCTTGTTTGTTGATCAGTTCTCCATGCATGCTAATATAACATGCTCAATTACATGGGCTTTGAATTTGTGCAGTAACTTTTTATATGGCACCTTATAAAATGCCTTTTGGGAATCCAAATACGCTACATTTGCAGATTCCCCTTTGTTGCCCTGATCAAACCTGAACACATTTGTGAGATGTGGTGAGATATAGTGGCGCAGCAGTAGAGTTGCTGCCTTATATCGCCAGACACCCGGGTTTGATCCTAACTACGGGTACTGTCTGTATGTAGTTTGTACGTTCTCCCCGTGACTGTGTTGGTTTTCTCCGGGTGCTCTGGTTTCCTCCCACACTTCAAAGACATACAGATTTGTAGGTTAATTGGCTTTGGTAAAAAAAATGTGCGTTGTAAGTTGTTCCTAATGTGTAGGGTACAGGATCGCTGGATGGCACAGATTCCGTGGGCCGAAGGGCCTGTTTCCATGCTGTATCTCTAAAACTAAAATGTACTTTGCCATTGTTAAGCTCTAATGCCTTATCACATGTTTGGTCCCTGATACCATCATAAACACAGAAACGTGTTATGTTTTCCAGCACTAGCATATCGCAGCTTATTAAACAATGATCCACAAAATAAATGACAGTCGAATATATTAGACTACTGAAGGCAGTGTTTATATTTAGTAGCTTCTCCTGTCCTGAAGTTTGCCATGATAACATTTTATATGTAACATCACTGCCAAACTGCATCCCTTGCATTGAGTTAACAGTATTAGTCTGCAGATGAAGTACTTGCTATTGAGGTTTCTGTGTTCTCCATTTATCCACAGTGCTTGTAATTATGTGGAAGGAGGGGTTATTATGTATTATACTTATTTGTTGCAGGCCTTTTTTGTTCACTTCTAAATTAATTAAACAAAATAAATTAGATCTATGTGGAAATTTATGTTGTTATTATTTGATACCCACAGAGACTTGAGTTGATGGAGAATTGTGAATAAATTGTTTTTCTAATTGTTTCTTTGCTCTCAGTAGGCATAAAGTAATTCTGCACATTTGAAGCAGAAGTGTGGTGATTAGTCAATTTGTTCCCCCTTCTCGGTGCTGTAAGAGAGGGGGTTCCTTATGGACTCCAATCTGATGAAATAGGATTTTTATTGTTTACCATCTGAGAATTTTACAGGACGTGGATGTGGAATAAATAGTTTAGCAAACTGGCAGTTTATTGGTTGGAGAATTATAGGCGAGAACTGCTACATATTTAATTCACGCCTGTCACTTTGCAAATTACAGAGTTACTTTCTCTCTACCCAGCCTTGTTTACATGTGCAGCCATTTTATGGTCCTTTATATTTTTCTTAAGATGGCTGAACCTTTATCTTTTCTTTTATCTGTTCTTTCATCATAGCAATGAAAATGAACAGAAAATAAGAGACAAAACATTTTGAAATGTGTTTATTAGCCAGTCACCTCTTTTGTTTTTAACATTTGTGAAAGTATTGGATTTGAGATATTTGGGATGGATTTCTCCACCTATTAAAGCCAACCTGCTGTTATAATGAAAACTCAGGTGCTGAGCTAGCTTGCCGCCCAGTTTTACAACTCGACATCTAAATAGTTGGTTCAGTTTAATATTTCTTGAAAGAAACTGCAAGCAAAAAAAATCAAGAATTCAACTGAGAATTCAGGCAAAATGATGCTCAAAATCCAATATATAATGTTGTTCAATGTTCCGCAGACAGCTAACATCTTACTTACAACCTCCCAATGGATTATTAAAACTATGACTGTAGCTCTATGGGAAGATTTGGGCAATTAAAAGGTCTGTCCTTCAAATTACCTCATACTTCAGACATGCTAGAGATTAAAATAAGCTTCAATATATAATGTTGTGTCTTTATTATTATATTATTCAATTTAATATTACAGAAATTAGAGCAAAATGTTCTATTTTGGGATCTACTCTAATGTCTATGATTTTTAATACACCCATGTCTCATATTTACAAAGCTACATTATTTTCCTCCCTGAGCTGTGGGAACTGGTAATAATCTGCTGTACTTAATAAACCAGCTAACAGGATGTCAATAAAATTAAAATTAAAATCCTTTGGCAAACTTCACATTGCCTTTCACATGTAATGGTTTCACTACATTGAAGTGTGATAGCTCAGCATCTCTAAGCAAGTGCCTCCAATCAGTGGCGGACTGGGTCTAAAAATATTGGTTGCCAGGAGACAAAGGGGGCCCACTTCATCAGGTGCCCACTTGATATAGGGGGTCCACTTCATCAGGGGCCCACTTGCCATCGGGCAAGCTGACACCCTGGCCAGTCCGCCACTGCCTCCAATTAATTTTAGTAAACTGGGTGAAATTAAATGGATATAATCTTTGCTTCATAACGAAAACCACATCAAATGTGCAACGTTGATAATTAGAGGGATGGGCGATTGCTTTTAAGGATGCTGACATCGTATAGGGCATATAATGTTGCATTTATTTTACATCCATTTTACCTCTCCTACCTAAGACGGTGATCCCCACAACTTCTATCAATGGAATATGTTAAGAAAGACATTTGCAATTCAAAACTGCAACCCAGAAATAAAGTTGTGTAGTATTACATGAAGGTTCAGCATGGCAAGATCACAAACCTCTGCAGAACCAACCGTGTGTGGACGGGGCGTCGAAGGACGAGAAGCCAAAGCGAAGAAGTGGAAGCCAAGATACCGAACGGAAATGACGTCGAAAAGCCAAATAACCGAACGGACGCGACACTGAAAAGCCAAATAACCTAACGCACGCATCTTTTTAATGACATATGTGCCCACTTTCTGGCATTGAAAATTAACTATCATAGATAATTATCTTCACCAAATCTCCCCATGTTTACAATGGGCAGTGAACTACCATTCGCTGTGCAAGAATCTGAAATGAGGATTTAATAAATAATTGCAAACCAGACTTTCTGTTTTTGAGTTGAAAGATTATATTATTATGATTTTATAGCAGCCAATATAACCTTCAGTACTCTTACATTCAAAGTTATACGCTTCATCCTGAATACTCTAATGATCCCGGTGATCAGATTCAGATTCAGATTCAACTTTAATTGTCATTGTCAGTGTACAGTACAGAGACAACGAAATGCAGTTAGCATCTCCCTGGAAGAGCGACATAGAATATGATTTCAATAAATAAATCTATTTACATCAGTCCTGTGATGTGTATCTTCTGGTGGCTGACCAATCACACCTCCTGACTATAGTCGCTATCTCTATGGTCAAACTGCCAGCTTTTTTCTGGTTAGTGGCAGGCCACTGCTTCCTCAGTGACTTCTAAGCTGAGAGCCTGTTCTTTTGAAGCCCAAATCCTGCTGGCTGTTATCAGCTGTTTGAACAGATTTTGCTTTCATTCTCATCTCTTACTTACACGACCTTGCAGCAAAGTTCTCACACACCCTTTGCCACAAGATGTAAATCTTGCTTATCAAGTCTCCAGACCACCTTGCCTTGAGTATTCAGTAATTCAGCTCAAACCCGTGTTATCTTGTTTAGCCTTACATTAATCTTAGTACAATTTAAACAGAGGATAGACTTGCATTGACCTACACTTCCTGTTTTTAAACAGGTCAGTCGACACTGCATTTTTGGCCATGCAATTAATTTTGCTTCTTTGCTTCTGACTGCACCATATTTATCCTGTTGGCTTGGGTCTGGCAGCATTCAGGAAATTCAGGCTGATAATCAAAATTTACAGTAAAAATGTTGTGTTGTCGAAAGGCCTGAGTTTATCGGCACGGTACGGTAGAACTGCAGTAGAGTTGCTGCCTTATGGAGCCAGAGCCCCTGGTTCGATCATGACTACGGGTGCGTGGCTGTACAGAGTTGTACGTTCTTCCTTTGACCTGCGTGGATTTTCTCCGAGATCTCCGGTTTCTTCCCACACTCCAAAGACATACAGTTTTGCAGGTCAATTTGCTTCGTATAATTGTAAATTGTCGCTAGTGTGGTCAGATAACGTTAGTGTGCGGGGATCGCTGGTCGGTGCAGACCCGATGGGCTGAAGGGCCTGTTTCCATGTTGTATTTCTAGACAAAACTAAAATTATCAGCATTCTGAAAGATTGGTTGACTCCACTGAGGTTTCTGTTTCACATTTTCAATAGCTGTTCTGGACAGATCCCGACTTGGTGAACCCATAACTGCAACTTCTGTGTTAACCTGCAGACCTTACTGATGACCAGGCTGCCCAGGGCTTCAGAGAAGGAAATTGTTAAATTCCAACACCATTTTGTTTGTGTTTCCATGAATGTCTCCTCTAGCTCACAGCCTCTTAGATCCCCTCAGTTCCCTACAACATAAATGATTAACTATGATAATTTTTTTCTGTGGAAGCTGACTTTACGGTACATTCTATCAGCATTTTAATGTTGATTTAGATAAATATATCCTTACAGATTTAATACATTTTAATTGTTTCTGGAGATTTTATAGATTAGAAAATCAAATATAAAACTCGTAATTTTTACCTTCCTAATTCTCATTATTTTGTGTCTTAAATAAATCTTAATTTCAGTCTCTGAGCCTGATTCATCTTTAATTTCACCCACTTTAACTTACATTTCTTTTTTTTAAATTGCACTTATCATTTTTAAATTGCTTTGTTCACTCGGACCCCAGGTGCCTGGTTTCCCTTCCTGCAATATTATCAGCTTGCTCTTTCAGCAAATTGGCACACACAATTGAAAAGTTAAACATGCATTGGCAAATGTAAATAATTCCCAGTGTTATAATGACTCTATATATTTCATTTTAGTTCAGTGCCCATTATGAGATCGAGAGTTCATTGCTAGCTGTGTAGTTTTTACTGGCACAATGACCGCAATGCTGCTCAACATCAGAGAGTTGGAATATTCCCATTAAAAGCCCCAGCATTTTAGGTTGGCTAGATTTTGTTGCCAAAATCATGTTCAGTGTAATAGCACCCATGCATCACGAACATGTACATAGCAGCAACTTATGGTCAGAAGAAATCATCTGTGAATTGTTGAGGGATCTGAATGTTTTTCAATGATCAGCTATTTGTCTCACAAAAATCAAAGCACGTCCACAAACTCATTATACATTTCGAGAATTGAATAAGGGTCTGAAGAAGGGTCTCGATCCCAAACATCACCTATTCCTTCTCTCCAGGGATGCTGCCTGTCCTGCTGACTTAATCCAGTTTTTTGTGTCTATGTTCGAGAATTGAATTGTTGCATTAAATTCCAACTGAATACATCACAGATAGTTGTGATTGGTATGTAAGAACATAAGAGGATTTTTAACAAGATTTACTTTCCTCCAATGCTAGGCACAATTGAAGCTGTGAAGTTTCAACTGTTAGGAATCTCTTTTCTCTTTATTTTGTACATTTTCTTATTCCCTCACATTCATGAAATCTACTCTTCTTTCCACTCTTTTTTCTGTCTGATTCAAAATTGAATTTACAGTATATATTCTATTTCATTTTCAGATCTTCCTCCTCAACCTCAGTCATAGTCATAGAATCATACAGCATGGATACAGGCCCTTTGGCCCAACTCGCCCACATTTGCCAACATGTCCCATCTTCACGTCCCACCTGCCTGCGTTTGGTCCGTATCCCTCTAAACGTGTCCTATCCATGTCTCCATCTAAATGTTTCTTAAACATTGCAACACTACCTGCCTCAACTACCTCCTCCGGCAGCTCGTTCCATACACCTACCACCGTTTGTGTGAAAAAGTTATCCCTCACGTTTCTATTAAATCTTTCCCCCTTCACCTTAAACCTATGTCCTCTGGTTTTCAATTCCCCAACTCTGGGCAAGAGACTGTGCATTTACCTGATCTATTACTCTCATGATTTTGAACACCTCTATAAGATCACCCTTCATCCTCCTGCAGTCCAAGGAATAGAGTCCTAGCCTGCTCAACCTCTCCCTATAGCTAATGCCCTCGAGTCCTGGTAACATCCTCATAATTCTTCTCTGCACTCTTTCCAGCTTGAGGTTAACAAGGAATACTCTTTGTCTCATTCACCAATGTTGGCAATCAGCATTTGGCCTCACTGTACCACCTATCCAGCAATGAGTTGAAGAGCAAGAAAGAAACCCTAGACAGTAAACTTATTTTGGGATGTGGCTCTCCAGGAATTGTTTGACCAACATACCTTTCCTGCCCTCTAATTTTGCACCAATAGTGTACTCCAGCACACATCTATAGAAGACATCATATCCAATCTGGCCATTTAAAATCTAAGCGGTCTTAGCTAGATAACTTCTTGTAACATTATGTTTTGAGTTCTGTTCAATTTTTGTTTATAATTTCTGGCATTGAACGTTGCTTAATATAAGTACAGGATTTATTTAGATATGGACAAATTATTAGAATAAATTACTGTGTGGGCTAATTTAAACAGACCATTTACATGTATTCACTTAATCAGCCCGTTGGCATCAAAAGACATGGACAAAGAGATAATTAAACATGTCCTCATTAAAATGATAGCTACATTTCTGAGCAAAAAAATCATTCAGGTATTCTCAACTAATAAAACAATTATATTTGTTACTTTGATTGAAAAAATGTACGTTAATGACTCTGAACTTTCCCCTCACCTCAAATTCTCATTCTTGATTCCCTACTATGAGAAAAAGACCATGTGTATTTACTCTTATCTATTCACCTCATGATTTCATACACCTTTATAAGATCACTCCTCAATCTCCTGTATGCCAAGGAAATCTTGATATCCATCTTCACTGTCAACTATACTACCTATTTTAGTGTTATCTGCAAAGTTACAAATCTTGCCTTGTCCATTCGCATCCAAATCATGATGACAAGTCACTTGGCCCAGCACTAATCCCTGAGGCACACTGTAGTCCACACGCATCCAGTCCAAAAAATAACTTTCCACAAACATTCTCTGCTACATGCCCTGAAGTTAATTCTGTATTGATTTAGCTATCTCTCCTTTAATCACGTGATCTAATCTTCTACTAAATGGACCCTTATCGAAGGCCATGCTGAAGTATATATAGATTATGTCTACAGCCAAGCCCTCTTCAACATTCTTGATATTTCTTCAAACAAAACTCATACAAATTCATGAAACACAACCTCCCATACTTAAACCCATGCTGACCATCCAAAATCAACCCCAATATTTTCAAATGCATGTGTCTCTTATACATCAGAATCATTCCAGTAACTTTCCTTCCTCAAATGTTAGGCATCCTGGTCTAGAGTTTTCACGTTCTTTGCAGCCCTTCTTAAATAGAGGCATAACATTAGCCACCCTCCCGTTTTCCGGCACCTCACCTGTGATATGCGATGTTTCTAAAAATTGCTCCTACAATTTCTTCGCTAGCTTCCCATGGTGACCTTGGACATATTTGATTAGGCCCAGGAGATTTATCTGCCTTCATATATTTTAGGACATTTGGCAGCTCCTCAATTATAATACAGATTATCCTCAAGACATTTCCATTAACTTTCCCAAATTCCCTAGTCTTCCTGTCTTTCTCTGTAAAAAAAAACCCAGAGTAAATATTCATTGAGGACCTTGCCCATTTCTTGTAGCTGCACAAATAAAAAAACACTGTGATTTCAGAAAGGCCCTATTCACTCTCTACCTTCGCTCTACCCTTATTCAGGAGCGGCATGGTGGCGCAACAGTAGAGTTGCTGCCTTACAGCATCAGAGACCCTCTTAGACCCTGACTACGGGTGCTGTCTGTAATGAGATTGTATGTTTGTATGGGTTTTTTTCCGGGTGCACCGGTTTCCCCCCACACTCCAAGACATACAGGTTTGTGAGTTAATTGGCTTTGGTAAAAATTGAACATTTTCCCTATTGTGTAGGATAGTGTTAGTGTATGGGGATCGCTGGTCGGTGTGGACTTGGTGGGCCGAAAGGCATGTTTCCTTGCTGTATCTCGAAACTAAACTAAACAGTATACTTATAAAATGTCTTTGGATTCTCATTAATCTTAACTGCTACAACTATTGCATGTCCCCTTTTTGCCCTCCTGATCTTCTTCTTAGGCATGCTCCTCAATCCCCTGTACTCCTCCAGGGACAAACTTGATTCCAGCTGCCTATATCTGACCCATTCCTCCTTCTTTGGATCATCAATAAACCAAAACTTGGCTGCTCCTGACCCCATCAAATGTTGTTGCCTTGATCTAAGATTCCATTCTAATTCATTGCAGTTAAGCGTTCTGTGGTTTGGTCCATTTTAAGACAAGTCAGTGATGTGTGCTAGCATTAGCAATGCATTTCTTATGAACTCAAACTGCCAATGTTGTCATCCTACTTGTGCAGACCATTTCCCCCCCTTCAAGGATTTTACTTGGCAAAGGCACAACAGCAATATTTATGCGCGTCAACCTGATGCATTTTCCATTGTATATCCTGTGTAAGTTTGACTTGGAAAACCTGGCCCAATTTATGGTTCGGACAAAATATGACTCGCGGGGTGCCGCAAAGCTTGGTGATGGGACCGCAGCTATTTACAATATACATTAATGATTTAGATGAAGGAATTAAAAGTAACATTAGCAAATTTGCAGATGACACAAAGCTGGGTGGCAGTGTGAACTGTGAAGACGATGCTATGAGGATGCAGGGTAACTTAGACAGGTTGGGTGAGTGTGCAGATGCATGGCAGATGCAGTATAATGTGGATAAATGTGAGGTTATCCACTTTGGTGGCAAGAGCAGGAAAGCAGATTATTATCTGAATGGTGTCAGGTTAGGAAAAGGGAAAGTACAATGAGACCTGGGTGTCCTTGTATATCAGTCACTGAAAGTAAGCATGCAAGTACAGCAGGCAGTGAAGAAAGCTAATGGCATGTTTGCCCTCATAATGAGAGGAGTTGAGTTTAGGAGCAAAGAGGTCCTTCTGCAGTTGTACAGGGCTCTGGTGAGACCACACTTGGAGTATTGTGCACAGTTTTGGTCTCCTAATTTGAAAAGAGCATTCTTGCTATTGAAGGAGTGCAGCGTAGGTTCAGGAGGTTAATTCCCGGGCTGACAGGACTGTCATATGATGAAAGAATGAAGTGACTGGGCTTGTATTCACTGGAATTTATGAGAGGGGACTTTATAGAAAGATGTAGAATTTTTAAGGGATTGGACACGCTGGATGCAGGAAACATGTCCCCGATGTTGGGGGAGTGCAGCACCAGGGGCCACAGTTTAAGATTAAGAGGTAGGCCTTTTAGAACTGAGATGAGAAAAAAAAATTCACACAAAGAGTTGTGAATTTGTGGAATTTTCTGCCTCAGAGGGCAGTGGAGGCCGATTCACTGGATGCATTCAAAAGAGAATTAGATAAGAACTCTTAGGGCTAGCAGAATAAAGGGATATGGGGAGAAGGCAGGAACGGGGGTACTAATTGTGGATGATCAGCCATGATCACATTGAAGGCGGTGCTGTCTCGAAGGACCGAATAGCCTAATGCTGCACCTATTGTCTATGTATCTATGTACCAGCACTTGCCCTTGAGATCTTCATTTCGCGTTTCTTTTTTTGACCTGTCTCGGCAGTCTAGCACCTCCTCTGGGTTTTACTTCGACTTTCAATCTCTGAAGTCTAATTTCCTCTTTTACTACCTGCCATCACAGTCTTTATCTGCTGATTACTCTGAAGTCTGCCCTGCAGTGAATTTCACAGATCTGTCGGACATACCATGATTGCCCCTGATCAGTGCAGTCTGCGTGCTTCCATCACATTGTCTTCTGCAGTTTCTCACGAGCACACAGTGTCACTAAGGTGCACAATCGAGTTTGGCATCCTAAAAAAAGTGACTTGAGAAATAACCCTGCCTGATATTGTAGTTATTCTTCTGAATATTTATGAATATTTGGAGCAACCAACATTTAGTTGCTCATATGTGTAGGAAGCAACTGCAGATGCTGGTTTACACAGAAGATGGACACAAAATGCTGGAGTAACTCAGTGGGACAGGCAGCATCTCTGGATAGAGGAATGGTTGATGTTTTGGGTCAAGAACCTTCTTCAGACTGAGAGTCAAGGGAAAGGGAGACATCAAGATATGGAAGGGTAAGGCGTGACAACCAGAGATCGAATGGGATGAAGATCAAGGAAAATGTAGAATAGATCAATGTTAGCTGGGGAAATGTGACTACGAGGCAAACAAAGAAAAAAATTTAACCAGGAGGGCTCAGACTAGTCGGAGAACTAGGATGGGGGGAGGGATGGAGAGAGAGAGGGAAAACAAGGGTTACTTGAAGTTAGAGATGTCAATAGTCACATTGCTGGGTTGCAAGCTGCCCAAATAAAATATGAGGTGCTTTTCCTCCAATTTGCATTGGGCCTCACTCTGACAGTGGAGGAAGCGCAAGACAGAAAGGTCAGTATGGGAGTGGGAGGGGGAGTTAGCAATCAGGAGATTGTGTAGGCCTAGGCGGACTGAGCGGAGGTGTTCAGCAACTAGGTTGACTGACCTCATTAAATTTTTGTATGCCTCGTTGATCTATTGGTGTTTGTCCCAGGTCTTTGTCCCTTGATCTATCCAGGTTCATTGTGGTCTCCACATGCAAGAATGGTCCAAGGGTCACTTTGAGATCATTGCAAGGACTTCATGAGCAAACTAGGGATTGGTGAAAGTTATAGCGGGAGAGCACTTTGTAAGTCATGAACTGTCTGCAAACGACTCCAGCTCTACACATGGTTTTTGTTACAAGAATTATTGAGCTCATCTGTCATTATAGACTCCCTGAGAAAACATGAGTCCCTGTCCTGTTTATCACCTTTATGAACTTTAAAACAAAATAATACTAGATCACTACTTTAGTTTACCCAAGGCATTTCAAATGAAATGCATGCAAATTGAGCAGTTTGGCTGTCGTGTGTTCTCCCATTGCTTAATTGAGATGCGCATCAAATTGATGTTGCACTCTAAAGGCAAATACAGCACATCCCAATGTTTACACCCTTCTAGGATTTGTTTCGTTGCTTTTTTGTGAATCACGAAGAATTTTAATTTATTTTGTATTTTCTGCATTTTTAAATTACGTTATTTGAAAGCACTTGACATGATGCCAAGAAGCCCGACCACATACAGCAGGACTTCCATGTCAAGTTTCCATTTGTGCCAAACTGCAAATGCAATTCATTAGAACAGTAAAGAGTTCCCTGCTTCATGCAACGTTGAATCTTCTTCTTCTTCTTGCGTATGGCGTGCATAGCCTAAAGTTGGAGTTCTATTTGATCTTATTTGATTGCCTTTGTTGAAACAGGGCGGACCAAGTGAAGGTTGCAATCTCCCACCCCAACACTGAATCATGCAATTTCATGCACACCAGGCTTGCACACCCAGACTGGTCGGAAGCAGCAGCTATTGGTGTGAAGAAGGGTATCGACTCGAAACGTCACCCATTCCTTCTCTCCAGAGATGCTGCCTGTCCCGCTGAGTTACTCCAGCATTTAGTGTCAACATTCCAGCATCTGCAGTTGTTTCCTACACAGCAGCTATTGGATGTCTGTCCAGCCATTTTGAGTATAGGCATTAAACAAGGTTCAGAAATTCAGTAACGGTCTTTTCAGTCTGAAGAAGGGTCTCGACGTGAAACGGCACCCATTCCTTCTCTCCAGAGATGCTGCCTGTCCTGCTGAATTACTCCAGCATTTTGTATCTATCTAAGGTTCTGAACTTAGATGTGAGTGGAAGGAATTAAACTCTCAGCTGTGCTTTTTAATGTGATATGTAGTTGTTGTGGACTAAGCTGGAGGATGTACGGTAAACCTCGCATCGCAACAAGTTTTCACCTGCATTATTTTGTAAAGATTAACGTTTTGGGGAAAGGATGCACTTACCAGCCTTGTCTCACCTCTTCCTCTCACCTGATGTGCAGAGGATGTTTCTACTAGTGGGAGAGTCTAGGACCAGATGTCATGGCCTCAGAATTAAAGGACGTTCATTTAGGAAGGAGATGAGGAAACATTTCTTTAGTCAGAGAGTGATGAATCTGTGAAATTCTTTGCCACAGAAGGCTGTGGAGGCCGTCATTGGATATTTTTAAGGCAGAGATAGATAGATTCTTGATTAGTACAGGTGTCAGAGGTTATGGGAGAAGACAGGAGACTGGGGTTAGGAGGGAGACATAGATCAGCCATGATTGAATCGTGAAGTAGACTTGATGGGCTGAATGACCTAATTCTACCCCTATTCCTTATGACCTGTCTTCTCTTCTATCTCCTTCCCAATATCCACAAACACAGTTTCCCTGGCAGACCCATGGTCTCTGCCTGCTCTTGCCCCACAGAACTCATCTCCAAATACTTTGATTCCAAGCTACCCCCCTCCCCCCCCCCCCCCCGTTGATCCCCCACATGAATGTATGACCATATGACCTGTTTTCTCTAGCCATCTTCTCTCTGCACTCTTTGATCTGATGAAGGGTGCTGACCCAAAAAATAAACCATCCCTGCCACTAATGACGCTTGACCTGCTGATATCCTCAAGCATCTGTCCTTTTGCAGTTTCCAGCATTCCTTTGTGTCTCTGTTTTGGGGATTAGCTTGGACAGTATATTTACCTTGTGTCATATAGAGGTTGGATATTCTGCATTTTTACCCTGAATTTAGCGTGTTTAGATTTCAAGAGCAACTGTTTGCCTCAATGAATGCATCAATGAATGCATTTTCAAAAATAGAAAGATGCTCTCCAATTACCTCCATGAATAAGCTTGAACTCATTCATCATCATGAATGCCATTCAATGCCAACCACAGCTACAGACATGAGCATTCATAGCTCACTGCTGTCAACCCAGTGAAGTCAGCATCTCACCAAGGTCTCTTTGACTACACTCTTCAGAGCCAGCAAAATATGCGGCTCTCCAAAACCTACAAGGTTGTCTGTAGTTTGAATACCATCCTAACTATGAAATAAATGGATGTTGCTCCGTACTTGACAATTTGCAATTTGTTTATGTTTATGTTTAAAGATACAGCGTGGAAACAGGCCATTCGGCCCACCAAGTCCACGCCGACACTATCCAGCACACACTTGGGACAATTTACACGTACACCAAGCCAATTAACCTACATACCTGTACGTCTTTGGAGTCCGTGAGGAAACCGAAGATATCGGAGAAAACCCACGCGGTGGGAGCCGGGTTCGATCCTAACCACGGGTGCTGTTTGCACGAAGTTTGTATGTTCTCCTTATGACCGTGTTGGTTTTTCTCCGATATCTTCAGTTTCCTTCCACACTCCAAAACCTGCAGTGGGTCAAGCACAGCTTTTCAGTATCCTCCAAGGGTAGGTAGAGGAAATAATTAAATGCTGACCTCTCAATAACATCTGCCCAGGAGTCAGTCAACTGCACCACAGAAGGGGGAGGAGTTGTACAGTTTGATAGCCACAAGGAATAAGGATTTCCTGTGGCGTTCTGTGCTGCATCTTGGTGGAACCAGTCTGTTCTTGAAGGTACTTCTCAGGTTGACCAGTGTGTCATAGGAGGGGGGGGGGGGGGGGCTGTATTGTCCAAGATTATACAATGTACTTACTATTAAACATCTTTGAAGAGAGCACCTTGAGATTTCCAGTGGGTGGCTTGGTGGTGTTACCCACACCATTCCACAATTTCATGTGCATACAAACAGGTAGCAGGTTTGGGGTGTAGGGGATGAATTTGACAGGTGCATCCACCATATAATGGCATGTGACTGCCAATCATCTGCCAACTGACCAGAAATGAAGGCTGATCAGCTTTTATTTTACGTGTAGGAAGAAACTGCAGATGCTGGTGGATTAGACCGATTTATCAATTTAACTTGATAACTGTTAAAATAGATGCCAGAGTGAGTATAGACTATAAATTAGGAGTCATGGAGCTATACAGCATGGAAACAGGCCCTTTGTCTCAGCCGCCATGCTGATCAAGTTGGCATTAGCAGTCCCAATTACTGCAGTGCTCTGTGGGGGCGCCGTCCAGTTGGGTATGGCTGCCCTGTCCGTCTATTCACTCCTATATTTTTATTTTTAGTATGTTAAAAGTTGTTTGTTTGTAGGTCTAGTCTTTTTGTGGGGTGGGGGGGGAAGGGGGAAACTGTATTTCTCAGTCCCTACCTGGTCAGAGAGGCGGCTTTTCTCCGTGCCGCATCTTCGCCCCTCGCGGCCTACCATCGGAACTGGAGCAGCGTTTCCTGTCGGGACCGACCAGAACCTCGGCTTCAGCGGCGGCGCAGCGCTGGAGCACCATCACGGAGCGGGCGACGCCTTGCCCGGGTCGCCGTGCTGGAGCTCCGGAATGCTGAGTCCGCCGATTGGAACATCGCGGAGCTGCGGGTCTGCGGAGTGTCCAGCTGCGGGCGCTGGCACTGACTTTAACACCGCGGAGCCTGGGACCCCTCGCCAAGCGCCAGAGTTGGAGCTCCGACCAGCGCGGCCTGTTGGCTTTGGGAGCTGCAGTCTCCGGTAAGGAAGCAGCCGTTCCAGGTATTTCAAGCCACTGAGAGGGTTCTCCCGACGCCGGACCACCATCATCTGGCGAGAGGGCCTGAAACATCGGGCCATCATAGTGGCGACTGCGGAGGCCTCAGTAGGCCTGACTATGGGTGAACAAGAGGATAAGGACTGGACTTTGTGCCTTCCACCACAGTGGGAACCATTGTGGGGGAATGTTTTTATGTTTAATGTTAAATTCTTCTTTAATGTTGTGTTGTATTCTTATTAGTGTGCTGCAATGGCAACTCGAATTTCACTACACCAATTGGTGTATGTGACAATAAATGAACTTTTTTTTCCTATTGCTTCCCAAATGCTGTCTGAAGCTAGGCCATTCAGGTCCTGTGATCCTTGTGATCTCATAACCAACTGCAGCCTTCTCCACTTCAAGGAGTGCTTCTATTAACCTCAGCATCCATAGGCGTCCTCTAACCTCCATGATTACCGCTCGTTCTTTGGCATACAGTATATGTAGTCTACGTATGTAGAACGCCAGAAATTGTTCCCGACTGCAGGCCATTACATTCATCCAAGAGAAGAATTGTATCTCTGCGTGTGAGCACAAATGTTGCTGGCAGAAAAAACTGTTTACAGCACATTGAATGTATTGCAAACCATAATAAAATCAAACCCCACACTGTGCTCGCTGAAGCTCAAGAAACAAAGGTCAACCTTCTGAATTGTCTGATCTATTTGAGCTTATTGATGCTCTGAATGCTTTGTAAATGGATTTTCTTATGTTTCTATTTTCTTCCTATTTTCTAAACATTATTATTTCTGTCTTTATCCATCAGTTTTGTAACCTTACTAAATACATTTAGTTTAACATCCAGTTTTCAGTCAGACAAATCTAAAACCTGTTTCTTTTTCGGATACGCATTTATTGAGTTTTGGAATAATTGACTGCTTCATCATAGCAGTGTTAAGGCCATTTGGCAGTTACTTTTTTGTTTACTTTTATATATTTTTTCAATCCACAGGCTTTTTGTTGCATGTTGTTCTCTGGAGTGAATGAGTTACACCACATTCACCAGCTCCTCATTAGTTGCCCTTTCACCTCCATGTAGGAAATGAGCATTCTGGTGTAAAATACGCAGTAGTTTCTTGAATGACACTAGTTTGTTCTGTTTGAGAATTGAAATCTGCATATTTCACAAATAGTTGCATCTATTGGGTATTACTTGTACTTGTTCTGAATACTTATAGGCAAGAGGCTGGTATCATTGGAGATGTTTCAATATGCTACAGCATCCAACCAGCAATAACCTGTAAAAGTAAAACCAGCAAGTCGTCAACAGAGCGCAGCGGATCATCGGGACAGAGCTACCAGCCTTGGAGGGCATCTACCACACGCGGTGCCTCAGGAAGGCCCTCAGCATCCATAAGGACTCATCACACCCCTGCCACGGTCTGTTTCAACTACTTCCCTCCGGCAGACGTTACAAGGCCTTCTACGCCCGAACCTCCAGACTCAGGAACAGTTTTATTCCAAGAGCTATAGCGGCTCTGAACCGGCCCTAATGAGTGCCCCCCCACCCACCCCCTTTGGACAGTCTCCCTCAGATGGTCACGTCAATCAATTCAGCTTGCTTATTTATGTATTGTATTTATTTACCTTTCTTGTACATCAGTGGAGCTGCACACTAAATCTCGTTGCACTGACGTGCAATGACAATAAAAGATATATTATTATTATTATTATTAAGTATACTAACAGAGGGAAAAACACCCATTAAAAACTTGACAAGGAATGGAGGTGATTTATCATTAGTTTTGCAAACTTATAGTTTGATAATTGCTCTATTATTAAAATATCTGAATATTTTAGAAGCAGAATAACTTTTTCACTATATGTTATAAAGTAAAGGAATGGCTCACACAAATCCCTATTCTGATTAGAGAAATAATTTGTTAACTGGAGTAGGAGAGAAAACAAACCCATTCACTTCATAGGTGCAATCCACGCACTGTGCTTCTGATTGTACAAAACATTTTCATACACGTTTAATAATAAGGTACAGTCAAGGTTCACCAATATACAGATATTCAGTTATCTCATAATGCCCAATCCAAAATGAGAAGGTGTATGATCAATCACCAACATAATTTCCCCAGCATGTTCTTCATGTGCTTTACAAATCCCAACCTTTGTTCAGGGTCTGGTCTTCTCAGGCCAAAGGCATCTCTGTTCAGATGAGACCTGGTTTACCATGGTGATGGTTCCATGAACAGGCCTGTTATACTCAATTACCACATTCATGTTGGGGCATTTTGGCAACATCTTTGCCGTGCTGTTAAGATTATCCCTGTTCCTTGTATTGACTCGAAACAACAAGTGCCCATTATTGTCTCCTAAAGTCTCATTACTCTATGCACCTACTGGTTTTGGCTATATTCAGAACATACAGTAAGTTGTCATGGAGGTTGCCTCAGAGACAATTCTGAAGCTTTCCGCACTACCATAGAAAGGCTTTTCAATTACTTTTGTTCCAAGATTTCTATTTGTGTCAATGTATTCAGAAAAAAAGTCTCCGTAATCTCTCACCATTGACACAAAGATCACAAAGTCTTTGTAGCCTTTGGGGGATTGACTAAAAGGGCATTCCAGTAAGCTTCTGTTAGTTCAATTGCACAAACCATATCTGGCTTGTTTGATGGTGCAGAGCTTGTCTTTGTCCTACAACATGCGAGTTAACCATGTGTTAGTTGCTGTTATCTGCAGAGTGTCCTGCTTCATAAGGAAAATTGTCTTTCAATTACAGCTTTCCAAGGTCAGCAATGAATTCACCAGTTTCAGCTAATCAGCCTTTCGAGCATTCGCTTGTCTCCTTATCTTGGTAGTTTCAGATTTAATTTATTATCTGCTAGATACATCTCCCCTGACATACCCTTTGCTAATCACCATCTCTACCACTTCAGACTTTAAACTTTAGAATTTAGTAATACAGCGCGGAAACAGGTGCTTCGGCCCACCGAGTCTGCACCCACCAGCGATGGCCATACACTAACCTACACACACCAGGGACAGTTTTTACAACTTACTGAAGTCAATTAACCTACAAACATGTACGCCTTTGAAATGTGGGAGAAAACCAGAGCACCCAGAGAAAACCCACGCAGTCACAGGGAAAACAAACAGTACAAACTCCGTTTCAGACAGCACACGTAGTCGGGATCGAACCCAGGTCTCTGGCGCTGTAAAAGGCAGTAATTCTGCCATTATTGTGCTGCCATACTGTGCCCATTTTGTCTCAGCTGGCTTCACTATCAGTTTTGTCTTTCAATTTCCTCAATCTGATGTCAAACCATTTGATCCACCTGGACCCCTTCTTCTGGTCCCTTACCCTCTCCATATCTATTCATTATTAATTGGTCATTTGAAATTTTTTTCAGATTTCCAGCATTTGCAATTTTTTGAATTTTCTATAACATTTTGCAACTGAATCTTTGAAAGCATTAATTTAAAATAACAATATCAGATGTGTATATCGTGAGAAAGCTGCCTTGAGCCATCTCAGGCATCAGCCCTGCATGATAGGATCAAGGTATTGAACTCAAGCCAGAGTGAAAAGTGCTTTGTGAAATCCTGCTGCTGCCGCTTTGAAATGGAAGACCTAAGTCAGCAGTGTTCAGCTGGATCCTTGGAAGCTGTCCTATCAGTTGGGTTCACAAATGATGGAATGCATTAATTCATGAAGACGCGGTCAGTAAATCCCTTGCCCTGCTGACAGAGCCTTGCTCAGTTCAGTCAGACTGTTCACAGCTGACTTCCCCTGGTATTGCTAGGATGCATGTTAACAGAAGATAACAGTAATGGCTTGGAATCTGTTGAATAAATTTAAGAGATTAGAGTGCCCAATCAAGCTGCTCCCAGACTTTGAACTGCTGCTTATGGAGTTAGTGTACTCTAGTTATACCCAAGAAAGATTACCTACAGCAGTCCAAATTGGTCAAAGAGTTCTTCGTTCTGTGAAGAAGGGTCTCGGCCCGAAACGTCACCCATTCCTTCTCTCCAGAGATGCTGCCTGAGTTACTCCAGCATTTGTGTCTATCTTTGTTCTGTCAGTTGTCCTGGTACCTGAGTTACCTCTAAATATACATGCTTTTCCATTCCCCAGGATATGCCTCCTGCCCAACAAAACAAATAGGTATTTTGCTTTTCTAACTTTTCTAAAAAAAAAAGAGTGATTTGCACACGTTTACAGGATACGGGCATTATTAAAAAGGCCAGAATTTATTTTCCATCCCTAATTGCCCATCCATAGTTACACTTGAGAAATCATGTTTTTGAATCACCTTGACATAGTGGAGGTACTCCCACAGTATAATTGTGTAGGAAGAACTGTATGGAGTATAAACACTGACATAAGCCTGTGGGGTCAATTGGCATTGTTCAGACTTCTTAATATTCTAACCACAGTCTTTCATTCCCAGCAGTAAAGACTGTTGCAAGGTGTTTGGATTTGTCCTTCAAAGCTGTCACCAAATGCATTAAAGCTAAACTGTAGTCATTTCTTGGACTATAGAGCTCAACAGCTCAAAACTACACATGGGAGTATTTCCAATTATGATGGATGATGCAATTAAACTTGTAGCCTATATGCCTGAAGTCACCTCCACAGATATCACTGCCATTCCCTGAGAGCCCAAATAACTCCTATATATTGTACACTGTTCAAATACATGGTAGAGTGTGTTATTTTGTGCACACTAGGTTTAATATAATCCAAAGGAGAAGAAACACTCTCGTCCATCCATGTGTGCAATGTATTATACCGAACCTTGCTGTGGGTGCAATGAAGATCCAGCTGAATGATATTGAGGCTAAAATAATATGAGAATAGTTTGATTAGGCTTGCAATCCTTCGGCCTACCGACAAGCCCGACCGACTGACTGACTGACCAATTGACCCTGGCCCTAACCCTGATCTTGACCCTGACCTAACCCTAACCTTAACCCTGACCCTAACCCTAACACTGACCCTGACCCTAACCCTAATCCTAACTGTACATTTGTTATTTATCAATTTTATTTAACAGTTCACATCATAACTTTATAAAGATAAATCAATTGAAAAACATTGCTATTGATGTTATGAGGAGGCAGCCATGATCCCAGGGTCTTCGCTGCCTAGTGACCATAAAATAAAGCGTGGGATTGGTCAATTTGCGCCCGACCTCAATGTCAAACTTGTATTGATTGGACAATTACTACTCGGAAAATTGGACATTTTTGTCATATTTTTTAAAAATGTGCAGGTTTTGGTCTTGACGAGTTTCAGGTATGATTTATATAATATTTTTACACAATATGTTAAATACTCAGGTAGTTCCGTGAGTTGGGTCACGAACTTGAACAAAAAAGCTCCTCGGCCCACAGCCTACAGGGTTCCCTGCCACATTGTGCCATTCGTTGCCATTCCTCAGGTCAGGTTCATTTCCTGCCAACATCCACTTCCACAACAATGGCCCTTTAGATTCAGACAATGCTAACAAGTTGGTACTGGCAACTCACAGTATTGGATCCCCGGCTGACACTTACAGGCGAGCTACATTGCATTTAATACTGTTGGCGTATGGAAATCATTGAATTCTGGTGTGGTGTTGGCTGGCAATCAATTACTGCAGATTAACGGCACCTCATCGTCAACCTTAGCTCTAATGCTTTTACAGGTTTCTAGGCTTGGTTTGTTCTTGCCAGCTCCTCAAAAGTATTACTATTCTACTTCCACTGTTTCTCCACAGTTATTTTCACAAACAAACAATTGAACATTATTAATCAATCTATTTTCTCCACCTTTTGTGCAGGGGATTATTGAATTCTAAGTGGAAGGAATGTTACCAGTTAACAATTATTTGAACAAAAAGTAATTGGCAGGAAATTAATTAACTTTTAAGAGGAATTTTTTTTTCCTCTCTGAGCACTGTAATGTTAGCAAAATAAATCACCATTTTTCTGTTTGGTGTTTGGTGTCAGATCAGAAGCGAGCTGAATGGAAGCTTTTAACCCTTTGATCTCAACTTTCCAGAATGTTATTCCTGTTATCTTTGCTGTCCAGCAACAAATTGTTCTCTAGATGAATCCCCTTTCCTACTAAATCACCTTTACTAGCAACGCTTCCGAGGAGGTGTAGCACACATTTTTTGTTCAGAATTGTATTATCATGGTGAAAGCAAGTTGCATTTACTCACCATGGTGAATCAACTAGGGCAGCACAGTTTCACAGTGGTAGAGTTGCTGCCTCATAGCGCCAGAGACCCGGTTCAATCCTGATTACGGTGTTTGTACTTTCTCCCCATGACCATGTGGGTATTCCCCAGGTGCTCTGGTTTCCTCCCACATAGAATAATTGGCTTCAGCACAAATTGTAAATATTCCCTAAAGTGTAGTGTGTGCTTGTGTAACGGGGATCACTGGTCGGCGCGGACTTGGTCAGCCAAAGGGCCCGTTTCCGCACTGTATCTCTAAATTAAACTAAAACGGAACAATTCTGTGACTGAGGCTGGGCAATGACACCAAAAGCTAAAGAATGCATTCAGCAACTAGTCATGCAGAAAATGTTAAATTAGAGGACATGTCTCAAATGCTAAAATAAGTCTTGCACTGAAAATGTAAAACAATTGTTGACCCAAAAATTGTTTTCATTTTTAAGCCCGACCTTCTCAATGAAAAATACATATTCTATATCTAAACAATTACATTCACAAAGTTCACAAAATTTAAATATGTAATTTACGTTTCTTGTAAAATTTATCATTGTTCCCACCTGTGCAGCATACTATTTGAATACTGATAATTTCAATTAAGAAAGGACCCTGTGAAGAAAAAAAGGTTAAAGGAAAAATGTCATCCTGATTATGCATGCATAATGCCAAAAGAGGAAGACATTTGTAGCATCCTCTCTGATTGCAGTGCACATAATCAACAATTAGGCTTTGTGAATTAACATACTGTAAAATAAGCCACTTATGTGTAATCAAAACTTGACTGTGCAATTGCTCATCTCAGTAGAGAATTTGTGAGTGATGTTCGATCGCTGAGACCTTTGAAATAAGTCTAAGCTTATTACCACGATGACAGAATGGTGCGATGTTAGTCAGGACCACTTCAGATTCAGATGTTTAGCTAATGAGGGTGGCAGACTGTATTCGAGAATAGGTAATTGAAGATTTTATAGACATTATAGCATTTTATAACATTAGATTTACTATCAAAAGAGCATGAACCTTTATTTCTTATGATTTTATTTTATATGGGCTTTTGGTTCATGGCATAAGGCTTAAGTCAAATACCAATCATAAAGTGAAAGCCACTTTAATTTGAACATGCACTACAAATCAAAGTTTATCAGCATGTCCTGTAGATAATCTAAAGTAGGGTGTGCAAACATTTGGTCATGTGGGGCCGTTTTCGTCACACCGAGGATACAAGAAGAGCGAAGGTGGGTGACAATGATAAAGAGAAGTAAGCATGGAGTGCAGGAGACCCTGGTGGCTGTTGAAAGCAGGTACACCATCTTGGAAGCAGATGGAGCGGATTACACGACAAGTTTGAGTTGCAGCCAGGGCTGTGACTCCAACCATGGTGCTAAGGTTCAATGGGGAAGAGTGACATAAGCCAGCCATAGTGGTGGGGGACGCTATAGTCAAAGGTGCAGACAGGAGATTCGGTGGCAGCTGGCGAGACTACAGGATGGTGTGCTGCCTCCCTGGTGCCAGGGTCCAGGACATCTCAGAGCGGCTGCACGGCATCCTCAAGAGGGAGGGGAAGCAGCCGGAGGTTGTTGTGCAGCCCTTCTTGAGAAGAGGCACAAGATTTGCCACCCTCCAGTCTTCCGGCACCACTCCTGTATTTAAGGACAGCTCGTAAATTTAAACCAGAGATCCAGCAATTTCCTCTCTAATTTCCCGTTATATCCTCAAATATATCTGTTCAGGCCCTGGAGATGTGTCTACCTTCATACACGATAATACCTTCAGTACTTCTTTGACGGTAACATTGACTGCTCTCAAGACACTTCCATTGACTGCCACAAATTCTTCCGTCCTACTGTCATTCTCCTCGGTAAATGCAGAGGAGGAATACTCATTGAGGACCTTGCCCATCTCCTGTGACCACAAGAGGTGACCGCTTTGATTCCTGAGAGGTCCCACTCGCTCTCTGGTTACCCTTTTCCCCCTTATCATATATCCTCATATACTTAAAGCTGTGTGTGTGTGTGTGTGTGTGTGTGTGTGTGTGTGTGTGTGTGTGTGTGTGTGTGTGTGTGTGTGTGTGTGTGTGTGTGTGTGTGTGTGTGTGTGTGTGTGTGTGTGTGTGTGTGTGTGTGTGTGTGTGTGTGTGTGTGTGTGTGTGTGTGTGTGTGTGTGTGTCTGCTCGAAAAAACGACGCCTTAAAGGAAAAACAATTTCATATTCCTAGCGATTCATCCCATGGTCTCTGAAATTGCCTTATCTGAAAAATCTGAGCTTTATTCCTCAAGTTATTTATGAAAATGTTCACAAATCCGAAATATCTTTGAAAATAAACAAGCTGATGACGTCACAATAGGTCTGCTCCTCGCTGTTTTCCACGCACGGCCTGCTGCGCACTGTTTTCCACGCGCAGCGAGTGACGTCACCCCCTCCGACTCGCAGTCCTTTGTTTGCCGCCCGTTCGCAGTCGGCCCCACCCATTCGCAGTCGGCCCCCACCCGCTCATAAGACGCTGCAAATCAGAAACCCCAGCTCCAAAAGGCAGCAAGCTCCCCTCTCCCTGTCTCTGCCCTCGTCCTGTCCCTGGAGCCTGCAGCCTGGAGCAACGGAGTATTACGTTCAGGAACCAGCCCTCCCATTGTTCCCCTTGTTCTTGTAGGAGCAGCTTGAACTCTCAGTGCACACGAGCTCTATGCTGTTGGGGATATGACCAAAGCTAGTGGTTAATTTACTGACTGGAACCTAACAATGTTTGATAACTCTAATCTGAATAAGGTTCTCCAGAGTAGTGCCACTGTTTGTTGGTTTTATCAGCGTTGTTGTCTGTGTTTAAGAATGTGATTTGCAGTTTTTATTAGAAATTTTCCATCTGTTGATAATATTCTCTGGAGACAATTGTTGGGTAAATTTTCTCTTCACTAACATCAAGATGGAACAAACCTTTAGTCCCATCTTTCTGAAGTATCCAGAGCCATTTTGTGTTCCATAATTTAACACATATGTTCAGGCTAAAGTACTGCACTGCACTGTACATCACCCTTAGAATAATTGGTTACTTCCCATAGAGCATCTCAGTGTTGCCAGGGTTACGGCACACAAGGGATTCTTTCTTGAGTGCAGATGGAGGTTATTTCAGAGCATAATCTTTTATAATGTGGGCTTCTAGACAAAATCATAGGATGAAATAAGGAAATTATTTATAATGCAGTGAAACAAAATCAAAAATACCTCAAAGTAGTATTATTTAGCTAAAATAAAGATGCTTATAATATATCAAAAGAAACATATTTTAATGCATGCACAGTAATTGAATTGACCCCTGTATGTGCATTAAATTTGCACTTTAAAAGAACTGACTACCTTTTATGCATGAAATGCTGAAGAAAAAACTGGTTCAACATGAAAAAGCAGCCCAGCTTTTTTTGCTAATATTGTTCCAGGAAATCACCAAACAGGATAGCTTACACCCCAGCGATATGAATATTGGCTTCTCTAACTTCAAGTAACCCTTGCTTTCCCTCTCTCTACATCCTTCCCCCCCTCCTAGTTCTCCAACCAGTCTGACTGTGCCCCAGATTAAATTGTATCTCTGTTTGCTTTGTTGCCACCACATAAGGTCATACGTGATAGGAGTAGAATTAGGCCATTTGGCCCATCAAGTCTACTCCGCTATTCAATCATGACTGATCTATCTCTCCCTCCGAACCCCATTCTCCAGCCTTCCCATAACCTCTGACACCTGTACTAATCAAAAATAGACCTCAGCCTTAAAAATATCCACCGATGGCCTCCACAGCCTTCTGTGGCAAAGAATTCCACAGATTTAGCACTGATTTCCACAGATTTACCTCCTAGCTAACGATCTATTCTACATTTTCCTTGATCTTCATCTCATTTGATCTCTTACACCTCCTCCTCTCTGTAACTCCCTCTCCCCTGATGCTCATTCTGAAGAAGGGTCTTGACTAGAAACATCACCTATTCCTTCTATCCAGAGATGCTGCCTATCCTGCTGAGTTACTCCAGCATTTTGTGTCTATCTTTAGTAATTTACAGCACTGCTTTCTTAGAATTGGGACCTTGAAGGAATGGGAATACTATCTCCCACCTGGCTGTAAAGCTCATGTGAAAATAATTTAAGAAGTCTTAGCCCAGCTGTTGTAATGCCAGTTAAGATCATTTGACAATAATATGTTGAAAGTAACATCGATCATCTTGTTTCTTATAGGGAGAAGACATAATGGGACAGGAAGAGGAAGCAAGTGATCAGAGTCTCGCAAGATTTTTCTACAGCTCCTTCATATTACAATGAGCTGGAAGGACCTGATGCTGCATTGAATTATAAATCAGATTGGACATCTTTCACATTGTAACAGGTTTTAATATTCACAAAAATATATATTACTAGGCTAAGTGGGACCCGTTGGGTCCCAGCATCAAACGGGAGGGCTGGTCCCACAATGCAATATTCCACCTCTCCACCAATTCCAATATTGGTGGCCAGTGGGGGGGGGGTAAGGCTTTCTGGAGCGCTAGTATGGGTGTTGTAGGCTGAAGGGACTGATTTCTAGAGGGCTAGTATGGACATTGTTGGCCGAATGGATTATTGGGCAGGCGGCTCAGTCACTCAAGTCTGTTGTGCTGGCAGCTCACTCACTCACGACTGATGGGCTGGCAGTAGACTCATGGCTATTCCTTGAAATTCCATTTCAAGCAAGGCGCTCGGTCCGCAAGAACCTACCTGACCTCCCGGTGGCTCAGCACTTCAACTCCCCCTCCCATTCCCAATCCGACCTCTCTGTCCTGGGTCTCCTCCATTGCCAGAGTGAGCAACACCGGAAATTGGAGGAACAGCACCTCGTATTCCACTTAGGGAGTCTGCATCCTGCAGGCATGAACATTGAATTCTCTCAATTTTGTCAGCCCTCGGGCTGTCTCCTCCCATCCCCCAGCCCTCGGGCTCCTCCTCCTCCTTTTTCCTTCCTTCTCCCCGCCACCCCCTATCAGTCTGAAGAAGGGTTTCGGCCCGAAACGTTACCTATTTCCTTCGCTCCATAGATGCTGCTGCACCCGCTGAGTTTCTCCAGCATTTTTGTGTACCACCAAATTCAAATGCAGT
The DNA here is from genome assembly GCF_010909765.2 of Amblyraja radiata. Taxonomy (NCBI): domain Eukaryota; kingdom Metazoa; phylum Chordata; class Chondrichthyes; order Rajiformes; family Rajidae; genus Amblyraja; species Amblyraja radiata. Next base: position 16,508,085 of record NC_045978.1, on the reverse strand, counting down.
TTCTTACCACCAAGCAGGGTGCAAGGCCACCAAATTCAAGTACAGTTTCATACCATTTCAAGCAGGGTGCAAGGCCACTAAAGACAGCGAGTCGTGAACTCTCCCTCCTCCATCTTGCAGAGACTGAGCCGCGCCCACACTTCTGGGTTTTATAGTCCCTCTCCCTCCCACCAGAAGGGGCGTGGCCTTCATGGCATGATTGACAGGAGAGAGAATCTCAACATTTTCCACACACTAATAACTTTTATTTTTAATCGATGGGAAAACTCCTCGGCACCTGATGAGCGGAGGGGGACTGAGTAAGATGGCCAAAAATCACAGCCGTATGTGGTAGCGTTTTTTTCTAAAATCAATTTAAAGTGCAAACAGGAAGTGGTCAAGATTAGACTTTTAATTATATAGAAAGCAAGGCAACTTTAATTAGGCAAGGCAACTTTAATTAGGCAAGGCAACTTTAATTATGCAAGGCAACTTTAATTAGGCAAGGCAACTTTAATTTGCAACACAGCTTTAGCATTTCCAAACCAAAGGCAACACAGCTTTAGCATTTCCCAATCCAAGGGCAACACAGCTTTAGCATTTCCAAACCAAAGGCAACACAGCTTTAGCATTTCCAAACCAAAGGCAACACAGCTTTAGACAATAGATAATAGACAATAGGTGCAAGAGTACAAATAGAAAATGCTGAAAGTGCATTGGAATCATAAAATGTATTTTCACTGGTAGGGGCCTGATATTTCCAACATTTCCCATTTCTTTGTGAAACTAATCTGTATGCTCCTCTTTTATTGCAATATCTTTTACTAACACTTTTCCCATGCAATTGTTCTTGCCATTATAGATTTGATTTTGGTTGCATTCTGTGGTAATTAATAATATTGTAGCCTTCAAACTGGGACTCATCCAAATGGACTCCCACAAAAAAGCAATCCATCTTTTCAGACCTAACAATGTGCGTACTTCGTGCAGCTAGTGTCATGTATGTAGAAGCCATTGATGGAGACTTTCTCTTGCAGATCAGTAAAGATCATCTGAAAGTAAGAAAAGTTATACAATGCCTTGCACACTTATGCCTGCAGTTGTTTTCCTACTTCTTTACTGGTAAAAAAAAACAGGTACATAGTGTAAATAAAATTGGTGGTGAATGTCCTTAAACCTCAAGCTACATTGCAAAAGCATTTCTGCAATCTGTTTGTTATTATAAACATGTCAGGGAATGAATGCTATTTTCCATTAATTCACCATTCCTATTACAAAGCAACTTCCAGTGATACAAAGCAATTAATTGTCTTAGAGCATATAGAACAGAGAACAGTAGAGCACAGGAACAAGCTCTTCAGCCCATCATGACTGTACACGATGCCAATCTACCTAATCCCAACACTCTGCACATGGTCTGTATCCCTCTATTCCCACCTGTTCGTGTATCTGTCCAAATGTCTCTTCAATGTTTCTATTGTATGCATCTACCAGTTCTCTTGGCAGTGCAATCCAGGCACCTTTTCTGTTAAACTCTTGCCTGGCACATCTCCTTTAAACTTTTACTCACTCATCATCAACCTATGCCCTCGAGCATTTGACATTCCACTCTGGGAAAAAGACTCTGACTATCTACCACATCGATGCCTCTCATAAGTTTATATACATCTATCAGATCACCCTTCAGCCTCCTACATTCCTTAGAAAATGACCCATACTTGTCCAACCTTTCCTTATAGGTAATACTCTTCACACAAAACTCCAAATATGGCCTAACCAAAGTTGTTATAGCTGCAACATGACTTCCCAACTTCTTTAATTAATGTCCCGACCGATGAAGGACACCATACCACATGCCTTCTTTTGCCACCCTATCCATTTGTGTTGTTATTATGGAAATATGGACTTGTACTTCAAATTCCCTCTCTATAATAAATGATCCAAAACCTACTGTAATTAACAGTATATGTCATCTCCTAAATGCATCATCTTATACTTGTCAAGATGAAACTCCATGTGTGATTTCTCCTCCCAAGTTTCACATGGATCGATATCCTGCTATGTCCTTTGACAACCTTCCTCACTATTGACAACTCCACCAAATTTTGTATTGAATACAAACTTACTAATCAGACTACCAACAATTACATCCAAATCATTTATATGTATAAGGAACACTATTGGTCTCAGAACTCCAGCCAGAAAAAAACACCCCTCCTCTGTCTTCTTTCTCCAAGGCAATTTTTCTCAAGCCAACTCAATGTGAATCCCATGTGCCTTAATCTTTTGGAACTGCCTACCATGAAGGAGTTGTCAAATGTTTAACAAAGTCCACGTGAACAACATTCACTGCCCCGTCTTCATTGATTAGCTTTGTCGCCTCCTTAAAGAACTCAATCAAATTTTTGAGACAGAATCTCCTTCACACAAAGCCATACTGAGTCTTTCCATGCTTTCCCTAAGGCGAGTAAATCCTGTCCCTAACAATCTTCTCCAAAAATGTCCTTAATGCTGTTGCAGGTTCATTGGTTTATACTTTGCTGGATTATCCCTGTTTGCCATCTTTGGAACAATTTTGGCTATTCTCCAGTCTATTGGAACCTCACATATGGCTAAGGAGAATACAAAGATATGTATGAAGGACCTCGCAATCCCATCCATTGCTTCCCTCAGTATTCTGGGATAGATTCCATTGGGCCCCAGGACATAGACCTCAACATGTATCTTAAAGCAAAGAAAAAATGGTAGATCTGAACTAAAAGCAGGGAATAATCGAAATACTCAGTTGGTTGGGCAGGAGATAGAAACACAGCTAACAGTTCAATATCAATCTTTCTTATAGAAGTTTAAGTAAAATAGTGGAAGGATGGATGGGGAGAGCAAATAAAATGTATGTAAAAGATTGGATTGCAAGAGAATGTAGATGATGTGTATACTTTTAGTGCCATCTGAGAGAGAAAGTCTTGGTGGCATGGACACCAGTTGCATTGTGAGAAAGATCGGCAACATTGGTTGAATGTCCATGTACGAGAATTGTGCATGTGATGTTGGTCAAAGGACTTAAATACAGCTTCATTAGGTTATATTGCAGTCATGACAAATCATGTTCAGAACTTAGTCCAACTGGGTCTTAATGTTGAGGAACAATTGCACAGGCTAAAATTCAGGAAGTGTGTTCCAGATGAAGCGTGGAAAACCGCAAAAATAAATGAGATAAATGACCAGATACCCTGGAGTCTAGATAACCTATGGTCATGGCATAAAGTTGGTTAGGAGACCAGGAGAATGCACCTCTCACTTCACTGAATCACAACATTTAATTTGCTGGATTACCTGCAGAACTGCAGTGTTAGAAAGTAAACAAAAAAGAAGCACCACAAAGTTCTGGAGTAATTCCACAGGCCAGGCAGCATCTCTGAGGGATAGGGATAAATAGCTATTTGGGTCAGGGCCCACTTTCAAACATCCCAAACTGTAATGATGCCTATCCATGCCCTTCAGAGATGTTGCCTGGCCTGCTGAATCTGTAGGCCCTTGCTCCGTGTTAGAAAGTAAATGGTCATGAGACCCCCAGTTAGGAAATGACCTGAGATTGCATCCAAAATCTAACACAAATATTAACCTTAAAGTCAAAGTCAATTTTATTCGTCACCTGATCCTGAAAATTAATACCAAATAATTCTGAAGTTACAAATAAGTGTGGCAGTGTCATAGCTGGTAGATCTGCTGCATTGCCTCATGTGAGTAAGAAGTGAATGCAAAAGTGGGACACCAAAAAACTAGTGTGAACAGGTAATCAATGGTCAGCATTGACTTGATGGGCTGAAGGGTCTACTTCCATGCCGTATCTTTAATCCATCCATCAAATACTTTTGTGCCTGAAACATTCTGCAATCGGCCATAATTTGTCCTGATGAAATTGCTAGGAATTACTTTCAGCAGTGCATTAGCAAGTCAGGATCATGAATAAAATGCATTTTTATCAGGCAATGGATTTCCTAATTCCTAAGTGCTGCATTTACTGTCACAACCAACTTATTAAACTGTTCAGTTGAAGAGTTAATTTAAGGTGCCAGGCTTTGAAAGGTCATCCTCATCAACATAACAATGAGCCATAACTCTCCTGGTCTTCATTAAACTGAGATCATCTGTCAAGTAGTTTCGATTGAGTGCTACCTGTTGACATTTTTATTTTTCCTTTATGCCACATCTATTTAATAGAGAGATCTTTAACGGGCTAAAATGAGATGTAACACCATTTTCTAGATTAACCTTTCTCAGCACTGGTGCAGTTACTTTTATCGCAGAGAGAAGCAAAGATGTCAAATTCAACAATGGCACACCACGAACTTTAAGATTTCGCAGACTTTCATCAAATAAAAGAAATATTGCTTTCAGTTGCAAAGGCATGAAAAAAATAGTGCTACTTTTTGAGTCGCGAACAAAATAACAGGAATTCAGTTTAAAGCTGTATCTCAGAGAGCTATTTTCCAAGCAGAATGCAAGAAGTAAATACAGTCCATCCATGAGTTACAAATGCCTGACATATGCACATACTGTATAATATTATTAAATTGAAAAGCCTGACATACATACATACAAACATACATTTGTTCCTATGCTTTCACACATATGGTGGTGGGCACATGGAATGGGCTGCCAGAGATGGTGGCTGAGGCATGCACAGTAATAACATTTAAAAGACATTTGAACAGGTAGGATAGGAAAGGTTTAGAAGGACATGAGCCGAACGTGGGCAAGTGGGACTAGCATAGATCAGGCTACTTGGTCTGCATGGGCAAGATGGGCCGAAGGGCCTGTTTCTGTGTTGTATGACTGTGAATGACAGAACTAGCTTCCCCTCTCCCTCCACTTTTAGTAATAGTTTTTTCTCTTATCAGTCTTATGTGCTTTTTATTGCCATTCATCATAATACTGTGGAGCTTTGTTACCATATCAAGTGTTTTAAATATTTTCCATTTGACCGACATCAACTTATGGACAACTACAAAATCATAATCCGTGTATTAGCTCGGGGCAGCCTGCAGCAAAAATGTATCTGCAATAAACACCCTTTCCAGCTTCTCAAGCCTTTTTTTCAAGTCAGTTAGTCACATGATTATCAAAATGTACTTGCAAAGTAAAATAGAGTTTGTAATTAAATAGTGCCTATTGCATCTGTTAGATATCTCAATGTGGGCAGAATTTCAGTTTATAAAACCATGTTGGTTAGTGTGGGATAGGAATCAAAATCTAAATTAGTCTGTATCATAAAATGATCACACTCACTTCCTATCAGTATATTTTTTGCTAACTCTGAGTCAATGAAAGAGTTGGAAGTGGGCAAGAGTAGTTGACCCTCAGGAAATGGTTGGTTGTACAGAATCAACCAACCATGAAAGTAAATCCTATTTAAATTTAAGAGGACAATGGAAGCACAAAACTTTCCCAAATTAAATCAGAGCAATTTCACCAATAAGAATACAGTGACCAAAAGATGTTATAGGCCTGTCCCACTTAGGCAACTTTTTAGGAGACTGCAGGAGACTCTGCGGTCACCACATGGTCGTTACATGTTCGCGGGTGGTTGCCGGGTAGTCGCCTTCATGGTCGTGAAGAGTTCCCGCATTCTGGGAACAAGTCTAGGCCTCATTATGGTTGCCGCAAATTTTTCAACATGTTGAAAAATTAGAAGCGACCAGAATGAAGCCGCCATGGAGAGTAGCGAGAATTCTTGTGCCGTAGGTGGGTCGCCAGGAGGTCCTAGTGGGTTGAAGGTCGAAGGTTCTCGTAGGTTCTCGTAGCTATTAGCCGGTGCTGACCAGCGAATTTCATTGGCTCATTAGGAAAAAAAAACGTGAGCAGTAATTTTCGGAACCAAGGATAACCGACTGGTAATGTTAATGTCCGCCGAGCTTCACAGCTGTGTATCTCTGGCTACTTAAACGTTGTCTCCATTCCTTCTCCTTCCTTCTCCCCAACCCCCCCCTCTTTTAAAGGGCTTACCATACACTGTGCTTTCACCGTCTTAATTACAGCGCCAACCTTCCTGTTCGTCGCAGTGTGTGTCTGTATCACATTGGCTTTGCACTCAAACAGTGCTCACCCGCTTGCCCTGTCCCCCGCCTGCATGACGGGTTGGTGAAGGAAGCGGTGTGTGTGTGTGTGTTCCCCTCTGACAGTCGCCGTTCCAGTTGCCGGTTTTTCAGGTGACTGCCGGCAACTTGACAGTCACCGGCAGTCGCCTGAAAAATCGCCTAAGTGGGACAGGCCCATTACAGTTACATTATAGGAGAAAAATCATTCTTATTTATAGCAGCAAAAATCAAAAGCTGCATTTGCTCATTAAAACAGAAAGTGTTGGAGGAACTCAACGGGTCATGCAGCATCTATGGAGAGACATTTCGGGTCAGACTCTTCTTCAGACTGACGGAGGAGGGGGAAGCAAGCTGGAAAAGGGAGGTGATGTGGTCGCAACCTAATCTGATTGATGGCAAATTATTGCCAGTCAGTCTATAATCACTAAAAGTTATTAAAGGCAAAATAAGGAGTGGGTGGGCCAATCTACTATAGGCAGACCATGATAAACATTATAATGAGACTGCCTGTCTTCATCTTCATCAGATATTCTACTTTTAGTCATGGGCTAACCTAGCTTTTCAGAGCTCATGAAAAAGTAAAACAAATGAGGAGGGGTAAACAACATTTTCTGTTTATCTCAGTGGAAATCTTTGAGCATCTTTGGGGTGGCAGCAGTAGAATTGTAGCCTTGTAGTGTCAGCGACCCTGGTTTGATCCTGACATTGGGTGCTGTCAGTACAGAGTTTGGATGTTCTCCCTGTTCTCCATGGGTTTTTCTCAGGTGCTACGGTTTCCTCCCACTCGAAAGTACAGCTTTGTTGGTTAATTGGCATTGGGAAAATCCTAGCGTGTAGGATAGACCTAGACTCTAGGGTGATCGCTGATCCGCATGGACTCAGTGGGCTGAAGGGCCTGTTTCCGCACTGTATCTCTAAAGTCTAAAGTAAAGCTATAGAACTGAATGGCATCACCAATGTGAAGGTATGAGGCTGAATCACACAGTAAACAATGGAGTGATGTAAGACTTGGACATCGTTAGATGAATGGCATGTATACAGTGGAGATAAACGATGTTGGCCACACGTCAAACTGAACACAAAAAAGGTCAGGGTAAAAAAAACTGCAAGAAACTCCATTCCTCGCCTCACTTGAACAAAAATTGCAAAGCATCGGTAAACAATTGCAACTTTTGTCAATGTTGTCAAAAATAAGTCATCAAAGATTTCTATAGATGTTGTAATAGCTTTTCAGAGAAATAACAAGTTCCTGGTACAAGTACTGTTCGATTTATGGAGGCCTGGATTTTTGGAGACTATTTCATTAAGTGAAAATTGGTAAATCTAAAAGGTGTTTCCCATTAATTGCTTTCAGGAGCTCCACAATATCAGTCAAAACACTCAAAAATACAGCAGCAATGTATCTAAAATAACAAAATGCAAATTTATTAGAAAATAAAATTAGTCAATAAAAGCATGCACAATTCATTCCAAAAATGGAGAAAGATTCTAAAGGGGAGAATAAGACAACCATGGCTGACAAGGGAAGTCAAAGACCGCATAAAATGGGAAGGCATATAACATTGCAAAGATTAGCAAGATGCTAGAGGATTTGGGAAGCTTTAAAAAAAAACCAACAGAAGGTAATTAAAAAGGCAATATGGGGAGAAAAGATTAAATATGAAAGTAAGCTAGCCAATAATATAAAAGAGGATAGCAAAAGTTTCTTCAGCTATATAAAGAGTAAGAAAGAGGCAAGAGTGGACCACTGGAAAATGATGCTGGAAAAATGATAATGGGGAATAAAGAAATAGCAGATGAATTGAATACATTTTTGGCATCAGTCTTTACAGTGGAAGACGCCAGCAACGTGCTTGAAATTTAAGAGTCAGGGGTTGGAAGTTAGTGGAGTGGCTATTACTAAGGAGAGGATGCTTGGGAAGCTGAAAGGACTGAAGGTGGATAAGTCATTTGGAGGTGATGGACGGTGATAAGTGATGGACGGTACCTCAGGATTCTAACATAGGTTGCTTTAGAGGTTGTAGAAGCATTAGCAGTGATCTTTCAAGGATCACTCAAGTCAGGAGTGGTTCCAGATGACTGGAAAATTGCAAATATTCCTCCACTGTTCAAGAAGGGAGCGAAGCAGAAGAGTGGAAATTATAGGCCGGTTAACCTGACTTCAGTGGCTGGTATGTGAATAGCTATCCACAGCGTTCTGTGTGCTAAATATAAAACTGAATAGAACAGATGTGAATTCCAGCCAAAGGAGAAGGGTCTCGACCCGAAACGTTACCCATTCCTTCTCTCCAGAGATGCTGCCTGTCCTGCTGAGCTACTCCAGCATTTTTTGTCTATCTGAGAATTATACTCGATGGTTTCCCCACCATTGCTGAAAATTAATTGAAAATATAACTGCACTAGCTCATACCTTTGCACCAGAAGAAACGGATATGCTTTCTGATTTAAAGTAGACAATTGTTGTGGTGCATTTCATCCCATTACATCAGGACCACTCCAATTGCCAAGGAAAGACAACTGGGCAGCAGAATTTAACAGCTAATCGATTAAAGTTTCATAAACAAGGTATATGAATCACTATTGTTGGAGCTGAAATATTAACTCTATTTCTCTTGCTGCTGAATTTTTACCGCATGTTTCGTTATTATTTCTAATTTCCAACATCTGTAGTATTTTTGATTTTCACCTCTGAACCACCATTGTTAATGGTTTATGAGGGTTGATGGGCATGTGAGAGGGGGGGGGAAATCAATCACTGGGTTACAGGGAAAGAAGACAAGGGTCAATGGGACATATGCGGTTACTCTGCTGGGAGCTGGCATGGGCTCTTTTGGTAAAATAGTCTAATTCTGTACCATAACAATTAAATACTATTTAGCCTGATATAGCATATATGAGAACAAAAGCACTGAGATTTCCACAGTGATTTATATGTATATTCCCTGAGATGCATTCCAATGGTGATAGCTTGTGAAACAGCAACAACTTCTAATGATACACCACCATTAACGTTACAAACTAAAGCGTTTCTCAAGAATATATTCAAACAAAAAAATGATACCATCCACATTGAGGAACTATGGCAGCAGTTGATTCACAGAAGCATGCATATACCCTGACTCCTTGTTGAACCATTCATGAGTCCAGTTCCTTTGCTCTTCCCTTGTACCTCTGCAACATATCCTCTCCCAAATGCCAAAACAAAACCCTTTTGAAAGAGAGTTCCTGATCCTAATTTGATAGGAGAGGATGAAGGCGTTTATGTTCTTTCAAGGTTCACTCGAGTCAGGGGTGGTTCCACCCCAGCAACTGATTACTCCAGCTGCTACGGTCAGGCAAACGCCTCCGCTGTCATGCTGCGAAAACAGAGAGGATGAGACGGAGTGTAAACTCTGATCTCACCAGGGAGTAAATACTGTTGTGTCTTCTTTTTTTTAATGTAAATACTGGTTCTGTTCTGTTCTGTTATTTTGCACAATCCTGCAAGCATTGCCACTTTCATTTCACTGTATATCTTGTATGTGTATGTGACAAATAAAGTTGACTTGACGACTTGTCTCTTTGCAGTTGTAAATTCCGGAGTTACGGTTGTTTGCAGTTTGCAGCTTTTGTTTACCAAAGATGGCGCAAGTATGTTCAGCAAGCTCAAAAGTGACCAGATGTGGATGAACACATGGATATTGCACATTTCTTACAGAAATATGACATGTGAAGTGGAGTGTATTCTGTACATTGACAGGCCAAGCAATGCATTCAAATAGAAGTGCAGGACCCATTTATGCCAACTCCACCACCTTTTCCTACAAACCTTCATCTGGTTGAAATTAATTATAAATCAAGCATTAATCTGGAAAATCAATTAATTTGTGTCTCTCTGCACAAAACAATCTTATTCTCCTGCTATGATTTACTTTTCTGATTTTCTTTTTCAGACATTCAAATCACGTTGCTTTATATTATTTAATTAAACGAGACAAACCACGCAGATGTTTTCCAACAAGATTAAAAATAGAGCCATTTAGGATCAGGTTGATGCAATATTTTTAATAGTTTCTCACGATATGAAGAGGATTAGCCACTACACAGGCTTGTAGAGTGAGGCATTGATGATGCTTTTTCAGCCACCTTTTCACTACAGGGGTTTTTCTTCTGTGTCCAGAATGTTACTGTATATTGAAGAGCAAGGTAATTAGCAGCATCTAGGCAAGTGAGTCACAGGAAGCTTGAAGAAACTTCACTGTTAAGCTCTCTCGTCTGTCTGCAAATACCAGCCATGAATAGGTAAGGATAGAAGAAAAAGCTGGAGTAACTCAGCGAGACAGGCAACATACTGACTGTAAAGGGAAATTCATTTTGTTGTCTCTAATTGAGACAATGACAATAAATTTGAATACAATACAATACAATCTCTGGAGAGAAGGAATGGATGATGTTTCGGGTTGAGACTCTTCTTGAGTTTTGCCAACCTTGGAATGAAGGAGTTCCCATGGAACAATTGGTGAGATATGAAACATATTGAATTTACGTGCATTTTCAGAATATCAACTGTATATCACTGGACGGCACAGTGGCACAGCGGTAGAGTTGCTGCCTTACAGTGCCAGAGACCCAAATTTGATCTGGACTACGGTTGCTGTCTGTACAGAATTTGTACGTTCTCCACGTGACCTGCGTGGGTTTTCTCCGGGATCTCCGGTTTCCTCCCACACTCCAAAGACGTACAGGTTTGTGGGGTGATTGGCTTAGTAGAAATTGTGAATTGTCCCTAGTGTGTCTAGGATGGTGTTAGTGTACAGGGTGATCACTGGTTGGTGTGGACACGATGGGCAGATGGGCTTGTTTCCATGCTTATCTCTACAATAAACAAAAAAAACACTG